>NW_023416401.1:59223674-59823674 GCF_014108235.1 Myotis myotis | reverse complement strand
TTCCGAAGATGTCACTAGCTGCCCTGTAGGAAATGGTCTTAGGGGGCCGCGTGAGGCAAGCGTAGCAGAGAGGAGATAGATGATGGACCTTGGAAAATTCGGGGGCTGGACACATTGTTCCGGGCAGAGGGAAACAGCAAGTGCAAAGGCCCAGAAGCAGGAACCGGCTTGATGCCGTTGAGGAGAGCAAGTGTGGTTGGCACAGTGGCTGGGAGAAGGTGAGAGATGAGACTGGTGGTAGGAGAGCCCAGATCACACAGATGCTTTTAGACAAGCCGAGAGACTGGGTTTTATTCCAAGTTCAGGGGCACTGTTGCAGGGTAAAGGGTCTGGGTGCCTCTCACTGACTTCCCTTCCCCACCAGGCATGAAGCTCCACAAGTGTGCCCTGTGCAGCAAGTCCTTCAGCCGCCGCGCCCATCTCGCTGAGCACCAGCGCGCCCACACAGGCAACTACAAGTTCCGCTGTGCTGGCTGCGCCAAGGGCTTTTCCCGCCACAAATACCTCAAGGATCACCGTTGCCGCCTCGGACCCCAAAAGGATAAGGACCTGCAAGCCCGGCGGCCCCCCCGGAGGAGGGCAGCCCCCCGCAGTGGCAGCAGTGGTGGACACAAGGTGGTGACTCCCCTGCCTGACCCACTGGGGCTGGAGGAGTTGAAGGACCCAGGGACTGGGCAGGTGCCCGAGGCTGCCCCAGGCAAGCCACCCTTCTCAGAGCCGGATGCTGTGCTGTCTATTGTAGTAGGTGGCACGGTGGGCAGTGAACCTGAGCTGGTAGTGCCTGGGCATGCTGAGGGCCTGGGCCCCAACCTGGCACTGGCAGAGCTACAGGCAGGGGCTGATGGCCCGTGTGCCATGCTTGCTGTGCCTGTCTACATCCAGGCCTCTGAGTGATGGACCCATGGTGTTTGCTCCCATAGCCCAGCCTGATGCTCACCTTTGGGTCCACAGCCTCTGGAGACAGATAAGATCCTTCCCAGTGGAAGCGAGCTGTCAGCAGAGATGGCCTGTGACTGCCCTGCCGTGCCTCCCTATCCTTCTGGAAAGCCCTGTAGCATTCTGGAACCTGGGGCAGGGCTGCTTATGGCTTCCAGGCAGGAGTGATAGCAAGAGAGATGGCTGAATCTGAGTGGCCCAGGGTTTGGCTGGTGCAGGCTTGTAGTTGGGGTGCCTAAACAGAAAAGACAGGGTGGCCCTGCCCACCCCGCTCTGGGCTGCCTTAGGGCTGACCTGCAGTCGGGTTGCTCTTTGAGCAGCCTGACATGGTCAGAGCCCTTATCTGCTATACCTTTTTCATATGGTTCCTCACAGCATCTTCAGATGACTCTGATGTAGGCACTTAGGAGGCCAACACCAATTGGTTGCCTCCCCTCATCCTATAGTGCACTTGAGTGCTGTGGTTAGAGTGCAGCTATCAGCCAGATCTGGCTTCAAATTCAAGTGCTGCTACTCACTGCTGTGTGACCTTGGGTAAGTCACTTCACCTCTCTGAGCCCTGTGTTCCTCATCTGTACAATGTGGGTAATGACAGCACTACCTCTAGGGCTGTCATGGGGATCTGGTATGATGAAATATGCAAAGGGTTCACATAGTGCCCGGCACTTGGAAAGTGCTCAATGAATGTTTCTGTCAACATGTGTGTCCACATGGCTTGGACCCTAGCTTTGGCAGCTTCCTTCTTAGTCTCTATGTGGCAACATTCTCCCCTCCAAAGTGTTTGGGGGCTGAGGGGGTCTTGGTCCCTCATAGGACTGTCTGCCCCATTAGCCTTGGAGAAGTTTTGTGCCCCCAGAATGGCTGTTTCAGAACATAGCCCTTGGAAACACCCAGAAGGAAGAGTTTCCACTCTCTTTTGAAAATGCAGGCTCCTGGGCCTTGCCCCCAAACCCTTTGGAATCAGAAACTCTGATTAGAGCCCGTGGTCCACCTTGAGCAGGTCTCTGGATGGCCATAGATGCCCCTGCATCCAGCATCCCCTTCCCCATCACCAGCTAGTCCAGGGGTAAGTAAACCAGGCTCGTTGGGAGGCTGGGAGAGAGAAAAGGGGCCTTGGCTGAGTTTCCTAGTTTATTTTCACTGCCACCCTGCCGGGCCACATTGCCTCAGTTACAGACGAAACTGAGGCTCAAGAGGGGACAGGGCAGGATGTGGCAGAACTGTTGGACTCAGTTTGATAACCGAGTTTCCTTGAAGGCTAGCACATCCCTCAGACATTTGTGCTGGGGCCCAGAACTGGAGCTCAAAGCAAGCCTGGCTTCCTCACACCCTCAGGAAGGGTAGGAAGCAATGGGAGGGACAAATGAGTCCGCTGAGGGGGTGAGAGCTTTAAGTGTACCCAGCCCTCATGAAAGCCAGGAGAGGGGCTGGTGGAGATGGGAAGTCTCTTTGAAGGACATGACATTTGAGCTGGGCCTTGATACAGAGTAGGTTTGTGTGTGTTTGTGTGTGTTGTTGTTTCTTTTGTTAATCTTTGCGTGAGGATATTTTTTCCATTGGTTTTTAGAGAGAGTGGACGGGAGGGGGGGGCAGAGAGAGAGAGAATAACACCAATTGGTTGCCTCCCACTCGCGCACCTGACCGGGGTGGGGATCAAACCTGCAACCCACATACATGGCCTTGACTCAAACCCAAGACCTTTTGGTGCATGGGCTGATGCTCTAACTATAGAGCAACACCAACCAAGGCAATCAGACTGTTGGATAATTAGGGGAAAGCAAGGTATGAGTAAAGACTTCCAGGTATGACAGTGCAAGGCCTGTTGCATTCTGGTGCCAGTGAATGGTCCAGGGTGACCAGAGATTTAGAGGCAGTGGGTAGAGCATGATAATCGCTATGTTCAAGCCTCTGCATGAACATATTATGGACACACTGCTCAGCCTTTTATTTCATATCGCTCAGCCCAATTAGGTGAAAATTGTTACTTTCCTTATTTTATAGATGAGGAAGCAGAGGCACAGAGAGGCAAACTTCCTTGCCCAAGCTCATAGAGCTAGTAAGTCACAGAGCAGGTATTCAGGCTGAGAAGGCCTGTCTCCTTGTGCTGTTAGCCACTTTGCTGTATTGAAATATGGATTAATATTGAATCAGAGACCCTTGGATATGGGGTTAAGGAATTTGGACTTTATTCTCTATATAATAGACAAGTCATGGGAGGCATTAAACATTATTAATTGTGACATTAAAGGAAATGTTAAAAGCCATATTTTTATCCTAATACAACTATTTAAGTTACATTTCTGCCTCTTCCTGTCAGTGCACACATGCATGCACATTTACCAGAGGATTAATGTTTACTGGGTAGGCACTTATACTGTGCTTGGCATGTCCTGAGCTCTTCTAGGTAGGTGCTGTGTTTAATCCCATTTTACAGCTGAGATGAGGCAACAGGCACATTGAGGTTAAATAACCCCAAGTCAAATAGCAGTAAGTGGCAGAGCCAAGTCACAGAACATATCAAGATCAGGTCTAATATTAATAGCTGCAGAGTTGGACTACAGGGGAGGAAGCTGGGTCAATATTGGGGTTCCCATAGCTGAGCCCCTCCTGGGTTGGTAGATGGAGATACTACGGCCCAAGAGGAAGGCCCTTAGTCAAGGGTCACTCAGGACACCAGGACTCCTTATAGAGCCCCAAGATACTGGACAGAATACAGTATAAAATGGCTGTCCTGGGCATCCACGGTCCCACCGATTTTGGCATCAGGAAGAGTTGGGTTTGAATCCTGTCCCTGCCCCTTTCCAGCTGTATGACTGTGGCAAGTCACTTCACCTCTCCGAACTTTCCTGTCTTCATATGTCAAATGGGGAGACTAAGTACCCAAGGAAGTTGTCACAATTCAGACAGAGAATTCAGGTAAAGTAAATATCACAAATTGGCAGCCCATAGCTTGATTCCAGCCTACAGAGAAACTTGGTTTAGCTTAAAAAAGTAAGCCAATATTTAAAAATAATGAAATTTAGCCCTAGCCGGTTTGGCTCAGTGGATAGAGCATCGGCCTGCAGACTGAAGGGTCCTGGGTTTGATTCCAGTGAAGGGCACGTACCTTGGTTGCAGGCTCAATCCCCAACCCTGGTTGAGGCGCATGTGGGAGGCAACCAATCAATGTGACTCGATGTTTCTCTATCTTTCCTTCCCTTCTACTCTCTAAAAGTCAATGGAAAAATATCCTCTTTAAAATATATAGGTATGAAATTTAAAACCTGCAATTTTAAAAAGTGAGATGTGTTTCCTCTGTGTTAGGAACAAGACAAGGATGCCTTCTATTATTACATCACCATTATATTGGAGGCCTAACCAAAGCAATAAGGCAAGAAAAAGAAATAAATGGTATAAGGAGAGGGTGAAATAGTAGCAAGATCAATATACTGTGTTCCCATATCCAGAAGCACTTAGAAAATTCAATTAAAATTGGAAGATTTGCCCAGCCAGTGTTTTTCAATGGTTGAGCTTCGACCTATGAATCAGGAGGTCACAGTTCCATTCCCAGTCAGGACACATGCCTGGGTTGTGGGCTTGATCCCCGTGGGGGTGTGCAGGAGGCAGCCAATCAATGATTCTCATCATTGATGTTTCTATCTCTCTATTCCTCTTCCTCTCTGAAATCAATAAAAATATATTTAAAAAAATAAATAAAATTGGGAGATTTCACCGAAAAATCTGGATTTCTGTCTTCTAAAATTAAAATTGGGATATCTCACAGTGGGGAGCAGTCAGGTGAAGCTGCTAGCCAGTCCCTTTCCGTGGGCACATGCATTCCATATGGCCATAGTTACCATTCTTCACTGTTGTCTCCCTGACATTGCAGCTGAATATTGATTGTTACTAACTGTACTTACCTTGATTTATCTAAGAGTAGAGAAATATTTCTAATTTCCCATGTCTCTCAAAAGTGGGAAAACAAGATGACTAGAGAGAACCACATGATTTTTCATGCTCTTAGACCACTTTACTCATCCATCTTACTGTCTGGACTCTGTGGGTATATGACTTGAGAAACTCCTGTAAGTCCTGCTTTCCTTTTCTCCCTTCCCCTTCCTCTGTCTGCCTCTAAGCTAGCTGGCCTCTGTTTCTCTAGCAATAAATGTGGGGAATTGAGTTGTTCCTAACTTTACTGTCTACTATGTGCTAAGCCCTGTGCACTGTGCTTTATTTACTTGTCACTGAGTCCTCAAGACACCCCCTGGAAACAAGCTGCCATCATTCTGTTTACAGACGGGGAAACCAAGGCTCAGAGAGGTGGAGCAACCTGCCTAAGGACCCAAAGCTAGAATGTGTAAATCTGGGCTTCAGACCTAGGACTCCAAAGTTCCTGCCTGGTCTTAGGATTTCTAAAGCTCTCACCTGCTCGGATAAGCCAGGGTTTTATTTGGAACCACTTCTTTGAGGTTCCAACCCCTGTTCATCTCCTCGGTCACCACTGTCCTGTCCAGGCTGCCAGCCTCTTCTGCATGAGTGACTGTATCAGTCTCTCTTTGGTGTCCCTATTTTCCCCCACCCTGCCATAATCCATTTTCTTGACAGCAGTCTGAGGGATCTTTCTAGAGACTGAATCAGATTATGTCACTTTCCTGTTTAAAACCCTCTAGTGGCTTTTGATCTCTTCCAGAATGAAATATAAAGTTTTCCCTATAGATCTCAAGGTTCTACATGACACAGCCCTGGTCTCCTACCATCTTTTCTTCTTTCACTCCAGCCACACCTGCCCTCTTGTTGCCCCTCCATCATATAAGCTAGTTCCTGCCTTAGGGCCTTTGCACTTGCTGCTCCTTCTGTCTAGAATGTCTTTCCCCTTAGATTTTCACATGGCGGGCTCACACTCCATTCACTTTTGTCCAAAAGTCATTCCCTCTGAGAGGCCTTCTCTGGACAGTCTGTCTAAAATAGCTCCCACCCCGCCACCATCATACTCTAGTATTCATCATCCTTGACATTATATTAGACATTTCTTTATTGTCTGTTTCCCTCATTAAAAAATACAAGGTCCACAAGCACCAGGTCTTTTGTCTGTTTTATTCACTGATATTTATGTAGTGCCTAGAACTGTCCAGGATTTGCCCAATCAATATTTCTTGAATGAATGAACAACGGCACTTTGAGAGAACAAGACTCATTCTACCTATCTCCTTCTCTTGTCCCACAGAGGTCAAGGGTAAGTTTTTCCCAGTAAGATCTGCCATGCAGGCTGAGAAATGCTGACCCAAAACTCTGGAAGTTAATGTCTGATATAAAGGACACTTCCATTTTCAGAGGGAGCTAAAAATATCTGGGACAAATGACAGGTGGTGGCTTGAAAGTCTCAGTTGACAGAGCAGGTAACCTGTGTGGCCCAGGAGAACTGGTTGGACCAGTTTTGTCTCCCCTGGGGAAGAAGGAATAGAGGTGGCAACTACAGGTGCTCCCAAACCCCAGGGCTGCCAGCAAGTGACCCTCAGGGATTCTCAAGGACTTGAAGGGTGGTAGCTGCACCCCCACTCCCTTCCAGGTTAGCAGATTCCATCTGAGTTGGGAGTGACCCCCTACTCACCAAGGATGGCTGATGCATGTTCAGGCACAGAACTCTGAGGCAGGAGGCAGAGTTCCAACTTCAGGGTCTTGAGCCCTTTGTAGAATCAGAATAAACAGACCCAGAAAAGGAAAGGGTCTTGCCCAAGGTCTCATTATGGCAAGAACGAGTCCAGACCCAGTTCTCCTGCCGCCAAGTCACTTCTACCTCAGTCTATTCATTTATTCATTTGACAAATATTTATTGAGCACCTACTAAATGCTAGGTATAGTTCTGGCATTGATGGTACATTTTAAAGCAAACTATGATCTGTGGAGATCCCCTGTTGAAGAAGTACATAAACAACAAAGTAAATGAGCAAGTTATATGATATGTTAGAAGGTGATGAGTATTGTAGAAAAAGAAAAAATAGAGGAGAGTAGAGGTCTTGGGAATGTAGGTGGAGGGAAGTTGCAGAATTATATGGATTGGCCTGGAAAGCCTCACTGAGAAGGAAACATTTGGCTCTAGGGCACTGTGCCTGCTGTGTGGCCTGCACATGCTCTAAGGAATGGGTATGGAGTAGGCTGTGTAACCCCCCATTAGCTCAGGTACAGGGGCCCCTCCAGTGTATACTTTTCTCCCACTCCACACATGCCCCTCTCGGGTTCTTCCAGGTCCCTCCTACCCCTATTCCTCAGGGAGGTCACGCATGCTCCCAGGTCCATCACACTTCATTTATTTATGGGCTTTTGTGTGTGTACCTATTTATTACTGGACACGGGACCTGGCTCTGAGCAGGTCTGCCTAGGACTAGCCAGTAGTATGTGGGCTCTTGACTTTGTGTAGGAAAGATTTCACAATACGAGTCCAGGTGACTTTGAGAGTACACTTATTAAAGCTGGGCACAATGAAACAAGGAAGGGCTTAACATAGAAGAAGCAATAGGAGCGCCTCGGTGGGACTGCTTTAGCTCACTGGGAAGTCAGAGAAAAGGGGGCCTTGGAGACAGATTCAGCAGGTTGGTTCAGGGGGTTAGCCCAGGACAAGCTGCCATTGCTCATTGCTCACCTGGTTGCAAGTCTTGTGGGGTCCTTAGATATTCCCTGTGAGGGAAGAGGAGGAGGGAGGGAATGACGTGGGGCGTGCTCTCCAGAGGGAGAGCACACGCTGGGCCCTTTGTCTTTTTTCTTTTTTTTCAATATGTTTTTATTGACTTCAGAGAGAGAGATAGAAACATTAATGATGAGAGAATCATTGATGGGCTGCCTCCTGCACACCCCCTACTGGGGATCGAATGGTGACCTCTGGTTCATGGGTTGATGCTCAACCACTGAGCCACACGGCCATGTGGGGCCCTTTGTCTTGAGGGTTTTATCTCTCTCTTGCAGGTGGGGAGATGTCAGAGGAAGATTTCAGCAAAATATTAGTTTTCCGGGTGTGCCCTTTCAGGGTCGTGGTCTCTACTGATTGGTCAGCACCAGAGCAGGGTTCATTGACCATTGCAGCTGGTCTTGGTGTCACCCACCTGGTTTTGCTGCTTTTCTGGACCTGGAGCTGAAATACCACTGAGACCTAGATGTTATCTCTAGGGAGGTGACCTATATCTGGCTGTAAATTGCTTGGCCAGTTTATTCAGATATTTCAGCTTCCCCATTCTATTTGCTAAGGAATTTTCCTAGCTTCTTACTATCCTGCCTCATAATCATTCATTCATTTGGATGTAGGCAATATAGCATAGGGCTAAGCAGTTTGTCTTTACAGTAAGAATTCAGCTCTGCGCTTACAAGTATGACCTTGGGCAAGCTGTTTAACTTCTCTGTTTCTCCAGCACCTACTCTATAAAACAAAGACAATAATAATGCCCACTTAATGCAGTTGCTTTGCAGGCTAAAAGAGCATGTAAATGCACAGCTCAGTGTCTTGCTTACCATGAAGTGCTCAATAAAGATTTAAAAAAAATTTTTTTTTTTTTTAATTTGGGGGAGAGAGTGAGAGAAATATGGATGTGAGGGAGAAACATTGATCAGTTGCCTCTCTGAGGCACCTGACCAGGGATGAACCTGCAACCTGGGTATGCCCGGAAAAGGAATGGAACCCGCGACCTTTTGGTGCACGGGATGCTGCCCAACCAACTGAGCCACACTGGCCAGGGCCCTCTTGACATGTTTTTAAAGAAAGTTACAAATATATGGCTTTACCCATGTGACCTTGGCAATTCCTACTTCTGTGGGCCTCAGTTTCCTCAACTGTAAAATGAAGATGGTATAGAAATGCTTATTTCATGGGGTGTGGGTGAATGGAGATAAGATGGGATTTTTGTATGCAAAGGTACTTTGCAAAAAAAAAAATGTGTTTCTTTTGCTGCTCTTATGAGAGAAAATTTTTAAATTGTGATATAACATGTATTTAGTAAAGTACACAAGGTATATAAAGGGCAGTGATCTTAAGTATAAAGACAGATAAATTTGTATATACCTATGTGAACACCACTGGATCATAATATAGAACCTGTCTAGCACCTCACAAGGGCCATTCTGCCTGGGCTACACCACCCTCAGAGGTGACCACTAATCTGATTCCTATCACCATAGATTTGTCTTGCCTGGTTTTGAATTTTGTATTAATGGAATCATACAGGCTTTGTGTGTGATTTCTTTCACTCAGCATATCTGTGAGTCATCCAAATTGTTGCATGCAATGGTCATTCTTTTCACATACTTTTAAATTAGCTAATACCTATCGGTCATAGTTTGAAAAGGTTGTGTATTTGCCCAAGAGACCAGAAAAATAAAACCCAGGGCTCTGCAGTATGGAGTCATTTCATCCTGTGAATCTCTACTAAGGCAGCTGGATCCTCAGCCAGGATGGCAGTTACCTTGCCCAAATGCCACCACTTCCAATCCCACACTCTAGGCAGACATCACAAATCTATCTCAGCACATTATTACAAGGAGTCCTGATGCAGCCTCAAAATTCTCAACCTAGCAATCCAAGTGATTCACACCAATTGATTTGGGTTGATAATTAAGATAAAATGAGTACTGCCCAGCTTGTGTGGCTCAGTGGTTGAGCATTGACCTATGAACCAGGAGGTCACAGTAAGGGCACATGCCTGGGTTGCAGGCTCGATCCTCAGTGTGGGGTGTGCAGGAGTCAGCCAATGATGATTCTCTCTCATCATGGATGTTTCTATCTCTCCCTCTCACTTCCTCTGTGGAAAAAAAAAAAAAAGATGAAATGAGTGTTCTGCTATCATATCTTCAAGATGTTTTTCTGGGCTCCCAAATTTATGACAAGGGACTCCACTATCATCCTCAGTTTACTCCCCAGCAATATAAGACTGATGGTGATAAGGCCTACAGGATGTGCCTATTTTTAAAAAAGATGTTTTTATTGATATTTAGAGAGAAAGGGAGAGAGAGAGAGAGAGAGAGAGAGAGAGAGAGAGAGAGAGAGAGAGAGAGAGAGAGAAATATACACATGCCCTCTATTGGGGATTGAGCCCCAACTCTGACTAGGAATCGAACTAGCAACCTCTTGGTACATGGGACGATGCTCAACTAACTGAATCTCAACTGAATCACACCAGCCAGAGCAGGGTCTTCCTATTCATATATTCTTTGGCTCATGGTTCAAGCCCAACAAGTGTTTTGCTACCTGTGTGCCTGGTTGCAGCATGACTTAGATAAGAGGGGAGGAGGCCCTGGCCAGGTGGCTCAGTTGTTAGGAGCATCCTCCCATTGCTTATTCAATTCCCAGTCAGGGCACATACCTAGGTTGCAGGTTCAATCCCTGGTCCCTGTGTGTATGGGAAGCAACCAATCCATGTTACTCTCTCATATTGATGTTTCTCTTCCCCCAGCCCCCTTCCTCTCTCTCCAAGCATATCCTTCAGTGAGGATTAAAAAAAAAAAAAAAAAGAGGATGAGAGGACAGGTTGCTTGGATATGGAAGGGTGATTATATCCATAAGATGGCTTGATTGAAGTCTCTTTGTTTTTATTTTTTATTTTGATAAAAACATTGCAATGTCTCAATTACAAAACAAACACAAGTGTGACATATTTTACAATTTATGCTGCTGTGAATTCTTGATAGTTCCAGCTTGTCTCTCACATTTGAAAAATGTCTTCCATCCTGGAAAGAAATTCTCCCATTCTCTGAGAATGGGTACCTATATATGCAAGCTGGGATTGTGGCAGATTAAACAAGAACATCTGAGAGGTGTTTTTATTCACATCTAGATCATAGTCTGTGGGGTGGGGGAAGACAAGACTCATATGTGAAATAATAGAGAAAAGTTCAGGTAAGCTGTCATCTATAATAATAAAAGGGTAATATGGTAATTAGACCGGACAGCTGAACGACCTTCTGGACGTCCAGACATCCTTCCTGACAAAGCCGGGGCCCGGGGAAGCCGGCCAGGGTCCTGGGTGCCTGTGGGCGGCTGGAGGAGGGTTGCCCAGGTCCTGAGTGCCAGAGGGAAGCTGGTGCTGGCAGCCAGGGTAAGGAAGGCCTACTCTTAACACGAATTTTCATGCATCAGGCCTCTAGTTTATTTGAAACTCTGTTTCCAAGCAACTTAACATATTTGAAAGGCTTAGGAAGAATAAAAAAGGCCTTTGAGAAGTCATTTTTTCCCCCCATTGGCAATCGGAAGCAGCAAATTAGAATGGTGGGCTTGGGGGAGTATTGGCTATTACTCGAGACCTCACTGCTAATGGGTGGGGAAGTGATTCTTGACAGCAAAGGAAAGGGAAAACAATAAAATGGGGCCCACATGCAGTTGGGCCTGTGTAATGCAGGGGGAGGAAATCCTCAATACCTCTGCTACTTTTGAAAGTTCTGTGTCACTTACTGGTTTAATTATTGTGAATAATGATGACCCAGAATATGTAGGAATGAACACACATTTTTATTTTAAAAGCTTTTTTTAATAGATTTTTTTTTTTTTTTAGAGAGAGAGGAAGGGGGAGAGAGAGAGAGAGAAAATCCTTTGGGTGCCTCCTGCTTGCCCCTTACTGGGGATCCAACTAGCGACCTTTTGGCAGGACTCTCAACCAACTGAGTAATACTGGTTGAGCATGAATACACATTTTGAGTCCCTACTATGCTAGGACTATGTTAAGTAAGCACTTTCCATTTCCTACCTTACATAAGCTTTAAGGTGGTCCTGTTATCCGGTTGACAGTTTCCACAAGAGAGAGGTACACAGGGTAGAGGGTGCAACTTGCCCAAGAAAGTATTTCAAAGAACCTAGTAAGATGAATAAAAAGTAGAAAGGCGCCTTAACCGGTTTGGCTCGGTGGATAGAGCGTCGGCCTGCGGACTGAAGGGTCCCAGGTTTGATTCTGGTCAAGGGCATGAACCTTGGTTGCGGGCACATCCTCAGTGGGGAGTATGCAGGAGGCAGCTGATCAATGTTTCTCTCTCATCGATGTTTCTGACTTTCTATCCCTCTCCCATCCTTTCTGTAAAAAATCAATAAAATATATATATAAAAAAAAAGAAGTAGAAAGGCATTCCAGGTAGAGGGAACAGCAAATGCAAAGACAGGACTAATAAGTTAAAATAGTTAATCACTATTTCTTAGTCTTGGTTACTCACCTACGAAATCAGAACAGTATTGTTTGTCATAGGCTTGTGAGAATTAAATGTGATAATGTATATAAAGTACTTTTCACGATGCCTGGATCACAGAATGTGCATAATGTTAATTACAGTGTTGTGGTTTTGTTTTTTTTTAAGTTATTTCTCTCTCTGTTCTTCCCCTGCTGAGTGGGTTCCCAAGGACACTACATTTCCCAGCATTCCTTCTCGCCCTTTAACCCTAGACAGACCAAACAACACGCGTCACCCAGCGCCTCAAGCCGGAAGACTATAGCTTCCCGGCATGCCATGCGCCTCTCTTCATCGTATTTGAGGCACAGTCGGCGCGTTGCACCCTGGGAGTTGTAGTAGGCGGCGCGTTGCCCTGACGCCAGCGGAGCTGGGCGTGGGGGCCTATGGGAGGTGGCACGGCCGGGCTCAGCTGCGGGGCGGAGGCGGTGGAGAGGCCTGCGGCAGCAGGGAGCGGCTGGGCCGGGAGCGGGCGCCGGAGCCGAGCCGAGCCGGAGCGGACGGCGCAGGCCGGCGCGGCGAGCAGCAACCATGTCGGTATTTGGGAAGCTGTTCGGGGCGGGAGGGGGAAAGTCTGGCAAGGGCGGCCCGACCCCCCAGGAGGCCATCCAGAGGCTGCGGGACACGGAGGAGATGCTAAGTAAAAAGCAAGAATTTCTGGAGAAGAAGATCGAGCAGGAGCTGACGGCCGCCAAGAAGCACGGCACCAAAAACAAGCGTGGTGAGTCGGCCCGGCTCCGGTAGACTCCCCTCAATTCCCGGGCCCGGACTCCACCTTCGTCAGACGCGCACCAGGATCTGCTCGGATCCTGGAATCTCCCGGGTCAGACTCCCTTCCGTGTCTCCCCGAGCATCAGGCTCTCATTCCAAGCGCTCTGCCCCCAGGCCCCTCCAGACCCTGTTCTCACAACACTGTACTTCTCCCTCACTCTTTTCGTTTCTCTTCCTCCTTTTCCTCCTCCCTCTGGCCTGCCCTCGCCCACCCTTCCCAGGGACTGCCGATTCCCTAACACTTGTCCTTTCCTGGTCCTTCCCTGCCCCTCTGTGGAGTCCATGAGCTGCCCTTGGCTCTTTCCACCCTCTGACTCAGAATTACCCTTGAGAAGCCGCCTCGCTGGAGAGGAGAGGGGCCGCGGGGAGAGGAGACCCCGGCTCCGGCTCTGTTCGCTGGCTGAGTGGACTTGAGCAAGTTACTTTTCCTCTTGTCTCATTTTGCCCCATCCGTCAGCCAAGGTTTTGCCTCCGTGAGGCCTAGGGTGCTTTCCAGCTCTGCGGTTCGCTTCTTGGTGCTTCGGAGCCAGGTCTTCCCAGAGTTTCACAGAGGCCCAGCCTGCACCCCGTGACTCACCGCTTCCCCATCCCTCTAGACCAGAAATACCGATTCCAGTCCTCCATTGGCCAGGACTCCTCCCCAGTCCCCACTGCTGTGGTTAAGGGCAGGGGGACTGAACCTTGAGGCACTTTACTTGTATGGCTTTCTGGGTAATAGCTTTATATTCTTTTTTCTTTTTTGTATTTGCTTTATATTCTTAAGTAAGGTGAATGTGAAAATGCTTTAATAATTGTAAAGCAATTTAGACATTTAATTTTTCTTGCTATGGCAATATGAGAGTGAACCATACATAGTCTGAGACCCTTCCCCTAAGAGGGGGCAAAGGTGAGAGGGGCTGAGAAGCTCTAAGTTACTTAACTTGAACTCTGGCAGTCCCTAGCCCTGTGACCTTGAACTAGTTAATTTACCTTTCCGTCAGGGAAGATTATGGATTTACAGTGCCCAGCACATAGGACGGGCTAAATAGAAGTTTCCTTCGTTTTAACATAAGAACAAAGTAGCCCATCCTGAGGATGTTCCTTTGTCAATAGTCTGCAATTCTTTTGGAATTTTGTGTGATTTCATAGGGTGAACAAAACACAGCTTCCACTCTAATGAGGGAGAAGACAGAGACAGGGAAATAAATCAAGAAAATATTGTCTTGTTGTGATGTGTAGGGAAAAAGTAACTGATGGGGAGTGATGGGGTGGAAATGGGTGTCACTGTAGTTAGAGTGGTCAGGGAAGTCCTCTTTGAAAAGGTAAATTTGTTCTTGAGAAGGAACCAGCTCTGGAAAAATCTAGGGGAGGGGCCTTTGGGCCGGAGAACAGCATAGGAAAAGGCCCAGAGGTTGGCCTGTTTTAAGAAACACAAGACCTCGGTTTCTAGAATGTAGTGATTGAAGGGGGGAGTGGTGTGAAATAAGGGGGTGGGGAGTAGGCGGACCTCGAACTTCCTGGTAAAGAGTTTGGAAAGAGTTTATTTCAAGTGATGGAAAGCTGTTGGAGGGTGTTATGCATGTCCTAATTGTCCAAATTGTTGATAATGGTTTTAAAAACACCATCTGGCTGCTCTTTGGAAAATAGACTGGTGGAGGGAGTGAGGGTGGGAGCAGGGAGACCGGTGAGAAGGCAGTTGCAGTCATCTGTGGCCTAGACTCCAGTTGCAGCTCTGGAGATGGAGAGCGGGGTCAGATTTTGCAGTCTCTAGCTTTTTTGGGGATGACTCTCAGTCAGGAAGGTCCTCTGTTGTTCATGGTAATTAGAGTCACTGTTTTTACTGGCCTGCATTTGGGAATGCTTTGCTCTTTCAGGGTGGTCAGGAGGGCGTCATTTTATGCCATCTCCCATCAAAGTGCAATTCTCCAGTGGTCTTTTGGTCTGAAGCTACTAGTTTAGTTTCTGCTGTTTCAGAGGTGATTGAATTGGCTTTCAAGAGGCTTGGAGGGAGGCTTCCAGCAGACTATGGAGCACCAATCTCAGTTGTAATAACTTTGCTGAAAGCAGTCTATCTTGAGTTTTCCTGAGAGGACAGGAGCTACTGCCCTTCTTTATAGCGTCCTCTGGGGGAAAGGCCATATCTGCTTATTGGGATAGTGCTGTGAGGTGTTAACGCCACCCCTTACCACTCATTTAGTCACTTACTGACTTGATGCTGTGCTGGGACCTAGAGAAACAGAGATGAAAATACATTGTGCCTGCCCTCCAGGGACTCAGGATTGGAAGTGTGTAGTTTTGTTTTGTTTTGTTTTGTTTGAGTTTGTGTGAGTTATGTGTGTGGGACACACACACACACACACAGAGAGAGAGAGAGAGAGAGAGAGAGAGAGAGAGAGAGAGAGAGAGAGAATATGAAAGAAACATACTTGTCAGAGCTGAAACGTGAGTGTGTACGTATTTGGGGCCAAGGCTGAAGAGAAGGTTTCTGTCTGGAGGTGAAGGGCAAAAAGGCTTTGCAGAAGAGGGAGATGTGAGGTGGGTCAGCAAAGAATTTGGGGAGCTGTGAGAGTGTGGTGGGACAACAAATAGGTAACACAGGAGTGGCCTGTGGCCTTCAGACTTTAACCTGGAGATGGTGAGGAGCCACTGGCTGTCTTAAACCAGAATATACAGATCAGCTTGGATTTTTGAAAGAACACTCCAGCAGCAGTATAACGGAAAGAGTGTAGACCAACCAGGAAAGAACTGGAGGCAGGGATCCAGTAACAGGTAAGGGTTGAATCTCATAGATATGGATTTGAGCCTTAGCTGTGTGCACCTTGGGTAGGTTGCTCTGCACCTCAGATTCATCTATAAATAAGGTTAGTAGTATTTACCTTATTGAATTAAATTACGTTATGCATGCAAAGCTCTTAATACAAAGCCTGACATATGGTGAGTGATCAATAACTGCTCGCCATTATCATTATTACAAGACTTGTACTTATTCAGGTAGGAACAAAATGCCTAGTGTAGAAGCATGGAAAACTAGACGAGAAGTGATAAATGACAGAGACTTTTTTGAAGGACAATCAGAAGAGACTTGGTGATGGATTAGAACTGTGCAGGATGAAGGAGAGAGAGTTGAGGACAATTCCCAAGTTTAGAGCTTGGACAGTGATTAGGGGGTAATGCCATTAACCAAGTTGGGAAGCACAGGGGAGGAGCAGTACTTCATAATAGTATAGTTCTTTGAAGTTTGTAAAAGTCCTTTTTTTCATATGAGTCTCACAGGATCCACTGAGACTGTGAGTTCCATGAGGCATGAATGTTTATCACATCTAGCATAGTGCCTGGCATGTGATTAATGCTTAGTATTTATTAAATTAATTAAAACAATCTTGTGAGTGTGTTTTCTTGTTATTCCCATTGCATAGAGAGGAAAATGAGGCTGGAGACAGGAAGTAATGACTCAGAGACTAGTTCTTCTGGTGGCTGTGGGCATCTTGTGTTCTATTTACTCTCATGATGGCTGAAGGCGTCATCATGACCTTTGTCATTGCTCAGATCACTAAACGCCCTCCTGTGCAAGGTGTGGTGCTGAGTGGGAGAAAAAAAAGTTCAGTAGGATCAGGCCCTGCCCTGTGGAGTTTATAGCCAAATGTGGATGGTATCTTTGTGGCATACGCATTAGAAAGATGATAGATTGTCCTTTGAAACAAACCTCTGAAGCTCAAGTAGATTATTTGCAGTGTGCAGGTGTGTTCCAGGCAGTGGTTTCAGTTAAAAGCTTAGAGCAAAATTTGGATTGAATATTTTTTCCAAATTTCTTTTCCTTTCCGTTAGTCAAGCATTCATTCTTAAGCATGTGGTAGGCTCTTAAACTGTGTCCTAGGCCACATACTCAGTGCTGGGAGCTCAGTACTAGGAATGTACAGACACTAGACATGATCCCTGCCATCCAGGAGACTTAAGTGTCATCACTTTCCTTTTCTACAAAGTGGAAATTATATACATCTCACATGACCATATGGTGAGGATTAGCTAAGATAACATATGAAAGAGTGTAGCACATTGTGGATATAGAGTAAGTATACTTTCCTTTTTGTTAATCAGACTGCTTGGGTTTGATTATCAGAATGGAAAGGTTCGCCCTAACCGGTTTGGCTCAGTGGATAGAGCGTCCCCCTGCGGATTGAAGGATCCCAGGTTCGATTCCGGTCAAGGGCATGTACCTTGGTTGCGGGCACATTCCCAATAGGGGGTGTGCAGGAGGCAGCTGATCGATGTTTCTCTCTCATCGATGTTTCTAACTCTCTATTCCTCTCCCTTCCTCTCTATAAAAAATTAATAAAATATATTTTTAAAAAATGGAAAAGTTCTTTCACTGAGAACTAGATAGAAACCAGGATTGCAGTCTAAGTGAAATGATAAAAATCATTGAAACTTAGGTCTCTTTTGGTACCTCCTGTTGGTTTTCTTCCTAAGAAGGTTGATCAGATATCTGAGATTCTTTTCTTTTTAAGGCACTGTAACTAGTTATGAAGTATCTACTCTAGGTGGTTCAGATTTTCCTTTTGTCCTGTTTTACTAAAGATGAAAACAGTTTATAGAAAGGATCATTTAGTTTAACAAGAAAATTGCATGAGATTGGGAAATGGAGACTGGGTATTTCAAACACACTACAATGGTACATTTCTTTTGGATTTATGGATGCAAATCAGTTCATTTACAGGTTAATTTAGGTTCAGCTGGAAATGTCTTGATCGATGCAGAGAGGCCAGGAGCTCACGGAAATATGTCTTCATTAAGTCTGCGTATTGCTGGAGCCAGGTGGTGCTCTCATGTTTAGTAATGTTGCTGTAAAACATTAGCATGTGGGAAGATATCTTAAGTTAAATTTATAGTGGATGTGGCTTTTGGTTCTCTGGAATCAAGGTATCAGGTTGAAAATCACAGCATCTTTTTTTTTTTACTTCAATAGTCAAACATTTTATTGAGCTCTAAAACTCTCCAATAAATTCATTAACATTTTTTTTTATTGATTAAGGTATTAGATATGTGTCCTTATCCCCCCTCTTGCCCCCCCTCCCCGGCCCCCCCCTCATGCCCTCACTCCCCTGGTGTCTGTGTCCACTGGTTATGCTTATATGCATGCATACAAGTCCTTTGGTTGCTCTCTCCCCCTTACCTCCACCCTCCCTCTGAGGTTTGACCATCTGATCAATGCTTCTCTGTCTCTGGATTGTTTTTGTTCATCAGTTTATGTTGTTCATTATATTCCATAAATGAGTGAGATTATGTTATATTTGTCTTTCTCCGACTGGCTTATTTCGCTTAGCATAATGCTCTCCAGGTCCATCCATGCTGTTGCAAATGGTAGGAGTTCCTTCCTTTTTTTTTTTTAGTTCCTTCCTTTTTATAGCAGTGTAGTACTCCATTGTGTAGATGTACCACTGTTTTTTAATCCACTCATCTGCTGATGGGCACTTAGGGTGTGTCCAAATCTTAGCTATTGTAAATTGTGCTGCTATGAACATAGGGGTGCATATATCATTTCTGATGGATGTTTCTTGTTTCTTGGAATATATTCCTAGAAGGGGGAATCACTGGGTCAAATGGGAGTCCCATTTTTAGTTTTTTGAGGAAACTCTATACTGTTCTCCACAGTGGTTGCACCAGTCTTCATTCCCACCAGCAGTACACGAGGGTTCCTTTTTCTCCGCATCCTCGCCAGCACTTGTTGTTTGTTGATTTGTTGATGATAACCATTCTGACAGGTGGAAAATCACAGCATCTTAAATGGTGGATATGCCAATAGGATCTCCTCTCCCAGAAGCCCAGGGATGGAAAACCTGAAACCCACCTGGGGAACTGAGCAGTGGGAATTTCCCTTGGTGACACTTAAGTTTTTTGTTTCAAGAAATGGTTGGCTAGATTGGGTTTGGTTTACTTCTTAAGACAGATGGAATATCAGAGAGGCCTTATGTGTTGGCTGTCCAAACGTGCTGGCGCCTTTGATTCAAATGACAATTTTTTTTTTTTTTTTGGCCTCATTTGGCAGGGAGATTAAATATTTTTAAAGTGCCTGCCAGTGGGTTTATAATGTGATTTAAAATTCATGATAGATTTTGTTTAGAAGTTTAGCTAAATGTATGGATCTTTGAGTTGGTCTGTTATATTCAGGGAACTTTTGAGTGTGGAGAATGAGGCCTGTGAGCATGTGTGTGAGTGTACATCTCTGAGGCAGAAAGCCAGGAGCTGCTTTGTTTACAATGGTCCAGAGCCCTGAAATGGAGCCGCAGCCCACTAGGAGGAGGGATGGAGCCCTTGGGGCCTTAGGAGTTCTTTTGGGTATGAAGCGTTTATGAAAACAGAGTCCTCTTGCCCAAGATTGTTTTGTGCTATACCACTGTCTTTTATTTTTTAATTTTTTAAATATACTTTTATTGATTTCAAAGAGGAAGGGAGAGGGAGAGAGAGATAGAAACATCAGTGATGAGAGAAATTACCAATCGGCTGCCTCCTGCACACTCCCAACTGGGGATTGAGCCCGCAACCCGGGCATGTGCCCCCAACCGGATTCGAACCTGAGACCCTTCAATCCCCAGGCCAACGCTCTATCCACTGGTCCAAACTGGCTAGGACTATATCACTGTCTTTTAAAAAGTGAGACAGAGGATATTCAAACAAAACAACTTTATATTGCTCATTTTGAGGATGGATGGCTATACTTAGAAGAAAAATTTAAGCATCATAATAGGAAACAAACTACAGTCCTAGTTAGATATAGTACTGCCCTGTTTTTAAGGTATTTGTCTCAAGTCAGCAGATGTTTATTGAGTTCTTTCTAGGCGGGAGGCAGCATAATGTATGGTGTAGGCAAATATTTCTCCATTTGAATGCCAGCTTAACCACTCACGAACAGTACCTTGGCAGTTATTTACTCTAAGTTTCAATTTTCCCATCTGTAAAAAGGAATAACAATAATTCTTAGGGTTCTTATAAAGATATGGAATAAGTTGATATACGTAAAGTGCCTAGCAGAGTGCCTGGCACAAAGGAGGGACATAAATGTCCTTAGTTTCCCAGGTATAGTCTTAGGCACAAAGGGGATATAAAGATGGCTGAGACCCTACTTCTCCCTATAAGGCAGCGGTTCTCAATCTGTGGGTCGCGACCCCTTGGGGGGGTCGAACGACCCTTTCACAGGGGTCGCCTAAGACCATCGGAAAACACATACATAATTACATATTGTTTTTGTGATTAATCACTATGCTGTAATTATGTTCAATTTGTAAAAATGAAATTGGGGGTCACCACAACATGAGGAACTGTATTAAAGGGTCTCGGCATTAGGAAGGTTGAGAACCACTGCTATAAGGGCTCACAATTCAGTGAAGAACACACACACGTACAAGTAACTGGTAAAAGGCAAGTTGTGGTAAGTGTATAAATGAAATGTTAGAGGAAAACGCAGCAGGAAGAGATTAATTCATCTCTGAGGGTTGGCAAGTTCATCTCACCCAGCCACCCATCCATTGCCCAAATTCCCTTTGCAGTATTCCTGCCAAGGGATTAACCTCTGATTGAACCTCTCTGCTGATGGGATTTATATTAGATGCTCCATCCTCCTACACTACAGCATAGTCTGTCTTTGGACACTCTGACTATAAAATCGCCTTTCTTATTTGGAACAGATCTGTCTTCCTGTAGTGCCTACCTCCAGTTCAGATTGGGGTGGTAGCTCCATAGAAGCAGCTTGGGAGGTGGCGAGAAGGTGGGATCTGGAGTTAGAAGCATGGAGGGGGCAATTCTGAGCTCTGACATAGACATTGTTGGGAAAAGAGGTTGCTCATTCTGCTTCTTGGGACCTCAGAACAGGTCTAATACTCCTTTGACAGGAATGATCAGGGAAGATGGTGCTTATGTCTCAAGCCTGCACTTCCCTAAGACAGATCTTCTCTCTTGAATTGACTACTCTGTTGCCTGGTGTTTCTGTTCTTTCCTTGTTATCCTCCCCTGGATATTCTCCTGCTCATCATTGTTGCTTTTAAGGTGTAGAGTGAATACTCAGAATAGTCCAGCCAAGGCCTGAACAGCATAGCCCAGAACACGCAGGTCTAGCCATTTGTGTAGGATTTAATTTGGTTCTGTGTAATTCCCATATCACTGAGACAGTTGTTGTTTTTCTTTTGAAAAGCAGTTATATTTTGCTGTGGCCTTTTATTAGTAAAGGAATGAGTATCTAGCAACCCCTAAAGTTTGTTTGGTTCTTCTTCAGGAGTCTTAGCTGAAAGATTGAAGGACTGAAGTTCTTAATAAGAGCAGCTGGCTGGTTTTGATTCTCTCATAGCTGATATTTCTAGCTCTATCTCCTCCTTCTTCCTTACAGGGCAAAGCTGGCTAGAAGGCTTATTTGAGGAATTCACAAAAACTATACATCTCTGTGGTTGTGACTGTTTAGCTCAAAAGGTTAGTGGTATGATATGATATGGTATGGTATGGTATGGTATGGTTGGTATGGTATGGTAGAAAAGGCGTTGGGTTGGGATCAGAAGACCTGAGTTTACATTTCACCTCTGCTACTTCCTACTTTTGTGATCTGGGGCAAGTCTCATATTTCTGAGCACCAGCTTCTTCGACTGCAAAAACAGGATATTATACAACTTTGCTACTCAAAGTGTGGTCTGTGGGAGCATTTGGGAAGTTGTTAGAAATGCATAATTTCAGGCCCCCCAAGACCTTCTGAAGCAGAACCTCCATTTTTATGAGATTCCCCAGGTCTTTGTATGCACATTAAAGTTTGAGAGACACTTCTTTATAGTTATTGTAGGGATTAAGTGAGAATGTTGGGCATTTTTCACAGGACCAGGACAGTATTCATTCCTGGACAGTGAAGATGCTGTCTCCCTGATCAATTTGCTCACTTTTTCTTGCTGCTCAAAGACTAAACTCTTATCCAGCTCACCTTATTCCCAAATACCTTCAGTTACCTCAAAATCTGACGAGGCCTCGGAAGAAGGACGATTTAGTAGAAGTTCATCTTCCCCTTCTTGAAAAAAAACTTGAAGCAAATGTCCTGCTGATTGGGTAACAGCCTCCTTCATGGAAGACGACAGTCATTTGGGTGACTGGCAGACATTCAGTTATGTGTTCTGTCATGAAGATCCACTGGCAACCCCAGTAGTAAGTTAGAGAAAGTTCCCATCCTCAGGGAGCATTACTGCCTGGTGGGGGGGGAACCAGTTAGTAAAGAAAGAATTTCCAACTAGCAAGGCTTGTGTTGAATGTCTTAAGAACCACAGGGGTAGGGGCTAGGAAATGCCTTTTTTAAAGTTATATCTTTTTCTACTAGAAATTATTTTTAAAATACATTTTTATTGATTTTAGAGAGGAAGGGAGAGGCAAAGAGAGATAGAAACATCAACGATGTGAGAGAATCACTGCTGCCTCCTGCACGCCCCACACTGGGAAGCGTGCCCTGACCGGGAATTGAACCACAACCTCCTGGTTCCTAGGTCAGCCAGGCACCAGAAATGATTTTTTGAAGAGTCCTAATTTCCTTGTTTAATGGCTTTTTCCTAGTGTGTTTATATGATATTGCTACTGTTCTGCTATACCAAGTTTTCTACAGCAGGAGGGACAGGTGTTCTGTTGGGTGCCTGTTCTGTTCTAGGAGCCATCTGAGATGCCATGTGGATTTCCTGGCCCAATGGGTCCTACAGCAAACAGATCTGTAGCTCTCTCTCTAAGAGAAAAAAGTTATCACAAATAGCTTCTCAGATAGGGGAGAGAAGTTAGGTGGGATGATAAAGCAGGACATTCCATCGTTAAACTTGCCCTCTTCAATTCTATAAGATGACATTTTTTTCTGGATTTTGGGCTGATAGTGAATTTTTGAGCAGGAATTCCTAATTGGGTTAAAATCCAGCAAAGTGCATTGTCTTCTTTTCAGCCTCGAACCAAAAAAAATATAACACATCCCCCCCACCCCCACTCCCACCCCCAATAACACAAGCAAACAGGCGGTAAGCACCAGGTTGCTCAGGGGGCTTGGCACAGACTGCTGAGGACATCTCCCATTGACCACTCAGGGCAGTTGAGTTTGCTGAGCTAGGAGGCTCTGAGTCCCAAAGCAGGCCCAGGTGTGAGGCCCTGCCTTACAACCACGTTCTCAGGAGGCTCTTGGTATGGGGATAAACCCAGGATAGGAGTAATTAAAGTCCAAAGTTGGCTGTAAGTACCACCCACAGGAGCACCCTAAATGGAGCTTTGTGGAGATTTGAAGGAGGGAGCAATTGCCACAGTTTAGGGTTGGGGGTGACAATGTGATTCTTTCCATTAGTCCTTAAAGAAGTAGGCAGTCATGGGATGAGGTGGAGGTTGGGTGTAAATACTCATGTTGGTATGTGACATCACCTCAGATCTAGAGTTACAACTGGAAATTGCAAAAGAACATTGCTTTCATCTAGCTGTGTTGCATAAAGAGTAGTGTATTTGAGAAAAGGAAACTAAGATTTTGAAACAGATTGGATATTGTGTACTGTTTAGGGACTCTGATGTTGAGATTCCAATTTATTTATTTATTTTTTGGTCTTAGTGCTGCATAGATAGAAATTCACATTTCATTTCAGATGGTCCATTTTTAAAGAAGGTAGCTAGAAACTTGCTTCATATACTTGATTGATAAGTATATGTTATCTTGAGCTGTGTGCCAGATACTGTGCTAGTTTACCGGGTAAATGCAGATGAAGACAGGTCATTGCCTCTGAGATGCTCATATAGAGTGACAGACAAGTAAACATATGTAATCAGGATACAGTGTGATCTGTTCTAGAAGCATATTAAGAATTCAGAGCATAGGATATACAGTGGAGTGTGTGTATTGTTTAAATCTGTGTTTTAGTAAATAGGTATTTTGGAGAATTCTAGAATATTAGAGCAGAAGGGAGCTCAAAATGTATGAATGCTTAAAGTTGATTTAATAGGAAATGTTTTTGAGAAAGAAAAACCAGGAACATGGAAATACATACAGTACTTTTGTTTTTTATTTTTATTTATTTATTTTTAAATATGTTTTTGTGCTTTGTTTTTTGGTGTGGTTTTTTTTTGGTGTTGTTTGTTTGTTTGTTTTTGAGAGAGAGAGAGAGAGAGAGAGAGAGAGAGAGAGAGAGAGAGAGATTGGTTGTCTCCTGTAAGCACCCTGAGCAGGATGAACCCACAACTTGGGCATGTGCCCTGACCAGGAATCAAACCGAAGTACTTGGCAGTGGGGGGGGGGGGGGGGGGGGGGGGGGGATATAAGAATGAATAAATGCTTGGCTTAGGTTAGTCATAAAATAATTAGCTTTAGAATACTAAGTTTAAAGTACAGCTTATTCTGATAATTATTACACATTTGCTTTGTCTACATCCGGCAAAAGAAGGTAGGGACTAATAAACCTGAGGAGTGGATTCTCTACTATCTGCATATGCAAGAACTGTAAGTTGCTTGTTTGTAATCTTTGTAAGACTGATAGTTATAAAAACAAAAATACGATTTGTACATGTGTGTAGCCTGGCTGCTGTTCTCTGGAGAGGTTTGAAGAGAGGGGTTGCTACTCAGACATGGCCACCTGGAAGACTCCCCATTAGGGTGAGGAGTTTGATCATTTCAGTGTTCCCAGAATTTATTAGACTTGGAAACGTTGACTGACAAGGGTGACATTTAAATCTCAAATGATTGCTAGTTTCTTAATTCTCCATCAGGTTGATCAGTTGCTTTCCCCTCTCCAGAGCATTTTTTCCCTTTAGAATCTTGCACACTGGGTAGTAAGCGGTTGCAGGTTGCTTAGCAAGTCTGGAGTAGATTTGGTTGTTGAGTTGTAGTCGGCTTCGGTAGCCTTCTCTGACCATGTCCAAGGAAGGAACTATCAGCCTGGCATTCAGCTTTTGTTCTTAGCAGACAGGCTATTGGGCTGGTGGCTGCAGACAGCTCTTCTCATGCTTAGATTTGAGAGGTAATTTTGGAGGTATAATGGACAGATGGCAGAATAGGAACACCTTTTCTTAAATTATTTCATCATTCTAAGAAAGTTATATTTTAAAGTAAAAAAAATTTTTTTCAGGAGAAAAATCTTCAGAAAATGAAAACCTTCCTCTATCTTTGGGAAATGCCATGCACTTTAAAACCTTGATCACTTTTGATTTTTTTCAACAACCCCTTGCATTAAGTGGTATTACACCTCACCCCCATGCTTTAGAGATGATAAAGGTGAGGTTTGAATTATATGAATCATAGCACTTACCCAGGAGCCTTGGGCATTGTGAGGTAGGCTGTATCACAGTGGGTTCTGGTATCTTTGGTGTTCTCATGGGAACCAAGACTCTATAGCCTTTAGTGCTTATAACTTATCAATGGACAAAATCCTGCCATTGGAAATCAATTTTTATAATATTCCCTCCACAGTGTGAATGCCTGTTATTCTGCAGTGAAATACTTCACATTTGTACAGGGTTTTATGGCTTACAAAGCACTTCCACATACATGATCTTCTTTGAAACTTGGAGAAGCTTTGTTAGTTAGAAAGAGCAGGGTGTGATTTTTAACCCCATTTTGTAGGGGAGGAAAGTAAGGCTCAAAGCAATTAAGTGGTTTTCCTAGGGACTGTCAAAGCTAGAGCCCTTCTTTAGGCTCCCAGCCTAGTGCTTTTCTACATTGTTCTGCATCCCTCTTATTAATGCTCAGTCTCAGATTCCCTTGCCAGCTTCAGCAAGGCTATGTGTCCGTAATGGGTATGGGCCAGGTTAAGGAGGACAAGGTTGGGGTCCTTAGAGTTACTGGCTCATCTTATATACAGTGGGACTAGTGCCAGAGAGACCACTGTATTAATTTATTAATATTATTAATTTATTTCACTGTATTAATTTATTTACAGTCTGCTACACCATTAGCTTGTGTATTTCCCAGCCTGGTTTCCATTTCTTTCACCACAATAAGCTAGTTTTCTCAATGGCCTCTAGAGCAGTGTTTCTCCACCTTGGCACTATTGATATTATGGACTGGATAATTCTTTGTTGTGGGAGGCTGTCCTGTGCATTGCAGGATGTTGAGCGGCATCCTTGACCTCTACTCACTAGATGTCCATAGCATCCCCTCTCCAGTTTTGACAACCAAAAATGTCTCCAAACACTGCTATTGGGGTGGTGGCTGCAGACATCTCTTCAACCAGTATTTATTGAATACCCACTATTTGTTTCTCTATCCTAGGACTGTGTCTGACATGAATGGTAGTAGGTGGCCACGTGGTAGCTGTTTTTATTTTTGTGTGATATATATATTTGTCATGTGGTACACAGGCAGTGCACTGGGTGTCCACATATACAGAGCAGTGGAGTGATAACTATGAACCCAATGGGCTCACAGCCCATAGGTTGGGAATGAATTGGTGCATTATACCATGAGATTTTAGAGAATAGCAAGCCTGAAACTCTGGGCTTTTCTTGAAAACATGAACTATCTCCACACTCGAGATGGAAATCTCCACACTCTGTGGAAATAAAAAGCCAACAGGCTATCTGGAGTCCTCAGTGTAGCTCCCTCAACAGCTATACTCTAGGGCATTTGTGATAAAAGAAGAAGCATTGGTTGGAAACAAACTTTCAGTTCCTAGCATTAGTTGGTAAATGGTGCATGTGTCTAAGGGGAGTTTAAACTCATGGCCTTGAACTTGAGAATCTGTTTCCAGAGCCTCTCATCTCAAAGCACTTAGCTTCTCTAACAAGTACTATTCCTCTCTCTCTCTCTCTCTCTCTCTCTCTCTCTCTCTCTCTCTCTCTTAATTTTTTTTGTTAATCCTCACCCGAGGATATTTTTTTCTCATTGATTTTTAGAGAGTGGAGGTGCGGGGAATAGACAGAAGAGAGAGAAACATCCATGTGAGAGACACATGGATTGGTTGCATCCCCCACACCCAGATGGGGGCAGGGATGGAGCCTATAACCAAGGTACGTGCTCTTGACCTGGAATGAAATCCATGACCCTTCAGTCCCCGGGCCAACGCTCTAACCTCTGAGCCAAAGCAGCTAGGGTACTATTATTCTTATTTCAGAGGTAAGCGGCAGAGAGGCCAGACCACACAAATTGTCTCTGAAAGAGAGCCAGCTACTCCCAGGTTTAGGAGCTGGGACTCTGGTTGGCATTACAGGATAGGGCTGTTCACTTCTATCAGATGATGGTGAGAAAAGGAAAAGGGTTGCTGGATTAAGTTCCACCCAATTCAGCCAACATTTTGAGTGCCCACTGTGCAAGAGTCCATGTGAAGGGTCTGTCTGGGACATAGATGTGGGACACAGATGAGCAGGATTGGGACAGAGGAAGGGGTGGGTGGGCCATTCCAGCCAGGGGGATTGTGGGAGCCAAGATTAGCATATGTTGTGTGTGTGTGAGGGATGGGAGGATTATGGAGTATGGTTGAGGAGTAGTGGTGGCTCAGGTCAAGTGAAAGTTGAAAAGGTAGGCTGTGGCTTCTCTGAGGAGGCCCTGGATTCCCAAACGGAGGGATCGATGTGAGATTGAATTTAGTGAGTATATCAGGTTACATGCTGAAGGTAAGCAGACACATCTTCCCTATTTAAATTGGCTTGACCCAACCTCATTAATCAGGTTCTTGGCTGCCTCAATACTGTACGTTTCCTCTTAGTGCCTGGCTGACTAAGTCAGTTAGTTGTGATCTTTGAGATTATTTAATCTTCTCTTCATGTTTATCTTTTATGAGAGAGAGAGAGAGAGAGAGAGAGAGAGAGAGAGAGAGCGCGCGCGCGCGCGCACGCTAGTTATTTCCCTTAGCTGATGACAAGGACCTGTGTTTCTGAGGTCATACATTAGGTTCAGCCCAGACTCTATCTGCTATCTTAATCACAAAAATCTGAAAAGGAGCTCCACCCCTTTTTTCCTGAGCTTCCAGTTTCCTGTTGGCTTTCCTATTCTCTGGGTGCTCCTTCCATCACCCAGGATGGTCAGACAGAGCTCTAGGACTTAGAGATACTGTACCCTGGTTCTAGTTCTGACTGTGAACTGCTGTCTTTGGGCAAGCGTCTTCCCAACTCTGGGATTTTGTTTTATTGACAGTAAAATGAGAACGATGGATTGCATGAATGCTAAGATTTGTTCCTGCTCTAACATTCTCTGAGTCAACAAGTGTCCACTGTACAGTAACCCACCAGAGAACCAGGTATTGCTCCAGGCAGTTTTGCTGCATAAAAAGATGGAGCAGCTCAGCATTCATTTTGTCTGTTAACAACTTGGGTACATCCCTCCTCTTTGTAAAAGCTGAGAGCAGCCACAGACTGTTTTGTAGAAGGTGCTGGACATTTTTTCCATTTTGATTCCCTGGTTCAGAGACCAGAGCTGATTAATGGTTTTTAGTGGATTCCCTGAGCCTTTTTCCAAGCAAGCAACACAGATGCTGGAGGGGATCTGTCCTGATGTCTGAACCTCGTTTGGGTCAGTAGCCTGCCTCTGATTTGACTGCCAGACTTTTAGCAAACCAGAGTTACAGATTTCTGCTGGGGCTGAGCAGGCTCAAGCTCTGCTGGACAAAAACTCAGTAGTGACCAGTTAAGCATCCTGGGAGTGTTTCCTTGTGGCAGGACTTGACTTCCTCACAGACCCACCTTTGGGCCCCAGGATGCAGACCATTTGTCTCCTATGAGCAGAATAGAGAAAGGAACCAACTGCTACGGGCTGGTCTGACTTGAATCACTTTAATTAAGTCTGCTCTTTAGGATGGTGATTGAAGATGATGCTGGGAGTCTTGGGGAAAGCAGTGGGCTTCTCTGGAAAGGCCTCTTGTGCTTAGTGTGAATCCTGGTGCCCTATGAGCAGCTAAGCATTTTAGGAATATGGAAGACATTTACCCACTGGGTTCTAAATTAAGGTCTTTAAAACCTCAAGTCCCAGCCTTAGCCTGATTAGTTGGAGCATTGTTCTGTTTTCCAAAAACGTTACAGGTTCAGTTTCCGGTCAGGGCACATGCCTAGGTTTTGGGTTCAATTCCCCTGTCGGGAGGCAACTGATCAGTGTTTTTCTCTTTCATCAATATTTCTCTCTCCCTTCTTTTCTCTCTAAAATCAATGAACAGCCTGGCTGGTGTCGTTTAATGGTTGAGCATCGACCTATAAACCAGAAGGTCATGGTTCAATTCCTGGTCAGTGCATATGCCCAGTTTCAAGCTTGATTCCCAGTGCAGAGCATGCAGAAGGCAGCAATCAATGATTCTTTCTTATTATTGATGTTTCTATCCCTCTTCCTTCCTCTCTGAAATCAACAAAAATATATTAAATAAGTAAATAAATAAATATCCTCAGGTGAGGATTTTTTAAAAATTAAGAAATAGATATATATTTTAAATGACACAGCTCATGAAGGCAAACCTGGGACTAGACCCATGGTTTCTACATCCTCATTCCAGTGAGTTCTGCTGCCTCATTGCTTCTCAGTAGATACTGTGGTGTCATGTTCACAATCCTGCCATAATGGTTTTGAAAATAAAATTAAAGTTGCCATGCAAAAAACCAGCTGACAGGAGAGACGGAGCAAACAGTTGCTATTTTGGGGGGTTGTTTTCTTTTGAGTTATAACTGGCTGTTGGTGGTTTGGTGGACTGGCACAGGCTGGGTGGAGGGTCATAAACTCCAGGTTCTTGTTCTTGCTACATTCCTGAGTCTCTGTGTAACCAGATTGTCTTTTCCCGTTCCCTGGGGCTGTGTGTACAAGGGTTCAGAATAATTCCCAGTTTTTACCCTTTTTATAGCACTCTAGGGAGTACTAGGAAGTCTATAAAGAGACGTAGGAAAGAGTTGGTATATAAATACTTAATTTTTCGTGCTTCTTGTTTTTTGTTTGTTTTTTTAATTGAGGTATAAGTTATTTATAGTAAGGCAGACAGTTCTTAAGTGTACAGCTCAGTGAATTCGTTAAAGGTTTTTTTAGAAGTATTTTTTATTGATTTTAGAGAGGAAGGGAGAGGGAAAGAGAGAGAAACATTGATGAAGAGAGAGACATTGATCAGCTGCCTCCTGCACGCTCCACACTGGGGACTGAGCTCGCAACTGGGGCATGTGCCCTGACTGCAAGTCAAACCAGTAGCTTTTCAGTGCACAGGATGACACCCAACCAACTGAGTCACACAGGCCAGGGCTACAGCTCAGTGAATTTTCACAAATGTATATACCTACGTAACCACCACCCAGATCATACAGAACATTTTCAGCACTCCAGCAGTCTTGATAATTTTTAGAGTAGCTTAGGACTTGAGAAGAGAGCGGGGTATTATCCTCTATTACTCATTTAGTGTCTGTTTCCCAAACACCTGTGCAGGGCTCTGTGTTAGGTATTACTGGGAGTACAGAAACTGGTAATTGTTGGCCTCTGTCTCAGTCTCACCACCCATCAGGGATCATGACTAGTGTCCAAGGGAGAAAGTGAGAAAGGCTGTGAGAGGCAGCTTGAAGGAAAGAGGCTGCCTCTTTCAGGGAGAAGAGGGTGTGTATATTTATGTAGACACAGAATTTTCCCCGCCCTTCTGTCTATAAATACAGCAAAGGAGCCAGATTATGGATTTTCAATCCCTTAGCCAGTTGTTGTATTCTCAGACCTTGTTGGGTACTTGGAGAGGTGCAAACCCCGCTGAAAATCCACATCTGTAGTATTTGCTCAGCCTTACCTTCTCTTTTGGGAAGCAGGAGAGAACACAGACAGTATGGAGGAAAGCAAACACAAGAGGCACTTTCTCCCGCTTCTTTGGCCCCCCAGGCTCTTAGGAGCTGACTTCCTTCTGTCTTGGGTTTTAAGACTCATAAGACCCATAAGCCCACAAGTCAGTCTACCTTGAGTTAATTTTGGCCTGAATTTTTCTGCCCACTTTGATCCAGTAGTTTAAAACATAATTTTCTGTATCTTAAGTGAAAACAGACTCAAGAAAGACTTTCCTGATCTTTTTCCTGTATGAGAAAGCAGTTTTTATTTGGTTTTGTTTTAGTTGCTAATAAAGGCATACAGCTCTGTGGTTGGTAGGAGGGAAAAGGTCATGTCCAAAGCAGATACAGAATGATCCCTTTCTTTAAAGAAATAGTCTCCAAGGTCGTGAAGACCAGTGCCTGACAGTCAGCATGAAGACATGCTAGGACAACTGGACATTATAGAGCTATATCTTGTTCGTGGGTAGATAGTAGATAAGAAAGAAAGAAGGGTGGATGACTCAGCCTAGCTGATGAGTTACTGTGTCTGGGAAACACGAGACTTCGATCATGTGGGTCCGTTCCCTACTCCCATTTTACAGATAAGGAAAATTAAGTCTTTGATTTGACCAGAGAGCTGGAAACAGAACTGTCTGTTGGGGTACAGAGATTGTCTGGAGTGTTCAGTGGGATTTGGAAGGAAGCTTGGCTGGGAGAGGGTGGTGGTGAGGCAGAAGGCAAAGGGTGAATGGAGTGGCAGTTTCCCCTTAACATTTGGAGCCAGAAAAACCAAAGTGCCAGAGGTGGGGAGACAGAGAAGACTCTGAGGCTGCCTGTCAATCATCTGTGTAGAGAGTCCTGGGAGCCCTATCGTAAAGGGGCTACTGAAGCCAGGATAAGGAATTTTAATTGGCTAGAGAATTTTCAGCATTTATCCTCGTTATCTTTTGTTTTCTAATTGCTACAAGGGACCCTAAGCCTTGGTAGGAAGCCTGCTTTCTGACATTACTTTCTTCACAACCAGATTGTAATCTAACACTTGTGTATATTGTTTAAGAGAATATAAATTATTTTCCCCCAAGTATTTTGGTTTCTGGTTATTCTGTTCAGTTTGGAGTTAGTGCTCCAGTTTTATTATTCTCATCCTATCTACTAAAAGACAAAAAGGGTAATTAACTGTACCTCCGCTATGCTTCCCATTGGCTAATCAGGGTGATATGCAAATTAACTGCCAACAAAGATGGCAGCCACACAGCTGAAGCGAGCAGGAGGCTTGCTTGCTCCAGTGATGGAGGAAGCCAAGGTTCCCTGCCTGCCACGGCCCGGCTCTGAGCCTGAAAGCAACAATATTTCAATTATAGAAGGTAAATAAATCTCAGAATAAAAAAGAAAAAAAGAAAAAAAGGAGAGGCTGGGAGCTTCAGTCACTGGCCAGCCTGAAAATGGCCCTCAGCCCCTCACCCAGGCTGGTCAGGCACCCCAGTGGGGACCCCCAACCTGAAGGGGGTGCGGGCAGCCTGAAAACAGCCATCAGCCCCTCATCCAGGCTGGCCAGCCACTCCAGTGGGGACCCCCATCCTGAAGGGGGTGCGGGCAGCCTGAAAACAGCCATCAGCCCCTCATCCAGGCTGGCCAGCCACCCCAGTGGGGACCCCAACCCTGAAGGGGGTGCGGGCAGCCTGAAAACAGCCATCAGCCCCTCACCTAGGCTGGCCAGCCACCCCAGTGGGGACCCCCACCCTGAAGGGGGTGTGACCAGCTGCAAACAGCCATCAGCCCCTCACTCAGGCTGGCCAGGCACCCAAGCGGGACCCCCACCCTGATCCGGGACACCATTCAGGGCAAACCAGCTGGCCCCCACCCGTGCACCAGGCCTTTATCCTATATAGTAAAAGGGTAATATGCAAACTGACCCTAACAGCAGAAAGACTGGGAATGACTGGTCACTATGGCACACACTGACCACCAGGGGGCAGACGCTCAATGCAGGAGCTGCCCTCTGGTGGTCAGTGAGCTCCCACATGTGGGAGCTCTGCTCAGCCACAAGTCAGGCTGATGGCTGCCAGTACAGCGGTGGTGGTGGGAGCCTCTCCCACCTCCTCAGCAGCGCTAAGGATGTCCGACTGCAGCTTAGGTCTGCTCCCCGCTGGCAAGTGGACATCCCCCGATGGCTGCCGGGCTGCCAGAGGAATGTCTGACTGCCAGCTTACGCCCAATCCTCTGGGGAGCAGGCCTAAGCCAGCAGATCGTCATCCCCTGAGGGGTCTCAGACAGAGAGAGCACAGGCCGGGCTGAGGGACCTCCCCCCCCGAGTACACAAATTTTTGTGCACCGGGCCTCTAGTATATATATGAAAGCCCAGCAACCGAACAGCTGAATGACCAGAATGACCAGTTGCTATGATGTGTACTGACCACCAGGGGGCAGACACTCAACACAGGAGCTGCCCCCTGGTGGTCAATGTGCTCCCACAGTGGAGGTGCCACTCGGCTGACTGGGATGAGTGGCTGCTCCTGACGGGGAGGAGTGGCGCTCCTACAGAGGACCGATCCCCGCGGGCCACACCCCCCACCAGTGTATGAATCTGTTCACTGGGCCTCTAGTATGATTATAAGCTACACTAAAGGCTCAGTGCACAAATTCTTGCACCAGTGGGGTCCCTCGGCCTGGCCTGTGGAATCGGGCCAAAACTGGCTCTCTGACATCCCCCTTAGGGGATTGCGAGAGGGTGCAGGCCAGGCCAAGGGACCCCACCGGTGCACATTTGGGGCTGGGGAGGGATGTGGGAGGTTGGCCAGCTAGGGAGGGACTACGGGAGGGCTCCAGGGTGTGTCTGGCCTGTCTCGCTCAGTCCTGATCAGCCAGACCCCCAGCAGCAAGCTAACCTACTGGTCGGAGCATCTGCCTCCTGGTGGTCAGTGTATGTCATAATGACTGGTTGACTGCTCAACTGTCTGCCCCCTGGTGGCCAGTGCACATCATAGTGAGCAGTTGAGCAATCTTAGCATACCATTAGCATATTACGCTTTGATTGGTTGAACAGATGACCGGATGACTAGACACATAGCATATTAGGCTTTTATTATATAGCAGTGATGGCGAACCTTTTGAGCTCGGCGTGTCAGCATTTTGAAAAACCCTAACTTAACTCTGGTGCCATGTCACATATAGAAATTTTTTTATATTTGCAACCATAGTAAAACAAAGACTTATATTTTTGATATTTATTTTATATATTTAAATGCCATTTAACAACAAAAAAAATCAACCAAAAAAATGAGTTCGCGTGTCACCTCTGACACGCGTGTCATAGGTTCGCCGTTACTGTTATATAGGATTGTTCAGCAGGGAAGACCAGATAGCAAACTCATGAACTGATCTATATTTTTTTGTATGTGTGTTAAAGTATATGTAACATAAAATTTACCATTTAAAAAAATTAAATCTTTATTGTTAAAAGTATTACATGTGTCCCCATTTCCCTCCCTCCCCATTGACCCCTTCTAGCTTGCCCCTAGCTTCCCCCCTCCAGCCTCAGACCTTCACCACCCTATTGTCTGTGTCCATGGGTTATGCATATATACATATAAGATCTTTGGTTGATCTCTTTCCACCCAGTTCCTTCCCCCCACCTTCTCTCTGAGATTTTGCAGTCTGTTCTATGCTTCTGTGTTTCTGGATCTATTTTGTTCATTAGATTCCACATATGAGTGAGATCATGTGATACTTGTCTTTCTCTGACTGGCTTATTTTGCTTAGCATAATACACTCCAGGTCCCTCCATGCTGTCTCAAAGGATAAGTGATCCTTCTTTTTTACTGCTGCATAGTATTCCATGGTATAAATGTACTACAGCTTTTTTATCCACTCATCTACTGATGGACACTTGGGCTGTTTCCAGATCTTAGCTATTGTAAATTATGCTGCTATGAACATAGGGGTGCATATGTTCTTTATGATTGGTGTTTTAGGTTTCTTAGAATATATTCCTAGAAGTGGGATCACTGAGTCAAATGGCAGTTCCATTTTTTAATTTTTTAAGGGAACTCCATACTGTTTTCCATAATGGCTGCACCAGTCTGCATTCCCACCAGCCAGTGTACCTAGGGTTCCCTTTTCTCCACATCCTTGCCAGCACTTGTCATTTGTTGATTTGTTGATGGTAGTCATTCTGACAGGTGTGAGGTGATACCTAATTGTCATTTTACTTTGTATTTGCCTGATGATTGGTGACTTTGAGCATTTTTTCATATGGCTATTGGCCATTTGTATGTCCACTTTGGAGAAGTGTCTATTTAGGTCCTTTGCCCATTTTTTAATAATTGGATTGTTTGTCTTCCTTTTGTTAAGTTGTATGAGTTCATTTTATATTTTGGATATTAGCCCTTTATCAGATGTATCATTGCCAAATATGTTTTCCCATACAGTGGGCTCCCTTTTCGTTTTATTGATGGTGTCTTTTGCTGTTCAGTAACTTTTTATTTTGATGTAGTCCCATTTGTTTTATTTTCTCCTTAATTTCCTTTGCCCTAGAAACAAATGAAACAAGGTCAGATTTACTCTCCAGGAGTGTGTTTGTCCAGCCAACCATTTCTCTGAGCACCTACTCTGTACCAAGGATACTGAGATAGGGAGATAGTCCCTTCGTCCAGGAGCTCCCATTCTAATTAAATTACAGGCAGTGTGAAAATAGAGATGTGCACTAGAGTTCCAGGACTCTGAGGTGCTCTGTCCCCATTTTGGGGGACTAAGGCAAGTTTTTCTCCCCAGAAAGGCACCAGATTCTTGTGGCTCCTTTTGCCCTTCATTCCTTGCTGCTATTTGGTCAAGGAGAGTGGTTTGTCTCTACAACCCATCATCATGTCTGATTCTAAAAGGAGAAAAGGCTGATTTGGTTTTCCTCTTGCTTTGGAAAAACACTGGGAAGTGTTTTTCTGCTGGCAATTTCCCCCTCCCTACTTCCCTACAAAAAAATCCAGCCCCCGACCTCTGTCGTCGCAGTTGCCAGGGTGCTTTCATGCTTGCTCAGGCAGAAGGGGGCTCTTGTTGGTGTGGATTCAGATGGAAGTGGAGGAAGAAAAGCCAATCAGGAAAGAACCATTTCATCGCAGCCTGGGAATGGAAGCCAAGGACCTGGTCACCCCTAATAAGCCCAGCTAAGAGCATCCAGCCTCAGACCTGGCGTGTTGGGAGATTGGGGAGAGGAGCACAATCAAGGCCTTTACTCCACTGGTGGGACCAGACCACAGCTCCAGTGCCAGGCATAGTTAAATTGTTCTAAGTAAATATTTGCTATCTTAACTATAACTGCCTTTTCATATCTAGGGATGGGGAATAAATTGGCTATTTTATTTAAGTTACTTTTTTGTTTATTTTGATTAGATGTATTGCAAATAGTACATAATTTGCAAAGTTCCTTTCCTGCCCTAGCCATTCAGGATGTCTCCCAGAGTAACCAATTATAAGGCCCAGAGATAGTCTCTGTAAATTATAAACACGTACTAGATAGTCTCCTGACACATACATACATAAATGGTAATGGTTAGGTTACCTTTGAATCCTGTGCTCTTTACAGTTTAATAAGAAATTATTTAGCCCTGACCAGTTTGGCTCAGTGGATAGAGCGTCGGCCTGCGGACTGAAGAGTCCCAGGTTCGATTCCGGTCATGGGCATGTACCTTGGTTGCGGGCACATCCCCACTAGGAGATGTGCAGGAGGCGGCTGATGGATGTTTCTCTCTCATGGATGTTTCTAACTCTCTATCCCTCTCCCTTCCTTTCTGTAAAAAATCAATAAAATATATTTTTTAAAAAAGAAATTATTTAGATTTGAACCACTCAGAAATTCCTGAACTTTTCTATCTTGATCATATGGATTTAGAAAATTTTAATTCAGATTTCAGCTACTGATCTAAATTTTGAAGTCCAGAGCCTCACAGAAAGACCTGGGGGGAATGGTTTCTCCTTTCCTGACCCAGCTGCTGTCCTCTAAGTCACTAGTCTCTCAGAGAAATGGCATCTCAGCCATCCAGGTTCTCCTGCTGGGAACCTGTTCTTTGTTTCTGACTCCCTCTCCTTTTCTTTACCCTGCATATTCAAACAGGTTTGCAGGCCCATGGAATCTTCCCTCCTAGTGTCTCTCAAGTTGATCCTCTTCTGGTCAGATCCTCTGCTGTGGCCTTAGTTCAGGTCCTTGAAATCCAAACCCTGTGGATTAGTGCAGTGGTTGCCAGTCCTTTCTCCCCATAGCAGCCAGAGGGATCTTTCTGAAATGCAGATCTGATCATGTTGTTTTTGCTTCAGCTTTCATCTTTCAATAGCTTCCCTCTAACCTGGGATCAAGTCCAACAGTTCCTTAACAAGACAAAGAAGACTGGTCTTGAGTTTCTTTCTGGAGCTTTTTATCATTCCTTGCCCCCTCCCCCATTCTCTCATGCCTCTTTTCCTCCGGCCTGGGATATGTCCCTCTTGTCTATCTTTTATCATCCTTTAAATATGTGATAGCTCCAAAGATTAGGTTCTCTTCCTCTAGGCTCCCAGAGTGCCCTGTTGTTACCTCTGTCATCATATCACATTGTCCTCTCTGATGGTTAGTGAGTTTCTTCAACCTTGGGAGTGTATCATTTTTGTCCCTGCTTCCATAGCAAATTGCTAACTCTCCATCTGTATTAGTTCTGGGTTACTTAGAATTGATTTGATTTTTCTTTGTGTTACGGATAGTATTCACCCGCTTCTTTGCATCGTAACTTTTGATTGGGTGTTGAATGTAAATTTTACCTTGTTAGGTACTGGGTATTTCTGTATTTCTATAAATATTCTCAAGCTTTGTTTGGGAATAGTTTATTCCCTTAGTAACAGTTTGTCCTTTTTGGTCTTATTTTTAAGATGTTAGTTGGGCCCAGCGCAATGTTTATCTAATACCAGAGGCCCGGCGCAAGAATTCGTGCATGAGTGGGGTCCCTCGGCCTGGTCTGCGGGATTGGGCCGAAACTGGCTCTCCGACATCCCCTGAGGGGTCCCGTATTGCGAGAGGGCACAGGTGAGGCCGAGGGACCCCACTGGTACATGATCAGGGCCAGGGAGGGACGCGGGAGGTTGGCCAGCCGAGGAGGGACCGCAGAAGGACTCCAGGGCGTGTTCGGCCCATCTAGCTCAGTCCCCAATCGGCCAGACCCCAGCAGCAAGCTAACCTACTAGTCGGAGCATCTGCCCCCTGGTGGTCAGTGCACGTCATAGTGAGCAGTTAAGCGGCCTTAGCATATCATTAGCACATTATGCTTTGATTGAACAGATGACCGGACAGCCGGACACTTAGCATATTAGGCTTTTATTATATAGGACTAGAGGCCCAATACACAAAATTTGTGTAAGGGGCTGAGCACCAGCCACCGCCACGGCTGCCTCTGCCTCAGCCCCTGCTGCCATGGCTTCATCCGGAAGGATGTCTGGTCTAATTAGCATATTATGCTTTTATTATTATAGATAGGGCTAGACCAGCCGTGGGCAAACTATGGCCCGTGGGCCGGATCTGGCCCGTTTGAAATGAATAAAACTAAAAAAAAAAAGACCGTACCCTTTTATGTAATGATGTTTACTTTGAATTTATATTAGTTCACACAAACACTCCATCCATGCTTTTGTTCCAGCCCTCCGGTCCAGTTTAAGAACCCATTGTGGTCCTCGAGTCAAAAAGTTTGCCCACCCCTGGGCTAGACCCTACTATTGAGACAAGATCCTTCTGAATACCCCAAACCCATGAATTAGGTTTTCCAATATGGCTGAAGAACAGGCCCTGTAACTAACTGGACCCACCTGAGTATCCTGCGACATAGTACCCTGAATATCTTAGGTTTATTTATGGGCATAATGAGAAAGGAGAATCTGAATGATTATTCCCTCAGCTTTACTCAGCACCCTGCCTGCCAGAAACCCTGCCATGACCAGCCTGCTGAAGGTTCTTCAGAATTCTCCCTTAATGTTACATTTGTGTGTATGTTCATGTTTGCTGTGTAGTTCATGCTGGGACTGAGAAAGAAGCAGCACCTTCTTCCTTCCCTCTCAGCCCTTATGCCTTTTGCTAGATGAATTCAGATGTAGAACCTTGGGTCTTTGAAAGAACTGTAGACACCATCATTCAGTTAGTGAGAGGGTATGGTATTACTGGACCTTCCTTCCCACCAATGCTCAAGTCTCTCTGTATACAAGCAATGAGTGTGCAGTTATGACTTCTTAGCATCTATTGAGATGCCCTGGGCTAATGACCCTGTACTAAATGCCCCAAGTCAGGGTAAGCAAACTGACACTCCTCAGAAACCCTTCAAAGAGAAGTCAAGTCTGTTTTTGCCTAGAAGAAAGGAATGCCCTATCTAGTTGTATTGAACTGGTGTGTTCTCTGAAAATGGTTTCTGTACAGTTACTAACAGATGCCTTTGCAGAAGGAGTTTCTGGTCTTGGGTGAGTATCTTTTCCACTGGTCTCCTTGCTTTTTAGGGTATCTCTTCTGTATTTTTTCTTCAAGTAGCTGTTCAAAGTGTCTAATGAAGCAACTGTCTGGAAACCAATGTTTATTTCGACATGGTTGAAGTTGTTTTTGCTTCAGCTTTCAGAGCCAATAAAGCTGGTTATTAGATTCTGTAATTACTCTCTTGGAACCAGCAAAGGCATAATTAAATATGGAGATTCTGAAGACTGTTTTTTCCCATCTAAAAGCAACCTCTTTTTTTTTAAAAAAAATATTTTATTGATTTTTTACAGAGGAAGGGAGAGGGACAGAGAGTTAGAAACATCGATGAGAGAAAAACATCGATCAGCTGCCTCCTGCACATCCGCTACTGGGGATGTGCCCACAACCAAGGTACATGCCCTTGACTGGAATCGAACCCGGAACCCCTCAGTCCGCAGGCCGACGCTCCATCCACTGAGCCAAACCAGTCAGGGCTAAAAGCAACCTCTTAAACTGCTATTGGTCTGGGTTAGATTTCAGTTAAAGCCATTGTGCTTAGGAATGACACTGAGGTTCTTTGGCAGAAAAGGGATCTCTTTGCCCCTTTGAATATTTGGTTTATATGCACTCCTTGTTAACTCAGTACGTGGGTTATTTTTTCCATTTCCCCCAGTTTTATTGAGATATAATTGACATAATATCGTATTAGTTTTAGGTGTAGAACATATTGATTTGATATACATATATAATACTAGGGGCCCAGTGCACGAATTTGTGCACCTTGAAAGGAACTGTGGGTTGCGAGGCTACGGTAGGCACAGGGGCGGGTCTCGGCCCATCCTCCACGCCCCCACCCAGCCCCTCCCACTACGGCCCCCAGTCCCCTGTCTGCCGGCAGCTCCACTCCCGCCACTCCCACACACTGACAGTGCTGGCCCTGCTTGTACCCGCTGATGGCACAGAGCAATCGGGGCCGGTGCCGTCAGCAGGTGTGAGTGGCGGCTGCTGCCCCAACTGCCCCTCAGGAGCAGGGGGAGGTGGAGAAGCCCGGAGGTGTGATCGGGGCCAGCAGCCACTGCTCATACCCACTGACAGCACCGAGTGATCAGGGCCGGCGCTGGCAGCAGGTGCAGGTGCTGGCAGCAGGTGTGAGCACCCGCTGGGACTGCAGCACATGGGAGCAAAGAATTTTCAGTAACCAGCGGAGGCTCATCCTAATGACAGCGACCGGCGCCCCGCCTTGGTCTGGCGCCCCCACTCAGCTGTTCCACCATCCCACCACGGATGATGCTCGCCATATTCTGTGCTCTGCCACCTACTGCCGACACCTGCCATGTTCTGCATGCGCCCCCTGGTGGTCAGTGCACGTCATAGCGATCAGTTGTTTGGTTGTTCCGCTGTTCGGTTTATTTGCATATTAGGGTTTTATATATATATACGAGAGGCCCGGTGCACAAAAATTTGTGCACTCGGGGAGGAGGGGGGCGTCCCTCAGCCCGGCCTGTGCCCTCTCGCAGTCTGGGACCCCTCAGGGGATGACCACCTGCTCCCCGGGGGATTGGGCCTACGATGGCAATCAGACATCCCTCTGGCAGCCCAGCAGCCCTCGGGGGATGTCCACTTGCCAGCGGGGAGCAGGCCTAAACTGCAGTCGGACATCCTTAGCGCCGCTGAGGAGGCAGGAGAGGCTCCCACCACCACCACTGTGCTGGAAGCCATCAGCCTGGCTTGTGGCTGAGCAAAGCTCCCCCTGTGGGAGTGCACTGACCACCAGAGGGCAGCTCCTGCATTGAGCGTCTGCCCCCTGGTGGTCAGTGTGTGTCATAGTGACCAGTCATTCCCAGTCCTTCTGCTGTTAGGGTCAGTTTGCATATTACCCTTTTACTATATAGGATAGAAGCCTGGTGCACGGGTGGGGGCCAGCTGGTTTGCCCTGAATGGTGTCCCGGATCAGGGTGCGGTCCCGCTTGGGTGCCTGGCCAGCCTAGATGAGGGGATGATGGCTGTTTACAGCTGGTCACACCCCCTTCAGGGTGGGGGTCCCCACTGGGGTGCCTGGCTAGTCTGGGTGAGGGGCTGAGGGCCGTTTTCAGGCTGGCGGGTGACTGAAGCTCCCAACCTCTCCTTTTTTCTTTTTTTTTTTATTCTGGGATTTATTTACCTTCTATGGCTGTCACTGGAACTGAGAGCCGGCTTTAGCTCTGAGGCTCGGCTCCAGCTCTGAGACCTCTGCTGCTGAAAGCAGGTTTCTGGGGTTTGTTTAGCTTCTATAATTGCAACATTGTTTCTTAGAGTGCAGCTCAGAGGCCGGCAGCGGCAGGCGGGGAACCTTGGCTTCCTCCATCACTGGAGCAAGCAAGCCTCCTGTTCGCTTCAGCTGCCTGGCTGCCAGCTGCCATCATGGTTGGCAGTTAATTTGCATATCGCCCTGATTAGCCAATGGGAAGCGTGTTGGAGGTATGGTTAATTACCATGTTTGTCTATGATTAGATAGGATAGATTATAACATGATTATTATAATAAGTTTAGTTAACATCCGTCACCTCATGGTGATTAATTTATTTTCTTGTGATGAGAATAAAGTACTTGTTTTTTTAATTAACCATCAGGAATTTGGAGAAGTACAAGGCAAGACACTAAGATCCAGCATATATTTATGTGTACGATATTGGGCTTGGCTCTTTGGACTTTGGCTACATATAGAAGCAGATTTTGTTGGTCAGAAATAAGGTTAGGATGGAGGAATATTGTAAGATACAGAGTAGTTCCAGTGCTGTGAATATGTTTGCACATATTCTGCAGCCCAAATGCTGACCCCATGTCTAATTTTAAGGTTACTTTACTCAAACCATGTATGGAGGAGAAAAATTAATCATGTACCCTTTCTCTTAGGAGTTCTCAGTTACTTAAGAAATACACATAGACGTTAGATTAAGGTAAATCAACTATCCCTGCCAGACACCATCCTGGAGAGTTCACTGCATGGAAAGAAAGAGACTGTGAATTCTACAGGTGGGAAGGGGGAACAGTGAAGGGTCGTGCTATATATGTACCTCACAACAACCCTTTAAGGTAGAAATAATCACCCTTTTTAGCAGATGAGGAAACTGAGGTTCTGCTTCTTATCACCTGGTGACCTGAGTTAATGCCCGCAACCCAGGCATGTGCCCTTGACCAGAATCCAGCCTGGGATCCTTTGGTCCGCAGGCTGATGCTCTATCCACTGAGCCAAACTGGCTAGGGCTGGCAACTGGTTTTTAGGACATAACCCTAGGCCAGTGGTCGGCAAACTGCGGCCTGTGAGCCATAAGCGGCTCTTTGGCCCCTTGAGTGTGGCTCTTCCACAAAATACCACGTGCGGGCGCGCACGTACAGTGCGATTGAAACTTGTGGCCCATGCGCAGAAGTCGGTTTTCAGCCTGGACGAGTCTATTTTGAAGAAGTACTGTTGATATTTGGCTCTGTTGATTAATGAGTTTGCTGACCACTGGCCTAGGCTAACAGGGAGTGTGAGTGGAAGGAGCATGGAACCTATTCATGTAACATATGGAGGAAATGATTGACTGTTGCTTATAGCCTACAGGAGATGACTCTAGTCTGAAGCCCGTAGGCATGAGGAGCATGCATGCATGGGTGCATATGTGTGTCTGTATGGATGTGAGGCTAATGCTGTCCAGGCCAAGGCAGGGGCTGGGCAGCATTCCCAACTCAGCCCATTCATTCTTCTTGAGTCTGTGCTGAGCTTCCTTTCTGGCTTTGATGCCCATCTAAGATGTGTGCTAAAGACCATTTTCAGTGTAAAGAGAAAATTGGGACAGTAAGGGAGGAAGCCTGGGTTTTGAGTAGGAAATGTGGTTTTGGCCCCTGCGCAGCCACAAATTCACCATGATTAAATTGCCTATCCTAACTCTGATTTAAAGCAAGATTATCTCTATAGCCTTAACATTCCAGAAACCAAGATAGGTGATGACATTGACTTGACTGAATGGTCACACTCTAGATTTGTCCCTGGCAGGGAGTTCTGTCTTTATTCTGTTGTGTTTTCTATGATAGAGAATGCTATAGTAACCATCTTCAGTCATGGGGCTTTCTGCTTTTGTTGAATACATTTCCAGAAGGAAGTTACTGAGTCAGAGGGCAGGAATGTCATTATGGCTGGTGCTGTGTATTGCCATGTTACTTTTCAGAAGCATTATAACAAGTTACAGTTGTCAGCTATGTACAGTGAGATAGCATTTTAACCCTAACTGATCCATCACTAGGTATAGTCATTATTTACTGTTTTTGTAATTTAGTTGACATAAAATGATACCTTAAAATTGCCTTATCATAATTAGAACTGCTGTGTTTTTTTGTGTGTGTGTTTTTAAAATATGTTTTATTGATTTTTTACAGAGAGGAAGGGAGAGGGATAGAGAGTTAGAAACTTCAATGAGAGAGAAACATCAATTCAGCTGCCTCCTGCACACTCCCAACTGGGAATGTGCCCGCAACCAAGGTACATGCCCTTGACCAGAATCGAACCTGGGACCCTTGAGTCCACAGGCCGACACTCTATCCACTGAGCCAAACCGGTCAGGGCTGTTGTGTTTTTTTTGTGTGTGTGTCCACTGTTTAATGTTTTGCTAGGTTGTTTACTATGTTTGCTATGTTCTCTCATTTACTCCTCAATTGGGGAAGCTAAGTAGCTCACCTAAGTCTGTGAACTGGGTTTTGAACCTAATGTAGTTTGACCTTAAAGCACATTCTTTCTCTGAACGCCTCTTTATGATTTGATGTGTGTGTGTGTGTGTGTGTTGGGGGGTGCTATCAGAGAATGTGAACTTTTGCTTGTTTGCTTGGTTGCACGTGAATTTTGTATAGTTTCTCAGAAAACTGAATATGTTCTTTGTGTTATAGTGGAAACAACAACTGAGGTGCATCCATTAAAATTTGAGAGAAGGGCCCTGGCCGTTGTGGCTCAGTTGGTTGAGTGAGGTCACTGGTTCAATTCCTGGTCAGGGCACATGCCCTGGAAGCGGGTTTGATTCTCAGTAGTGGGTGTGTAGAAGGTAGGTGATCAACGTTTCTCTTTCTCTCTCTCTAAAATCAATAAAAAAATATTTAAAAAAAAATTAGAGAGACTCCCTAGCCAGTTTGGTTCAGTGGATAGAGCGTCGGCCTGCAGATTGAAGGGTCCCAGGTTTGAGTCCAGTCAAGGGCACATGCCTGGGTTGTGGACTCAATCCCCAGTAGGGGGAGTGCAGGAGGCAGCCAATCAATGATTGTCTCTCAACATTGATGTTTCTCTCTCTCTCTCCCTCTCCCTTCTTCTCTGAAATCAATTAAAAAATATATTTTTAAAAAATTACAGAGAAGACTCAGGTGAATCCGGAACGTTACTTCATGTCTAGACTCTCTGAAACTCTGTTTTCTCCCTATGCAGCGGCCCTCCAGGCACTGAAGCGCAAGAAGAGGTATGAAAAGCAGCTGGCACAGATTGACGGCACACTATCAACCATCGAGTTCCAGCGAGAGGCCCTGGAAAATGCCAACACCAACACCGAGGTGCTCAAGAACATGGGCTATGCCGCCAAGGCTATGAAAGCTGCCCACGACAACATGTACGTGGCCACTGGCTGGTGGAGGGGGGCACTCGTGTGGCAGGGCAATGCTGGCCCTGTAATGCCTGGAGCTCAGGCCATGGCCTTGGCAGTCCCCTTGACTTATCCATTCAAGCACCTCAGGTTGTTTTAATTTGTATTCTTTTTGAAACTCCTGCTAAAATGAATTATGTACCTTGCTGCCTTTGGAAGCAGATCTCATGGAGTAAAGCAGTATTTTCTGAGTAACTCAGAGTTACTGTGATGAGCAGAGTTTCAAGCTGGAAAGGTTCTTAGAAGGTCTTCTCACCCAGGCCTCTGATTATCAAGGTGGGGAAGTCATGTCCCAGAGAAGGGAGGTGATTTGCCCTGGGTTATGTATGAGCTTGAATAGAACTGGGATTAGAACCAATGTTTGTGACTTTTTCCTGATGCTATCAGGGGCCCTGAAAAGTGTACATCCAAGGGCATTGGATCTCTCTATTCTTATGAATGCTTTCTTTTTTAAAAATATTTTTATTGATTTCAGAGAGAAATGGAGAAGGAGAGAGAGGGAGAGAGAGAGAGAGAGAAACATTAATGATGATAGAGAATCATTGATTGGCTGCCTCCTGCATGCCCCCTACTGGGAATTGAGCCTGCAACCCAGGCATGTGCCCTGGACTAGAATTGAACCTTCAGTCCACAGTCTGATGCTCTATCCACTGAACAAAACCGGCTAGGGCCTTATGAATGCTTTTGATGGAAGTTTCTGCCTCCCCCTTGCTTTTGGGCTTTGGCTCTCATATTGATAGTGTTCTTGATTTAGCAGCCCCTCCTTTAGGTAGCTACTCCTCATATACATTGGCCTAAGCAACTAGATAATCAAACTTGTTACAATCATAATTAAAGGCAAGGGTAACACCAGGTTTCAAATGAGGGCCTCTCCCATGAACAAAATTGTTGCAGTTGTTTTAGTGCTTGAACGTGGCAGCATATATTTAGCGGTGCTTAGAGCCCCTTTTGGCTTCCTTTTGAGTACTCAGCCACGCTATAGAATAGGGATTGGCAAAATGTAGCCTATGGGCCTGTCACCTATTTTTGTAAATAAAGTTTTATTGAAACACAGTTGTGCCCATTAATTTACATATTGTCTATGGTGTTTTTTGTGCTACGCAGGGTTGAGTAATTGCCACAGAGATCAAATGGCCCACAAATTCTAAAATTTACGATTTGGCCCATTACAGGAAAAGTTTGCTGATCTTTGCTCTAGAAGTGTGGGGCTGCAGGAAAAGTAGCCTTCAAATACTAAGTGAGGTGTTATCTCGGGGTGGGTGTTCATTGGACTGAGCTTCCTCAGTGTGGTCCATGTCTGCTTCATTTCTGTGTTCTCCAGGATGGCCAGTACAGAGCACAGCTCAGTAAATACTGTGCACACTTTGAAGTATATGTATATATACTATGTTAATTGTATGTTTATATGATTGAGGTTGACAGTGTATAGGAAATAATTCTGCATGTTTGCCTTTTCTTTGGAGTCTAGTAGAGGACCACACATGTATTTGAGTTGATGGGAAGGACCTGTCAAGTGGCGTGGCTACATTTTGACTTGTGACTTTATGATTTGTTGCTTCCACTATAACACAAAGAGCACATTCCCCCATACTAGACCCTGTTCAAGAATTTCCCTTGAGCTTGAAGAAGAGCTATTGGCCTAGCAGTTAAAGTCCTGTGGTCTCATCTGACATGTTTACTGGTTTGCATGAGAGACAATGACTGTAGCCCCTAGCTTTGCTAAGCCTTATTTCCTTAGGTGTTGGATTAAGTTGATACCTAAGGACACTTCCATCCTCTTGATTCTGTGGTTCTCTATTTTAAAGGGCGAGTGGAAGAGAATAAAGACAAAAAAGTAATTCCTTGCAGAGAGTAATTGTAGGGGGTGGAGCTGGGAGCAGATGGGTGGAATAGAGTTTCTATTCCTGTCTCACAGAATCTCTTTTCATAGACAGATCATTAATATGACATCTGTCCATTTCATTTACAGGGACATCGATAAAGTTGATGAGTTAATGCAGGACATTGCTGACCAGCAAGAACTCGCAGAGGAGATTTCAACAGCTATTTCAAAACCTGTAGGGTTTGGAGAAGAGTTTGATGAGGTGAGTGTTTTCATGCAGATCACACAAGCTTTACAAATGACACTGGCTGCCCTTTGATGTGCTAGTGAAGGAAGGCTCTCTCACATACAGAATGTGGTTTCGAAATCACCAGTTCTTATCCCTCCAGAGATTTGTACAAATGGGGCATGGTATTAACCCTCCCTAATTCTCGAATTTGAGGGACGCTTTTCGCGTTGGGGGTAGAAGGTTAGGTGAAGTAAAGGAACCTTTGTTGGGACCCAACAATAGGCTTTAGGTCAATAATTGGTTTCAACAAGTAGTTACCTGCACATCTGAGTCCTGAGGGAATTGGTCTGGAACTCGGCCACCTACCAGTTTCTGCTATAGCAAGTAGGACTCTGAGTCTCATAGATTTTTGAAATACAGTATAGACCCTGTTGAAGGTACTCCATTCTGCCTTAGGTTTGAGTCCACTGAGTGTCAGACCCTCTTCATTGAACCTGATTCTTTGTGCTATCTAATTCCCATGGTGTAGCTGATTAAACAGCCTGTGGCTCCTACCCTAAGCTGCCACTACTAGGGTTTTCATGTTTTCCAGCTGTAGTTTGATAGACTAGGCAAGTTTATTTCAATTTAGCAAACATTCCTACACATTCACTTAGTGCACCCAGTTCTGAGATAAAGAAATAGGATGAAAAGATACAATCCTTTTTCTCAAGATGCGCACACCCTAGTGCAGGACACAGACAGACAGAGACACCAGTCTTACTCAATTGTGTATTATGTTCACCAATAGAAGCGAATTGAGTCACAGAATGTGGACCTGGAGTTCATCTCTTCTCTGACCTTCTCAGAAGGGGTGTGGGTCCCCTCAGCCATCGGGCAAGAGGTACTGCTGTGGAGGCTGGGCTTCCCAAGGGTATCTAAATCTTATGTTTCTTTTTACCAGGATGAACTCATGGCAGAATTAGAAGAACTAGAACAGGAGGAACTAGACAAGAATTTGCTGGAAATCAGTGGACCTGAAACAGTCCCTCTACCAAATGTTCCCTCTATAGCTCTACCATCAAAACCCAGTGAGTACTTCTTATCCAGAGTCCTGACACATCCATGACGCCACGTGGTCATTTGGCTTCAGTTTGGGTCCAGAGTTGAGAACCAGGTGGGATCTGTTCTGATGGCCCCAGAGACAACTGTCCTATCCTAGTTCTCTCTAGAACAGGGTTTCTTATCCGTGGCACTGTTGACGTAGCCAGATTGCCCTTCGGGCTGGGGCTGGGTGGGGGGCCTGTCCTGCACACTGTGCGTGTTGAATAGCGTCCCTGGCCTCTCCTATCCACTAGATGCCAGTAGCACCCCTTCCGAAATTGTGACAAACAAAATTATCTCCAGATATTGCCAGATGTCCCCTTTGGGATGTGGGAGGGTATCACCCCCAGTTGAGAACCCAGAATGATTTTCCCTGTGTCACCAAATAAGGCCTGGGAGAAGGTGTGAGAGTTTAATTCCAGGACAGCTCTTGCTCCCTGTCTAGAACCCTGGGCTGTATGCACCTGTAAAAGCCTGGGGCCTCGGAGGCCATCACTGTGGGAAGGAAATAGCTTGGCTTTTTTAAAGTCCTGGTTCTATAAGACTTTCATTTCCTTCTGCCTGTTCCTCCTTCCCCTTCCATTATTTGGGTGGAAGTATTCCGCACAGAACTAGAAAAGGTGAAGCAGTTTGATTTGGCATAGAGAGTACCCGGGGAGCAGAGTGACTAGTCACCTCATTCTCCTGGTTTCAAGGAGGAGATGGCCCTTCGAGTTGAGTCAGCTGTTCAGGTGGGGCCGGAATAGGGGCAGAGGAGTCCAAATGTCCAGCAAGTTGCCTACAGGTGTGGAGAGGTGGTTCAAGACACTTGAGGGGGAAAGGGAAGTGGCAAGGATTTGATCTCTTCTGGTATTTTCCCTTCTCTTTCTGACCTTGGATACTCTGGAACTGAGGCCTCCCCTGAATCCTGACTCTTAGTGTAGAATCCTTGTTTTGTCTGGCCCTGATGCTGGTGGAAGGGAGGTGTTGGGCAAAGTGTGCCTGGTTATCTGGAGTTTTATGTTGCAGCTTTTAGGCACAGAGTGGCAGTCTGCTGATAGCCTGGAGATGAGGTGGCTGCAAGGGCAGGGCTGTTTTTGCAGACACCATGTGGCACAGTCCTGGCACCCAGCCAGAATGAGTTGAGAGGACTACAACTAGCCCTTCTAATTTACCTTTTCTCTTGTCACAGCCAAGAAGAAGGAAGAGGAAGACGACGACATGAAGGAATTGGAGACCTGGGCTGGAAGCTTTAATTAACTGGTCCATTGCAAGCTGGGCCCAGACAGACTCTGGTGACCTGCAAATGGGCAGGCATTTGCGTGTGCAGGGCAGGCAGGACGTGGTGCAGGCAGGTTCCATCGCTCTCGAATCTCCCTCCAAAGCAGTAGGGCTGCATCACTGCTCACTCTGCATAGCATGGTCTGTACCCAGCGGGGTGGGCGGGGTTAAGGGTGGGCGGGTGGGATGGGAGGTGCCTGCTGTTTATAATGTTGAATTTCTGTAAAATAAACTGTATTTGCAAATCCAACATTGAGCTTCTGGACTACGCTAACTCCACTGCTGAACCTCAATGGAAAGGGTCAACTGTTTGCAGTTGAAATGATCTGAAAATGTAGCCTCTGTCTTTTTAAGTCAGTTGACTTGTCGCACATCTCTTTGTAAGACTTGTATGGTACTGGCAGAAAAGTCGTTTTTTAAAAACCATAGGCTTTTCCTTGTCCTTAGCTGTAATAATGCATCTGATTTTGGTTTCCTCAAGAGCTGTATTTCTGTCCATCACCTGTGTACTGGCCCCTGTGTTTCCTATTCTAGCCTACTCCTCACTTCCACTTCCCTGGTCTTTTGAAGTTTGTGATACTGATATGAAATGGATGGTGTTCTCTTGAGAACAAGTGAGATTGTTAGAGTTAAATTCCAGCTATATGTTTTTCTAACATAGCTCTAAGGTCCTTGTTGCTGTTTGTGATAACTGATAGATAACTCATTGGAAACATGTGCATACATTTATATTCAGATGAAATTATGGTTTGCACTGTCTATTAAATATCTCAATTAATTTTCATACTTTGCCGTTGTGTTCAATCTCTCATTTGCTTTGGGAGTTGACCCTTTCCAGGCTAGCATGGTCCAGTGGAGCCTGTGGAAACATATAGAAGACTTGAGCATGACCTAAATCAACAATTTGAACCAAAGAGCAGAGTGTATCTTATTAGAAATGTGTTTAGGCTCTGAAAGCCATGCATCTGTGGCCTTCACGTTGCGTGGGGGCCTTCTGGGAACAGTTTAGGAGTGAGTTTGTAGCTTCTTTGTAGCTCTAGAGTCTTCCCTAGTTCTTCTCTATCAGTGTCCATAGGCAATGCCAGCAGGAAACGCGTTGGAAACCATGGTGTTTCTACTAACTAGGCCCTTCAATCAGGTGCATTGAAGAAAATGGCCTTTCCCATGAGGAACAAGTGTAGGGCAGTGATTGAGAATCTAGGACACAAATTGTAGTCTCAGATCTGCGGTGACTTGCCATTGACTTTGGCCTGGACTCTTCCACTCCCTACTCTTCTTTAGTCTTGTACTCCCTTGAGAATCTGATGAATGCTATGGACCCTCTCCCTCATAAAAGTAGATCTGTGCATATTCATCTTTAATTCTGCATGCAGATTGGCAGAATTGAGAGCTCACAATTAAACACTACCATGAATCAGTGGGTGCCCTGGGGCAAGTTTGCCCCCACTTTGGATCTCATTTTCTCACCTGTGAAAAAAGGGGCTGGGTCCTATCTGTGAAGTTGCGCATGCCTTGTTCCTCAACCCTCATTGTTCCTTTTCCCATGGCTGCCACGCATAGAATTGGTACTTGACCACAGTGGCTTGAAATTTCCTGACTTATATGGAGGTTGGGTCTGGCTATTGTCAGAAAGTTTCTTTCCACCTCAAGAAGAATGTAGTAGCAATGCTTGCTGCCAGCTTTTACCTCCTCAGCCTGCAGGTGGTGGTCCCTGGGCATCATTGGTGTGCGAGGTGGACATTAAGCTCTTATCAGCTGCCTCAGGGGCTTCTCAACCAGGTGTGAGTGACAGGGACTAGAGGACTCCCTTTTCTGTCTCTTATATGGACACTTGTCATTATTAGGGCCCACCCTAAAGTAATATGATCTCATCCTTGATCCTCACCTTAATTACATCTACAAAGACCTTATTTCCAAGTAGACATGAATTTTGGCACACTATTTAATGCCCTGTGCTGCCTCATATAGCTTGTAAGGTCACCCAGCATGGTTTAGAAAGTTCTGAGATAGAGATGGGAAACACAGGGATTATGGACCCCATTTGCTAGATGGGAAAACCAAAGCTTAGAGAAGCTTTGGATTCCACTGCTAATAAGTGACAGAAAGATCAAGCAAATGAATTTCTTGTCTCCTGAAGGCCATTTATTCAACAACTGTATTTAGGACACCTTTGTGCCGGCTCTAACAAAGCTCATGGTTTGGTGGGAAGGGTAGGCTCTGGTCATCTTCCCCTTCATCATCACTGCCGCCACACACTGGGTAATCGATGTAGAATGATCCATTGAGAAAGGGGTGACTGACCCAGAAGGGCTTGGGAAGGAAGCACTGTCCCATCCAAGGTTGAGCGGTGCTAAGGACTCGGCGAGGGAAAAGACAGGAAAGACAGAGATAGGAGGATAGTTTTTTCGTTTGTTTGTTAATCCTCACCTGAGGATATTTTTTTCCATTGATTTTTAGAGCAAGTGGAAAGGAGGGAGGGAGGGAGGAGGGAGAGAGAGAAACATCAATGTGAGAGAGACACATGGATTGGTTGCCTTCCACAGGGCCCCGAAAGGGCGGGGATCCAACCTGCAATCCTGGTGCTTGCCCTTGAATGGGAATTGAACCTACAATCCTTTGGTGCTGAGTTGGCTCTCTAACCACTGTGCAACCGGCCAGGGCAGTAGGATAGTTTTTACCGGTATGTGAAAAGGCCTGGGGGACCACTTTGGGCACCCTGGTGGGCCTGAGCTGGACAATGACGCAGAGTCAATACTTTTGGTAAGTATTTATGAAATGAATTATAGATGGGGAAATGAGGTAACAGGTATTTCAAATCCTATAGCAAGTATGGGCAGAGCTAAGATAGGAACTCAACTTCCCTGTTTCCCCATCGAGGTCTCTTGTGTGAACTGGGTACCACCCTGCAGAAATAGTTTCCTTCTGCCTGGCAGGTGTGCTCAGTGGTTGAGCATCAACCCATGAACCAGGAGATCACACTTTGATTCCTGGTCAGGGCACCTGCTTGGATTACAGGTTCGGTCCCCAGTAGGGGGAGTGCAGGAAAAAGCTGACTGATGATTCTGTCTCATCATTGATGTTTCTATCTCTCTCCCTTTCCCTTTCTCTCTCTGAAATTAAAAAAAAAAAAATTTTTAAAGAAAAAATAGCTTCCTTTCTTCCTGCTAAGCTGCATCCTGGCTTTACTCAGCGGAGACAAGTGGAGCTGGGATAGAAGCATAGAACTTGTTTCCTGCAGCTCAGACTCTGTACCAGTCCTAGGCTAGATTTCCATGAGGCTGTGGCTATACTGGGCCCACATTCCCACAGGGTGACTTGGGCTGAAGCAAAAATGTTCTGCTCACAGTGACATTACTTGTCTGGACTTTTTGGTTTTCAACATGAGCAACAGTCCCAGCCAGGCTGGGTGTGACTCAGTGGTTGAGCATAGACAGACCTATGAACCAGGAAGTCACAGTTGGATTCCTAGTTAGGGCACATACCCGGTTGCAGGCTCGATACCCAGTGTGGCGTATCTAGGAGGCAGCCAATCAATGATTCTTTCTCATTGATGTTTCTATCTCTCCCTTTCCCTTTCTCTCTGAAATCAATTAAAAATATATATAGCAACAAGTCCCAAAAGAATGACAAACTAAGGGAGCATTTACTAAGACTGGGCACTTAAATCTGCTTCATTTTATTTAATCCACACAGGAACTGTTTTCAGGGCAGGACTACTCATTGCCCGATTTTACTGCAGAGAAAACTCAGGCTCAGAGGGAGAAAGTGACTTGCCCAAGGTCACAGAGCGGGGAGCAGTGGACCCACAAAAATCCAGCCCTGGAATACCTTTTCTGCCACAGTGGTGGGGAGGGGCAGGTTCACAGTCTCTTCCCTTTCTCCCTTAGAAGGTGCCAACTAAATATGACCTAATACTTGGGTCCAAAGAGGTGGCCAACTCTCTTGGAAATCTTCCTGCTAAGAGTAAAAGGCCACAGGCAGCAGGATCTGGAATGGAGTGGTGGTGTCAGAACCAGACGGCGAGTTAGACTCCTAGCTCCTTCCACAAGGGGCTTTGAAGGTGGGATCCCTCTGGGGCTGGTTTGCTCTCCCCACCCTGAGTGAGGCCTCACCTCTTTTTCCCCAGACCATCTCACTGACACTACCTGTTTCTTTCTCTGCCTCTCAGTATGGGCAGCTATGTGGGGACACTTGGTTCCTTCACAGAAAGTGTGGAAGAAGACACTATGGTACATAATGATGACAGTACCTCTTATCTATTGCTTCATAATAAACCATCCTGAAACACAGTTGTGAAAAGCAATTATTTCATTATGCTCATCAATTCTGTGGGAACAACTTATCCCTGTTCTGTGATAACTGGGAAGACCTGCAAAGACCTGAAGGCTGGTGGTGACTTCAACAGCTGGAATCATCAGATCTCTTCAGTCCTATGGTGTGTGGGACCATTGATGCTAGTTGTAGGCTGGGACCTCCCCTGGGCTGTCAGCAGGAGCATGTGGCCTCTCAATATGGCTTGAGCTTCCTCACAGTATGAAGGCCTCAATGTAGTCCGAACTCAGGGCTCTAAAAGTGATTGTCCAGGATATATATATATATATATATATATCGTGCTCAAAAAATATATACCACTGTACCAATGTATTGTGTACATAATACACAATCCCTTGAGGTTTTAAAAGGCTGGGATAAACAATAAATGTAATCAGAAATGCCAATGGATTCTCATATTCCAAAGGATTTAAAGAATCTACCTCTGCCCAGCTGGCATGGCTCAGTGGTTGAGCATGGAGCTATGGACCAGGAGGTCACAGTTTGATTCCCGGTCAGGGCACATGCCCAGGTTGTGGGCTTACTTCCCAGTGTGGGGTGTGCAGGAGGCAGCCGAACAATGATTATCTCTCATCATTGATGTTTCTCTCTCTCCCTCTCCCTTCTCTGAAATCAATTAAAAAGAAAAATATAAAAATTTACCGCCCTAACCGGTTTGGCTCAGTGGATAGAGCGTCGGCCTGCGGACTGAAAGGTCCCGGGTTCAATTCGGCCAAGGGCATGTACCTTGGTTGCAGGCACATCCCCAGTAGGAGGTGTGCAGGAGGCAGCTGATCGATGTTTCTCCCTCATTGATGTTTCTAACTCTCTATCCTCCTTTCCTCTGTGAAAAATCAATGAAATATATTTAAAAAAATTTACCTCTAAAATCTGTCCCCTCTCCTCCACTGTCAACACCCGGCCCAGGACACCACTGCCTCATCTGGGTGACTTCAGCAGTTACCTCCCTGATCTCTCTGCCACCCACCTTGTCCAACCCCCACCAACCCTTTCTTCATAGTAGCCAATGCCAGAGTGATCTTTCTAAAGAAGCTGTCACCTTCCAAAAGCTCCATGCCCTCACCTGGCCGGTGTGGCTCAGTGGTTGAACACTGATCTATGATCCAGGAGATCAAGGTTCAATTCCCTGTCAGGGCACATTCCCAGGTTGTGGGCCCGTTCCCCAGTGTGAGGCATGCAAGAAGCAGCTGATCAATGATTCTCATCATTGATATTTCTATCTCACCCTCTCCCTTCCTCTCTGAAATAAACAAACATTTAAAAAATTATATAAAACAAAATAAAAGCTCCATGCCCTGGCCCAGTAGCTCAGTTGGTTAGAGTGTCCCAATGCACCAAGGTTGTAGGTTCTATTCCGTGAGGCACATACAATAACCAATGACTGCATAAATCACTGGAACAAATGGATGTCTCTCTCTCTTTTTCTCTACACCCCCTTTCTATCAATCAAGAATAAAAATACTAGTAAATAAATAAAATTAAAAAAAAAAAATAGGGCGGGGGGATAAAATGGACACATATGTAATACCCTTTGTAATACTTTAAGCAATAAAAAAGAAAAAAAAAATTAAAAAAAATAAATAAAAGCTCTTGTGTCTTCTACTGCCCTCTGGATAGAGTCACAGCTTCCACACTCCTGCTATGAACTGGCAGGGCCCTGCCAGCTTTCCTGGCCGCCTTGAGTCTGGTTCCTTTGGTGTTTTGTTTCTCATGCTGGGGTTGGCAGAACATCTGCATTAGACTCTCTCAGAAACTAACTCCACCTGCAGGTTCCTGTATGGATCAGAATTTGTGGGGAGGTTGGACCCTGGAAACTGCATTTTAAACATGCTACCAGGTGATTCTCTTTCTCATTAAATTCTGAGACTCCCACCTGAGCTTTGAGACACTCTCCTCCAGTGCAATACCCTCGCCCCCATTCTGCAGGTGAGGTAACAGGCCAAGAAAAAGTAACTTTCCCATCGTCTCAGTGTTCATGTTAGGGAATCGAAGGGTTAATTCAAGCCAGGCTTTGGGGGCAGATATGCCCCGGACAATCTCCAAGGGGCATTTTCCAAACTTCTTGATCAAGGTGTGGGTTCCACCGAACACGTTTTGGAAAGGCTCCTTCCCAGTCCCAGAGCAGCGGGAGACAGTGTGATGCTGTATTTGGTTCAGTGCAGGAGCCGGCCCAGGCCCCTAGAGGGCGTGTGTGTGTGTGTGTGTGTGTGTGTGTGTGTGTGTGTGTGTAGGGGGTGGTGTGTGTGTGTGTGTGTGTGTGTGTAGGGGGTGGTGTGTGTGTGTGTGTGTAGGGGGTGGTGTGTGTGTGTGTGTGTGTGTGTGTGTGTGTGTGTGGTGTAGGGGGTGGTGTGTGTGTGTGTGTAGGGGGTGGTGTGTGTGTGTGTGTGTGTGTGTGTGTAGGGGGTGGTGTGTGTGTGTGTGTGTGTAGGGGGTGGTGTGTGTGTGTGTGTGTGGCGGGGGGGGGGGGGCCTCTCTGCCCCCTCCTCCCTGGTTTGAGGGACCGAAGCCGCAGAGCTCCCAGGAGTCTGTAGGTGGCGCCATCTCCCAAGCAGTGAGACCCTGAGCGTCGCAACAACGCGGAGAGGGTGGCTTTTCCCGGGTGGTCTGCGCTCCTGGAAGGATGGGCGAGAGCAGGTGGAGTGGAGGTGAGGGTGTCTACTTAGAATCGACCCCCGTCTAACCGCCATCTCCACCTACCCCCCTTGCTGGGGTTCTCTGATGCTAGGCTGCCAGGGTCCCCGACGTGAAGCAGTGGTAGGGAATGGATATGTGGTGGTCCCAGCCGCTGTCAGAGCTTGGGGGGGAGATGGAGAAAGGAGGTTGAAGGGGGGGCGGGGTACGAGAGGAAAGGGTGTAGGAGAAAGCGGGCAACCCAGCCAGGAGGCAGCCTTGCCAGGAGGCGAGGCCATTATAACAACAACATTCGTAATAATACTAGTAATAGTAGTTATTTACTGTGCGCCCACTCTACAAGGGGCCATTACGCTGTGTGCATCTCAGAAGGTCTCTGTTAAAAGTCCCTGCCAGCAAAGTTGGGCAGCACTGTGGATGACGCCTCCCCCTTGGGCTTGGCCTCCATGTGGGAGGGTAGGGGTGGGTCCCAGGCCAAGAACCTCAGTATCGGGAACTGCTGCCCCTCGGCTCTCTTGATGAGCTGCCACACCTACAGCTCAAGCGGATTTCCTTTTCCAACTCCAAAAACCGGTTTCCTCTGCTCCTATTTCCAGTGGAGCTTGTGGACCCACTGTGTAGGGCCTCAGCCTTCCTGACCGGGCCCTGCAGCCTCGGGGGGTTCAGGAATCAGCCAGAGCCCCACTCTACACTCTGCAGGGTGACCCAACAGAACTGGGGAGGGCTGCCCAGAAACTACTATTTTTAGCACACTGCTAAGGTGGGCCTTGAACACACCCTGGGAAAACCCTGATGAAGAAATGTCTTTTTTCAGCCTGGCAAGTGTAGCTCAATAGTTGAGCCTCAACCTATGAACCAGAAGGTTGTGGTTTGATTTCTCGTCAGGGCTCAGTCCACAGGAGCTTTTTAAAATTTTTTTATTTTTTATTGATTTTAGAGAGAGATGAAAGGGGGTTTGTAGGAGGCAGCTGATCAATGATTCTCATCATTGATTGTTTCTATTTCTCCCTTCCTCTCTGAAATCAATAAAAATGTATTTTAAAAAAAGGAATGTCTTTTTTTTTTTAAAGATCCTGACTAGTGTAATGTTTGCTGATTTCTATGGTGTAAATACTTTCATCATGACCAATTTCAAGCTACCAACATAACACAAATCCTCAAAATTGAACAACCGGCTCTCCACGCTGGTAGAAACCAGCTCCAGCAGACCAGTGACAAAAGTCATACTTTGAGTGTTTGAGATCCTTTCTCAGCTTTGATCATGACTTTCTGGAATTTGTCAGGGTCAGTGCAAAATGAAGGATGGGGTCCCTTGTTCAAAAAGTATTAAGAATTCTAAGACAGTGACAACAGCATTAAACCAAGTATAGGGCCTTTCTGCGTGAGGGCCTGTGCAGTTGTACGGGTCTCACACCCATGATGCTTGCCATGGCTGTGGTCCAGGTTACCAGCATCACTCATTTGTCAAGGCCTCCTCACTGGCTTCCCTACTGTCTCTCGACCCCTACAAACCATTCTCCACTCAGCTGCCAGAGGTACCTTTTAATATCTAGGCCAGATGTTGTCACTCCCCTGCTGCCTCTTGTTTTTTGTTGTTATTTTTTTACTTCACTGTTTTAATACCACAAAATACAAGTCAAAACACTGTACAAGTATACTTTTTACCACATGGAGGTGGAATAATACATTTGTGTTTTTACCGGAATCTGTATCACCCACTACTATTCCTATAAGTTTTTTTTATCATGAATAAAAAAACACAAATCTTTTTACCGTTGTTGAAAGAGAAACCAGGGACTCACTTGCTTCTGGTGGCCTGGCAACATCTCCTGATCCTGGGAAGCACCACAGCTCTTACCTGTGAGGCAGCATGTCCAGGTGGCCTTTGAAGCAGATAGATCTGAGTTCGAATCCCTGCTCTGGAGCTAACCAGCTGTGTGGTGTGGTATATGGCTTCCTCTTTGATGTCAACAAACGTTTGCTGCCACCAATCTAATGCCAACAGGAGCCCCCAATCTGGGGTGAGTAAAAGGAGAAGCTTTCTTCAGTTAAAAGGTTTGCAAATCAGGGAAACCGCTATGGTGGAAACTGAGAGTGTACACCTCTGAGACAATGGGGAGGCAGCTTTTTGTAGAGAAAGTCCCCACGCTGGTCCCAGATTGGTCCATTTTTTATGAATGTGAGGAATCCAAATTTGCACAGTCTGATTGGTCCAAATAACACTGTCTTGCTAGGTCAGAATCGCACGTTCTGATTGGTCGTTATAGAGCTGCTCTGATTGGCCAATAAAGATGCAAATACGGATATAGCTGTGCAGTTCAGATTGGACAGGGCAGGTCTCAGCCCATTGGTTGAAGACATTCCGCTCCCTTATAAGAGCCAGCTGAGCCAGCAGGAACACGGTAAAAGGGGCTGGTGGCTCAGTCTGCGGCTTTTCCTGGAAGCCTGCATGCGTGCGTGCGTGAGTGCGTGCGTGAGTGCGTGCGTGAAAGTGCGTGAGTGCGTGCGTGCAAGCGACGGAGTGTGGTGAGAGGCCTCTGTGTGCAGTGGCTGCTAGGCCGGTTATGGATTTGAGCCCCGTTAACCACAGGAACCCTTATGGCAGGTATGTTCCTTCTCAGCGAGGCAATGGATGGGGCTGGGGCATATGGAAGGCGAGGTGGTGGTCCCAGCGCCCGGCAGAGAACAGCTATGAGGGATCTTAATGATTTACCCCCGGGGCCTATATTAGAGGAAAACGGCACCCATGAGGGGTCTCTTTTCTGTCCTTCCTCCATGGATCCCAGAATTGGTTCTTTTTCTAGAGTTCTCTAACCATTGCCCACCCTGCTCCTGGTGAGGAGACTGCCGGGGTGTATGTAGCACAAGGACGGACAGCGTCCTGGTTCGGGTCCCTTCCTTGCCACTAGATGACACCCTGCCCCTTTCCGGGCCTCAGCTTCTCCGTCTCTACTGTGCTCTCCTTCCGAACCGGTGAGGTGCCAGAGTAAAGAGCAAATGTGAGCCTGAGTCCCAGCTCTGGGCCGCCACTCCCCCCATAAGAGAGGGAGTGTACCAGCTTCCTGAGGCTGCTGCAACCATTTACCACACATGAAGTGGCTTCAAATAATAGTTTATTCTCCCACAGATCGGGACCGAAGTCCAGCATCAAGATGTCAGCAGGGCTCTGAGGGAGAATCCTTCCTTGCCTTCTTCGCTAGCATGCCTTTGCATTCCTTGGCTTGGAGCCTCCAGCCTCTGCTCTGCCTTCAGATCACCTTCTCCTGTCTCCTATAAGGACACTTGTCGTTAGATTTAGGGCCCACCTGGTAATCCAGGACGATAGCATCTTAAGATCTTTAATTTAATTTTATTTTCATATAAGGTCACATTCACAGGTTCCAGGGATTTGGATGTGGACGTGTCTTTTGTGGGGACCACCCTTCATTCAGCCCACCACGGGGGTCATCATAGTCCTCACACCTTGCAGGCATGCTGCCAGAGAAATGAAAGTGTGAAGCAGAGGATTGGTCTGTGCTGTATGCAGTGTGGACCCAAAGGAAGAAACTGAGGGGGAGGGAAGGAAAAGCCACTGGGCGAGCTGCCCTGGCGGTACTGAGATGCTCCCCCTTTGCATCTTATCTCTGTGCGTGGGTCACGCTGAACCTCCCTGGCACCCAGGGCCTGTCTCTGGGCTGAGCCCTGGGTGGGCGGGCATCTCAGAATCCCTTTCTGACAGAGTGTTACCCAGAAACATATTTTACCCATAAACAGGCCAATTAAGAAGGTAAATGTTTTCAAACAGGAGGATTTATTGGCATAGAATGCGCCATCCCTCTGAGCGGGAGGAGTGGGTGTGCATGTGGAGCCATCTGGAGGGGAGTTGTTTATCATATTTATGTAGTTACGAGTTGCTGGTTTGGAACTGGCAGGGCTTCATTAGGTGTGAGCATGTATCTCTGAGAGTTTGCACAGATCTGGGCGGCTCTGTGAACACACATGTGCCTGCGTGCCTGTGTCTGTGCAGACACGGATATCTTCGTGCTTGAGTGCATGTGTCCTCCTGCTTGCACGTGTGTTCACGTACATGCTCACATGTGCACAACCCTTCATTATATTCTTTGTGTGTGCACACGTGTCTCACTGTGCAAAGACATGTACACATGAATGTAGGTGGACCTGCACACATGTTCCTGTGTATGTGCATGCATGTATGGCCTTGTGTGTACTTGTATGTCACCAACCCTTCATGCCTGTGTGACAGAACTTCCGGTTAGCATTAGATGTTGCTGATCACACTCTCCTTAAAAGTCTCTTCCCTGACAACTTCTCATGTCACCCTCCCTGTCTGATCTCTCTCTCTCTCTCTCTCTCTCTCTCTCTCTCTCTCTCCTATGTGTTCCTCTTTTCTTTTTCTAGAGTTCTCTCACCATTGCCAGCAAGCCCTGTGAATGAGAGAAGACAGTGTTGCCTTGTTTTGCATATTAAAGGCAAAGAAATTGTCTTGGCATTTGCAATGATATATGTTCTGTTAATGCTTGAAGCACTCTCAGAGGCTACCCTTTATTTGAAAAAGGTGTGGGACATGGAAATCATGGCAAGTGCAATGATAACTGACCACAGGACTACTCAGCCTCACATTCTGCAAGACAATAGGGGGGTACAGGGACTGTGGTGATTGGCAAGCACATGCCCTGTCTAAGGGAGAAATGACTTCTTAGCTACTTCGAGCAATGGTGGTTCTCGAGAGTTTCTAGCCCAAGTTGCCAGATCTCCTGATTTTCCAAGAGAAGCCAGAGGTTTATATTTTTAATCCTCACCCGAGGATATTTTTCCATTGATTTTTAGAGAGAGTGGGAAAGCCAGAGAGAAATATCAATGTGAGACAAGCACATCGATTGGTTGCTTCCTGCAAGAGCCCTGACCAGGGATCAGGGCCTGGGCCTGGGAGGAGCCTGCCAATGAGGTGTGTGCCCTTGACCAGAAATGAACCCAGGACCTTCCAGTCTGTAGGCCAACGCTCTAGCCACTGAGCCAAACAGCTAGGGCCAGCGATTTATATTTTTAAGTGAGTGTGCTTAATTTTTAAAAATTTGGCTCAAATATTTTTAAAAGAAATTGAGGGGGAGGGAAGGAAAAGCTACTGGGGGGCTGCCCTGGCAGTACTGAGATGCTCCCCTAAACTGAACTTGTGTATGGGACCGATGAATCCCATGGCTGCTCATTTGCAGGCTCTCACCCACACTCTTCTCGGTAAGCCCCACTGCTCTGTGGTTTATCACCAAGGGATTGTCACGAAGCTGACAACCAATAGCTGTACCTCTAAGTTGAGCCCAGACCTGCTCCCGAGCCAAACCCTCTCATCTGGTTCTTACATCTTGTGAGCACCATGAGCCCAGCATGTCCACAGTGCAATGTAGTATCTTTGCCCTCACCTGTGCCTCCCATGGGTCCCCAAGGCAGAGGCAGCCCCACCATCAGTGCTGGAGAATGGAATCTGGATGTCATCCTTGAGTCTACTCCTCACCTCACCCTCCATGGGCAACCACTCGGTCACCCAGTCCTGTTGACTTTGTCACCATGATACATCGCTCCGGGCTCCATCATCTCTTGCCCAGATGACTGACAGCTCACTTTGGCATTTCCAGGCTTCTGGGTTTTGCCTGTAGTCCCTTCCCCACCCAGCAAGGTCCACAAAACTCTTGACCCCTGTCCACTCCCTCAACCTTGTTCTTCCCCTCGCCTTGATGGCACTTAAACTTCAGCAATACCAAACTGCTTTTATTCTACTGATTGCGTCTTGCCTTTGTACATGCTGTTCCTTCTTCGTGTAATTCCTTTCCAGAGCCTCCTCTTTCCCCAGCTAACTCCTTCAGTTTTTGAGACCCCCACAGGAAGCCCCCTCTGCAAGTGGGTGAGAATGAATTTCAGTTCACAGAATTGTTCTCAGGATTCCACCAGGTCAGTGCCTGGCACACAGTAGGTGCTTAATCAACATGATTGCCTGCCTCCATCCGCCTCCCTTGGCTGCCACTCCCTGTGCAGGAGGAATGCGGGAGCCTATGGGAACCTGAGGGATCGGATGGTTTTTGGCCCCTGGATAGGTGAGCTCCCAGCCTTTTCCAGGCTTGGGCCCCAGGTGACATCAGCTATGGAACTTCACCTGCGTGTGGGTTTTTCCAATCAGCCTTTTCCCTTTAACTAGGCATTTTATATTTTCATTGGACACATATTAGTCACGGAGAATTCTGATTTTTATAGTCCGTGTTTTAGAGTCTGGCATTCTTGGCTGTAAAAATATAATTGGCTCTCATAAGAGATGGTTTCTCTGGAGCTAAAGGGGGGCTGGTGTGGTGGCTGCGTGAATGGAACCCCAAGTGTCTAAAGTGACTGTTTGCAAGTCCCCAGAGCCACAATTCAATCAACTGCTCCAAACGTGAAATTCAACAGCCAGTGTTAAAAAGATGGAGCTGATGAAAATGAAAAGAGAAACAACGTTCAAGAGGGAATTGAATTTTGGAGTAATTTGATAGAACTTTAGAAATGAACAATAACAGCCCCCCCCCCCCCCCCCGCCATGTACATCATCTTTAGCTTGGCTAAAGGGGAGAGGGTTTGTTTCTCAGGTTCTGGCAGATCCTTTCAAAGTTAATTCTTCTTTCCCCTCCCTCCTTCCTTCTTTCCCTCCCCTCCCCTCCCCTCCCCTCCCCTCCCCTCCCTTCCCTCCCTCCCTCCCTCCCTCCTTCCCTTCCTTCCTTCCACAAATGTTTCCTGAGCACCTACTATGAGCTAGGAACCACATTAGGCACTATGGATATAACAATAAATAATTAAGATGTTGTTCCTGTTCTTACAGAGTTTATAGTTCTCCCTTACTGTTAGGCATTTGTGGTGTTTCCAGCTTTTCATAATCCTATATAATAAAGAGGTAATATGTAAATTGACTGTTACACCCTTGCACAAGATGGCCACCCCCATGTGGTCACAAGATGGCTGGCAGGGGAGGGCAGTTGTGGGTGACCAGGCCAGCAGGGGAGGGTAGTTGGGGGCGACTGGGCCAGCAGGGGAGGGCAGTTGTGGGTGACCAGGCCTGCAGGGGAGGGCAGTTGGGGACAATTGGGCTGGCAGGGGAGCAGTTAGCCATCAATCAGGCTGACAGGGGAGTGGTTAGGGGGTGATCAGGCTGGCAGGCAGAAATGGTTAGGGCAGTGGTTCTCAACCTTGGCTGCACATTAGAATCACCTGGGAATCTTTTTAAAATCCTGATTTCTGGGCCTCATCCTCCGGAAATTCTGTTTCTTTGTTATGGGGTGGGGCCACAACATTAGTAACAAAGAAACAGAATTTCCGGAGGATGAGGCCCAGAAATCAGGATTTTAAAAAGATTCCCAGGTGATTCTAATGTGCAGCCAAGGTTGAGAACCACTGGGTTAGGGACAGTCAGGCAGGCAGGCAGGTGAGTGGTTGGGAGCCAGCAGTCCTGGATCGTGAGAGGGATGTCTGACTGCTGCCCCTGTGGGATCGGGCCTAAACTGGCAGTCGGACATCCCCTTAAGGGTCCCAGATTGGAGAGGGTGGGCTGAGGGACACCCCTCCCCCCAGTGCACGAATTTTGTGCACTGGGCCTCTAGTTATAGATAATAGGGCAATGAACAGTTTTGTACACATGCTAGTATGAGTCATGGAACAATTTCCTGTTACCCCAGCAGTGGCAACTGAGGACAAAGCTATAGGCAAAAGCATCAAATACCCCACATTCTAATTTTAAAGAGTGCAGTCAAAATTGGGGCCAGATACACTGTTCAGGGCTTATAAAAGACAGTCCAGCAAATTCTGTTATCCCAGCTGCTTCCTGCCCCCACCCTTAACACTTTGTTCAGTCTCCATAAGCAGAAAAGCAATGAGAGACACACAGAGAGAACTATTGGATTGTAAATTGTTGGCCCTAGGGGAGGAGTGTGGGTTATTGTCCCCTCCCTGTGGGAGAGGAGAGGCTTTCGAAAACAGAGCACTGGCAGAGATGGGGTCCACTAGAAGGGCAGATAGGCATCTCGTGCCACATTACAGGGCCTGATTAAGCAGTTTCCCAACCTTTCTGTGCTGGACAAGATATGGGTAGGCAGGGAGGGCTGCATGGAGGAGGCTGTGGTCAAGTGGACCTGAAGGGAGGAAAAGGCTTGCTAGAGCTGTCTGCTGGGGCAAGAACTCAAGGGGCAACAAGAGATCTGGGGTGGGCTGCCAGGGGTAGGAGCTGAGGGCTAGAAGGGGCAGAGCCACAGGGGTTGAACCGCCCTGAAGACTGCAGGCCTGTTCCCACCCAGAGGTACAGGGCATGGCTGAGGAGCATCTTCACACACACTCTTCCTCTTTACGACCCTCTTCTCCTAGAAGCTGTCTCTACCTGCCCTCTCTTGCTCCACCCGCCCCCCCCCCCCCCATGTCCCCTATCAGCCAGGTTGGGTCAGTGGTCTTCTCTGGGCTCTCCCTGCTCAGGCTTCCTGCCACCTCAGCATCAGCTCCTCTGGCCTGTCCTTGTCTGGGACGTTTCATCTCTGGCCGACAGCAAAGCCTTTGTGGTCTTGTTCATGGTTGTATCTTAGCACCTGGCACCGGGCTCAGACGCAGGCACTCACTGTGTGTTTGTGGGAGGCACCTTTGTTGTGGGAACATTGAGTTGATAGGAGCTACTGGCTCAGGGCCCCTGGGGCTGGATGATGGCTGTCCTCTGCCTGTGTCTTTATCATGCCTTCTCTCCGCCTTATGCCCAACCCCAGCCTGACTTTCACTTTACAACCAACTAAATCAATCTTTATCCTCATTGAGAGCTGTTCTCTGGGCAGTGCTCTGAAGAATTGGAAATGCACCCAGGCCAGGTTTATGTCAAAGAAGCCACTGGAAGGAGATTTTTAGAGGCTGGGCTGGGCTGGGCCCCTGTTGGAAAGTGCAACCCTAGCCTTTGCGGTTGCTGTGTTCTCTGCCTATTGCGCTGTCCCTTCTCTGCTGGCTGAATACCTGCTCCTCTTTTAGGCTTGACTCAAAGCTGGCCTCCCCCAGGAACCAGCAAGCCCATGGCTGTACAGGGGCGTAGAACCCAGGCCTACTGCCAGAGTCTGATGGTCTCGCCATCAGCAATCACTCGGGGAAGAGAGGGTTGAGTGGTGCAGAGGAAGTCGCTGGAAGGCAGGACGGAGACAAGATTTGAATTTATGTGCAATGGAGGCTTTAGGACCTTTCTACTGAGGCTGCACCCAATTCCCCCAATTTCTCCCTCTTCATGTTCCCTGTACCTCGTTCGGTCTGTGAGCCTACAGCTGCAGGACAGAGCAGGTGGCCAAACCAGTGTCTTTGCTGCAAGTAAGGGAGTGAGTTCTTCAATGAAGAATTGTGTCCTCATATTGTCCCCTACATTTTACGCTACCCTGTAAAATTTTCCATTAATTCCTCAGAATAAAATGTAGTGGCTGTTAATTTTTGACGCCTGGGAAGTAGCCAGCTGAATGCTCTTTTACTAGTATGCCTGAAACTATTTTCCACCAGTAGCAAAGGATAATAAAAAGTTTTCTTTCTTTTTTAAATTTGATTTTTTAATTAGGCCAGAAGGTTTCAGCAGCTCTGCTGTCAGGTTGTGGCCAGCAGCTGGGAGCCCAGAAAGTAGCAGAGAAAGGACACAAACACTTTCATTCTTCAAATGGCATCCCTACAGGCAGGCTTCGCCTCTCTGAAAACCTGGAGGGATGAGGTCTGGCCCAAATCATAGTAACTGCAGTCTTCATTACTTTTCCAGAAAGGCCTTTTGTGAGAGGTAATGTGGGGCTGTAAGAAGTTTCTGTTCTCTGTTTCTTAATTGTTCTTTAGAGCTTCCTTTAGGATTAAGTTTTTTTCTTTCTAATATATTTTTTAAATCCTCACCTTAGGATATTTTCTTCATTTTTTTTTTTTTTTTTTTTTTTTTTTTTTTTTAGTGAGAGTGGAAGGGAGGGGTGGAAGGAGAGAGAAACATCAATGTGAGAGAGACACATGGACTAGGGGTGGGGAGCAAACCTGCAACTGAGGTACGTGCCCCTGACTGGGATTCGAACCATGACCCTTTTAGTATTACTTTTTACAATAAAAACTTATTTAGATTTGCCATCATGCTTTACCAAAGCTTTGTTGACCATTTCTTCCTCATGAGTTCATTTTCCTTCTTTTTATAAATAAATTTTTATTGATTGATTTGAGAGGAAAGGAAATATGGATCTGTTCTTTCACGTATTTATGCATGCATTAGTTGATCCTTGTATGTGCCCAGAATGGGGATCAAACCCGCAACCTTGGTATATGAAGTCTATGCTCTAACCAACTGAGCTACCTGGCTAGGGCATCAGTTTCCTTCTTATTTAAGTGCACCCTTTAATCATATTTTCAGCAAGAGCCAATGAGAAGTAACCTATCTTATTTGTGCATGTCTGGAAGCTTCTTTACTTTAGTCTCATTCTCTAATGACAGTCTAGCTAGGTATAGAACTCTAGGCTAAACTAGAATTTTTCACTTTGTTTGGAAACATCATTCCATTCTTTTCAGGCTCCTATTGTTGCTAATTAGAACTCTGCTTGCTTAATTGTCAAATTGTTGATTCTTTGAAGGGAATCTTCTCCCCCGCAACCTCTGGCATCTTTAAAGGTTTTCTTTTATTCTTAATGTTGTTCGCTGCAATAAAGTGTGGATTTGCTTATTTATCCCACTTTGAACTCTATGAGGACTCAGGTCTTTCTTCAAATCTGGAAATTCTTATCTATTATATTTTCATATATTGCCTTTCCCATGTCCTTTTATTGTCTCTTACTGGAATTCCTATTAGACGTATAATGGATTGTCTCATTTCATCTTTGAGCTTAAACTTCTCATTTATATTTCACATCTCTTTATCTCTCTGTGTGTTATATTCTGAGCAATGGCCTCAGATAAATCTTCTAGGTAACAGCCTTGTCCAGACTACTGTCAAACCCATATACTGAGTTTAATTTCAGTTTATGTTGGATGATGATTTTTCTTCCATGGCCCAGGGCAGGAAACTCAGTTCTAGGTTACAGTCCAGGATTATTGGCAGTTTTTATCCAGTCTCCCTTCACAGAAGAAACAGCTCATTTCCAATGTCTGCTTTATCTAGGGATCCTAGTTTCAACTGGTAGCCTCTCACAAGCTCTAGAGCAGTGGTTCTCAACCTTCCTAATGCCACGACCCTTTAATACAGTTCCTCATATTGTGGTGACCCCCAACCATAAAGTTATTTTTGTTGCTACTTCATAACTGTACTTTTGCTACTGTTATGAATCGTAATGTAAATATCTGATATGCAGGATGTATCTTCATTGTTACAAATTGAACATAATTAAAGCATAGTGATTAATCACAAAGACAATATGTAATTATATATGTGTTTTCCGATGGTCTTAGGTGATCCCTGTGAAAGGGTCGCTTGACCCCCAAAGGTTGGCGACCCACAGGTTGGTAACCCACAGGTTGAGAACCGCTGCTCTAGAGCCTCATCTTTCCTCCTCACAGAGTCATTAAAACCCCAACTCTTGCCAACTGGAAGTCCAGATATGGCAGCCCCAGGCTGGTGTGATGGCCCTATGATGCCCACACCTCGGATTTTCCTACTCCACCACCCTCCGGCTATGGCATGTACCTTCTTCTTGTGCTTCTAGGCATCCCATCTTTGAAATCCCACCACGACTTCTGTCTTATCTCATTGTCCAGAACCAGGTCACATTGTCCAGGTGGCCCCTAGTTGCAAGGGAAATGGGGAGCTTTTTGGTGGTCCCATTCTTTCCCACCAGGAAACAATGCTGTTCTCTTAGTAAGGTAGTAGAACAAGTGGGCATGAAGCTGTTAACTTGTAACATCTACCACACAGAATGTTATTTTATTTAGGTGAAGAAATTGCAGCTCAGAGAGGTATGGTGACTTACAGTTCAGATTTAACTGCACTGAGTCCATGTTCTTTCTGCTGAGCCCTCACCGCTCTCACCCTGTTCTGACTCAGGGATCCTGGCCTGACTCTTGCCTGCTGGGTTTTCCCTTGTCACAGTGCACTGGCCTTGTGTGATGGATGACTGGGCTGCCTCATTAAGCACAGAGGTTTTGTGTTTTTTTTTGTTCCCGAAGTTCACAGGAGCAGCATGACCTGGGGATCTGGGAGCAGAGAAACTGAACAGGGCCCCATCTGTCCTGTTCCCCAAGCCCCCTGGCTCTTGCTCAGACAGGCATTTGTCAGCCATGGCAAGAGGGCAGACCCAGTCACTTCATCTCTCAGCAATTGCTGGGGGGGCGGGGGGGCGTGGGTTGTACACGGGAAGAATAATGACTGGCTATTGGAGAGGGAGTGGGGGTTTATCAGGGCCAGTGTGAGTGGGTGGGGCTCAGGGCTTAACATCCACATCTCTTCTGAGCTGGCTGACACCCTCCTGCCCCACAGTGGAGGCCTTCTTAGCTGTGCCTTCTGTCCCAACCCACCCCTCTCTGATTGTCCCTCCACTCCTCCAACTCTGCTCCACCTACCCTGGATCAGTGGCAATGCGCTTTTTTTGATTGATCACACCTGCCTTCTCAGTGCTGCTCTCCCAGCCCCTTGTAAACCACCCTCTGTACTGGCCACTGACAAATTTGGTCATGTCACACACACCTCCTCCTTCCCCCTTTTAGATCCTTCTGTGGCTCCCTTCTGTCCACATAATGAACAACAAACTCAGCCCTGTAGACCTCAGCTCGTTTCTCGTCCTCTGTACTCTTGTTACACTTGCTATTCAATTTTTTAGAATGGGTTATTGTGATTTATAGTAAATATATATTTGGTCTTCATTTCATACCTAAAACTCTTGCAATTTCCTAAGTGATAAGAGCTATAAAAATGTCTTCTGGCCTGGCCAGTGTGGCTTAATGGTTGAGGGTCAACCTATGAACCAGGAGGTCATGTTCGATTCCCGGTGAGGGAATATGCCGAGGTTTCAGGCTCCATCCCCAGTGGGGGGCATGCAGGAGGCAGCCGATCAATGATTCTCTCTCATCATTGATGTTTCTCTCTCTCCCTCTCCCTTCCTCTCTGAAATATATATATATATATATAGTCTTCTGATATTCATAACAAGCCCCTTTCACCGAACCTGAGTTAATTATTTAATCAAGTGACTTTTTGGAAAGCCTAGCAGGATGGGGCTGATCACCAGAAAGACCAAGTGATTAGAGAGTTGGAACCTTCAGCTTCACCCACCCACTTCTGGGAAGGGGGTTGGGGCTGGAAATTAAGCTCCATGAAAACTCTTGAACAACATCATGAGCTTCTAGGTTGGTGAACACACCCACATGCTGGGAGGATTGACACACCCCAGTTCCTTGGGGACAGAACCTCCTGCACCCTTTTGGACCTTGCTCTATGTACGTCCTAATCTGGCTCTTCATTTGTATCCTGTATAATAAACTGGTAACTGTTTCTCTGAACTGCTCTAGCAAATTAATCCAACCTGAGGAGGGAGTCATGGGAACCTCTGATTTATAGTTAGTTGTTCAGAAATACAGGCAACAACCTGGACTTGAGAGTGATGTCCGAATGGGGGCAGTCTTGTAGGGCTGAGCCCCTTCTTAACCTGTGGGATCTGATGCTATCTCCAGGTAGACAGTGTCAGAGTAGAGTTAAACTGTCGGACACTGGGTAGAAGGTATGTGGGAAAGCTGTTCTCTGTTGTCCTGGTACGACCTAGGTCTAAGATACAAACTCTGTCCTTGGGTCTTGGGGTGGGGCTCTCTCAGTGATTCAGCCCCTCCCTCATTGGTATAGGGGTTTTTCTATTCTCTTCCCCTCGTTGCAGTGGCACTGAGGGTGACAGGATTTGTCTTCCTACTGCCCCCCCCCCCAGCCTGCACTGCTAGGCAGGCTTTCTCTGATCTTTCACCCAGTGCAGTCTGAAGAGAAGGGTTTGTGAATGGGTGCAAATTTCCCATGTGTTTGCTGTTTCCAGGGTCCATATTCCCTGTACTAGCCCACACTCAGCCTTAGAAGCTTATTAAAATTTGTACTTGAATTCTTACTTTTACTTGTATTTTTTGTTTGCATGGCACCTGGTTTCAGCCCCATGTAAACAAGGGCTCAGGTCCCATATTCCTTGGAGGTGCCTCATGTTTTCCCAGCCCAGGCCACAGACAACATGGATCAGAGAAAAGCCACGCCTATCATGCCCTGTCTGAGTTCCTGATCCACAGAATCTCTGAGCCTAATTAAGTAGTTGTATGCCAGTAAGTTTTAGGGTAATTTGTTACACAGCAATAGGAATCAGAGCAGTAACTTGTCACCACAGACTTGTTTATTCATTCATTGAATGCCTGTTCTAGGCCTGATACTGAGGATATAGAGACAGAAGAGACCCCAAGCCTCCGTCTTCCCAGAGCTCACAGTCTAATGGGGAGGCAGACAATTGCATGGAAGAGCATGAGGATTGTGATGGGGGGGACTGTGAAGTCCAGAGCTAGTTAGAGCCCTTGACACAGCCTGGGTGGGGAGGGAGGGGAAAGGAAAGCTTCCTGAAGGAGGTGACTCCTAAGCTTATACCTGAAAGGTGAAGAACAAAGGGCAGGAGAGTTCAGCCATGAGACTATCTTGGACTAGAAGGCCATTGGGCAAGAAATGTGGCACTTTGGAGGGGCCTGAAAAAGGCTTGATAGGGCTGAATGAGAGCGTGAGGGTGTGAGAGGCAAAATATGTGGCAGGGTTGCTGCCATTGCAACCTAAAGGGGTGCCAATTTAATATCCTCATTTTACAGATGAGGGAGCTGAGACTTGCCCTAGGTCCCACGGTACATAGTAGAGCAAGGATTTGAACCCAAGTTACTCTGACTCCAACTCTTCCCACTCCTGAGAGAGGTAGGAGTATGGGGGTTTAGATATGGAGTGTGGAATGTCCAAGCCTTGGGAATGGCTTCTGTTTGTTACTTTATCACCCCTACCTGAGTTGGGGGTCGGCAGAGAAAGGATGGAGGCAGCTGACAACAGGAAGGGTGAGCGAGGGGCCTTGACACTGCTCTGAATATGCTCGATCAACCCTAACCAAATAGGTGCCTGCACGATTCTCATCTGTCGTATTGACACGTCTTGCCTTGGAGGCCAAATCAGCCCCTAATCAAATTGAATTCCTTATTTCTGGCGATAAAGAAACCCAGGGAGATCAATAATAATAACAGAGACATTCAGAGAAGTGCACTGCCTCTTCAGAAAAATGAAGGGAGGCCCAGCTGGTGCTGTGCAATGGTTGAGCATTGACCTATGAACCAGGAGGTCAGTTTGATTCCTGGGCCGGCTGCATGCCTGTGTTGAAGGCTCAATCCCCAGAAGGGGCCTGCAGAAGGCAGCGGCTGGATGATTCTCTGTCATCATTGATGTATCCATCTCTCTCTCCCTCTCCCTTCTTTTCTCTGAAATCAATAAGAACGTATCTAGAAAAAGAAAAATGAAGGGAGTTTCTTCCAATTCTATCAGGACTGGGCCAAGGACAGGTGTGTGAGCAAATGGACATGATGGTTTTGTTGTTTAACTGTCCTGGCACACTCAGTAGCCATTCAAATTCTCCAGTGCTAGTCTTAGGAACAGGGGACAACAGAACTACATTCACACTGCTCTGGGCGGCTCCACTGTCATCATGAGGGATAGCAGCCATCTAGTGTATTAGGTAAGTTAACTAGTCGTTGACAGATGACATCTGATGGGCAGCAACTATTTTTGTGAGCTGAGAGGAAATGCCCTGGGACTTGGTGAAATCCTGGAATCTTTGTCACAGCTCATTTGGTCACATATCTGTAATGTAAGGTCCCTGTAAAGTTTCAGTTATTTCAGTGGGTTCAAAGTAGTTTGGAGCTTAAAGATCCCTCCCTATGATCTATCGATTTTGGGTCTAAAGTTTAGATTAATGGTTTTATCTCATGTGGTAAACCTGATCCGGTGGTAGTGGCAATCTGGAGTGCTGTGTTGAGGGTTCTTTCCAGGAAAGAACATTGCCATTGACAGAGGTGGCTGAGTTGGAGCCAGAGAGGCTGCGAGCCCAGTGTCCTAAGTTTGTAATCAGCTGGCGTCTTGGTCCCAAGGAGTTCTAATTAAAAGATCTTTTAGAATAGAAATGCCTGGTACTCAATTTTAAGTTGCTTCCTAATTGGATTCTAACTTCTCCATTATCACAAAACCCCTCAGTAAAAGCTGGTTACATATGGCTGTCTGTGTTCAAGGTGTTTTCAGGGAATGAGGTGGGCTATGTCCGGTCATGGAGTGATGCTGAGAAGAGGAAAGGCTGCAGGGAAGGAGAGAGACATGGTTCCTCTGGACTTCCTGGCAGGACCCAGGCCATGTTTTCAAGACTCCTATTAAAAAGCCACACTTGATCCTGGGTTCAGACCTCTAGGTCCAAAGAAGGTCATTTAAGGGAAGGTACATTTCTCTTGTCTCAGCTTAAGCAAATTACCCCTTCCTCCCACTTTTTGTTCTTTTTGGGTCCTTAACAGATTGGATGATACCCACCACACTGGGGAGGGCATCTACTTTACTCAGTTCACTAACTCAGATGTTAATCAATCCTGGAAACATCCTTACAGACCCACCCAGAAATGGTGTCTCTCTCTGAGCATCCCTTCACCCAGACAAGTTGACACATCGAATTAACCATCACAGCCAGTGTGGAATGGGTTTCTATTGCTTGTTCTAATCTAGACAATATACTCAATGGCTATGGCTGGGGGGAACGTGAGGTCCCAGAGAGGGTATGATGAGAAGTGCTGCCTAAACTGCCTTTTTGCTGGGACCTTCTCCACTCCTGTGGAACCCAAAGGTGTAGCTTTGCCCTCATTGTTCCTGAGGCCCAGACTTCAAATGAACAGACCCTCTGCCCAGTGGGGAGTTGTGGCAGGACAGAGTAATACCACTCCCCCTCAAAAATATCTGCTCCTGAAACTTGCTCAGCGAGGCAGCCTCTGATGTGGAGATTTGGGGATGATGGAGAGTGGAAGAAAAGATCAGAAATAAATCCCGCCCAGCTGGGTGTGGCTCAGTGGTTGAGTGTTGACCCGGGAACCAAGAGCTCACTGGTTCAATTCCAGGTCAGGGCACATGCCTGGCTTTCGGGCTTGATCCCCGGGAGGGACATGCAGGAGGCAGCCGATCAATGATTCTCATCACTGATGTTTGTCTCTCTCTCCCTCCCTCTACCTTCCTCTCTGAAGTCAATTTAAAAAAGAAAAGAAAAATAAATTCTATTGGCTGTCTTCCCAAACTTTGTGGACATCCAGGACATGCTTAATGTATGAGGCAGAATATCATTCCCAGGGACCATCCTAAACCTCTCTAGGTGTCAAACATTATAAAGCCATGTGTTTTGACACCTATCTGTATCTTACATTTGATAAAACTCATGCAATGGCATTGGGAAAAATAAAATGGGAATAAAGACACCAGGATGGATCATGGCAGGAATATCAACAGCTCAGCTGCAAGCCCGATAAGCAGTGAGTGAGCTAGATGCCTGATCTTTGCTAGGCTGCAGGGAGATCCCCCAGACGCGGGAGCAGCAGTGGACAAGGTCTTAGATTTTAGAACAGGGTAAGGCTTAAGGAGCCTGCGCTGTCATCTGTCACCAGGTAACTGGAAATGCCAGAAACTGAACCCTGGAGGACCTGGGGAGAGGTTGAGAGCATTGCCCAGGTGGCCTGCTATTCAAAACCACTTCATCTATAGACTCCTATCTCCCTGGGTTCCCCAGTGTACTTCCTCTGCCACAATCAGGCTGGTTTCCAGCCCCCAGCTTCATGCTCATTCCCAACCTGGTGCCTTGGCTTGTGGTAGATCCCTAGCCCTCCTGGAATGTTCTTCATCATTCTAACCCACCTATCTCAGCTGGGCTCAGTGGGACAAGTATAGGACAGCCTATTACAGCTGCCCAGGATGGGCACTGCACCGCTTTCGGGGATACCATTCACAGTCCAGTGCTCAACCTGTGAAAACTCAGCAGACTGTTCTGCAGGAGGTTCAGAGCCAGGCTTTGGGATTAGATGGACCCATGTTTGAATCCTGGTTCTGCTCCTATTAGCTATGTAACTTTGGGCAAAACATTAATTCTTGTTGCCTTGGTGTTTTTATGTGCAAAATGGGGACATGACATACTTTATTGATCCTAAGATGTACAGTTTTTCATATTTCACATCTCTGAAATTGGGTTGTATCTTAAAATTGATAGTATGCCATATTTTTAATCAGTAGCACTTTTTTCTTTTTGGTTGTAGTAAAGTCATGGTGTATATTACGAATGATGCCATTGTAGACTTGTGAAAAATAGTGTCTGTCTCACAGGAGGATGAATAAGATTTATCCATAACCCATCCTGGGGGTCACCTGAAGTTCTAGTGAATAGTCCCTATAAACCTTGTAAATGGGGCAAGTCATTTCTTCCCCCTTTTCTTTGTTTCCTTGTCTGTGAAATGGGTAAATAATAGCACCACCTCATAGAGTTTTATAAGGACAAAGTGAGTGGGAGCATGTGAAGCAGGCCGGCCTGTGTACTGCCCCACAGGCTGCCAGGCGCGGGTCTCACAGCTTGGGCTGAGAGCAGAATGGCAGTGCAGTCACTGTCTGCCTGGCTTTGAGTTGACTCTGGCTGTTGATAAAGTAGGAGGTGTCTTGTCATCCCAGGTAGGCAGGCAGACCTGTGTTGGAGTTTTTGCTCTGCCACTTTCCAGCTGATGAACTCAGGCAAGTCTCACCACCTCTCTGAGCCCCAGCTTCCTCATCTGTAGCACTGGTATCTTGGGCTTTCTGTGGGACTGAAAGGGGATAATGGAGGTAAAGTGCTTGGCACATGATAGATACATAATTTTATTTTATTCAATTTTTAAATATTTATTGATTTTAGAGAAGGAGGGGGGAAAGAGAGAGAGAGAGAGAGAGAGAGAGAGAGAGAGAGAGAGAGAGAGAGAGAGAGAGATGGATGGTTGATTGATTCTGGTATGTGCCCCTGACCAGGGATTGAATTGAATGAAACCTTGGTGTATCAGGATGATGCTCTAACCAACTAAGCCACCCAGTCAGGTCCTAGCATAAGTTTAATAGCACTCTCAGAGCTCCTCTCAACCCACCTCTAGCCAGCTGAGACTCCAGGATTGAAAGCCTAAAGCACTGTGGTCAACCTGGGACATTCCTGCACCCAGGCTGGAAGGACCCCAAATCTCCAACCAAATTTCCCTCTCTGAGCAAAACCCTCTCTCTGCCACCTTGCTCCACAGACTGAGATTCCACTACTGTCACTCACACTTCCCTCGCTTCTCAGGCTGAAACATTCCTCACCAATTTAATCCTCCTTCAGACACTTGAATCTCTTCTATGACATCATTGGCAAGGAATTGTATGGTCTCGGCTTGAATACCCCTAGCCACAGGGAGCTCCCTCTCTCATGAAACAGCCTGCTCCATTAGAGGACAGCTCTATTCACTATGAAATTGTTTCTCATATTCAGCTCATAACTAACTGCCTCTCTGAGGCTCCCCATCCTCAATCCAGGGTCTGCCTCTCTCTCCCCTCCCCCATCATCTAGAAGTAATCTGCCCTTCCCACATTTCCACCCCAACATGGATAAATTTTTCCTTATAGGACCAGGTATCTCTGTCATTCTTTATATATATATATATTTCAGAGAAGAAGGGAGGGGGAGAGATAGAAACATCAATGATGAGAGAGATCGACTGCCTCCTGGGACACCCCCTACTGGGGATCGAGCCTACAACCTGGGTATGTGCCCTGTCTGGGAATCGAACCATGACCGCTTGGTTCATAATGCTCAACCAGTGAGCCACATGAGATGGGCTCTGTCATTCCTTTTTAAAAAAATATGCCCTTTTTTGCCCAGCCAGTTTTTCTCAGTGGATGGAGCGCTGGCCTGTGGACTGAAGGGTCCCTGGTTCGATTCTGGTCAAGGGCACATGCCTAGGTTGCAACTCGATCCCCAGTTGTGGTTGTGCAGCCGATCAATGATTCTCTCTCATCATTGATGTTTCTGTTGCTCACTCCCTCTCCCTTCCTTTCTGAAATCAATAAAAATATATTTTAAAAAATAAATAAAAACAAAAAATATGCCTTTTTAAAAACTGTAGAAAAGTAACCCATGTGTGCTGTGGAAAATGTGGTAAATTTAAATTTTTAATTGATTTATAAAGAGAAGGAGGAGGGAAGAGAGAGATATCCATTTGTTGTTTCACTTATTTAGCATTCATTGGTTGACACTTGTTTGTGCCCTGACCAGGGATCGAACCCACAACCTTGGTGTACTGGGACGGTGCTCTAATCAACTGAGCTACCCGCCAGGGCTGAAAACTTGGTACATTTATAACAAAGTAGAAAGACGATAAAAAATTACCCATAATCCCACCTCCTAGAAAGAACCACCATTAACTTTTACTTCTGCCTTTCCTATTCATTCTTTTTGCATTATTGTGTACATAGTGAACATAAAATTTGGTGCCTTGCTTTCCCCCCCACTTGACATTATTACAGGAATATCTCTCCCTACCATTAAAATCTCTTTGCAAACATGAATTTACTTTTACTGATTGTGTGATACACCATTGTCTGAACAATTTACTGATCATTCCCTTGTTAGACATTTGGGTTGTTTTTAAATTTTTACTTTCACACTACAGTGCTGTGATTAAAACAGACTTTGTATATAAAGTCCTTTTATTATATTTCAAATTATTTCCTTAGGCCCTGGCTGGTTTGGCGCAGTGGATAGAGCATCAGCCTGAAGACCGAAGAGTCTCAGGTTTGATTCCAGTCAAGGGCACATGTGAAGGTTGCGGGCTCGACCCCCAGTAGGGGGCATGCAGGAGGCAGCCAATCAATGATTCTCATCATTGATGTTTCTATCTCTCTCTCTCCTTTCCTCTCTGAAATCAATAAAAATATATTCTAAAAAATTATTTTCTTAGAATCACATCCTAGAAATGAAACCAGGGGTCCAAGTGTTGTAAACATTTTAGTGATGATAGCCCCCATTTTTGACATTAACATTTTTAATGAAATGATAAATGCAGATTGAGAAACATATTGACCTCAATATATTAAACTGACAATAAAAATGGATACATCACTTTATAAAGTTTTATTATTTGTTTTCAATGTTTTCACAAAGAGCCCTTACTGTAATGATCACATATGACTCACATAATGGCAGTAATGATCCCTTAGCAGCATTTAGGACTGAGGTGTCCTGAGGAGAATAGAGGCAGAGGCGGAAAATCTGCTAAGAAAAGACTGTAAGCTCAACCCATTTTTTCAAAACCAATTTTACTGCCCTAGCTGGTTTTGCTCAGTGGATAGAGCATCGGCCTGTGGACTGAAGAGTTCCAGGTTTGATTCCAGTCAAGGGCACATGCCTGGGTTGTGGGCTCAATCCCCATTTGGGGGAGTGAAGGAGGCAGCTGATCAATGATTCTCTCTCACTGTTGATGTTTCTATCTCTCTGAAATCAATAAAAAATATTTAAAAAACAAACAAAACACCAATTTTCTTGTACTAACATTTATGAGAGTGTCTGTTATATCTACCCTTTCCAACATTAAATATTATGTATTTTAAATATTTGCTAGCTTGATGGGTAAAAATAAACACTGCATTTTTCATTCTCTCAAATTTTTTAAGTTTTAGTAATACTGAACATTTTAATTTATATTTATTGGCTATTTGTATTTCTTCTTGTGTAAACTGTCAGTACTCTTGGTTCATTTATCCATTGGGTTCTTGGTATTTTTAAAATATAAAATATAATTGCTGATTAACCGTATTCCACCTATAGTTTAATTTTGTGTATATTTTGGGTGGAGGGTCTAGGTGAATCTCTTCTTAAAATTTCCCAATAGTAAACCAATTACACATAAATGGTGTGGGGTACTCCCACCAACTTAATCACTCATGGAACAAGTGCCAGTTACTTCTTGTCTCTCTGAAAGTGTGGGGACCAGCACAGGAACAAATAATTTTTGAAAAATATAATGAAAACCCAAGTTAGATTTTTTTCAGGCTTTCTTATCATAATCCTGAGATGGGGATTGTTATCCCCAATTTACAGATGAGAAAACTAAGGATCAAAGAGGTCAAGTAACTTGCCTCAGGTAACACAGCTAGTCTGATACAAGATTAAAACCCAGATTGTTTGGCTACTATATCTCAGGGCCACCCTCTCAAGTTTGACCCTTCCTGTCCTTGGGAGCAAATTTCTGGTGGATGTTGCACAGTTCATGGAGTGGAGTCACACTCAGATCCCCTCAATCCTTTTTCCATTTCTTCATGCCCATTCCCAGCGTTTGGGTGCTTCCTTTAGACAAAGCACATGGGAGATTTTTTTTCCGAGGATTACCCTTGGGTTGACAGGAGCCATTTCCTGTCACCATTGTATTCCCAGTGTGTACCACAGTGCCTAGCTCATAGTGCCCAAGAAATAATTTGTTGAATAAATGAAAGAACAAATTTAAGCTACTATCAACTCAAAGTAAGTTGTGGTGGAGTCGGGACTAGATCCAAATCCTCCTGACTTCCACCATCTATACAAGGTGAGAGTCCAAAGCCCCGCTGACTGGGAAGGAGGCAGAGCTGCAGGTGCTGGGTTGGTTTCAGCATCCCGCTGTTCTTTGAAGAAAAAACAGTTCCTTTCCCTCTCTTGGCCGGCATTGTCACAGCTTGAAATATTCTTTTGATTATGAGAACATTTCCCATTAAGTGTGCGTCCCCAGCTCCTCCCACCCCCAGTATTTATGAGCTAATAACTCCAGGATCTGTCACAATCAATGTTGCAAAAGTGTATTGTATGTAATGAAATAATTCGAAGAGAAATGTGGCAAGGAGATAGTCAGAATTTTTTCTTGCCTTACAAACCATCCCCAGGGGACGGGTGCATATAAATCAGCACCTCCCTTAATTAAGTAAAACATTTTAAGGAAAAAGCAAATTAATTACCACTTCATGGCACCACCACAGCTGATTATCCAAACGGTTCACGTTCCATAAACCTCTCCTGAATTTAGAACTAATTATCGATTTTTTGGTTTGTTTATTCTCCTGATACAGCAAAGATCTGTATTAAAAGTGGCTGGTGTGGGATGATTTTTCCTCTACTTTCAAGATAATGTAAATTGTCATAAGAACCAAGAAGTCTTTTTTTTTTTTTTTAAGCTGAAAACACAGGGTATGTAGAATGTGGAGCATCCAGAGGGGGAGGAATAGAAATTATTTTGGGGTATTCCAGGGTGATAGGGACAAAATCCATTGGGTACAGAATGTGTGGGATCTTGGCCTAGATCAGTTCCTGACTTGCTGCGTAACCTTGGGGAGGAACTAGATATTTCTGGTCTCTGTTGGGGTTGGCTGAGAACATCTTTCATCCCCTGCCCCACTTGAGGCCTCACCTCCTGGCATGTGGTCCCAATAAGAGATGAAAATCCTGTTATCTCTGAGCTATTGTCCAGCCTGACCTGATATCCTTCCTAATGTTCCTTCCTGCTGACTCTGGCTTCACCCTTGCCATGTGGGCCTCGCCCATTTCATCTTTTATCCAGACAGGTCCCTGTGGCCAGGGCATCTGCGGACTATGCTTCACCTGTTGCCACACTAAAGTGACCCTGCCCATCCTGGCCTCTCGAATCTGGTTGCCTTCTGATTTGTCCAGTGGCCTGATGGAGCAGGCTCTTTTGGGGTACATGTAGGAGCAGGGTCCTCAGTGGCATCAAGCACAATTGACCCTGGTTAGCCCCTCTAGCTGTGAGCCTTGTTTTAAGTCCAGAGCCACGTACCAGCTCCTTGTGGGTAGACAGCCAAGCCCTAACCCTTCTTTGCTTCTGCCACTTGCCTAGCATGAGTAGCTGTGCACACTGTAGGCACTCAATCAGTGCTGAATCATCATCTAAATTTTAGTGAAAGACATGGATAACCAGAAAGAAATAATAATCTAATTCTTCCAAACATTTTTGTTAAGGCATGAGCTGTACATAGTGAAGTGTATACATTCTAAGTGTACAACCCAATGAATCTTTACTTTGTGTACACCCATGTAATCTCCACCCATGTCAAGAGACAGGATATTTCCAGCCCCCAGAAGTTTCCTCCCAATCAATACCCCTCAGAGATAACAATTATCCTGATTTCTATCATCATAGATTAGTTTGTCTGTTCTTGATTTTCATATAAATGAACCTAGCTCAGTGGTTGGCAAACTGCGGCTTGCGAGCCACATTTGGCTCTTTGGCCCCTTGGGTGTGGCTCTTCCACAAAATACCACATGTGGGCGCACACGTACAGTGTGATTGAAACTTCATGGCCCGTGCACAGAAGTCGGTATTTTGTGGAAGAGCCACACTCAAGGGGCCAAAGAGCCGTATGTGGCTCGCAAGCCGCAGTTTGCCAACCACTGACCTAGCTCATCTGCTTGTGTATATGAGATTCATTCTTGGTGTATATGGCAGTGTTCTTGAACTCTTTTTTAGATGAAGATTTTAAAAAGTGATTAGTGATTGCTGGTTATTGGTATCTACTTTGACAGTATGCTGTTCTTTTTAAAAAGAACCAAATGTCACCCAGCCTGTGTCACTCAGTGGTTGAGCACTGACTTATGAATCAGGTGGTCACGGTTCGATTCCAGGTGAGGGCACATGTCTGTGTTGCAGATTTGATCCCCGGTAGGGGACATGCAGGAGGCAGCTCATCACTGATTCTCTCTCATCATTGATGTTTCTATCACTCTCACCCTCTCCCTTCCTCTCTGAAATCATAAAAATATATTAAAAAGATAACCAAATGCCAAGATATTTATGGATCTAATACTGCCATGATAGTATGCATCCTCTGCCCCAGTTTAAAAAAAGAAAATATTTTGGTTTTGAGAGTATTCAAGTTCATTCAGGTTCCAAATGAAGTAGGATGAGTTTAATTATAAAAGGTGTCTGACCACATTCTTACTTTCTTTTTTTTTATATATATATTTTTTATTGATTAAGATATTACATATGTGTCCTTGTCCCCACGTTACCCTCTACCCCCCCAACCCCCCTGCTCATGCCCTCACCCCCCCGTTGTCCATGTCCATTGATTAGGCCTATATGCTTGCATATAAGTCCTTTGGTTAATCTTCCCCCCTTACCCCCACCCTCCCCTACCTTCCCTCCAAGTCCCGACAGTCCAATCAATGCCTCTCTGTCTCTGGATCAATCCTTGTTCATCAGTTTATGTTGTTCATTATATTCCACAAATGAGTGAGATCCTGTGGTATTTATCCGCTCTCCAGTTCCATCCATGCTGTGGCAAATGGTAAGAGTTCCTTTTTCTTCTTCCTCTTCTTAAAGAATACCTTTCAGCATTTCATATAATGCTGGTTTGGTGGTGATGAACTCCTTTAGCTTTTTCTTATCCGTGAAGCTCTTTATCTGACCTTCTATTCTGAATGATAGCTTTGCTGGATAAAGTAATCTTGGTTGCAGGTTCTTGCTATTCATCACTTTGAATATTTCTTGCCAGTCTCTTCTGGCCTGCATGGTTTCTGTTGAGAAATCAGCTGACAGTCGTATGGGTACTCCCTTGTAGGTAACTGACTGTCTTTCTCTTGCTGCTTTTAAGATTCTCTCTTTATCTTTTGCTCTTGGCATTTTAATTATGATGTGTCTTGGTGTGGTCCTCTTTGGATTCCTTTTGTTTGGGGTTCTCTGCGCTTCCTGGACTTGTAAGTCCATTTCTTTCACCAGGTAGGGGAAGTTCTCTGTCATTATTTCTTCAAAAAGGTTTTCAATATCTTGCCCTCTCTCTCCTTCTGGTACCCCTATAATTCTGATGTTGGTACGCTTGAAGTTGTCCCAGAGGTTCCTTACACTATCTTCATATTTTTGGAATCTCTTTTCTTTTTTCTTTTTCGGTTGGGTATTTTTTGTTTCTTTGTATTTCAAATCTTTGACTTGATCCTTGGGATCCTCTTGTCTGCTGCTGGATCTCTGTAAATTATTCTTTATTTCAGTCAGTGTATGCTTAATTTCTAGTTGGTCCTTTTTCATGTCCTCCATGGTCTCACTATACTTATTGAGGGATTCATTAAATTTATCGGCGGTTTCCATAAAATTCTTGAAAAACCTTATAAACGTGGCCTTGAACTCTATATCCAGTCGTTTGCTTTCCTCCATTTCTGCCATTTGTGACCTGTTTCTTTGTCTCCGCATTTTGGCAGCTTCCCTGTGTTGATAGAGTGGCCCTGCGCGCCAGGTGTCCTGTAGGGCCCAGTAGCTCAGCCTCCCCAGTTACCTGGGGTGGACACTCTTGGTGCCTTGGTTGTTGTAGGATCACTGGGAGGAATTGACCTCCAGGCCAATTGGCTGTGAGAATCAGCTGTGTCTAAAGTGGGAGAACTTCTGTGCTGAAGACACCCTTCTGGGGCAAGACTTGCTTCAGTGGGGCTTTGGTGCTCACTGTGTCTGCTCCCTGAGTGTGTCCCTTATGGATCTGAGGAGTAGCAATCTGGATGGTCCCCCTCTGACCACTGGGTACAGTGGCTCCTGGATCTAAGGAGGTGCTAATTCAGCCTCTGCCTGAGGCCACACAGCAGGAGCCACGAAGAGGCTCAGCTGTGAAGCAATGCAAGCCGCTGCGGGGCCTTGGGCCTTCTCTTGGAAGTTCCGGGTCTGCCTGGCTCGGCTACAGTTAGGTACATTCACATGCAAAAGCCTCTGCCGCAGCCTGGGTGGGGCGGGGTCTCAGGGAATCGAAGGGCGGATCAAGGAGCTATGGCTGATTCTCCGCCTGGAGTCGCGGGTCTCAGTGACCCGCTAATTGCTGCAAGCACCTCTGAGGGAAAGCCGCCTTCAAGTTCGCCCGCTGCCCGACAGACCAGCTTCTCCCCGTATGAGTCCTGGGTCCCCAGAGACTTCCCGGAACCGGAGTTCAGAGCAGTCGGGAGCTTGTGATTCAAAAAGACAGCCGCGTCCTCAGGTGCCACCCCCTTTCCTCGCGCGAGCGCGTGCGCGAGCCGCCGTACCTCTGCACTTGTACCTCTGCACTTCACCTCTGCAGCTCCTCTGGCTCTCAGCGTGCTTTTCTTTCCTTCTAGTTGTAGAATTTACACTCAGCCAGCCTTCCTGTTGTTCTGGATGATGTTTGCTCTGTCCTTTGCGGTAATTTTCAATTGTTGTGAGAGGCGGCAATTTCCCGGTGTTTACCTATGCCGCCATCTTAGTTTCTCCTACTTTCTTTTTTTTTAAATATATTTTTATTGATTTCAGAGAGGAAGGGGGAGGGAAAGAGAGAGAGAAACATCAACAATGAGAGAGAATCATTGATCAGCTGCCTCCTGCACGCCCCCTACTGGGGATCGAGCCTGCAGCCCGGGCATGTGCCCTTGACCAGAATCGAACCCGGGACCCTTCAGTCTGCAGGCCGACGCTCTAGCCACTGAGCCAAACCAGCTAGGGCCACATTCTTACTTTCTTGAGAGCATTCCAGGGCATATTCCTGTTGCTTTAATTCCCATTTCTTGAGTTACTAGAGAGGTCGAGTATTTTTTTTTTTTTAGGATCATCTGTCATCTATGTTCCCATGTTACATCCCTCAGGGAACCTTTGCAGAGGACTGGGAGAGTTAGGAAGCTGGAGGCTGCTCCGTCAAGATTATGTATGAGGGAGTGACCCAGACACGCCTTTGAATTGTCACCAAAAGGGCCACTCACCCCCAGACCCAAGGGAAATCAGTGTTCAGGGAAGGTGGGAAGAGTCAGGCTCTACTCTCTCTCAGGCCAGATTCAAGCATTGTCTGTTCTGATGGAACCCTTAGTGTCAACCCCGACCTTTAGCCCTGGCAGCACATTTGATTAGAACGTTCTCCCAGTGCACCAAGGTTGCAGGTTTGATTGCACCTGGGTCAGGGCACATACAAGAATCAACCAATTATTGCATAAAGAAGTGAAACAAGAAATAGTTGTTTCTCTCTGTCTTTCTAAATTCAATTAATAAAACAAAAACACCTTTAACCCTAAGAGCCTCTGAGCAGTTGATGTTTGGGGCCACACTGGAGGCTCTGACTCAGCAGGCCTAGGTTGGGTCTAGGAATCTGTTATTTTAAAGCTCCCAGGTGATTCCAGAGCCACATTGCCTGAATTCGAATCCCACCTCTGCCTGTTATCACTTTGATCTTAGGCGAACACTTGCAAAGCATTAGAAGAGCGCCTGCAAAAACAAACACTCAAAAGAGTTGGCTGCCATCACCACCACCATCATTGTCATTTCCGGCAGCACTGAACTGAGGACCAGATAGGAGCATGGGCTTATCCAAAGTCACACAGTGAGTCACAGCTAGTGCAAGGACCAGAAGGCCAGTGCCTTCTCTCCCAGAGACTGTGTTCCCTTGTCCATCCTGTAGCCAGCTAACCATTCTGCGCAACATCCCATCACACACTGGGGGCAGGGTGGTGGTGGCTGTAGTCTGCAGGGTGGGAACTTCCTGAAGGCTTACAGAACTGGGGGCCTTCCACCCACCACAGCATTCTACTTTCTTCCTCTTCACAGCCCTCTTTTCCTCCTCCAGACAGCCCTCTTTTCCTCCTCCTTTGGGGATTTGGGGGTTCGAAAGACCTGAGCCACCTCTGGATTTCTAAAGTTAGGACAAATATCTTGTCATCATTATCAAATCTTGCCAATTCCAATTCTAGAGTATTTCTGGAATGCAAGCCCGTTGCCACACCTGAGGCCAAGCCACCATCATCTTACCTGGAAACTTCACCCTCCCTGGTTTCCCTGCTGATGATTTGTTGCCTCCATTTCATTCTAGAACTACCCTGCTCCCTCCACGTCCCCCCACCCCCCAGCAATATATATATAATGGAATATTATTCAGCCTTAAAAAGAAGGAAATCCTATCACATGCTACAATGTGGATGATGCTTGAGGACATTATAAAAGAGAAGCCAGTCACAAATGGACAAATACTGTAGGATTATGAGCACACAGGGACCCGGGCCTGGCACCCCAAGGAGGCCAGATGGCCAGAAGAAATGCTGGACCACAAAAATGTCACCACCCTCCACTTCCTATTCAAAAATGCAGAGGCAATTGATTTTATCTCCCTTCTACCTGCATGAACACTGACCTGCATGCTCAATTGATCAAAGTTTGACCACTGCACGACCTTCCTAGGGTGAAGGTATGAGCAGTTGCCATTTTAAAAACATTTGTATTTATTTATTTTAGAGAAGGGGAGGGGAGATAGAAACATTGATTTGTTTTTCCATTTATTTATGCATTTAAGAGTTGCTTCTTATATGTACCCTCCCTGCAAGGGGATTGAACCCACAACCTTGGCATATCAGGATGAAGGTCTAATAAACTGAGCTACCTTGCCAAGGCCAGCAGTCCACTGTCTTGGCCCCACAGCTCCAGGCAATGCAACTGGAAAATTCCTGACTCTGAAATGGAAAATTCTGCAAGTCTGCCTTTTTCTTTTTTTTAATTTTTATTAATCTTTATTCAGATTATTACAGATGTTCCTCTTCCCCCCCCCCCCATAGTTCCCCTCCACCTGGTTCTCACCCCACCCCATGCCCTTACCCCCTGCCACTGTCCTCATCCATAGGTATAAGATTTTTGTCCAGTCTCTTCCCGCACCTCCCACCCCTCCTTCCCCCCAAGAATTGTCAGTCCACTCCCTTTCTATGCACCTGTTTCTATTATATTCACCAGTTTATTCTGACTTAATTTTTTAGGTTCACTTGTTGATAGATATTTATTTGTTGTCACTTTGTTGTTGATAATTTTTATCTTTACCTTTTCTTCTTCTTCCTCTTCTTCAAGAATATCCTTCAGCATTTCATATAATCCTGGTTTGGTGGTGATGAACTCCTTTAGCTTTTTCTTGTCTGTGAAGCTCTTTATCTGACCTTCAATTCTACATGATAGCTTTGCTGGGTAGAGTAATCTTGGTTGTAGGTTCTTGCTATTCATCACTTTGAATATTTCTTGCCACTCCCTTCTGGCCTGCATGGTTTCTGTTGAGAAATCAGCTGACAGTCTTATGGGCACTCCCTTGTAGGTAACTAACTGTTTTTCTCTTGCTGCTTTTAAGATTCTCTCTTTGTCTTTAGTCCTTGGCATTTTAATTATGATGTGTCTTGGTGTGGTCCTCTTTGGATTCCTCTTATTTGGGGTTCTCTTCGCTTCCTGGACTTGTAAGTCTATTTCTTTCATCAGGTAGGGGAAGTTTTCTGTCATGATTTCTTCTAATAGGCTTTCAGTATCTTGCTCTCTCTCTTCTTCTGGCACCCCGATAATTTGGATGTTGGTACGTTTGAAGTTGTCCCAGAGGCTCCTTACACTATCTTCATATTTTTGGATTCTTTTTTCGTTTTGCTTTTCCGGATGGGTGTTTTTTGCTTCTTCGTATTTCAAATCTTTGGCTTGATTCTTGGGATCCTCTAGTCTGCTGTTGGATCTCTGTATATTATTTTTAATTTCAGTCAGTGTATGTTTAATTTCTGACTGGTCCTTTTCAATTTTTTTTGGCATTCTCGTTAAGATCCTTGAAGGTCTCACTAATTTCCTCGGAGGTTCATAGAAGATTCTTGAGTAACCTTATAACTGTGGTTTTGAACTCTATGTCCTCCATTAGTTTGCTTTCCTCCATTTCTTTCATTTTTGACATGTTTCTTTGTCTCTGCATTTTTGGCTGACTGCGAGGAGCCACTGTGTCTACAGTGGAAGAACTGCTGTGCTGGAGACACCCTTATGGGGTAGGACTTGCTTCAGTGGGGCTTTGATGCTCACTGCGTCTGCTTCTTGAGTGTGTCCTCTATGGATGTGAGGAGTTGAAATCTGGTGTCTGACCAGGGGTACCCTGGCTCCTGGATCTCCAAGTCAACCACTGTGTGAGTCCATCCAGCAGGAGCTACAACAATATCAGCAGATTTATCCTCTTTGTTTGGAGTTTGGAAGTTTTGGAGCTCTCTGACCCAGCTACAGTTTGTTAGGCTGCAAAAGTGCAGGTGATTGCTTTGCGCTGCTGTGCACCACTTGGGTGGGGATGTAAATTGAGTGGGGTGGTGTGCCACGCCAGCACAACCAAGGGTGATCCCGAGTGGGGCGTGAAAGGATTAAGGAAAGACAGACAAGAGAATAATAGCTGGGTCTCGGTGGGACGCTGCTCCCTGATAAGGAGACAGCGCCAGCGCCCACAAGCCGTGTCTTTTTTTATAGCAGATGCCACGAGGCAAAGTAGGGGCGTAATCACGTTGTTTACAGCATTGTCGTGAGCGCCTACCCTACTCAACTACATGCACCTGAACTCGAGCACAAGGCACGTGGGGCTACGTGTTTGGACCATAGGTTCAAGCTTACAACCACAGCCGTTGGCTATAATTGTGCTGGGAGGGCCCTGCCCTCCAGCTGGGACTTGCACGTGGCAATGAGAGGACCCTGTCCTTTCATTAGTCCGAGGCTTAAACCTGGCCAAATCACGGTACCCGCGCCCCACAGGGCGGGGTCTCAGAGAACCACCAGGGCGGAGCAAACAGCAATGGCTGTCGTCAGCCTTCTCCGCAGACTCCACATCTCTGCGTCCCTGAGTCCTGCGCCCCCACAGCAACAATGATCCCTGCGAGCAGCTCTGTGAGAAAGTCACCCTCGCTTTCCGACCCGCTGCAAGACAGTCCAGTTTCTCCCGGTAGGAGTCTGGGACTGCAGAGTCTCACAGTAAATGAGTTCAGTGCATTCGAGAGCTTGTATCCACTTCCGATTGAAGAAAACCGTGCACCCAGGTGCAGCTGCCTTGCGCGCCCCTCCATACCTCTGTTCTTGGCGCCTCTGCACCTCCTACTCGGTCCAATGCGCTTTTTTCTTTCCTTCTAGTTGTAAAACTTGCACTCGGTCAGCTTTCCCATGGTTCTGGATGATAGCTGTTTTGTCTTATAGTTGTAGTTTTAATGTTGTTGTGGGGGGCAGCACGTACAGGTTTGTACCTTATGCCGCCATCTTGATTCCTCCTGCCTTTTTCTTTTTTTAAATATGTTTTTATTGGTTTTTAGAGAGAGAAGAAGGGAGAGGGAGAGGGAGAGAGAGGTAGAACGATAGGCTGCCTCCTGCATGCCCCTTACTGGGGATTGAGCCTACAACCCAGGCATGTGCCCTGACAAGGAATTGAACTGGTGACCTCAACTAACTGAGCCATACCAGGCGAAGCCCGCCTTTTTAAAAAAGCCCACCCACTTTGTCCTCCGCTTATAGAAGCAGCCAAGCAGAGCCAGCCCAGTGCCGCTTCAGGGGGCCTTCCTTCTGTGCTGCCTCCCTTGGGCATAAGTTTAATAAAATCTTTCTGGAAATTTCTCTGCTATGGGGTTTCCTCTCGATTTTTATCTTGGGGAACACCGGTAACAATTCCACTTTAATGAGGTATGTAGGGTAGTCAAACTCAGAAACAGTAGAATGGTGGTTGCCCTGGGTACAGGTTGGGAGGAGGGGCAAATGAGGAGTAGTTGTTCAGTAGGTATAGAGTTTCAGTTTTGCAAGATGACTGAAATGGGGATATTAGTAGTGTTGGGAGAATAAAATGAAAACGTTTTAGAGCTCTTTTGCACAACAATGTGAATATAGTTAACACCACTGAACTGTACACTTAAAATGGTTAAGATCATAAATTTTATATCATGTATTTTTTTGCCATCATTTAAAAAAAATCCTCCAAGGCTCCCCATAGCCTTTAGGGTAAAGCTGGACCCCTTCAGCTGGCCTCTGAGGCCCTCTGCACACTGAACGCTCCTTCTTCATAGCCACCTCCCATCAGTGCCCTCCAGCTCCATATTCTCCAGCTTTTCCAAGCTCTTCAGTTTCCCCAAACAGCTCACATTGCTCACCAACCAGCTTTCCCCTGGCTGTTTTCTTTGCCTGTAGTGTCCTTCCCTGAAGCTTGTCAGCTTTTTAAAATTCTAATCATCTTTCAAGAACCAGCTCAAAATGTGTCCTCCTCAATGAAAGCTTCTCTTAACCCCTTCTCCTCTAGGAAGAATCAAGGCCCAGAATGTACGCCCCTGACAGTTTTTACATCACTGCCATCACCACCTTAGTTACCATTTACTGAGGGCTCACTACGTGCTGAGCACTGTGCCAAGCAAAACATATGCATCAGTGTTTCATAATCTTCATGATAATCTTATATCATCCCCATTTTACAGATGAGAAAACTGAAACTCAAAGAGGGCCTCAGTTAATATAATATCCAAGATCACTCAGCTAGGAAGTTGTGGCATTGAGACTTAAACCTTCCTAATTCCAGAGGAAAGCTTTTAACCAATCAACCCTATTCCCTACCCCACCCCCCCAAATTATTGCATTGTCCATGTAGTGTTTTTCTACCTCCCCAGTTAGGGGTGGGTTGTGCCTTTGTCATCCTGGCCTTGCACAGAGGGGGTGCTCATTTCTTGGGAGTTTTGTCACATACCCTCCAGTAAGTTAGTGTCAATGCCAGCTCCCCTAATTCCACCACTTCTATTTTCCCTCCAGGAATTGGCAGATCACAAAAGAAACATCCCCAGCCAATCAATAAATAATAGTGTTGGATAATTTAAAATAAGAATCTGGGTTATTGAAGTTACAAATCTTTGGTCTTTATACTTTTAATAAAACATGTATCTATTAATAATGGATACTGATTTTGGCCTGCTTATGCTGAAAAGGGGAAAAAATGTCCAGTCAAAAGATGCTAATATTTTTTCTCGTTATCCAGCTTGGCTGCCAACTGCTTCCCTGAAAAATTGCTCATTATTAAAAATGTTTAAAAAATTTAACAGTATGAAAGGGAAATTGAAGGTGGGATGTTCAGCTTTATAGGCCTTCTGGAGACATCTCTTTTCTGGGTTTTGGTGGACCCACCTCTACGGGCTTCTCTCCTAGTCCTGAGGCTGCACCTTCTCAGGCTCACCTATTTTGGCCAAATTCTTCCCTGCCCCCACTCTCCCCTTCTCTTCCCTCCCCACCTCTCTTCTCACTTAACTCCCTTACCTTGAGCGACCTCACCAACTCCCATGACTATCAGTCATCTTTGCATGAAGGGAAATCACTCACCAGTAGAGAAGGTCAGAGAGGTAACAAAGGGACAGAACATACGGGGGCCTTGTAGGCCAGGTAAGGACTGTTATTTCAAGCATAAAGGAACCACTGGTGGTGAAAACAGAGGAAGGCATGATACGACTTATAGCTTGAAAACATATCTGGAGGCTGTGATTCAAATAGACTGGAGGATGATACAGGCAGAAGCAGGAAAGCTATTTAGGAGAATATTATCATAATTCAGGCAAGAAAAGATGGTAGTTTGAAACAGTAGAAACAGTGAGAGACTGTGAAGTGGTTGGGTACAGGATATAGTCTAAAGGCAGAGGCAATAGGATTTGCTGATAGATTGGCAGTGGGTACAAAAAAACAAGAAAGAAGTCAAAGATGTCTCCAAGGCTTTTGTTCTGAACAACTAAAAGGTGAGAGTTTTCATTTTCTGAGATGAGGAAGGCTGTGAGTGGATCAATGTTGGGGATAAGGAATTTAGTCTTGGAGGTGTTTAATTTGAGATGACTGTTGGATACAATGTTATGAACTAAGTTGTGTCCTCTTATTTTTATTTGTTTTCTTTTTTTAAAAAATAGTGTCCTCTTAAATTGGAGTTAGGATCTTCAAGGAGGTAATTAAGCTTAAATGAGGTTAAAAGGATGGGGCCCTTATCCAATAAACTGGTGTCCTTGAGACACCTAGCGATCTCTCCATTGCCATGTACAGAGAAAAGGCCATGTGAGGACACAGGGAGAAGGCCATGTGAGAAGCTAATTGTCTACAAGCCAAGTCTCACCAGAAACCAACCCTGTTGGCACCTTGATATTGGGCTTTCAGCCTCCGGAACTGTAAAAAAAAAAAAATGTCTGTTGTTAAAGTCATTCAGTCTGGGCCATCTCATATGGCAGGCAGCCTGAGCTGACAAATACAGATGTCTAAGAAGAAATGTCAAATTAGCAGTTGGATATATGGGTCCAAAGTTCAGGAGAAAGGCTAGAGTTATAAATTCGGGCATCATTATCAGAGAGATGGTATTTAAAGTCATGAGGCTAGATGAGATTGCCAATGGAGGCAGTGTAACAAAAATGAGAACATGACAAAGGACCAGACCCTGTGACCTTCCTATGTTGAGAAGTTGGGGAGTTGAGAAGACTGAGAAGTGGTCAGTGAGTGGGAGGAAGACCAAGAGAGTGGAAGGTCCTGGAAGCCAGATGACAAAGGGTTTTCAGAAGTAGAGAGTGCTCATCTATGTCCAGTGCTGCTGGTGGGATAAATAAGGTGAGAACTGAAGACTGACCATTGGATTTAACAACATGGAGGTCATTTGTGACCTTGACAGGAGCATTTCATTTCAATTTGGTCCCCTGGAGATAGAAGCAAAAAGGAAACCAAATTAAATCCATAACTATCATTTTTTTCCACTAAGAAATCTCCCAATTTTTTAAGACACCCAAACTTTTTCTGGGAATTTATGTGAATTTTTGCAAAGGGGGCATTGGGTAATATAATGAATATTGCCACAATGATTGGAGATTTTTGCCCTCTTTCCCTTCTGACAATTTGACCCAGGTACAAATGGCCATCCTGTGTGTCCATCTTAGTCCAGTTATGGAGGGTCCCACATGGAGAAACTTTACATGTTAACCTATCCCAGGGGCATAGGGGAAGAAGTGATTAAGTCTGCCTTGGGAGCTGAGAAAGAGGAGATACCATTGAGATGGGCCTCAAGAAGATAAATAAGAATCCTCAAAAAGAAAAAGAGGCAAAGGACATTTTATGTACAGGAAACAGCATGTGCAAATTCTAGCATGTACTTTCACTAAAAATTTATTTTTTTCTTTATTTTTCTCCCTCTTTCTCTCTCACAACTCTGTATTCACAAACATGCCATATAACTTAGAACTCTTGTTTTCAATGAACAGAAAACCCACCTCAAAATAGCTTAAATAAAGGGCATTTTTTGGTTCATGTAATTGAAAAGTCCAAGGATAAATTTAAGAAGTGGCTAAACTCAGGGACTCAAACAATGGTACTATAACCTGGTCTCTCTCCATCATCTGGCTCAGCCTTGCTCTATTCTGGATTAACTTCACACTCCACATGGTGCGAAGATGGCTGCCAACAAGCCTAGGTTTAAATCATCCCAAGGGAATTAAACAGAGCAGCCTCTCTCTCCTTTGTGCTTCATTGGCTCTGATTGAGTCAGGTGGCCATCCCTGAACAAATCACTGGTCAGAGAATTGAGATGTTTTGATTGCTACAGCTGAGAGACAGGCCCACCCCTAGCACTAAGGGTGGAATCAACTACATTTAAAGTACAGGGACTGAGAACTGGAAGGTAGAGGTCCCCGAAAGGAGGCCAAAAGCAACCTAATTGTTGGCAAAGAAGGTTGAATGGGCCCGGCCCACGTGGCTCAGTGGTTGAGTGTTGACCTATGAACCAGGAGGTCAGGGTTCAATTCAGGGCACATGCCCAGGTTGTGGGCTCAATCCCCAGTGTGGGGCATGCAGGGGGCAGCTGATCAATGATTCTCTCATCATTGATGTTTCTATCTCTCCCTCGCCCTTCCTCTGTGAAATCAATAAAAAATGTATTTTAAAAAAAGAAGGTTGAATGGACCTTTGACCACAAAAGCTCCGTATGTCTACTTCCACGGAGTGGGATGCTGATGCTCTCCCTGCCATATTAGAATCCTATTGTAAAGACAATTAGGTCTTTTAAAAAATATATGTTTTATTGATTTTATAGATAGAGGAAAGGAGAGGGAGAGATAGAAACATAGATGAGAATCATCATTGGCTGCCTCCTGCACGCCCCCCTACTGGGGATCGAGCCGATGACCTCTTTGTGCAGAGGATGATGCTCAACCACCTGAGCCACTGGCTGGGCAAGAACACTTAGGTCTTGATGATTACGTAGCTCACAGGGCAGTGGAGCTGCAGGAAGACTGAGCTCTGCGGCACAAGAAAGGGAGAGGCAGAGAAATGTGACTGGTTCCAGGCTTAGAAGTCGTCTAGCCTTTGAATTGGAAAGATAAGGGTATGAGACCAGAGAGGGTGAGGAACTTGTCTGAGGCTACAGCAAGTTCAAACAGAGCTGAGATTTGAACCCAGTTCATGTGAAGGCCAGAACCAGGCTCTGTATGTGTGTCTGGTAGCTGTCACATTCAAAAGCTCCCTGACAGCTCCTTATTTCCCTGTATATTTTTATAAGGTTGTTAATTACCAGCCATCAAGCTCGGCAAACATTTTGATAGGCTTTAAAGGCTCATGAAAACAACATTACATTTTAAGGCATGGTTTCCTAATTAATCTAATTAACTGTCAGCCTCATTTCCTGCTGGTTCTCAGACAAGGCAGACTGTGCTTTTCAGCTTCTGATTCAGCCCCAGTAGATAGGGTTTGGGGCTTTCATGGTCACAGTCTCCAAGTCAGGAAACTAACCAACATGTGACCCGAGGTGTGGGCTGTATGAAGCAGAGTCTAGATGCTCAGCATTTTGCCGACTTATTTTCCTGGATGATCTATCTTTAGGACGAACACACAGTGGTTTGGAGATGCCCCAGATTAAAGCAAGCACATGGATGACTGGCCACCTCACTGAGGACCATCCAAGAAGGCCAAGGTACAGACAGATTTTGGTTTCTTTCCCAGCGATGCTCCCTCTCCAGAGATCTGTCCTCACTCACAATCCTAGTCATGTGCCCTCCCCCCGCCCCCACCCCTACCCCTCACCCCTCAAACAGCTGATTTGACTGAGATGGTCACCTGACTCAAAGATGGCTCAGTTACTTCTGACCTGTGGCCTGACTGGAAAAGATGAACTGAGCCAATCAGAGGCAAGTCTGGGGATGGAGAAACAGAACTAGGGAAGGATGAATTAGTTTGCTGGGGCTGCCGTAGCAAAGTACCACAGAATGGGTGACTTAAACAACTGGAATTTATTTCTCACAGTTCTGGAGGCTAGAAATTCAAGGTGCTGGCAGGGTTGGTTTCTCCTCAGGCCCTCTCTCCTTGGCTTGCCGATAGCTACCTTCTCTCTGTGTCCTCATATGTTTTGTTTTGTTTTTTCCTCTGTGTGAGCATCCCTGGGGTCTCTGTGCATCCAAATTTCCTCTTATTATAAGGACACCAGTTAGATTGAAGTAGACCCCACACTAACAGCTTCATTTTAACTTCATCACCTCTTCACAGACCCTTTCTCCAAATACAATCATTTTCTAGGGTACTGGGGCATAGGCCTTCAATGTATGAATTTTGGGAGGACATAATTCAGCCCATAACAAAGGGCAAGCACTAGTGATGAAAATTCACATAGCACTTGGGCTGGGGCGAGGGAGTCATCATGGCTGATGCACTGCCCATAATTGTGAGGCCTCCTACTCTGAACACCTGGGACCTGCCACCTTCTGTATTGAGGGTTTTTATCTGGCTGCGTTCTGCTGAGGGCATTTAATCTGCGTGCAGGGAGAACCAATGTGTCAAAGTGTTAATGCCCAGAGAACAACCCTCCACTAATGAATGATGACAGTCAGGGATAAACACCCCAGCTCCCCAGGCCCTTTGGTGGGGTAACTCTGACCCATGCTCTCTCCACAGTTCTCTGGAAGCATCAAGCTCCATTGCAAGTGGTAACTGAGTGATCATTCATCCTTCCTTTCCCTGTCTCATTTTCCCACTACACAACCAGCATTTTCTGGGGGCACCTCCTAAACAAACTATGTGCACTTAAATCCTTGTCTCAAGGTCTGCTTCTGGGGGTGGCATGGAGACATGATGTGGCAATGGGAGCAGAGGAAGCTAGCCAGAGGGAAGGAGAGAGAAAAAGATTGGATCCCAAGAAAAAAATAAACTAAAAGGTCTCCTGTGTTCCTAAGGCTCTAGTTCTGTGTGAGGATGGCCTTGAGTTTATCTCCCTTGGCTCTCCAAGTAGTCATAAAATGGGTTGTGAGGTGTTCTGGAACATAAAATAATTTAGCCATTTCCCTATCTGTGCAGCAGATTCTCTTGGACTTTTCTAGAAACTTGCCTTTGAAATATGCAATTATAAGGTGAGAGTTGGTACCTCTTGTTCTGCAGGAAAGGTGTGCCACAAAGGATATTCTGTGGCTTCCATAAATATGCCCCTTAAAGTAAACCCTTGGTTTACACAGCTGAAGCTGGGGAGGAGTTGCAAATGGGCCAGGAGCTACCTGGGAAGTCAGGAATCTAGGCTCTGTGCCCCACCCTCTTTTTTTTTTTGGTGGTAAGAAACCAAGATTTATTGGGGGGGGGGAAACAAAGCTTGGGGGGATATATGACCCATTCTATATTACCCAAATGGGTTATCCCTATGCCCCCTTTTTTTTGTGATAAAACACAATCACAACCTTTCTGGTAAATTGGGATGAGTGTAACCAAAGCCCCTGAAGTAAAGGACATAAAGACCCACAGGGAAAATGACCTTTAACTGATGAGGAAGTCTGTCCTGGTGCCCAGTGTTCAATACTGGCTATTGCATTTTATAGGCTTTGTTCAGCAGCTTTCACAACTGATGCTTGGAAGGTTTGTTGTGGGAAAATGGGTTCCTCTAATGAAGGAATCTAGTCTGCTCAATTAGAACATCCCATACTTTTTCCCTCCTGCCTATGACCTTGGGCATGTTATTTTGCCATTATCAGCACAGCTGAATGTTAAGCTGAAGGATTAAGATCAGAACCTAAAAAATAAGGCCTAGGAGTCTGAAGTATTTCAGGGAAATGAGAGTATTATCATGACTGCATTTCTAAAATCCAAACACCCTACTGTTTAACACTTTCTATAGAAATTCCTTAGACTTTTTAGCCCTCAAACAGCATGTGGTGGGCATGGGTACCTTATGCCCTGTAGGGAAGAGGGGGAGGAATAGAACCAACACGGGCAGGGTCTGGGGTCACGGAGGAGTAGTGGGGCAGTTGGCTTCTGGACTAGAGGAGTTCTCATTCTGTCACAGTCGCAAATGAGGTGTGTCCCAGGTGATGGGGAAAATCTCAAAAGCAGCATCCATCCCTTGGGTCAGGTATAGCATATTTACAATGATAATGATGGTGAATAGGATAATAGCCATAACATTTGATTACAGATGAGAAAGCTTCACTCTCAGCAGTGCTGAGTGTCAGGTACAAGGTATAAAATCAGATTCTAAAAAATATGATTCAATGGTCAGAGGTAGGATGATGGAGAACGAATTAAGAAACAGAATCGTATTTGGGTCAGGATAAGATATTGGGGACCAAGGCTGTGAACACTTTGGGGGTGCCAGAAGCCAGCTTAGAGGTTGGACTGGCTCTGGGAAAGGGCTGGTTCTGGTGGCCCGAGGCCCAACAGAACTGAACAGGAAAGTCCTTCCAGTGGTTTCCATCCTTCATCCTCTAGTGCTCCCTGGCCCCCACCCTGCTTGACACTCCCCTGATGGATTTAAATTACTACTCTCAAAACTGCAAACTTGGGGCTGGTTCTCCCTCTTCTGTCCACTCACCTTCAAGAATTTAATGAGTTTGTCTAGGTTAAAATGGTTTATTCAAGCCCAATGCCAGTGGTATCACTGAGGAAGTAAATCCTAAACTAACAGAAGCTGAGTGTAATGTAAAATAGCAATTAGTCTCTGTTGCAGAGAGTAAGAAAAATTAATAAACTGCTGTTCAAATATTTATTAGCAGGAAAGACTAGACAGATACCCTTATTCTATAACTGGGGGCAATTGAAACTCAAGGAATTGTCTCGTCCTACATGGGAGAATCGGGCTCAGAAGTAATTCCAGGGAGCCAGAGGACCAGTGGCAGGTCAGAATGGGGGAGGCAAGGTCTCCAGATACTTCTCCCTTTCCCCTGCTGAAATCCGATTATGGATGTTCATCCTGACATGACTGTCACTGGCTCACCTCTGTGACACTTCCAGCCCCTTCCCCAGCCAGGGGCTCTGTCCTGAACCTCATCGTTGACCTTCCTACCATTTCCTTGCCTCTGTGTTCCCTTCATCCATACCCGCTTTTTGAAAGCCTTGGCAGTTCTTGATTACTCTTGATTACTCCTCTCCCTACACGTGCTGGAACTCTCCAACAGGCATCGCCAACCACCTGTCTTGTCCCAATCAGCCCCCCACCTAAGAGCTAGATAGAGGTAACTATAAAGACTGGCATTTGGAAGAAAAGAGCCTAGACTTTCTGTCTTGTGGGACATTGTGTCCAAAGATGGTCACCAGCCCTAGCCGGTTTGGCTCAGTGGATAGAGCATTGGACTGAAGGGTCCCGGGTTTGATTCTGGTCAAGGGCATGTACCTCTGTTGCAGGCTCCTCCCTGGCCCGGGCCCTGGTCAGGGCATGTGCAGGAGGCAACTGATCAATGTGTTTCTCTGACATTGATATTTCTATCTTTCCCTCTCTCTAAAAGTCAATGAAATAATATCCTTGGGTGAGGATTAAAAAATGACAACAGAAAACTAAAATGGTTACCAGCAATGCCTCCCAGCCCAGAATATGCATGCTGCCCTTTCTGTCAAGAGGTGGTGCCATTTCTTCTCCCTGGAATATGGCCTGGCTTTGTGACTTGGCTTTGACCTGCTGCTGTGCCAATTCTAGGCCTTGCCCTTAAGAAACCTGGAAGTTTCTACTCGTTTGGAGCCCTGAGCTACTGAGAAAGAAATCCAACTAACTTGCTAGAGAGTGAGGCCCAACCAGCCCCCAGTTGTTCAGGCCACCCTGGATGCTATCTTGGTAGATCCAGCCTAGGTAAACCCCCAGCTGAATGCCTAACTGACCCCAGCTAACACCGCATGGAAAAACTGCCCAGTTACCAGCCTTTGGAATTGTAAGAAATAAATGTTGTTTTGAGCCCTAAGATTTAAAGTAGTTTGTAAAATAGTGACAGATAATTAAGACACCAACCCTTCTAGAACTGGAGCCTGGCTCCTCCCTGCCATTTAAAAAAGTTGCCGAAACCGGTTTGGTTCAGTGGATAGAGCGTTGGCCTGTGGACTGAAAGGTCCCAAGTTCGATTCCGGTCAAGGGCATGTACCTGGGTTGCGGGCACATCCCCAGTAGGAGATGCGCAGGAGGCAGCTGATAGATGTTTCTCTCTCATCGATGTTTCTAACTCTCTATCTCTCTCCCTTCCTCTCTGTAAAAAATCAATAAAATATATTGTTTTAAAAAAAGTATATATATTTTTTTATTGATTTTTTTACAGAGAGGAAGGGAGAGGGACAGAGAGTTAGAAACATAGATGAGAGAGAAACATCGATCAGCTACCTCCTGCATACCTCCTACTGGGGATGTGCCCGCAACCAAAGTACATGCCCTTGACCAGAATCGAACCTGGGACCTTTCAGTTCTCAGGCCAATGCTCTATCCACTGAGCCAAACCGGTTAGGGCTCCTCCCTGCCATTTTAGATGTTGCAAAATATACTTTGACAATTTCAGGACCCCTGATTGACACATGTATTGGACCTGCCAGAACTGCTCTGTTGCCCATCGAACTTCAAGCCCAAGTGCAAACACTGATTCATACCTACTACTTGAACCAAGTCCTGTTTGGCCACTGAGGAATCAGAGACACGCTGTCAGCTTCCAAAGAGTTCACAGGCCAAAGGAGAGACAGGCAGGAAGATAACTTACTAAAATTCAGTGTGCAAAGTACTGAAATAGTAGTAGGACAAAGTACCATGAAAGTACTATGAAAGGTGGAGGGGAGCCCGGCCAGCATTGCTCAGTGGTTGAGCATCAACCAGGAGGTCAGGGTTCGATTCCCGGTCAGGGCACATGCCCAGGTTGTGGGCTTGATCCCCAGTGGGGGTTATGCAAGAGGCGGCCAATCAATGATTCTCCCTCATCATTGATGTTTCTATCTCTCTCTCCCTCTCCCTTCCTCTCTGAAATAAACAAAAATATTTTTTTTTTTAAAAAAATAAGAAAGGTGGAGGCAAGCAGTTATGCCCAGGTAGACAATTTGGGTAGGAGTTTTTGAGTGATCAGTGGAGAGTTCTGTAGGCATTTCATTTCCAGGTCATCATGATTCTGTGCTGTGCCCTGTGGCCCTTCTCAATGCCACTGCCTGTCCCACTACCCCTGGGTCTCCAGGGCTTGGCTTTAAGGTGGATTGAGAGGTGCCAGAGACAAGAACTTAGTGAGGAGGCAGGTGAAGTGATTAAGGTGACAGAGTCTGTGCTAGGATAGAGAGCTTAGGATTCAGAGGTGCTAGGCAACCAGCCCAAAGGCCATTGACTCCCAATTCAGTGCTCATTCTACTGCAGAGTGATGAAGTGTAATTCTGAAAGTGAAAAATACACAGGATTTGGTGGTAGGTACAAGCATGCTCTTGGCAGCTTTGAGATGTTAAGAAACTGGAAAGAATTTAAATGTCTACCAATAGGAAAGTAAGTAGTACATAACTTGTACCTACAATAGAATATTATAGAGGGGCTAAAAGGAATGAACTCATCCTATATAATAAAAGGCTAATATGCAAATTGTCCCCCTTGACTGGGAGTTCAACCGGGAGTATGACCAGGGGTGGGGTTGGCCAGCCAACCTCCCGTGGCCCCTCCCCCCAGCCAGCCTGGTCCTATGGGCCCCTACCTGTGCATGAATTCATGCACCAGGCCTCTGGTCTATATATAACATGGATAAGTCTTATGAACATGTTGTTGCATAAAAAAGTTTCAGATTGTAAAAAACCCCATGTATCACTAAAACTACATAAAACAATGTTACATATTTTCTATGGGTCCCTATAAAATATGTAAGTGTATTTTTAAAAGGTCTGGAAGGCACTTGCCAAATTCAATATTGGGGAAGGTGATGTAGAAAGGTGGGTAAAGAAGACTTGTGCTTTATTTATAATGTTCTGTATATGTTTTTTTTAAATTGTTAATCTTCACCTAAGGATATATTTTTTCCATTGACTTTTAGAGATAGTGGAAGGGGGGGAAGAGAGGAGAGAAAAGAGAAAGGAGAGAGAGAGAAGCATCAATGTGAGAGAGACACATTGATTGGTTGCCTCTCACACGCGTTGGTTGGGTGTCATCCTGTGCATCGAAAGGTTGCTGGCTCAATTCCCAGTCAAGGTACATGCCTAGGTTATGGGCTCAATCCCTGGGGGCATGCAGGAGGCAGCCAATAGATCTCTCACCTCTCTTTCTCTCCCTTTCTCTCTCTCTCTCTCTCTCTCTCTCTCTCTCTCTCTCTCTTTCTCTCCCTCTCTCCCCCCTCCCTTCCTCTTTCTCTAAAAATCAATAAAAATATAAGAACTGATATAATGAAATACTAATTAAAATAGAAAATAATGAATTAAGGATTTGATTCATGAACATTGTTACTCTCCCCAAATAATCAGCTCAAACCTGTACTCTCCAAGCCCTCATGGAGCTGAGGTTTTGCTGATGGGCGCCCCTTCATTTTGTGTCAGCCTCTGAGTGGTGGGAGAGTCCCTGAAGGAGAGGATGAAGATGTGCTGAGCCCCCATTGTCCAGCATGCCCTGTGTGGGCACAGGGCTGGTCGGGTGTCACTGAATCATCACAAGAATCCTATGGGGTGGGTATGACTCCTGTACAGATGAGGCATGAGAGGCTCAGAGAAGTCAAATAAGCAGCTCAGGTTCACACAGCATACTCGTAGAAGGATTTGAACCCAGGTCTCTCTTATTCCAAAAGCCATATCCTCTCCTCTGTATCCAGGAGCAAGATGAAGATAGGTATGGAGTCACCAGGGAGCTTGTAAAGCACACAGGTGCCCAGACCCCACCCTCAGAGATTCCCATGTAATTGGTCTGGGGTGGGGTCTGGGCTTTTTATTTTTATTTATTTTTTATTGATTTCAGAGAGGAAGGGAGAGGGGAGAGAGATAGAAACAGCAATGATGAGAGAGATCATTAAGCATCTGTCTCCTGCATGCCCCACACGAGGGATCGAGCTCACAACCTGGGCATGTGCCCCGACCAAAATTGAACTGTAACCTCCTGGTTCATAGGTTGATGCTCAGCCACTGAGCCATGCCAGCTGGCGGGTCTGGGCTTTAAAATTTTTTAAAAAAAATCTTTATTGAAGAGTTACATCTTGGAGAACCAAGATGGCGGCATAGGTTAACGCCGGAGTTTGCTGCTTTGAACAACTACTTCAAAAGTGAAACCAAAAAACGGAAGGGACATCACCCAGAACCACAGGAACGCTGGCTGAGTGGAAGTCCTACAACTAGGAGGAAAGAGAAACGCATACGGACACTCAGAGGAGGCACAGTGCTGAAGTCAAATTCTGAGGTGCGGAGTGCGCGGAGCGGGCTGGCGGCGGAGGGCGCGGTTGGCGTTTTCAATCGGGAGGGAGTCGCAGACTCTGAGCTCCAGATCCGGGCGAGTCTTTAGGGACCCAGACTCAAACGGGAGAAGCGGGACTGTCTGGCTTCGGTCAGAGCGAGTGCAGCTTTCTCTCTGAGCTTTGCAGCGGGTGCTGGGACTCAGAGAGGCAGAGCCCCTGGGGACAGGACTGAGAGCCGCCATAACTGCTCTCTCCGGCCCACCCTGTTGATCCTGTTCGACCCGCCCCGCCCAAGCCCTGCACACAGGCATTTGCTGGATAGCCTCAGGCAAAGGCTAGATTAGCACCTCCCTAGAGGACAGAAGTTCTCTCACTGCTGACACAGCTGATTCTCATAGCCACTTGGCCTGGAGGTCAAACCCTCCCTGGAATTAGCTACAACAATCAAGATTTAACTATAAGACTGCGAACAAAGACCACTAGGGGGTGCACCAAGGAAGCATAACAAAATGCGGAGACAAAGAAACAGGACAAAATTGTCAATGGAAGATATAGAGTTCAGAACCACACTTTTAAGGTCTCTCAAGAACTGTTTAGAAGCCGCTGATAAACTTAATGAGATCTACAAGAAAACTAATGAGACCCTCGATGCTATATTGGGGAACCAACTAGAAATTAAGCATACACGGACTGAAATAACGAATATTATACAGACTCCCGACAGCAGACCAGAGGAGCGCAAGAATCAAGTCAATGATTTGAAATGCGAGGAAGCAAAAAACACCCAACCGGAAAAGCAAAATGAAAAAAGAATCCAAAAATGCGAGGACAGTGTAAGGAGCCTCTGGGACAGCTTCAAGCGTACCAACATCAGAATTATAGGGGTGCCAGAAGATGAGAGAGAGCAAGATTGAAAACCTATTTGAAGAAATAATGACAGAAAACTTCCCCCACCTGGTGAAAGAAATGGACTTACAGGTCCAAGAAGCGCAGAGAACCCCAAACAAAAGGAATCCAAAGAGGACCACACCAAGACACATCATAATTAAAATGCCAAGAGCAAAAGATAAAGAGAGAATCTTAAAAACAGCAAGAGAAAGAAACTCAGTTACCTACAAGGGAATACCCATACGACTGTCAGCTGATTTCTCAACAGAAACTTTGCAGGCCAGAAGGGAGTGGCAAGAAATATTCAAAGTGATGAATACCAAGAACCTACAACCAAGATTACTTTATCCAGCAAAGCTATCATTCAGAACTGAAGGTCAGATAAAGAGCTTCACAGATAAGGAAAAGCTAAAGGAGTTCATCACCACCAAACCAGGATTATATGAAATGCTGAAAGGTATCCTTTAAGAAGAGGAAGAGGAAGAAAAAGGTAAAGATACAAATTATGAACAACAAATATGCATCTATCAACAAGTGAATCTAAGAATCAAGTGAATAAATAGTCTGATGAACAGAATGAACTGTTGATTATAATAGAATCAGGGACATAGAAAGGGAATGGACTGACTATTCCTGGGGGGGAAAGGGGTGTGGGAGATGCGGGAAGAGACTGGACAAAAATCGTGCACCTATGGATGAGGACAGTGGGTGGGGAGTGAGGGTGGAGGGTGGGGCGGGAACTGGGAGGAGGGGAGTTATGGGGGGGAAAAAAAGAGGAACAAATGTAATAATCTGAACAATAAAGATTTAATTAAAAAAAATCTTTATTGTTGAAAGTAATACAGCTGTACCCTTTTCCCACCATTGACCCCTTCTAGCCCGCCCCCTCCCCCCACCCCAGGCATTCAGCACGCTATTGTATGTGTCCAAGGGTTTTGCATATATGCATATAAGTTCTTTGGTTAATCTCTTGCCACCCACCCACTGGGCTTTTTCTTTTTTTAAGACTCTGTTCTGCCAGACTTGAGGACACTGCCTTAAGCTTATTCATTCTCTCATTCCCCCTGGACCAGGTATCAGGGGTGACCCTTCAACTGTGCCCTGCATTACTGAAGTGCTGTCGTTTTGAATAATGACTGTGAGAAGTAAATGTTTATTAAACTCTGGAATGCATCTTTTGCAAGATGGCTCACAAAGCCAGTGTCAAATTTTGGTTTCCATTTTCTCATTGTTTTTTATTAGGGAATGTGAGACATGTTCTTCAAGAAAAACCCCTGTATCCTTACCTTGCTTCTTCTTTTCAGCTGAACAGAAGAGCCCATAGTTATCTAGCTGATGATGATCTCTGCCTCTTTAGGGCAGAACTCAGGGTCTCATTTTTAAATCCTCACCCCAGAATATTTTTCTATTGAATTTTAGAGAGAGTGGAAGAGAGAGGGAAAGACAGAGAGAAATATTGATGTGAGAGAAACACATCGATTGGTTGCCTCCTGCACTCGCCCCGGGGAGGAGCCTACAACCAAGGTACGTGCCCTTGACTGGAATCGAAACTGGGACCCTTTGCCCTAGCCGGCTTGGCTCAGTGGATAGAGCGTCAGCCTGCGGACTGAAGGGTCCCAGGTTCGATTCCATTAAAAAAAAAAAGAAACTGGGACCCTTCAGTACACAGGCCGATGCTCTCTCCACTGAGCCAAACCAGCTAGGATAAGGGGGTCTTGTTTTTTGAAAAGTTTTCTCCTTATAACCAGTGGAGTCTTTACTAAGGTGTGAGGTATGAAAGGAACCCGTGTGGAAAGAGACTAGAAAGAGAATTATTTTCACTGACAACTCTAGTCCTGGGTTGGGCCTCTCATGATGCAGCTCTTTGGGCTTCTCACTGTCTTCACCCAAGAGCTCTGTCTAGAAACTAATGAGGTATAAACAAATGCTGGAATGCTGGAATAAACCTCAATGCTTTTCTGTTATTTACTATTTATGGGATGGAATGAAATAATGGATGCAGTGAGATGTAAACAGGTCCCTGGATGAATGGGGCTGCTCTCTATTTCAGGCAATTTGGAATCTATTAGAAAGGAGTGGAACAATGCCATGCAACCAGTGGGTAATTGCTCTGACAGCACCTCGATATGCAATGCACTGTGGCCTCATGCATTTCTAATTTGCCCCCACCCAGTGCCTGGCACTTAGCAGGTGCTCAGTAAATGTGTGACGCTGAACTGTGAATCTGGCTTCCACACCTAGCTAGCTCCACTTAGTACTTCCTGGAGACCCAGGTAGGTGAGCTCTCCAGGCTCAGGCCTCAAAGGAAGTCTCCTTCTGGTATCTGGACCAGATGGGGGTGGTGGTGCTATTCAAGCCTGGTGCCCTCAGCCCAGAACTGGTCCTGTGTTGAGTCCCAGTTGCCAGAAGCACCTACCTCAAAATTTTCTAAGAGCTCCTCTGGGGGCTAGGATGGCTAGGGCTGGCAGTACCATCCGGGTGGGCCCCTCGGAGCCTGGGTTTAGGGCATCAGTAAAGTTCCAGTGTCACTTACAGAGAGAACTACAAAGTCTGATCAGTCCACTGTAGCCATTGCTTCTTGAAGTCATACTGTGTCGCTTTTGAAGGCTGGTTCTGTGTAGTCCCAAAGGATGCTTGTCCATTGCTGTTGGATGTCCTTGCTTCCTGAGGTGAATCTATCCCATTCCTGTCACCTTGGGCAGGGAATGTCACCTCCTTAACCCTGGGTTTTCACATCGGTTTATGGGAATAGTGCCAGCCACATACAGTAGCTATAAAGTGTCAATGAGAAAAGGTACAAGCCAACATTTTAGCTGGGTCTGCCAGCCCCTTGAGCTTGGCCCAAGATGAGTTCAAATCTTCCACTTGCCCTTCTATGAAAATTAGTGCTTGTTAAGGGCTTAGAACAGTACCTGTTAGAAAGTGTTAGAGAAAGCCTATTTTATGAATCACTTCCTATACCTCTGACTCCAGACTTCTGGTGTGTCTATATTGGGAGGTGGTGGGGTTCAGTGGTTAAGGGTGTGGATTCTGGCACAAACTTTTTTAAATCTCAGCTTCAGTATTTACTCTAGGTGTGATCTTGGGCGAGCTCATTTCTATGGGCCTCAGTTTCCTCATCTGTAAAATAGATATGATAATAACACCTACCTCTTAAGGCTGTTATAAAGATGGATTTAGTCACTATGTGTAAAGCACCCAAAATAAACAAGTTATCTATTGTGATCCTGCACTAAGTTGATTTAGATGTGAAATCTCTCCCTTCCTCAATTCCCACACCTGAACTCCCGATCAAAAACATTTTTTATTTTATTTTATTTTTTTTAATATATTTTATTGATTTTTTACAGAGAGGAAGGGAGAGAGATAGAGAGTCAGAAACATCGATGAGAGAGAAACATCGACCAGCCGCCTCCTGCACATCCCCCACCGGGGATGTGCCCGCAACCCAGGTACATGCCCTTGACCGGAATCGAACCTGGGACCTTTCAGTCCGCAGGCCGACGCTCTATCCACTGAGCCAAACCGGTTTCGGCCAAAAACATTTTTTGTTAAGTATAGCACAGTTTACTAAAAACATTTGGGTGCAATGGGGAGAAGGGGTTTACCGCTTCTTACACAAATGGCTGCAAGTTGACCTTTAGACATGGCACTTCCTAAGCCTCAGCCATGCTTCCCATGACAGCTTCTCACCATGTCACCCCATATGGTCTTCACCTTCTCACTTTTTTCTGCTCCTTCTTTCCCTCCCCTTTCACTCCATGTCTTCTTCTCCACCTTCCACCTTGGCTCACCCCCATCACCCCTGTCCAAATTCTTCTCTTTCTGGTATGTGGAATTAGTCTGCTCCCTCAGCCCTTATTCCCTGCACAAGCACACCCGACATCCCCCCTCCAAGGTGCTCAGCCAAACACAAAGGCCTTTCAGTTAACTGACCCCCCTCCTTGAAAAGCAATTTTAATCACAAAAAGAAATGCTAAATCTTATTGTAGGCATGTAAAGGCTACAGATACAGTAGAAATTACATAGGTTTTATTTCTAGGTAACTATGTATTATTTTAGGTTTACTCTCCTCACTTCCTTTCTCACTAGTCTTGGGTTCTCACTGTACCAGGGAAAGAGAGTCAAAGCTGAATGGGAAGAGAAACCAAAGAAGTTAATTCCCAAAGAAGTTAATTTCCAAAGATTAAAAGGCAATTTATGCAGAATTTTCAATAGTAATTTTGACAATAAGTAATTTTCACTTTATAGTGTTGAAATTAGGACATAACCCCCATGTGTAATCTACAGCTGAATAAGTATTGATGGCCTTTCCTTAGAAGAAAGAGAATCAGGCCTTCAGTAGAACAAGAGAATAAAAGGGACCATGAAATCTTTACATAGTTATTTGGAAGTGAGAACTCTGAATTTGGCAATGTGGTCTACCAAGTGTATGTAGGCCCTTGATTCAACTATATGCATAAGAAATGCTGGATAAAAGTCTTAAAACATATCTTTTAAATACATAGCTGAGTTTAAAAAGAGAAAAGGAAAATCCCCAAGTGTCTGAAAATCAGAGTGATCTTAAAGCAGGAACAGTTCTGCTTTAAGCTGATGTTGCAGTAGCCCCCCACCTCCCCCTACCCATACATCTATGACCTTCAGAGACTAGGGAAAGAGGTCTTTTTTTAAAAAAAAATTAATTTTGTTTTATTTCTTAAAGTATTACAAAGAGTATTACACATGTCTCCTTTTTTCCCCCCCTTGACATTCCCCCGGCTTCCCCCACCCCCCAGTGTCTTGTGTCCATTGGTTATTCTTATATGCATGCATACAAGTCCTTTGGTTGATCTCCTACCCAACACCCCCAACCCTCCCCAGGCTTCCCACTGTAGTTTGACAGTCTGCTCAATGATGCTCTGCCTCTGTATCCATTTTTGTTCATCAGTCTATAATGGTCCTTATTATCCATAAATGAGTGAGATCATGTGGTATTTTTTTCGGCTTCCCAGGGGCCGTCCCAGCCTCACCGGGGCCGTCCCAACCTCACTGGGGCCGTCTCAACCCCACTGGGGCCGTCTCAGCCTCACTGGGGTCGTCTCAGCCTCACTGGGGCCGTCTCAGCCTCACGGAGGTCGCCTCAGCCTCACGGGGGTCGCCTCAGCCTCATGGGGGCCATCTCAGCCTCACGGGGGCCGCCTCAGCCTCACGGGGGCCATCTCAGCAATGCGAAGTTTGGCATTCTGTCTTTTGTTGGGCGGCTCCTTGCTGGACAGAATCTCCAGGTGTTCTTGGTGGCTGAATATCTGGTATGCTTGCTTGGATTTCGTTTTCTACTAAGTGCATAGACTGCTTGTCTGCCGTCTCCCAGCATCCCATGTGAGACTGGATCTGGTGGACCTGCTTCTGCGTTTGCTGGCACAGCGGTTCCCTGTCGCTGGCCCAGCCGGGTCCGGCTCCGGCTTCCTCCGAACCTGATTCTGCTTCTTGAGTGTGTCCCTTATGCATGTGAGGAGTTGAAATCTGCAGTTTGTTGGGTTGGGCTGCAAAAGTGCAGGTGGTTCCTTTTGTGCCACTGGCACAGCTTGGGCGAGGATGTAAATTGAGTAGGGCAGGGCCTCCGGGAATCACCAGGGTGGAGCAAGGGGCAATGGTGTCTCCGCGACTCCTGCCTCTCCCATGACTCCGTGTCTCCGCGTCCCTGAGTGCCGGTGAGCAGCTCCGCGAGACAGCCACCCTCGCTCTCCAGCCCGTTGCAAGGCCGTCCCGCCTCTCCCCATAAGGGTCTGGGACCTCAGAATCCCGCCCCAAACAAGCTCAGTGGATTTGAGAGTTTGTAACCCCTTCCGATTGAAAAAAACCGCGCATCCAGTTGCAGCCCGCCTGGCATGCGACTCCTTACCTCTGTTCTTGGCGAATCACCAGGGCGGAGCAAAGGGCAATGGCGACTCCTCGCCTCTCTGCGACTCTGTGTCTCGGCGAGGGAAAGAGGTCTTAATATTCAAGCAGGTCAGGAGCTGTGGCTTCAGGGTCCTGTGAAACAGTGATCCGGAGTAAGAAAAGACCCATTCAAATCAGAGCTGGAGCCTGAAAAGACTGACCTCCCTGTGAAAAGGGGTCAGAAGTCTTCCAGCCCAGAACCAGACTCAACAGGCTTGGGGACAGGGCAGGTGACTAGGACAGAAATCCAGACACACAGGTCAGGGCACAACCCATTTGTCAATGTGTGAGCTCCATCAGGGAAAAATTGTGTCTCAGAGTCCAAGATTGAATCATAATAATGAGAAGGGCCATTTATTGTGCACCTCCTATGTCCCGCACCCTATGCTAAGCACTTTACATTTAATTCTCTCAACAATCTGACTGGGATAGGTACCACTAATGTTGCCACCGGGAGGCTGAGGCTCCACCTTGGGGAAGGCTCTCATGGAATAGTCAAGAGGGGCATTCTGGAGATAATTTCTCAACCCAGTTGTTTTTAAACTGTGCCTGGTGGAAATTCAGGGCTGCGTTAGGCGGCAAGGGGAAGATTCGCTCTGTGCGGCTTTGTCTCACCCATCCTCCTTCAACCAGAGCAGCTCCACTGATTCATCTTTTCCATTCCGTGCTTCCTCCTCGTGAAATTTGCTTCACTGGAAGGGTTCTGTAGCAAAATATAACAAAAAATAAACTACAGTGAAGTAAAGGAAAATTAAAGCATGAATACAAAAAGTGACAATTAGATGAGGTGTCTAATTGCTATCACACAGCTGTCCCGTTCCCTCACAGCACCCCATGATGCTAATTATGTTGTTAGTCCTTGTCTCGTCGTCGTTGGACCGTACATAGGCTTGCAGGGGGTTTGTTCTCTGTGGTTTCCCCAGCATCTGGCCCAGAGGAGATCCTCGACAAATGTGGAAGAAGGAATCATGCCAGGATTTCTACTCTCGTGGCAAACCCAGGGTGCCATGGTAGAGACTTGAAAGAGAGGGTCTGTCTACAAGGTGTTGGCTGTTTGTCATCCCTGGGTGCCTCTCCCATAGCAAAAAAGAACAAGGGTACATTTACTGTTCATTTTATTTACCTAAAAGGGAAAACAGGCTCTGCCTCAGGAAAACCCTTAATTGCAGCTTTATAAAGAGGCTCAACATGCAGAAAAGGGGGGAAATTAATTGGTCTTCCAGGGGCAGCTGAATGAGGGCTGGTAATTGAATTTCACAATGGATGCCTCTCTCCGGGTGGCCTGCGTGTGACCTGGAATGGATATTTGAAATTTTCCTCATATAAATGGTTTTGGCTCCTCAAGGTTTATATTTTTTGGTGGGCATTACTAATTTACACTTTCACCTTGGGGAAGATGAAGGGAAATTTACATCACCTTACAAATTAAAAAATGAAAGAAAGGAAAGAAAAAGAGGTGAGGGAGCCTGTCTTCATCTTGAGATGCATTTGGCAAATCCTTTGCAAAGGTTAGAAGAGCCAATTCTGAGAATAAATTTTTACTCAAATGCAGGGTGCCTCAGAGTGAAGCTGTAGACCCAGCTGGTAGGTACCAGAACTTGAGGACTTCGTTCCAAAATAAATGAAGAAGGTGAGATCCGGGGATACCAGGTCATGACAACTTGAACTTGCAGATATTATACTAAGATGACCCACTGATGATTTCGCTAGCATAGTGACCTTGGGAAGACTTAATTTGTGTGTGTTTTCTTGTCTTAACAAAACAGTTATCAGCAAATCACCTTGTTCTTGGGAAGGGCATATGAGGTTACTCCCAGCCACTCCCATGAACAGGAAGGTATCAGACATTTTGGGTTTCTAAAGTTTAGGTCAGCACTAGAAATAGAGTACATATTTCTATAAATATATAGAATACATAGAAATATAACATGAGCCATAAATGCGAGCCACATATGTAATTTCAAATTTTCTAAAGCAGTTGCTCTAATAGTCACATAAAAATTACAAAGTAACAGGTAATATTAATTTCATAATATATTTTATTTAACCCTACATATTAAAAATATCATTTAAACATCTTATCAATATAAACATTATTAATGGGAAGTGGCTACAAATGGGTATAGGGTTTCTTTTTGGTATAATGAAAATGTTCTGGAATTAGTTAGTGGTGATGGTTGCACAATTTCATAAGTATACTAAAACCCATTAAATTGTACACTTTAAAATGGTAAATTTTATGACATGTGGGTAACTCAATAAAAAAAAAAATACATGCATTGAAAGAAATCCATGGACTTAAAACACAGTAAAATTGATTAAAAATTTGTAAATTATAACTTTGTAGCCCTGGCCAATGTGGCTTACTTGGTTGGGCATCATCCTGAGCACAGAAAGATTGCTGGTTCGATTCCTGGTCGGGGCACATGCCCAGGTAGTGGGCTTGATCTCCATTAGGGGGTATGCAGGAGGCAGCTGATTGATGTTCCACTATCACATAGATGTTTCCCTCTTCTCTAAAAATAAATAAATTACTCTAGAAACGCCCCCCCCCCCACTATAAATATTGTTTAAAAAAAAAACAACTTTGGGAGACTCTTGCCCACTTCCCATGTGGGAGTCTGTGCTTGTTCTTCAATAAATTTCCACTTCTGCTATAAAAAAAAAAAAAACTGTGGGGGAAAAGGAGACATATGTAATATTTTAAAAAATAAAAATAAATAACTACAAATTTTAAAATAAAAAAAAACTTGGGTAAAAAGAGAAGAGGTAAGAGTGCTATGCTAATGTCATAATTGTTCAAAGTGGGGAGATAGACAAAACTGAAACATAAAATTTTAAATAAAAGCATAATGACTACAACTTTAATGTTTTTATAATCTCTCCTTCATAAATGTATTTATTTTTTGTTGTTAATCTTCACCAGAGGATATTTTTTCCATTGATTTTTAGAGAGAGTGGGAGGGAGGGAAAAGGGGGAGGAGAGAGAGAGAGAGAGAGAGAGAGAGAGAGAGAGAGAGAGAGAGAGAAACATCATTGTGAGAGAGACACATGAATTGGTTGCGTCCCACACATGCACATGCCCCAACTAGGCCGGGAATGGAACTTGCGACCCTCAGTGCATGGGCCCACGCTCTTACCATAGAGCAATGCCAGCCAGGGCAAGGGCTCTTCTTTATAAGTTTAGAAGACTATTTTAAGAAATTAAAATAGAAACTTTAAATTTTTAAGATTGATTTGAGAGAGAGAGTTATATTGACTTGTTTTTCCACTTATTTATGCATTCATTGGTTTATTCTTGTATGTACCCTGACTGGGGATTGAACCTGCAACCTTGGTGTATGGATGACCCTCTAACCAACTGGACTACCCAGCCAGGGCAAGAAACTTTATTTGACTTTCAATAATTCCTTTAGTTTCTCTTTCTTCTAATAAATTATAATAAAATAAATGTAATATTTTTTTAAAAAGTGAACCTATAATATAATCTCATTTTAATAAAATATTTCTATCTCATCCTCCCAGTTTTTATATTGGCATAGAAAGATGTTTCAAATAATGGTCATCTCTTGTAATTTCTAGATGACAGAATTTGGTGTTGGGTTTTTTTGTTTGTTTGTTTTTCTGCTTTTACCTTCAGCCTTTTCTACTTAATTTGAATTCTTTAGATAGGGTTGTATCATTTCCCCAAAACTATAGAGTTAAGTTTCTAAATGACTGGAAGAAAATAAGCTAAGACAGTCCATGGCAAAATATGGATTATTGATATTTTTTCTTTACATTTTTCCGTGTCTTTAAAAACCCCACCAGAAGAAATGGACCCAATCCTTAAGCTAGAAAGAGAGAAAGATAATTGTGGTTTTTATAAGGGAATGATAGCTAACTAAGGAGGCACGAAGCCTCCTGGGCATCTGTACTCTAGAGGAAAATGGCTGTTTGTTTACAAGAGCTGTGACTTGGGAACTGGGGTCAAACGTGGCCCCACAGCAGTAGAGGCACTTCCATCCAAGAACCACAATAGCCGATGCTGGGAGCTGGGCGGGGAGAGGTGTGGCTGCGGCCTGGAGAAGCAGCAGTAAAGGACACAGGTGAGCCACAAAACGCTAGCGCCTCTTTTGGAGGGAGGAGCAACAGCAACAGTAGTGCTTCTAGACTTCCCGCCAGTGTTGTAGGGGTGGTGGTTCCTATCACTTTTGGATTTAATTTAAAGAAATAAAATAGACTCTACAGCAGTTGCTCTTTTGAGTTGAGGAATCATTTACCAGTACAACTGTTTCGAATAGAGCATTACAGGTTGCAAATCCACTGTCACATCCATTATTTAATCTTTTAAAACAGTTCTGTGGGGGAGGCAATGGTTACAATCCGTATTTTATGGGTGAGAAAACTTGAGGTTTAGCAGAGTTCAGTGACTTCTTCAAGATCACACAGCTAGTATATCTGTAAAACTATGTGCCCAAAACAGAAATCAAAGCGAGGCCTGGCTCCATTTAGAGTTTTTAGAAAGAAAATTTAGCCAGAGGTTATAGTAGGTGAGAATGAATTAGGCACCCAAAAATGGGTCCAGAGCACAGCACCAGGGAAGTCAGTGAGCTCCCAAAAGCTCTCTTTTTGTGACGCTTCTCTTCATTCTTGTTTTTTATTTATTTTTTGTTTTTTTAAGAGAAAGTGGAAGGAAGGGAGAACGGGGGCAGGGAGAGAAAGAGAAACATCAATATCAAAGAACCTGCAACCAGGTATGTGCCCTTGACAGGGAATGAACCCTTGACTCTTTGGTGCGCAGGCCAGTGCTCTATCCACTGAGCAACACCTTCACTCTTAATTCATTCACTGCTCCCCTGGTGAGTTCTCGTTTTTTAAGATCTGTCTGTTTCATCAACCAATGCCCATAATTCAATCATTTTCAGAAACTTGCCTTTAAAAGTGTGTGAAATTATACATAGAATTAGGAGAAACCATTCATACTAGCCTGATCATAGACACTGGAAATAAACAAAGTGAGTTTTTCCACCGCTCATTTAATTTATGAGACCAGCTTGCCATTGGTGTCAATGTCTGTAACAATTAAACATGTAATCCAGATGTACTCTCAAGTCTCTCACCATGGGCGATCTCAGTAAGACTGACTCGTATTATAAGTGCACAGATCTCTCTCCAAGAGTCTAGAGACCCCCAGGGGGCTCATGTGCTCAATAACATTTGCCTCTGGAGGCCTGGTTCTGGCATGAATCTCTGTGACCCAGATGTGAAACTCAGACACACACACAGACAAATAACCACTCATCACCAAAAGCATTCATGGGTATAATTAGATTTTTTCTCAGTTGGTAAAAATTTTAAATACAGGAAAGAACAGAGCATAATCTAACAAACGCATGTTCTCTAACTCTCAGAATTTAATCTTATCATTTTATAGTATTTGCTTCCGATTTTTTAAAAGCTGATAGGGTTAAAAGTGAAATCTATGTACCTCTCCCTTCCCAAAGGAATCCACCATCAGGAATTTGGTGTTTGTCCTTCCAAATCTTTTTTTTAAAATATATTTTTTATTGTTGATAGTATTACAGATATCTCTCACCCACCCCAAACCCCCTTCCTCCCAGCCCCTATGACCCACAGGTACAAATCTTGAGTTTATACTTTTACTGTATACTAGTGGCCTGGTGCATGGATTCATGCACATTGAAAGGAAATTAATTAGAAGAAATATTTTAATATTGCTATTCACCCTTTCTCTATAATAGAAGTGTCAGAGATGAAAGAAAATTAGTAAAATGTATATGAAAATAATATATAAATTGATTAATAAACAACAACATGATATAACAACAAAGACATGATATAAAAAGAACAAAAACATGATATAAAAATAACAAAAACATTATATAAAACAACATTGATAAAAACAATGACTGATAAATTGTCTAAACTTATTTTAACACTGAGGCCAGTGTCAGACGGGGACAAATCAATTCTTGGAATCAGAACAACTTCTGCTCCGCAGATCCTGTTAATACTTCAGCTTTGATTATGTTAGGTCGCAATCTTTTGATAATAAATCTATACCGTTACAAAGACCCCATTTACTATTAAGATTTCTCAGTAGCATGATGATTGCACCTACTTTCAATTCTAATTTATGACACGGCATTTCCGAAGGAGTAATACTTTTAAGAAGTTCGATGGGAAAATTTTTCCTTTTTGGCATCATCTGTTGAATCTAGTATTATTGTCGATTACACTGTTGTCTCTGAGTCTTAATGTAATAGCCGTTCCCCAGCCTTTTTCACCATGTGGGGAAAGAATAGGATAGGTCATTGCATCTAATGTAGGAAATAGGATACTAATTTGTTTGATTTTAGTGCCATTAGATTATTGGGATCTGGTTTACAATGAATGAGCAAGTCCCTTTCAAAAGGAGGTTCTCTATCTTTGTTTCTGAAATGACGGCAACTTCAGTTAAATGGGGATAATTATATCTAACTGGATCACTATTATGATCATATTTAATTACCATTGTTACTTCCATGCAACACTGCCACTTTCTTTCAGCTTCAGAATGTCAACAAAAACAACCAAATTCACGATCGACAATGACAGATGGAAACACTTGTGTGCGATTGGCACCAGTGAGAGCTTTGTATGTTTCGTGCATGCGTGAGTCACTTAGTGTTTTATACATGTAGAATAAACTTGCTTAACTAGACCTGCTTTCTGATTTAGCTAAACTTTTTCCAGCCCAGTGAAGCACCCCAACTTCTCTTTCAGGTAATTGTCAGCAACACAGCAGTAAATATCAACACTAAGCAAATTATTATTGTAGGTCATGCAGGGAGAACAAAGCATAAAATATTTAACTGCAGCAGTGTTTGACTACATTCTGCGCAGTGAGAAAACCTGAAGTCATTTTCAAGGTCCACCATTTCTTACTTCTTTTCAGTCAGGTCAAGTTTTGAAATTTTCTAAATCTTAATTTTCTGGTTAATGAAAAAAAAAATAGGATTCCACCAAGTCTCCTATCTACCTACTCTAGGACTCCTGTGAGGATCAAATGAGATGAGGCATGGGAAAATGCTTCACAGACATTTGGTTAAAGTGTAAAATGTTTGCACCTGGCTATAAAGCAAGTCATGTTCCTAGGCTGAAGAAACTCCAAGGAGGCTAGTTGCTAGGGAGAGGAAGCTGGGCATTGCTACATGACATCATTACCTGGTGCCCATAGCAACCGTTTCTGGGCTGGGTTGGACTGGGCTATGGGCTGCATTTTGCGCCATCGGCTGTGAATTGGTGGGCTGTCACTCCGGGGTGGTGGCGGGGCCTGTGTCCCATTTAGGGGAAGCTGAGTGTTGCTTTGTGGGCACCAGGTCCGCATTGCCGTTTCTTTGTAACTGGCCAGTGCGCGTCATGGCAGAGGCCCAGTGCAAGAGATTTGTGCACTCGGGTGGGGGTTCCTCAGCCCAGCCTGCACCCTCTTGCAGTCCAGGAGCCCTCGGGGGATGTCTGACTGACGGCTTAGGCCCACTCCCTAAGCAGTCAGACATCCTTAGCACTGTCGCGGAGGTGGGAGAGGCTCCCGTCACCACCGCTGCACTCACCAGCCATGAGCCTGGCTTCTGGCTGAGCAGCACTTCCCCTGTGGGAGCTCACTGACCACCAGGGGGCAGCTCCCATATTGAGCGTTTGCTCCCTGGTGGTCAGTGCCCGTCATAACGACCAGTCATTCCGCCGTTCGGTTGATTTGCATATTAGCCTTTTATTATATAGGATAATGTACCCATTAATGCTTGTACATTGCATTGTGTGTTTTGTATGGTTTTAAAATGCACAAGAATGGTATCATACTTTATTTTCCACAACTTGCTTTTTTATGCCATGCGTTTTGAGATCTATCTTTGATTATATATATATAAATATATGTGTATATATACACACGTATCTAGGTCGTTTATATGAACTGTTATATAGTATTTTATTATATGACTATTTAGAAATTCATCTACCTAAATAGCTCTACTGGTAGGCAACTAAGGTTTTTCCAAATTTCCTCTCTTACAGACAATGCTGTGAAGAGCAAACATTCTTGTATGTGTTTCCTGGTGTGCATGTGCAAGCTTTTCTGTAAAAACATATAAGTAGAATTGTAGGGTCAAAGGGCATGCACATGTTGTACTTCACTAAATAAATACTACCAAATTGCTTTCCAAAGTGGATGTGCCAGTTTTACACTTCCACCAGCAAAGTAGAAGAGTTCCTGTTTTGTAGGATTTTAGAAGACTGAATGAGATGCAAATAAACAGAGAAGTGGTTACATCAAAGAAATGCAAAGAAGTTCAAAATAACTATTAAGCTCATCTGTGCTTAAATGCCCTGCCACTCCACCTCCATGCATATGGACTCAAACCCTCTGGGGTATTTCAGCTGCAGCTTCCACCCATATTGTGCACAGTCACTTACCAATTTTCTCCTTTTCTACTTTTCACACTTCTACCCCCTTATCTTTCTACCTTCTTCACAGAATCAAAATATAAGCTGCTTAATCAATCATCCCTTGTGTTGTTTGGGGCCTGATGCTCCTGCTTCTACAGTTTTACTTTCTATTGTATCTTCTCAAAGTGGTTTCTCAAACACATTTCTCTCTTGAATCATTTAGGAATTGCTTTATAACAAACGCACCCAAAACTTAATTGGCTTAAAATAACACTATTTATTAGCTCATGATATTCTGGCTCAGCAATTCGGGCCAGGCTCAGTTAAGTAGTATGTCTGGTCCTGGCTAAGTTCATTCTCATGCATTGTAGTCAGCTAGATGGCTCTGCTTCTGGGGGTTGGTAGGTTGTCAGCTGGGGAACAGCGATAACTTGACCATATGTCTTTCATGCTCCAGGCAGGTTAGCTTGGGCTTACTAGTATTCTCATGGTGGCAGGGCTCCAAGAGTGAGAGCAGAAGCATGCAAGTCTTCTGAAGGCTCAGGCTCACAGTCGGTACTGTATCACTTCTGCCTCGTTGTGTTAACCAAAGCAAGTCACAAGGCCAGCCGAGATTCAAGGAGTGAAGAAAAAGCCTCCTCCTGATTGGAGAAGCTGCAAAGTCACATTCTAATGGGCGTGGATATAAGGAGGGGTATGTGGAGGATAGCAGGCTGGATTCTTTGCAGAGTGGATTCTGACATGGAGATTAGCTTGCGGGAAGTTATTTAGGGAGTACTTTTGGGATCAACACTGTGGAAGAGAAAAGAAGAAACAGAAGGGAGCCCTAGCTGGTTCGGCTCAGTGGATACAGCATTAACCTGCGGACTGAAGGGTCCCAGGTTCGAATCCGGTTAGGGGCACAAGCCAGGGTTGCAGGCTCGATCCCCAGTGGGGGTGTGTGCAGGAGGCAGCCAACCAGTGATTCTCTCTCATCATTGATGTTTCTATCTCTCTCTCCCTCTCTCTCTGAAATCAATAAAAATAAAAAGAATGAAACACAACAGAAGGGAGAACTCTGAATTACGATGTCTGAACAAAGGCTTCTACTGACCTCATGGGAAATTCTGAAGTTTGTCTTCAAAGTTGTCCTGAGTTGGGGCAAAAGGACCAGGCCTCTCTGCTCCTAAGTTGATCAATCATTGTATAAAGGCTGCCTCAAAAAAGCAGCAAAGAGATCCCCCAAAAGGCCTTACATCTAGGGGCCATCTGCCAACAGTATTCCTGGCAACTAGTGGAATGAATCCTTCATTCCTCAAGGGTGGTGGTGGTGGGGTATCTGTATGGAATATCAGCGTCCACAACATTGGCACGTCTCCCTAAGAACTGTGATCTAATTTTTTCATTGTCACTTGTTATATATGTACACATTAATCATTTGTGATCACTTATTAAATGCATTGCCTAAACTGTGCATAAATTTTATATGATCACAATGTTAAAAGTCACTCCTTTGAGCTCAGTCTTTATAGTTTTATTGCTCATTTATTTAGGTCATCCACTCAAAACTTTAAAGAATGAGGAGAAACTTTGCTTTTTCCATCAGAAATCTAGGCAAGAACAATTTCAAATCATGATGGCAGTGAAGTCACCAAAGTGCAATTAAGGTAGAGACATGCTGTTGTTCTTTGCAATAGGAGAGATCTGGGCCATGGAGAAATGGTCACTCAAAGGGGAATGTGGGAAGCCAGGATGGGTATTTAGTTGGAGGATCAAGTTGTGAGAGGATAAAGAAACAGTCCATCAAGGTAGCTCTTCACATCTGGGCAGACATTTTATGCCTTAAAAAGACAAGCTGCTTCTTTATGGAATCTAATGAACAAAATGAATTGACCAACAAAATAAGACCCAAAGCAGGGAGGCATGGAACAGATTGACATACCTCGGTGTGGGGTTGGGGGGGGACAAGAAGAGGTAAACAAAGGAACTTATATGCATAGCCTGTGGACACAAGCAATAGGATAGTGAAGACCTCGGGGGCGGGGAGGGGGGGGTCGGGGAGGGGGGTTGGGACTGGTAGGAGGTGGGGAAATGGGAGCTATCTGTAATATTATCAACCAAAAAAAAATATTTTAAAAATGGGTGAAAATAGTTGTTGGTATGGCAAACTTCCAGAGGAGTCACCAAATCATAATTGGGGGAGCTGGATGGAGAACTGTTTCTACCTGCAGCAAAGGAGAATCCCTAAGGCCACTTAGGAAAAAGGAGGAAATTACAAGTCAGCAGAAAGACTTGAGAGAACTACAAATTATCAGGGCTCCTCAGTTTAAAGTGGAGAGACCGGGTCAGAGTAATTGACTGATAGAACTGAGATTACACCATGGGTTGTAGGCTATTCTAGAGCTCTACAGATCTCTCCACACTCTCCACCTGGGGGTGCTGTGTCGGCTCACCTCTATGAAATATGTCAACAGGATCCTTCATTCTCTAACTTCCATTTGGATTTGCCTGTGGAAGTTACCTGTAGGAGACTAGAGAAATGAGAGTATTTATTCTCCCTAGATCCCTCCACACTGGGGCTATGGATTGGAGTCATTCTAGAAGACCCTCTTTCCACATTCCCATCGCATCCTCTTTTCTTGCCCCTTCAGGCCTGGAATAATAATGTTCCTCCAAACTTGGGTACTTCCCCATCCCTTACTGGTTTCCCTTAATTCTTCTTGCACCTTTATAAGTTCTTTATTAATTGCTCCTTGAGTGTGTCATCCCTTTCCCAATGCAATCCTGAATGATATATCACTTGAGTTAGGTAGTTTAAAAGTTTTCATGGATAGTTGTCTCTTTTGGCTGCCCAGACTCAGAAGCCCATACTTATGTCTGGAAAATTTTCCAGCATGTGAGTCTTCTGGGAAGCTCACTTCTCAATGTAGAATGTAGAAGGGCTACTACTTGCTCTCCCAGCCTCCCTTGCAGCTAAGGTTTTGTACATGTGACCTGGGCTCAATCAGTCAGAGAATCACACTGGCCTTTGAATGAGAAGCCAATGACATGAAGACACAAGGACCAAGGAGAGGCCAAATCTGGTGGTGGCAGCCATAGAAGCAGCAATATCCTGTCTCTGGGGCAGCCCAGGCAGCAAGGCCAGTGGCAGTCTGTAGTGTCCAAGTGTGAAGTGTTAGCAGGGCCAGAGAGGTGAGCTAAAAGGTCTGGCAGTCTGTGGTGGGGGCAGCAGAGTTCTCACCAGACTAGCCCCAGGTTTCTGCCAGTTTGGCAGCCACGTCTAGTTCTCCAGCCTTTCCAGCAACTCAAAGTCTCCCCAGTATCTTTTCCACTGATTACTCTTAAATCTACCAGTCAGTTTCTACTGCTTGCATTTATGAATCTTAACTGGTGGTTATTTCCATGGAGTGCAAGTGTGGAGGCATCCAGGCCTCACAAGGAACCAGAAAACAGCCAGGGACCAAGGGAACCACTCCCTACCTCCCACTCTGGTGCCTCCTACTCTCTCTGTGCATCTGCCATGTACTTTTTCAGCTATAATTTTGCTTTAATTCGTGAAAAAGCTGTATAGCCTGTTAGTTGGAAAGTACCCACTTTGACATCAGAATGCTTGGATTTGAATCCTATACAGCTTACAAACTGTAAGGCTTTGGTCAGGTTACTGCACCTCTTTCCTCATCTATACACTGATCATAGGGCCTTCTTCTTGTTTTGAAGACTAAGTGAGATAATGTACGTAAAGCCATCACCATGCTACTTGGCTCATAGTAACCATTGATAATTGTTGCTATCGTTATCTTTATCAACAGCATTATTTTCATCATCATGATTCAAGGGCCTAATGGAGACTAATTAAAGCAGATGTCTTAACTTAGGTGCCTACAGGAGCCAGGCAGGCAACAGGAATACGTAGAAGTAGAGCCAGGTGTAAGAATGCACTGGGGCAGGGTGGAAGCTATAGAATATGGAAGAGTGTGTACCTGTCTAGAGAGAATGGCCACATTTCAGCAGCCTTCCTTTCTTGCCAAGCCTGATGATGCCAGACTTTCCACTATTTCAAGAGAAGTCAGAAATCCAGATTTTTATAGAAGTCAGATGTGTTCTAGTATCAATAATCTAAAAAAATAATGTACAAGCAAATACCTCCCAGGGCCATGATGGGCTGCAGTTGCCAGTTTGTATGTTCTGAATAAATGTCCTGGTCCAGTTAAAGTTCTCAGGATCAGGTTTATCCACTGAATCAATCAGCTGTCACTATGGTACACTGCTTCCCAGTAAAAACTCTCTGAGAAGCAGGTATGGGCAAGAATGTGGTGATAGGCACAATTCAGAAAAGAGAGGCAAGGACTGAGGAGGTTCACCAAGAGTGGCTTCTCTATGGATCCCAGGGGTTTGGAAAGCAAATGTATCAGGAGTGCAGTAAGTCCAAATAACTGCAAACTTAAGATAAGGGCTTATTTTTCTTATATCACAACATGGCTGGCACCAAAGCTCAGCTATAGCCACATGATTCCAGAATCCTTCCATCTTTTCACACCTCCAATCTAGCATGTCAGCTTTTGTTTTCATGCTTATCACCTCATGGTTGCAAGATGGCTGCAGCTGTGATCCTTACAGCTATGTTACAGGAAGGGAGAAAAGTGATAGAATTGCAAAGAAGTAAGTGATGGTCTCAGAAATCCCCAACATATTTCTTCTTCTGTCTCATTGGCTATAGCTGGTTCGCACACCCATACCTAGCCACAAGGAGATTGGGAAGGTATTTTTAGCTTGGTACATTGCATTCCCAAATGATGTCAGGGTTTTGTTCATTGGAAACAAGAAGAGAATAGACATAATGTAGGCAATAAGCAACCTCTACCACCACCTCTGAATAGGTACTATGTGCCATGGTGTCCCCAATGCTTACCCTGGCTAAGCATTGGGGACACCAACCTGAAAGCCACAGCTTGCACAGCAGAAAGATACAGAACTGGTTGTGAAACCCAGTGCAGCTGGGTCTGGTTCCAAAGTAAAAAAAAACAGCTTCTGGTGCATTACTGCTCCTCTATGTCTCCCATCCTTCCTGATCCCTCCTGGCCCTTCTGCTGACAGTGTGGCCCCACCATGGCAAGCATGGTGGGAAGAATGTGTGATTAATACAAGTAGCAGTTTCAGGAGGCACCCAAGAGATGTTCCAGGGAGAAATATGTAACCAACACATCTGGTTTATAATGTATATTAATCCCTGACATGTAATCTGACTAATATATGTAAAGCAAAAAGTCCAAGTGCTGATTTAGAAGCCTTATTATTACCCTGCCAGCAGAATTCATGTTCTATTTGCACTCTGCTTCGGGGCCTAGCATCTCATCTAGGGCAGCAGGAAGGAGAAGTCTTTCTGACTGATGTCAGCTGATGCTGGAGGCCCCCGCTGATGGGGATGGAACATCCGTCAAGTCCTTGGAGCCTCCAATAGAGTTGGCAGGAACTCATGTTGGTAAAGAGGACTGAGGAACTGGACCAAGTTTCAGTTTGGTCTAGGGGCAGAGCCATCCCCATCCCTCAAAGGAAGAAGTCTAGAAAATTGGGCTTTGGGGTTCAAAGCCTGCTCTGTCACTTTCTTACCATATGACTTTAGACAAATAGCTTCAGGTCTCTGAGCCTCAATTTCCCCATCTGTAAATAGGAATCATACTAGTATCCATCTAATAGACCTGTTGTGAGGTTTAAATAAAAACAATAACAACAAAAAAGCAAACTAGGTACTGAGCACTGAAAGGTTGCCAGTTGGATTTCTGATCAGGGCACATGCCTGGGTTGCAGGATCAATCCCCAGTATGGGGCGTGCAGGCGGCAGCTAATCAATGACTCTCTCTCATCATTGATGTTTCTCTCTTCCTCTCCCTCTCCCTCTCCCTCTCCCTCTCCCTCTCCCTCTCCCTCTCCCTCTCCCTCTCCCTCTCCCTCTGAAACAATATATATACACATATATATTTTAAAAAAACACTGCTCCTTTAACATGAGTGGAGGCAGTGGGCTCCAGGATCCTAGACACTGTCACAATCAATGAGATTATATGACAGACATGGTCCCTACCATCCTGGAACTGTCAGTCTAGTGGGGGAGAAGGATATTAAACAGGTAACTACTCAATTAATTATTTAATAACACTGAGTATATGCCAATATCACAAGTAATAAAATGGCAGTTAGAGAAAGTGCCTTGGAAGCCCTCAACAGAGAGCAATTAATTGTGAATGGGGCGTTAGGAGATGGATTGGTCAGAGAAGCATTCAGAAAGGACAAACTTGAACTTGGTCTTAAGAAGTTGAAGATTGTAAGGGTGAGGTGTGCAGGAAGGGCATTACATGCAGCAGGAACAACATGGGCAAAGGCACAGAGGTGCGATAATACTTTAAGAGTTCAGACAGAGGAGAGCTTCATGATTCAAGGGTCGGTGAGAGAGGATGAGCCTGGAAAAATCAGCTGGGGACCACACTGTGAAATGTCTTGAATACCATGCTGAGCTGCTAGCCTTTATCCTCGGGGTGAAAAGGATTTTAAGCAGAGAGCAGATAGATTTGTTTTAAAAAGCAGGTTAGGCTGCATTACGAGTATAGAGCTCTGCTGTCCTCTAACTGGGTGAAGTCTCCTTTTTGGTCTCTTCAGTACAACCCTTGGCCCCTCTAATCCACTCTCCACACAGCAGCTAGAAGAATTTTTTTGACGTTTTTCCTATTGTTCAAAAGCCAAGCATTATATTTACCCCTTCTACCTGCCCCCTTCTCCATCCACCTCTTCCCACCCTCAGGGAGTCACTTTTATTAGTTTCCTGTGTATCCTTCCAGATTTCTCTATGCATGTGCACACTCACAGTCTTTTGACTCCTTTCCTATCACTTAACAGTGAGATCCTTCCACATTCATATAGAAAGCGTTCTCATTCTCTCTCCCTTTTTTACATAAAACTTTTGTAGATTTACATGCAGTTAAAAGAAATAATACTGAGAGAGTCCATGTATCATTTATCCAGTTTTCCCAAGGGTGACATCTTGCAAAACTATAGCACAATATCACAACCAGCATATTGACACTGATATAGTCAACATTCAGAATAGTTCCATCACCCCAAGAATCTCATGTGTTGCCCTTTTATAGCCAAACCTACCTTCTTCCCCACTGCTTTCTCATCCTTATCTTCCCTCATCCCTGGCAAGCACTAATCTGTTCTGCACTTCTATAATTTTTTTGTTTAAAAAATGCTATGCAAATGGAATCATACAGTATGTAACCTTTTGGGATTGATTTTTTGTGTTGTTAATCCTCACCTGAGAATATTTTTTTCCATAGATTCTTAGAAAGAATGGAAGTGGGAGGGGGGAGAGAAACATCAACGTGAGAGAGACACTTTGATTGGTTGCCTGCCTCATGCACCCCAAATGGGGCTGGGGATTGAACCTGCAACCCAGATACATGCCCCTCCTCTTTTAAAAATATTTTTATTGATTTCAGAGAGGAATCACAGCTTGTTTGATCATTCACACCATTGGGCTAACCAGAACATACTTCTTTCCTGGCGATGGCTAAACTGCAAGAGAGCATGCCAAACTCAAGCACAGTTCAAGCCCAGTGGCCAAAGCAAGTCTCAAAGTCAAGCCCAAAGTCAAGGGATGAGGAAATACACTCCATCCATGAAGGAAGAGAGGAAGGGAGGAGATGTTCCTGGCAACAATCTAATCCATTATTTATCAAAAGCCAATGGTTCCTTTTCTCGTCATTTTTTTACTCATAGGACCTCAATACCCCTTTACAAGTCTTCCCCATGTTCTCCTTTTAATCCCAAAGTATCAAAGTACAATTAACCCTCAAATGATGAATGTTCATAGGAAATTCATAGGATGAGCTCCTCTCCCACTTCCTAGAACAGGGCTTTAGAAAAACTTACTCTCATTTTTCTCACTTAACCAACATTTCTTCCCAATAATGAAAAAGAAATAAAATATTGATCCCAAGTTTATGCCTCTAAGCTCCCTCCTCTACCCACCAGGCAGACCCTGCTCTTGAAGGATCTGACAAATAACCTCGGTGCTCTATGTCAAGCTTTTACATGCACGTGAAATCTTCTGTTTGAGAGGAGCTATGCACGGTGCAATTCCTCATAAAGAATGGGTCTGTTCTAGTTTTAATGGTTACATAAGGTTATGAAAGGTAATAAATTAATTTAGAAATGCTAAAGAAAAGGGACAGAGCATGAGTCAGAACAATAACTAAAGTGTCTATTTTCTTTGCAGTGAGATCCTTTACATAAAAGGATCTTGAGAGAGAACATAACTAGAGCCTGGGCTTTACAGGGGAGTTAAATAATAAGTACTGACTCAGAATGTTGTGTTGTGGCAATACCTTTTCTTTAAAGTGCTTTCTCCCTTTATCCCAGGAGAGATAGATAGATAGAGGCAGGGAGGGAGGGAGGGAAGAGGGAGGGAGGGAGGGAGGGAGGGAGAGAGAGAGAGAGAGAGAGAGAGAGAGAGAGAGAGAGAGAGAAGATGAAGAAGGAAAGAAGGAAAAAGGGAGGAGGAGGAGGAGAAGGCAAATGAAGAAGAAGAAAAAAAAAGCAGGGGATACGTGTATTCCTAGGAGTCTCCAGAGGTATTTCTTCCATGCTTAGTACCAGCTATTGGCAGTCATCCTTATGTGGCCCTTCCTTTCTTGTCCCAGCCTCTGCCTGTGAATATCTGTTGCCTGGGAGGCCACTGGAAGGCTCCTCATCTTTTTCATTGCTGGGGATATCTGGATCAGTCAAGGATTCTTTGTTGGAAGTGATAGAAACCCCATTCTCACTAGTTAGCAAGAGAAGGGGATTTATTGGCTTACATAACCAAACCATGGACATCACAGGGTGGAGCTGATCCCAGCAATGACTGGATTCAGATATCCAAATGCCATCAGGCTCTTCTCTCTGCTGCTCTTGTCCTGTTAGAGATGAACTTCCTCCACAGGGGTGGGAATGTGGCCTCTGGCAGCTCCAGAATCACAGACTTTCGGCGTCAGCGCTTCTGGAGGATACAGAAAGTCTCTCCCTGAGCTCTGGTGTAAAAATTCCAAGAGATGTCTCTAGCTGCTTGGCTTGAGTCACATGCTCATGGCCTGGACCAACCACCATGACTCCATTTTCAGAATAAAGGTAGGGAGCACTGGTATGGCCACTGGGGAAATCATTGTGAAATGACTTTAATTTATATGAATTATAATGCTCCTTATGAGAACTATGAAGTTGGTACCAAGCCCTTTACCCAGTCGGTAGCTTAGGAAGCCCATATGTATAATGGCAGGGTTGGGTGATCTGGAAAACCTTCCCACACAAATATCCTGTGACCCTTTCATAAAATAACACACTATTCTCTCTTTTTAAAAATTAATCCTCACCTGAGGATATTTTTTCCATTGATTTTTAGAGAGAGTCGAAGGGAGGGAGGGAGGGAGGGAGGGAGGGAGGGGGAGAGAGAGAGAGAGAGAGAGAGAGAGAGAGAGAGAGAGAGAGAGAGAGAGGAGAGAGAGAGAGAAACATTGATGTGAGGAAGACACATTTATTAGTTGCACCCACACTGACCGGGGCCAGGGATTGACCTGAAACTCAAGTACGTGCCCTTGGCTGGGAATCGAACTCAAGACCCTTCGGTGTGGGGCCAATGCTCTAATCACTGAATAACACCAGCCAGGGGACTTCTCACACTCTCTTTTGGGGGTCCTCTGGTTTTGGTCCCTGTGAGTCGGTGAGTGGGTCAGGTTTAATGCCACCAAGTAGCTGGCCTGGGATGTGAAACTAAACAGCAGTTGCCCACTGTCACTGGGCCCCTGGATGGCTGGTTACTAGCCAGCTTCACCACAATTGTGCATTTTAAAGCTTGAGGCATTCCAACCTTGACATGAGGATTGGGACAGAGCCTTGAGTTCTAGAGCTGGCTCTTTGTCATGCCATTGATCAATTCCCTTCTGTCACATCCTTGCCTCTACTTCAAGCTATCCCCAAGCATATCTCTATTCACCTAGAAGCTTTAGTGAGCAATGTGGAATTTCCTGAAGATCGGCCTTCTGGCAAATTATTGGCCCTCTGTCAAAAGGTTGGCAACTAACTGTGCAATTATTTATTTTAAATTAAACTAAAATGTTTAAGGTATGTATGTATCATATATTGTGATTAATCTACATTTGAACTAATATTTTTATTAGTTCAATTACCTGTCTTGATAATATGAATAAAGAGGCTTCTTCCATATTTGTATTTTTGTTTGTTAATCCCCAGTAGAATATGTAATGGGTATTATACTTAAAAATATTGAATATGTGATTGGTTTCCTCAGATGCAGGCCTTGAGACCAGAATTTGAGATCAACTAGTTTATTTGAGGGATGATCCCAGAAAACACCATTGGTTGAGTGGGGAGTGAGGCAGGGAAAGAAAAGCTGCCCAAAAATGGTCTGTGATTAGGTAACTTACTATTGTGAGCAAATGGAATCTAATCTTACCAAGAAACTCAATGAGGCAATTAAGAATGCCCCTCAGAGCTATCCCATATGAGGGATGAGGACACGGGGGTCACCATCAATTCTCCATTGGTCGTTGGTTGAAGGATATTTCTATAGGCATTACATTGTCAGTACTTTTACCTTGTCCAGTCCATGAGCCAAGTGTGCTCCTGTGGCAAGGGGTTTTCCCACCCTAACATTGATTCAGTGGGGAGGGGAAGGTGGTCCATATTTGAGTACACATGCTGTCCCCAGCTTTTGCAGGTTAACAGAGGACAGCACAAGGATTCATGTGTTGACTGGCTGACACCCAGAAACCATCTTGGGTAGAGAAAGGGCACAGAAGGACGACCCTTTTACTCCAAAGATATATAGGCATACCTCTGGGATACTGCAGGTTCAGTTCCAGACCAATAAATCGAGTCACATGATTTTTTTTTTTTTAGTTTCCAGTGCATATAAAAGTTATGTTTACACTATACTGTAGTCTATTAAGTGTGCAATAGCATTATGTCTAAAAAATGTACATACTTTAATTTAAAAATACTGCACTGCACCTTGGCCAGGGTGGCTCAGTTGGTTGAGCATCGTCCTATGCACTGAGAGGTTGCCGGTTCAATTCCTGCTCAGGGCACATGCCTCACTTGCAAGCTCCATCCCCAGTAGGGCAGCCAATCAATGTTTCTCTTTCTCTCCCTTCTTCTCTCTCGAAAATCAAAAAAACATTTTTAAAAACCAAAACTCAATTGCTAAGAAGTACTAGCCATCATCTGAGCCTTCCAAGAGTTGTATTTTTTCCACTGGTAGAAAGAAAAGCTGCCAATAAATTGCCTCAATTTTGATGAAAACACACCTGTGAAGTGCAACAAAATGAGGTATGCTTGTATTTTATCTAAGTGAGACCATTTTAAACTGGGAGAGACTAAGTTATTGTTAATCAGGTTTATATTTTTCTCAATAATAGGGGAGGCACAAGAAAAAAAAGTTAATTATAAAAAAATAAAGAACCTATACTTTTTTTATGTCTGAGTTGTGAAGGTAGGTTCCAACCCTGTTACAAATATAATCTCCATGAAGTCAGGGCCTTTACCTATTTTTGATCATTGCTATACTTGTAGCTCACAGCTCTATGCTGGGCACAGAGATGCTGAATAAATATTTGTTGCATGAATGTATGCTCTATATTTTCCTACTAGTGGCCCTTTCCCTTCCCAGATCCAAAACATTGTATTTCAATTAGTTTATTGTAGCTTCACCCGAAGCTGGGCAGGAGTACTGTTATTTTCTCTTGGACAATTAAGTGTATTAGTAGAGAGCCAGGGTGTGAGGGGTTGCTCTCTGTGCCTCATGCAACTCCTGCTGGACTCGTAGAGAATGGTGAGCCTGTCAGAACACTGGCTGGTAACCGAAGGGCTGCAAGTATCCCTTCAATTGAATGCCCTCTTAATTAGTATAATGGCTGGGTTGTCCCTCACTGCCACTTGACTCTTTGCTGTCTCCAAGGCTCATTATGATCAGGAATGAACAGCCCCCCTCTCACCCTTTATGTCCACACAATCATGGAATAGAGCTAGATCCTAGGCACAGCAATGTCCCTTTCTAGTTGGACGACCTTGGGTGAGTCATGTTCCCTCTCTGAGCCTCAGTTATTCATCTGGATGGCACAGCAGCCTTGAGAATGGCTCCAGCCTTTTCTCTCTGCATAGCCTTTCCCCACGGTACAAAAACTGTGACTCTTGCCCTAACCTGTTTGGCTCAGTGGATAGAGCGTCAGCCTTCGGACTCAAGGGTCCCAGGTTCGATTCCGGTCAAGGGCACGTACCTTGGTTGCGGGCACATCCCCAGTAGGGAGTGTGCAGGAGGCAGCTGATCGATGTTTCTCTCTCATCGATGTTTCTAACTCTCTATCCCTCTCCCTTCTGCTCTGTAAAAAATCAATAAAATATATTTAAAAACAAAACAAAACTGTGACTTCAACACTGCAGGCCACTTATCTCTTTACCCACAGGGATCCCCTTAATGATATGGATCTGGAGTCAGCCAGACCTGGGTCCAAATCCTGGATTCAAATTCATTACCTCTTCCTGGTTGTATGGCTTTAGACAAGTCACTTAACAACTATGAGCTGTACTTTTTTCTAATTAAAAAAAGATAGATATACACACACATATCCCCAGATGCCAGACACTGTTCTAAGACTGTTAAGTTTGAGTCCTGGATTTGCTGCTTGTTAACTGTATGACATTGGGCAAGTCACTTAATCTCTCTAATGTTCAGTTTCTTCATTCTGTTAAATGGGAGTAATAATTGCATTTTCTTCCAGGGTTTCTGTAAGGAGTAAGTGAAATAATATATGTGAAACACTTGGAACTGTGCCAGGAACATAGCACGTGCTGATAAATGTTGGCTGTTATTATGGTTACTCATCTCATTGAAACTTTACAACCCACTCTGGGAAGATGTCTGACTTTCCCTACTTCTAAACTGAGGATACTAATACCCACAGCATAACACCATAACAGGGTAGTTATGATTATAACAATATAAGCAGAATAACAATAGCTAATATTTATTGAGTACTACAGTGAACCAGATATGCTGTATGAGTCAGAAATACTCTTGACAGCAAGAAACAAAAATCAAAAGTAACAGTGGCACATATATACGGGACTTTATTTCACATAAGAAGCCTGGAGGAATCCAGGCTCTTTCTGTCTTTCTGCTGTACCATTCTTATCAAGTCAATACAGTATTTCAAGATGGCTGCTGTGCCTCTGTGCGTCACCTCTCTGTTCCAGGCAGAACACAGGGGCAAGTGCAAAAGGCTGAGGAATGCCAGTTGAGCCTGTCTCTTAAAAAACAAACAAACAAAGAAAACATTTTTGGTCCAGCCAGCATGGCTCAGTGGTTGAGTGTCATCTATGATTCAAGAGGTTGATTCCGGTTTGGGCACATGCCGGGGTTGCTGGCTGGATCCAGTCAGGGATGTGCAGGAGGCAGCCGATCAATGATTCTTTCTCATCATTGATGTTTCTATCTCTTCCTCTCTCTCCTCTCAGAAATCAATAAAGATATATATTAAAAAACACATACAACTCTTTTGGTTAAGTAACTAAGCAACTTCCACTTGCATATCATGGCCAGAACTCTTTCACCTGTTAGGAAATCAAGCAAGCCTTCATGGCAAGGGAGGCGGTGTTCAGGGGGTGATATTTAGGCAGAGACCTGAGGCATAAGGAACCAGAAGTTAGAAGAGGTGGGGGAAGAACGTTCCTGGCTTTGGTCTCTGTCACCTTCTCTTTAATCTGGTTTCTTTTCCTTTTGAAGCGAGACACAGAGTCCAACAAAAAACACAAGTGGAGCTATAACTGCTGTTCTCGCAGAGCCAAGGTTCAATTCAAGCTCTGCCAGGCTCTCCGGAGTCCAAGCTCTTAGGTTCTGGAGGAAGCGATGTGAAAAATACAACCACGATATCACATATGGGACGACGCATGGAGAATCTGGACAATTCCCCGCCTTCAGGGAAGTCTGTAGCTAAGGACTGAAGGGCAGTGGTCCCTGTGTGCTCTAGGAAGACCCTTGCGTCTGAGTCGTGGAGGCTGGAAGTGGAGGTGAGGGTTTCCGACAGGAGAAATATTCAGGAGAGAGGACCACCACCCAGATCAAGTTATAAAACAGTTCCTGCATCCCAGAAGGAGAAAGGTACTTGACCTCTTTTTAAAAAATATATTTTTATTAATTTCAAAGAGGAAGAGAGAGGGGGAGAGAGAAACATCAATGATGAGAATCATTGATCGGCTGCCTCTTGCACGCCCCCTATCGGGGATGAGCCCACAAGCCGGGCACGTGCCCTTGACCAGAATGGAACCGGGACCCTTCAGTCCCCAGGCCAGCTCTATCCACTGAGCCAAACCGGCTAGGGCTGACCTCTTTTTTAGGTGAGGGTGGCACCTCTTCCCAGAACCACCCTCAAGGCGGCCTCTCCGCGCAGTCCCAGCCTCGGCAGTGAGGAGCGATCCTCTCCCAGACCAAGCACTCGGTTCCTTGAAAGTGAAAGAACTCGGTGCTCCTTCCCACTAGGTCTCTCGTGCATCCCTAGGGCACCGCCCCCCATTTGTTTTTGTTTGGGCCCCTCTAGGCCCCGCCCCCAGCTCCACCCCTGCGACCCTCCTTTGGGTTACGCCCCCTTCCGGCTCCTCCCCAGGGTGGCCACCTCGAGGCTCCCTCCCGCTCTCCCCCGATCTCGCTTCAATCTTTCCTGCCTTCGGGGCTTCCTTGTAGCCCAGCCTCGCCGAGCTCCCCTCCACCCTGGACTCCCCCTCGGGGCACCGCCTCCCCACAGCCCCACCCACAGCCCCTCCTTCCAAACCCTGGCCGGGCACCGCGCTGAGAGCCTCCGGTGTCCCCTGCTCGCCTCGCGCTCCTCTTTCCTGGCACCGCCACCCTCCGCCCAGCCCACCTTCGGGGGTGTGAACGGGCCTCGCTTCCCGCCCCGGCCCCGCCTCCCCCGGCTCCCGCCCCGGCCCGCCTCCCCCCTCTCCTCGCCGCGGCCCCGGACCTTTCCAAAGCCTCGCTGAGGCGGCGGAGAGCCCCGCGCCCGGGGAGCCGGGCTGTGTCGGCGCGAGGCTGCGGACTCCCCGGAGGTGTCGCCTCGTCCTTCCCTGGAGACAGGCAGTTGGGGGGAGAGGCAGAGCCGGGGCTAGGGCCCGAGCGGCCGGCGGGCGGACCGGAGCGCAGCGCTCGAGGCTCCCCCACTCCCGCGCGCCTCGGTGGTACCGGCCGAGGGCAGGGCTCGCGGCGGCGGGTCCGCGCCGCTGTCAGTGCGGCTGGGCGCGCGAGGGGTGCGGGAGCGGGGCGGGCGGGTCTGAGAGCCGAGGGGGCGGCGGCGGCGGCGGCGGCGGCGGGAGCGCCTTCCGCGCGTGTGCTCAGCTCCCCCGCCGCGGCCGGGCCCGCCTTCTCCCTCCCTCCGCCCCCGAGCGCGGCGGCACCGCCTTCCTCCGCGCCGCGCGGCTGCCTCCAGACCTCGGCACGGTGAGTGGGGGCCGAGGGCGTCTCCTTCGGGGGGACGAGGGGGCGTCCCTGGTTCCTCCCTGGCCGCCCGCTCCTCCGCGCGGGCCGCTGCCTATTTTTAGAAACTCTTTTCCTGCCACCGGGAGTCCCGGGAGCCGGAGTAACTCCTGGCCCCTCCCTCGGCGCCTGCCCCAGCCCGGCCCCTCCGCGCCCGCTGCCGGCCGCCCCGCGCTCCTTGGCCGCTGCCTGCCCGCGGCCCCGGCCGGGGTCCGGAGTCCGGAGTTGGCGGGTGGGCCCGCGCCCGCTAGGAAGTTGGAGTCTTTTGTGCTCGCGCCCCGCCCCGCCAGGGGAGGAGGGGGCATCGGAGGCCGCGCGGGGAGGCCTCGGGCGGGGGCTGCGGGCTCCCGGCGGCGCGCAGAACGGGTCCTGCCTCGCCCCCCACGGGCCCGAGCGCCTCCTCCGCCCGCTGCTGCGGGTCCGGGGCCCGTGGCCCGCCTCGGGCTGGGAGAGGATCCACAACCGGCCCTCGGCTGGGCGGTGCTCCGCACGTTACGCCGCCCCCTTCGCAGCCGAGCCTCAGTTTGCCCCTCGGTGAAATGGAGTCAGTACAGAAAGTGGCCTCGAAGCGTGTCTGTAGATTCCAGGAGGGAAACTAACCTGTGAGAGAAGTGTTTAATACCAACAGGTACAAGCTACTGGACTTGACTCCGAACTTCACGAGTCTGATTTCCCTTGGTGCTCGCGGCGGCCTTCTGGGTTCTCCCCAGGACACAAGGAGCAGTCACGGTGCAGAGAGGTAGAGGGTTCGCTGCAAACCACAGTTAGTAGCCGCGGAGGCGGGCAGCCGGGGTGCTATCACCTGCTGCTCATTAGGGTGAGCCTCTGTCATCTCCTTGCAGGGGTCTGACCTCACCCTTGGGTCCCGCCGTTAAACACGGAACTCCTTTCTCCCTGACTCCCGGGCAGTGTCGCTGTGCTGTGGGTGAGTCCCACCCTGCGGCTCCGGGAGGTCCAGGGCGAGGACGGGACTCTGAATGTTCCCCCTCGTGTTGCCCATTAGCAGCTGATGGATGTAGGAGACTGCAGATCTCAAGCACACCGAGGTTCCCTGGGCTTTTGGCTCAAGGAAAGCTTAAGTCCTTATAAACAGTGAGGTCCATCCTCTATTTTGTTTATGGCATGTTCTTTCCTCCAAACCGTGAGTGTTCTCTATGGTGTTTAGATGTGTAATTCCTAGTTGGGGGAGGAGGAGCAGGAAGTGGCTCAAGTCAACTGCTTCAGCTAGCTCCCTGCCTTCAATAGGGTTTTGTTTCTTCTATTTTCAGATAAGGCCCAGCGGGGTAAAAGTGAACTAAAATTAACTTCGGCAAGTGTTTTAATTTTTCAGTGTGTTTGATCGTGCTGTTGGGAGGGTCTAAAAATCAGGCAGGGCAGTTCCTAGGCCAGGTCTTGAGGAGTCTCTTGATGTTTGCATTAGTTCTTTGGAGTCTGGAGGTCTGCTGAGCTCGCCCCTTTCCAATATTCTGGATTTAGGAGTTGTGGTGTGTAGGAACTGGAAGGGGTCTTACGGGTCATCTGGTACAGCTTTTCAGTCTGCCCACCCGCCTTCCCATTTAACTGAACCTTGGAAAGGGGAAGTAAGTCTAAATTCACAGACAGGCCCTGCCAGCGTGGCGTAGTTGTTGAGTGTCAACCTATGAACCAGGAGGTCACTATTTGATTCCTGGTCAGGGCACATGCACTTAAAAAATAAATAAATAAATTCACAGACTGCCTTAGTGACAGAATCAGAAGTAAAATTCCAAGTCTTCTGTTTCTCAGTCCAGTAGTATTTTTATTTCTACCATACCTTGCTACCTTTTTTTATTTTTTAAAAAATATATTTCTATTGATTTCAGAGAGGAAGGGAGAGGGGAAGAGAGATAGAAACGTCAGTGATGAGAGAGAATCATTGATTGGCTGCCTCCTGCACGCCCCACACTGGGGATGAAGCCCGAGACCCTTCAGTCCTCAGACCTACACTCTATCCACTGAACCAGGCTCGGGCCCTTGCTACCTTTTTAAAAAAATGTTTTTATTTCAGAGAGGGAGGGAGAGAGAGAGAAACATCAGTGATGAGAGAGAATCATTGATCGGCTGCCTCCAGCACAACCCACACTGGGGATTGGTCCTGCAACCTGGGCATGTGGCCTGACCTGGAAGCGAACCATGACCTCCTGGTTCATAGGTTGACACTCAACCACTGAGCCACCTGGCCGGGTCCTTGCTACCTTTTGAAAGGGCATTAAATTACTTATGCAGGCCTTAAGACCAGGAATCCTGAGTATATTGAAATCACAGGAAGTTTAGTCTCAGCCACTCTCCATGCTCAAGTTTAGCATTAGGAGGAGACCAGGTTTTGTGCACAGATATGCTAGTTCCCGTAAGTCACCAATTTTATTGTCTAGTGCTTTAGAATACTTTTCTGTTACCATTATCTGATTTCATTTCTAATCCAGTCCTGTGAGGGAGTTAGAGTTTTCACAGCTAGGAGCACTGAATAAGTGGGGAGGACAGGACAGAAACCTCTCCTGGGCAGAAGATTTGATGTAAAATCATCTAAGCCTTTCATTTTGGTGCTCTGAGCCTCAATTTCCTTATCTATGAACTCTCACAAGGTTGTGTAGGGACTATGGAAAATGTCTGTGAAAGTGCATTGTAGTAGTTGTGAGTAGTAGAAATAGTAGCTAATATTTATTAAGTACTTACCATGTGCCAGTCACTGCACTAAGGACTTTCTGTGGAACATTTCGTTTAATTCTTAGAGGAATTGTGTGAATTAGATATTATTATTATCCCTGTTTTACAGAAGAAGAAACAGGCTTAGAGAGGTTACATGACTTTCTCAGAGACCAATATAACTTTAAAGCTGGTGTGCTTTATTTTGTGAAAATATACATAAGATAGAATTTACCATTTTAACCATTTTTAAACGTATAGTTCTGTGCATTAAGTACATTTACATTGTAGTGCAACCATCACCACCATCCATTTAGAATTTTTTTGTCTTCCTCAATTGACACTGTACCCATTAAACACTAACTTCCTATTCCTCATCCCCCTGGCTCCTGGCAACCACCAGTCCGTTTTCTGTGTTTATGAATTTGACTTCTCTGGGTACCTCATATAAATAGAATCATTCAGTATTTGTCCTTTTGTGATTGGCAAAGCTGGTACTCTTAGTGCTTCCCTTAACTTCAGGGTGCTCTGTAAATACAAAATGATTACTAGTCTGAATTTACAGTAGGGTGTAGCATGCAGCCCCAGAGCAGGAACCAGGCCAGGTGTACCTCTGGTTAACTTCCTTTTCTCCGAACTCTGAATTTCCTTATCACTGAAGTGTTTTTTGAGATTTCTACTCACCCCTTCTGTATCTTCCAAGGAGACCTCCTACCCTTGAAATAGGACCAAGAGGACCCGTGGCTTGTTTGCACCTGCCTTTCTGACTATAAGGTCTGGGCATATGGGGCTTCAGTGATCATGAATAGCAGTGCTCTGACAGCAGTTCAGATCAGAACTACTCAGGATAAGTAAATGGATTACCTTGATGAAATGCTCCCTCTTTGCGCTCTCCTCTTTCCATAAAGGCACACAAGAGGGATTAGCTTTTGGGGGTTTCTAGATGGTGTTTATGGATCCTCCTTGCTTACAGGTGGTTAAGAAGGAGTTAAATGCCTCTCAAAATTCTCTGTTTCTGTGCCTTTACTTGGGTTGGGATGTGGTGTTTATGTTTGAGATGAGTAGTTGGAATTTCGTCCTGATACCAGCAGGGAAGGGGTATGTTCCAGAGATGGGTAATAGGGCAATAAACAGATCTGAGCATGTTGCGCTTTCCTTAAAAAAATCTGATCGCCCAATATTTCCTACGTATTGAAGTCCAACCCCCTAAGTGTGTTAATGAAGTCAGAGTGTTCTGACTTGTTTATTGGATAGCATCTTGTATTTCAGGGGGCTTTAGAGTCATGTAGGCCAGCCAGCCAGCTGGCCAACATTTAGATTGGCTACCTATTGTGCAGGTACCTTTCATTGGGCATCTCATTCTTGGAAAGATTTTCATTTACCGAACAATTGTTAAGCATGCTATGTGTAGTACTAAACTTAGAGATTTGGGTGTATACCGCCTGGTGGGGAAGACATACAGGCAAGAAAACAGGCAGTGTGAAAAGTATTTTGACAGGGACAAGCACCATGAAAGCTCAGAGGAGTGACAACTAACTCAGCCTTGGAGGGTCAGGGAAGGCTTTAGAGTAGTTGGCTAAGCCTACACCTCAGGAAAAGAGATTGGGGAGTCAAGGAGGAGACATAAGACTGTTCTAGGCAGAAGGAATAGCAAGTCTAGAGATGGTAGAGGTAATAGGTGAGACTTTTGGCCCCTTTATCTACCAGATACTATTCTAAGCATGTAACTCGTGTTAACTCATTTCTTCTCATACCTTGAGAGGTACAGTTTCTACTGTGTAGGTGAAGAAATAGGCCCTGGGGTTAAATAAGTTTCTCAGGATTCCTGGGTGGAGCACAAGGCATGAAATGGGTGGATGTGACAAGAGATGAGACTAGCAAGATAGGCAGAGCAGAGGCCAAGTTATGAAAGGGCCTTGTAGCCTGAGTTGAGGAGTTTGGACTTCATTTCACGGTGAGGGGGGCCATGGTCTTCAGTGCATTTAGAAAGTTAACTTTGGCTACCTATTTGGGGGAGTGGATTTGAGGGGTAGAGCACCATAGTCAAAGAGACCAGCCAGTGGTTCTCAACCTTCCTAATGCCGCGACCCTTTAATACAGTTCCTCATGTTGTGGTGACCCCCAATTTCATTGTTACAAATTGAACATAATTAAAGCATAGTGATTAATTACAAAAACTATGTAATTATATTTGTGTTTTCCGATGGTCTTAGGTGATCCCTGTGAAAGGGTCGTTCGACCCCCAAAGGGGTTGCGACCCACAGGTTAAGCACCGCTGAGTTATGCTGTTGCAGTAAGAGGTGATGGTGTTTCAAATGAAGATAGTGGATGTGGATGTGGCAGGGGGAGAGAGGGATGTAGGAAGAAAATGGAATTGAGCAATGAGAATCAAAGATTGTTGGTGTGGATGGTAAGGAAGAGATCAGGGATGACTTCTAGATTTGTACTTGGTGAAGTCATCTAGATGGGAATGCTGTTTATTGAGGTGAGGACACAGGAGAAAGAGCACATAAAAGATGGGGGAGGTTTCTCATCAGGGTCTCTTTACTGCTGATCCTAGTTCTTTGTGGGGATGGCCAGGAGAGCAGAAGTGAGGCAGCAAATCTGGTAACTACTGGATAACTATCCCTGGATAAACTGGATGTAAACACTAGTTTTGGAAGAATGGAAATATTGGATCCTGACATCCAGGCCCTGCACAGCTCTGAAGACTGATCTGCTAAGCCAAGGAAACCTGCGTTTTCTCCAGTTTCCTGTGGCACCGTTCTCCATGTACAGTGTGCACCTCTCTAAGTCAACTCTGTTTACTCTCTGCTGGGCTGGGGACAAAGACCAGTGAAACATAGCTTTACTGGTCTTTTGAGGAGCTCACATTTAGAAGGGCAGCAGGGTTGAGTAGCTTAGATACAGTGGTGGTGGGAGAGAGTGGGGTGGGCAGAGCAGGTTGGGACAGGATGGGGAGGGACTAGGAGGGATTTCATTAGGGACAGGAGTCAGGAGAGCCTGCTCTGTGCTCCAGTCTTTTTGTCAGGTGGCAAAGATCCAGGCTTATTCTTTTGAATAATGATAGAAAAGGATTAAGATGACTCCAAGGGTCCCTTCTAAGCAATAACATTTTATGATTCTAGATGATGATTTAGACAAAATATCTCTTGGGGAGGAATTGTTTTTCTCCTTCTCTATCCCTCCCCTCCCCTTCTCTCCTCTCTTTCCTTCCTTTTTTACTCTTTTTTCTTAGGCTGTGGTAGGGGGATAAGGGTGGAGATAGGAGGGTTTTCGCATGAGTGTCTATAAAAGCCTAGTTTTATTCAATTTTAGATTCATGTATAAAATGTACAAGTGGAAGGGAGACGATGACAGCAGTAATGTTAGCCTGCTGTCCTGCAACTGCCCACTGTCTACTGTAAGGAAAGTTTCAGATCTGTGATGTGGTATAGCTCATAGACTCTGAGGACTAGAGAGAGGGGGCAGTGAGATAAATTGTGAGCCTAGCCATGAGCCTAAGGATCATTTGATCTGGTCCCTGCTACTAACTCAGTGTATGGGCTTGGCAAAGCCCCTTTTCTTCTTCGGCCTGCTTCCTCATAAAATAATCTGGGAGGTCCTGAAATTCTGTAACTGCCCAAAAGGCGGAGGCTGGGGATAGAAAAGGATTGGAGGTTTCTCTCTAGTCACGTTCCCCTCCTCACTCAAGTGAATAATAGAGTCAGGCATCTGCCAAGTGTCATTGTTATCTTTTCTGACTTGTTTTGATAGCCCTTCCTTTTCCTTCTGAGTTTTAGTTTCTTTCTGTCACTTCATAATGGCCTTCTTGTGAATAAATGTGCTCTATCTCCTGAAAGGAGGGTAAGAAGGATGGGATATTATCCCTAGGTTCTAGTCTGCATCCCCAGAGCCATATAGGCTGTCCTCTGCCCGTGTTCTCTATGCTGGGGTAGGGGTAGAGAGTTTGTGGTTGACTATTCAGATTTTCTGAGGCTCAGACACATGTATTTGGAGTGCTTCACTGACCAAGGTGCAAATCTGGCCATCCTCCCAATATGCCCAGTGCAGTTCCACTGGGGGAAATAGCATTCAGTGGGCTTTTGATGCTTGCCAAACTCACATTAATTGTAATTACCTAATACTCTCTAGGATCTCAGTCTTCCTGTCTGTAAAACAAGGAGGTTGGACTAGATAATCTTGAATGATATTTTTACCTCTTAACAGTATAAATTTTTGGTTTTATGGAAGTGGCTGAAGAATTCATCACTGGAAGAAGAAAGGGCTTTGCTAGAGCATTGAGAACACCCAGAGGGTTAAATTCTGGGTTCACAGATACCTTTCACTATATCAGCAGATGGATATTGCTTTTTAGAATGGACAGATTGCTGAAAAATTGCTTGTGAGATGAACTTATCAAATTGTCTGCTGAGTTCCATTATAAACTTGGAGCTGTTGTCCCATGGGACGAACTTGGAGTCCAAGACTATAACCCCCCCCCCCCCACAACATTTAAATATGTAGCAAACTATTTAAAATCAGATAATAAAGGGAAAGTAAAAAACACCAATAGAGATTCCCAAACAGTACCAGGACTGGAAAAACACTAGACCAGAAATTTGCATTTCCTTAGAGTTTTAGCTTTATGAGGTAGATATCTCTAAATGAGCTTACCTGGCCCTTGAAATGCCATCTGTAGAGACCGAATACTAGTTCTGTTTGTCAAGGTAAGAATCATTGCTTTATTTAAGTAAGTATTCTCTTTTAAAGGCCAGGTTTAGAAACTCAATATTATTGGCTAGGTTTCTTTCATTTTAGAGGCATTTATCTGGTATTTAGCTGTCTCCTGTTTATTTGTCTTATTAATAAGAATTTTACTAAGCCTAGTTAAAGATACTGTTTGCATGATGTTTGTTGATTTGTTTGTCTAGTTTCCTTTGTAATTCTTTGTGTTAGTGAGATAAAGCAAGCTCAGCAGAAGATTTAAAAGTATAATTTCCATAACTCATTGTTTCTCTAGGTTTGGTTTTTTTTTTTCTGGAAGGTATGGTCATGTTGCACTGAGACATCAAATGTTGTTCCCTGCTTTCATAGACCATTTTAAAGCTTTGGGACTTTGTTCTTGCAGATAGCTGTAAGCTGGCACTGAGGAACGGTACTATCAGTACAATAATGATAGCTGTGCCTTAATCAGTTGAACACAAGAATATCTTTTCTTCAGACCTTAAAGACTCACCCTAGATTGATTTTCACATCAATTACTAAAATTAGGGTTTTAGGTAGAGTTATCATGCTAAGTAGGTTGCCTAGCTGTTATAACATGATTATGCTTCGAAGTGCAACTGCTTTCCATTCCTAAGCTCAACCATTCATCCCAGGAATTTGGAGTACCCACTATGTGTTTTCCTTAGGGAGAACATAAAAACTAAGCAAGACATGGTTGCTGCCCACAAATTATTTTCAGTCTTGAGAGGGAGACAGATAAGTACAAGAGATCCAAGCTGCTTCTTAACCCTGCTTCCCTGCCTCAGATATTTGGGTTGAGGGTTTAGACTGGAAATAGCAAAATTGATGGATATGTGACTATGCAAGGAGACCTGTTTGAATTCTGACTTCAGTGTTTAGATTTATTTTTGACTTTCCCTCCCCCTCTCCCTTCTGCCTATTATCTAGATATTTATCCTCTTGCTGAGGTGTCCAACATGCAGTGTATAAAGTCAAGAATGTTAGGATAGGGGACAACATTCAGATTTGGATGTTTAAACATTTGCCTAGTACTTGCACTATTCTCATATCAGTTCTCTGGCTGAATTACAGAAATATTTAATGTTATCTAGCTTTTTATTTAGGAATGAAGAAAATTAAATTTATATGGAATCATTTTAAGTAGTATATTCAGCTTAAAAATAAAATAACTATTTTACTTACACGTGGAATTATAAGAAGTGTAGTTTCTGGCATTTGATCAATTTGTGACTTATCAATTATGATTAAATTGTGGTTCTTAAATTTTTGTTGTTGTTAATCCTCCCCCAAGGATATTTCCTATTATTTATATATATATGAGAGAGAAAGAAACATTGATGTGAAAGAGATGCATCAATGGGTTGCCTCCCGCACATGCCCTGCCAGGGTCCGGGATCAAACCTGCAACCAGGTCTATTTCCTGGACTGGGAATCAAACCCGAGACTCTTCCGTCCTTGGGCTGACATTATAACCACTGAGCAACACCAGCCAGGACTAAATTGTGGTTCTTTTTTTATTTTGTTTTGTTTTTTAAATATATTTTTACTGATTTCAGAGAGGAAGAGAGAGGGAAAGATAGAAACATCAATGATGAGAGAGAATCATTGATTGGCTGCCTCCTGCATGCCCCCTACTGGGGATCAAGCCCTAAACCCAGGCGTGTGCCCTTGACTGTAATCAAACCCGGACCCTTGAGTTCACAACATTTCATTTCTCTATCTACTGAGCCAAACCGGCTAGGGCTAAATTGTGGTTCTTGAAGCCCGTTCCTATGGTCTTTTTTGAACACTTCACAGCATGGAGCCCTAGGAAGGTGAGGGACTGTTGAGCTTACCCTAATCTTTAAAGATTCTTCCTCTTCCCTTGTCTCTATCCTTAAAAAGAAATGTTAATTTGGGATGCTGTGTTGTGTTCATCCTTTCTTCCAACAATTTGGCATTGCCTATGAGGTCTAGAAAAATGGAAATAATGCCTGTTCATCCTCAAAGTTTGGGGACAAGATTGAAATAAATTAGCCAAACTGTATGGAGCCCACTGAGTGCCTTCCTTTGTGCTCTGAAGGATATAAATGTCTAAAGCACACTCATACCTTCAGGGAACTTACGGACTTTGAGGAGAATAGATAACCATGAAGATGTGGCTCACAGTAAGGTGGTTCTCAACCTTTCTAATGCCGTGACCCTTTAATACAGTTCCTCATGTTGTGGTGACCCCCAATTTCATTGTTACAAATTGAACATAATTAAAGCATAGTGATTAATCACAAAAACAATATGTAATTATATATGTGTTTTCCGATGGTCTTAGGCGACCCCTGTGAAAGGGTCGTTCAACACCCAAAGGGGTCGCGACCCACAGGTTGAGAACCACCGGTGTAGAGGGTTTGGTTGGGAAGCCCCGGAACTAATTTGGCCAGGTATACTGGATTTTCTCATCTATAAAATGGGATTAATAGTCTGTATCTTGCCTTCCGCACAGTGTTATTGTGAGGAGCAAGTTAATAAGGTTACTAAAACTATATTATAAAATCAGATGATGTAATTTATATGTGAAGAATCCATGAGTCATTTGTCAAAGGGTGTAGGTAAATGGCAGAGTTTTCCATAGGAGAACTTTCTGGGCTGGAGTGAGGTGAAGAGTGGTCTAAACCAGCCTCTAGGACTGAAAGAAAGAATGATGGAAGCATTTAGACACGGCAGTGTTGGAGCATAACACTGTAGGCAAACTGTTTAGTGGGAACAGTAAGTGAGTGTTCTCCGACCTCATAGTCAGTGATCGGGTAGTTAGGTGTATGTTTAGCTTTAGTAGTTATTGGCAAAGGTATACCAGATTACACTCTTGTCAGCTGTGTGTAAGAGAATTCCTGGTGCTCCATGTCCTTGTCAACACTTAGCATTGTCTATCTTTTTTCATTGTAAACCGTTCTGGTTGGTGTATAGTTATAGAAGTGATTTTAAAGAACCATAATGTGAATTCTCAGGTAGCAGTACAATAAATGAGTAAAGTGATTGGGGAGTTCAGAGAGGGAGGGATTGCTTCATTTGTTGGGATATGGTGCCCAGGGAACATTTATGTAGGAGTGAGTATTTGAGCTGGGCCTTGTAGGATTAGCATAGTGACTGTATATCATCCAGGCCATCCAAATTTCTAATATTCTGCCTGGACTTGTGCTTATAAATTATGAAACACCAATATTTCTGTGTCTGGACTATATCTTCTGGACTACCCAGAAGCAACACCCAGATATCTTTTCTTAGTTGCTCTGCTTCTCACCTACCTTCCTTTTTTTCCAGAAGATATGTACACAGGAGATTTAGATTGCAGAGATGGAGAGAGGACATTCTGTGCAATGGGAACAACTGAGCAGAAACACAAATGAATGACTAGATGATATATTCCTGCTAATGAGCAGGGGGGAGTATGTGACCCATACTTTAGGGGTGGATGATGCCTTCTCATAGCCTCTTGGAGCAGGTGGAAAAGGTCATACTGTTCCCAAGCCAATTTGTATTTAAACTGGATAGAATTTGAGAATAAGTTTGCCTATAATTACATCATTTCAGGGAAGAAATTAATCCAGCAAACAGTCATACTTGAAGTGTGTCAAAAGAGAGTTTGTCTTCTTTTTAAAATGAAAGGGGAGGGAGGGAATGCCAAGACCTAAAGAGCTTAGTCTTTCAGAGCTCATCTATTACATGTGTGTTTGTTCAGGGAAAAATTGCCATTTCTTTGTCAGCTTTTATCCTGCCGGGTGGACTCTAGCAGGGTGTTTATTTTCTGTAGTTTTACCAAATCATTTTGAAGGCTGGCATGAATATTGATCATGTCTTAGAGCCTAATTCCTTTGTTCTGTCAGCAAATATTAGAATATGTACCTTAAATTACCTGGTTGGGGGAAATAAGGTGGCCCTGTTTGCTCCCAGAGAACGTCACTTTCATGTTAAACATTAGTTAGCTCCTGATCCTGTGTCAGGTCCTAGGGTATTTGTCAGGAAAGACCTGCAGGAATGTGTGGGTGGGGGGTGGGGGGTGGGGGTTAGAGCTGCCATTCACCAGAGGGTATCTAGGCTTTCTGTTGAGGATACTAGTCAAGTACTTGATTAAAAAATCTGTCCTAGGTTCTACACCTAACTTTGCCTTTCATATTAATAACTAGAGGGCCCGGTGCACAAAATTTGTGCACGGGTAGGGTCCCTAGGCCTGGCCAGCGATCAGTGCCAATAGGAGCCTTCCTTCCCCTGGCTGCTGGCCGGGGCCTTCCTCATTTCACGCCACCCCCGGGAGTTCAACATCATAGTGAGCGGTTGAACTCCCAGTCTGTCGAACTCCTGAGGGGATAATTTGCATATTAGCCTTTTATTATATAGGATTATTTTATAGGGTAGCTACCATGAATTGAGTGCCTACTCCGTCAAGATATCATAGTACCTTGTGTTCATACTAATAGAGCTGATTCATACTGAAGGTTACTATATTATATATACATTTTATTTAAAATATATTATGTCTGTAAATTTATAAGTATATTTATATATAAAAATCTTATGTATTATATACATCTTTATATTAAAATCATGTTTATTCTCACCTCAACCCTAAGAATTAGATTCTGTTGATCCTTACCATATAGATAGGGAACTAAGAAATAAGGAAGTTAAGAAATATGCCCATAGTCACACTGCTAGTAAATGGAATTGCTAGGATTTGAACCTAATTGCTAGGATTTGAACCCAACCAATTCTTCTTTATTTTTTATTTTTTAAAATATATTTTATTGATTTTTTACAGAGAGGAAGGGAGAGAGAGATAGAGAGTTAGAAACATCGATGAGAGAGAAACATCGATCAGCTGCCTCCTGCACATCTCCTACTGGGGATGTGCCTGCAACCCAGGTACATACCCTTGACCGGAATCGAACCTGGGACCTTTCAGTGCGCAGGCCGACACTCTATCCACTGAGCCAAACTGGTTTCGGCTCTTCTTTATTTTTAATAGGGAAAACTTCAAACATATATAAAGTAGGCAGAATAGGTTAATGAAGCATCACTCAGCTTCAACAGTTATCAGTTCCCAATCTTACTTCATTTATACCCAGACCTTCTTCTCATCCTGTGCTTTGAAGAAAATCTCAGCCATCACTTTATCTTTAAACTAGAGGCCTGGTGCACGAAATTCATGCACTTGGGGGGTGGGCGTCCCTCAGCCCAGCCTACACCCTCTCGCAGTCTGGGAGCCGTCAGTCAGACATTCTTAGCACTGCCATGGAGGCGGGAGAGGCTCCTGCCACTGCCACTGTGCTCGCCAGCCATGAGCCCAGCTTCTGGCTGGGCAGTGCTCCTGTGTTGACCATCTGCCTCCTGGTGGTCAGTGCGTGTCATAGCGACTGGACGGGCTGCTGTTCAGTCGATTTGCATATTAGCCTTTTATTATATAGGATTATTATATAGGATATTTCCTACTGTATTTCTAAAAGATGACTAAAAAACATAATCACAATGCCATGATCACACCTTATAAAATTTAACAATTCCATAATACCATCAAAATTCAGATTGTGTTCAAATTTCCAGTTGTCTCATAAATGTCATACTCTTATTTTTATAGTTTGTTTGATTAGGATTCATGTAAGCTTTACACACATAGTTGGTTGTTAGAGCTTTTAAATTTCTTTTAATTTATAAGTTTATTTTCTTCCCTTTTATTTATTGAAGAAACTGGTCATTTTTCCTGTAGAGTTTTCCATGTTCTGAATTTTGCTCGTTGCATCTTGGTGTGTTTAATGTTTCCTGAAAATTGGTGGTGGTAGCTACAGGTCAATATCTTTTAATTCTCATGGAAATTTTGCAGATGAGAAAACAGACTGAGAATGGTTGGATGACTTGCCTAAGGCCTCACAGCAATCTTGGATTTCAACACAGATCTTATCTCCAAAGCCTTTGATTTTTCCTTTTCACCACTCACCTATTCTGTGAGCTTGGGCAAATCATTTTAAGTTTTCTGGGCCTTAGTTTCTATGATGTGTACACTGAGAGTTCTTACAGGAATAGTATTCTATGTGTCTGACCATTTGAGTGCCTACCATGGCATGGTACTGATATTCATGTGCATAAGACTGTCTTCAAGGAGAATTTGGTCAGACAGGGACTGTGGGATCATACCTAGTTTTAGACATGGAGCCCATATTGGCCATAATGAGACTATAGGACCATTAATTTTCCCATACAGGCTTCCCTACTAGCCTCCCTGCATCCTGTCTTGATTTCTTTTATGCCATACTACTCACTGCAACCAAGCACCTCTTCCTAAAAACTGTTTTTGTTGTGTTCTCCCTGCTCATAAATCTAGCTTGAGGACCTGGTAAATAAAAAACAAAGTTTTCCCAGCAATAAACCTTTTCTCCTTGGACTGAGTTAATATTTCAAGGGCAATAAGTTTTCTGTTTGGCAAAGGTGTTACTGATTTTATGGAAATGCTGAGGGAATCTGGAGATGATAGGATAATGATGGAGTGAAGCATGGGGAATGCTATCTTGATTCAGGGGAAAGCATAGGTTTATCATTGTACTGTTTACTCCTAAGGACATCTGACTGTATTAGGGCAATTATGTATGCTCTTTTGTAAAGAAAAGGAACTTTTAGTTGTGGAGTCCAGGGAGAAGAGTTTAATGGTATCCTTTTCGGGGGAAACCAAGCTGCTGAACCTTTAAGTTACTGGTTAGCCAAGACATTAAAATGAATGTGGTATATAGGAGTGAAGTCAAGCAGAGCAGTGTTTTGGGTTTATAGTAATTTGGGTGACAGGCAGGTGGCACTGGGGTCTAGCTAACATACAACTACTAAAGTCAAAAGTCAAGAGAAGGTTCAGGCATTTGTATCCCTACAGTGCTTTGCATATAATAGATACCTAATGTCTTCTTTATATCTTTCTTCTTAAAAAAAAATATATTTTGGTCCTAGCCAGTTTGGCTTAGTGGATAGAGCATTGGCCTGTGGACTGAAGGGTCCCAGGTTCGATTGCGGTCAAGGGTACATGCCCAGGTTGCAGGCTTGCTCCCCAGTGTGGGGCATGCAGGAGGCAGCCGTTCAATGATTGATGTTTCTATCTCTCCCCCTCTCTTTTCCTCTCTGAAATCAATAAAAATATTAAAAAAAAAAATAACTTTGACAGTGGATCAAACCAGAGAAGAAGGCTGTGGAATCATGGTTCCTAAAGGTCAGGATACAAGTGATACAGGACCCTGGATAGCTCCTTGGAAAAGCAGTTCCTCTAACCAAAATTAGAGTCCTTAGGAGACTCCTAAATGCTTTCAGTTCAAGATCTTTTCTGAGAATCTTACCCGCAAGATCAGAGGTTGCAAACTGGCAGCCCCTTGGGTTGTGTCTGGCCTGCATTACCTGTTTTGTTTGCCATGCAGTGCTTTTGAGTTGGACCCCAGTCTGGGGAGATTGGGGCTTTCAGTGGAGATACTGTGTATGAGATCAGAGGCCTTGGCAGGTGGGCTATAAGGGTGACTGAACTATCCTGAAGAAGGTGGAGGATTTTTTTGGAAGTAGCTAGGGCTGGAGGCTGATGCTGACCATGAGCAATTTTCCTATTCACAGGAGTGGGAATAGTCCCTAGCTATTTTACAGAAGGCTTCACTCCCTGAGCCCTCCACCCAGGGATTCCCTGTATTACGACTCCTTGTGCACCGGCCTGTTCACATTCAAGAAGCCTGTAGCTTGGCTTTTTTTTTTTTGACACTGGGCACATGGCTCTGATCTTTGGGGAGGCCTTTAGAGTACCAGCCTAATTTGGTAAAATGCTTGAGTTTACAGAATCACATTCTTCATTTCTCTTCTTTATTCCGCATACTACTTCCTCATTGGTTGGCTTCTTTAGGCAGAGCATATTTGTTCTCAAGTTTATCAAGGTCCACACCATTTCGTATGCTTCTTTGATATCCAAGCCCAGTACCGTTTGCCATTTTTTTTCTTTGAAACACTTGGTCAGCTGTACTAAGTTTTGCTACCTGCTTGTTCGGGGTGGGGACTCTAAATGGAACTTGCTAACGTTTAAGGGACTTTACCCAGTTACAATGCAGTGCTCTTAGTCTCCTGGGACTAGATGAATTATCTTCATTTTACTATGAACTTTTGGTGCCCCTGTTGACTAGTAAGTCTTTCTTGGCTTGTTTTAGAACTTCACAAGGACAACAAACTAGTCAAGGCTCAGTGAACCTTGGCTTTGTAAAATTGGCATTTTTTAGCAGCCTCTAACACCCACAAGCTGGGGGAAAGTGGGTCTGATGCCTCATGAAAGAAATCATGACATATAATACAAATCAAAACTGTTTTACTTAGGAGTCTGTACCTAATCTTTTTAACCCCCCACCCCCTCCCCAGCTCAAATGAACAGCAGCTTCTATTTGCTGAAAGTAGCTGACTTTCTGAGTAAGTAACCAACTCTTTTTTTGCTGCCTGTTCCCTTTGGCTTCTTGTGATTACTATAATATCGTCATATAGAATGTGGAGCACCATGGTAATTTTCATGACAACTGATCATTATTTTCCAGATAAAAGGAGGGAACTAATAAGTATTAGGAACTCAAAAAATGGTATTGGTCTAAAATCTTGTGATGCTAGTAGAATTTTGTACTGGAAAGGACTGTTTTGGAGCAACTGCCTAATTAAGTCTTTTCCTTTGGCAGACAAGGAAGCAGAGGTCCAGAGAGGTTAAACAACTTGCCTAAGGGGTCACTATGTTGTGAAATAAACTCAGGATCCTCAGTTTAGTGTTTCTTTGTGCTTCATCTTCTGTATGGCTTCTTTCTATTATAGCCCACTGGACCATAAGCTCCACGGAGGAACCATGTTTGTCCTGTTAATAAATGTTACCCTAGTGCCTACCATAGGACCTAAGTATTTTTTTGAGTGACTAGATAAACTGTTGGAGTTTCTAAAACTGGGGTACATGGCTGCATATCATATGATACATGAAGTCACAAGATAAAACATATCTTCCTAAAGTGTCAGTGTACTCAGATTTTTTGAAGTTGGATTGGTTTAAATATTATAACTAGTAATTTAAAAATTTACTCTTATCATGTTATGGAATGGATAATATTAGCGTGAGTTTAATAAGAAAGCATCAAATAAATTACAGGATTATAGTATTTTTAAGAAAAGCTAGAAATTTAAAAATGAGATCTGATTTTAAATGTTGGCAATTAACTTAAGGGTTATTTATTATTTATTTTTAATCTTCACCCAGGGATATTTTTTCCATTGATTTTTTAGAGAGAAGGGAAGGGAGGGAAGTGGGGGAGAGAGAGAGAAACATTGATGTGAGAGAGACACACTGATTGGTTGCCTCCCCCTCTCACCCTTACCCAGGCTGGGGAACCGAGGTACATGCCCTTGAGGAATCTAACCTGTGACCTTTCGGTCTTCGGGCCAACACTCCAACCACTGAGCCAGATTGGCTATGGCTTAATAGTTTTTATTTTTATTATTATTTTTTAATATATTTTTATTGATTTCAGAGAGGCAGGGAGAGGGAGAGAGAGATAGAAACATCAATGATGAGAGAGAATCACTGATTGGCTGCCTCCTGCACACCCCCCACTGGGTATTGAGCCCACAACCAGGGCATGTGCCCTTGACTGAAATTGAACCCATGACCCTTCAGTCTGCAGGCCGATGCTCTATCTACTGAGCCAAACCTGCTAGGGCCTTAAGAGGTTTTTAAATAAACTTGTGTGAGTCAGACAAAACACATCTTTGTGCCTGAGCATCTGTTCGTGACCTATGAAATAAACAGGTCTGGGCTCCTGCCTAGACTTTGGACAGGGCCAAATGGATGATGGTATCGGGGATGGCTGCCATTCTGGGCCTGGCTCCTCTCTAGCTTTAGACTGGCCATATAGCTCGGAGTGGAAAGAGTGAAGTTAAGAGTTGAAAGGTTAGGATAATTCCCACATTAAACATCACCATCTGTTGGAAGCAACTACTAAACTTACAGGCAATCTCAGCCCTTAGCTTCTCATTTGCTCCTCTTGTTTTGCAGATAAACTAAGGTCCAGAGAAGGAAGTAGAGTTTTTCTCTAGGACCCTAAGCAGCAGGCATAGGTCCTGGGCAGGCCCCACTTTAAACTCCATACCTTTGGTACTCCTGCCTCACATGCTCCAGTGGTATGGGGTAAGGGGCTTCCCTGGCTTACTTTGGGATGGTGAACTTCACTTCTAGAAACAGTCGCATCATTGTGAGCAAAGGGACGGTAGAGGTGGCAGTTAGTAGAATGCTCAGCCTCATCTTGGTGCAAAGGGTCTATTTCTGTCACTAGCGTCAGATTGACCTCATTTTTTCTACCTAGAAAGATGTAGAAGACAGCTAAGCAGATGGAGCTTTGATGCCAAGCTAGATCTGTCCCGCCTTGTGCTTTCCTTGCTTCTTTCCCTCTTCTGTTCCCTCCCCTCAGGCTTCTTCCTCCTTGAGCCTTACTACCTTTCCCTTCTGCATCACCCCTCCTCCATCCTTTATCTTTTGTTTTTCTCTCACTGTTGCCCTTCTCCTCACTCTGAAATTCTTATAATGCCAGTACAATAGGCGCAATCTGGGATTGGACATGTTTTCCACGTTTTTTGAGGAGACTTGCTCTAAGTAGGACAACTAAATAAGGGAGATTAGATGTCTTTAAATCGCTGCCTCTTTACCCTCACCCCAGGTTGGAAAGGATAAAATCTCAATACTGGACTTGGCTACAGGGTTCATATAGTCTGGTGCCACCTCATTTTGCTGCCTTCTGTCAGCTGCCTGGTGTTTAACACCCACTGTTTCCTTGTGCTCCTGCTCAGTGGAATGACTTTGTTTTAGCAATTCCCTCGGAATAGAAAGTTCTAGTAACTCCCCCCTTTTTTTAATGTTTTTATTGATTTTTAGAGAGAGAGGAAGGGAGAAGGGATAGAGAGATAGAAACATTGATGAGAGAGAAATATTGCTTGGCTGCCTCCTGCATGCTGCCTACTGGGGACTGAGCCCAGAACCCAGGCATGTGCCCTGACCAGGAATGGAACTTGTGACCTCTTGGTTCATGGGGTCAATGCTTAACCACTGAGTCACACTGGCTGGGCAACTCACTTTCCTCTTTATGTGACAAACTCCTACTCATCTTTCATACAGTTCAATTGCTACCTCCTCAACAAAGTTTTCCCTGATTGCTCCATAAGCAGAATTTATTTTGATCTTTGTATTTTGCTTCTACTTTTATAGTTGTATTTTGGTGTTCCATCACACCCAAAACTCCTCTCATTTATAGTATAGAACAGCAATTTTCAACCAGTGTGCTGCAAGAATTTTTAAACATTCAACACCTGACTGTTTAGTCAGGGCGGCATCAACCTCTTTTCCCTTAGATTATCAAATAAAAAAAATGACATCCAGCACAACAGTAGTCATTCAGTGTGAATGGATAAAAACTATACCCTTTTTTTGTCAGATCGGCAAAAAATATATTTTTTGGTGTGCCTCAGAATTTTAGTAATTAGTTTATATGTGACATGAGATGAAAAAGATTGAAAATCACTGGTATAGAGACCATATAAGCTAGGGGACAGTGTGCTACTTATCCCTGTTTTCCTTGTGTCATTGTAATAGGCCTGGCAGAATGAATGACAGAAATATAGGTGTATCAGTACCCATCGTATAGGGTTGAATGTTAAACGCTACAGTTATAAAAATTCTTTATTTCTGTTCCTTTCATACACCTGTTTAGGAAACAGTTTTACATACACATCTGAAGTAATGTACTGTCACATACTCTTTAAAGGCAAAGCACCACAGGTAAAGCTGATAAGCTGTCCTGAGTTCTCAGCTTATAGATCTTGCTTCCTGATTTTACATTAATTTCTGAAAGAAATGTCATCTCCAAAAAATGTTGAGGGTTGTAAAAAAATAATCACTATTTAATATTATAGGTGTAGAAATGGAGTATATTTTCTTTAAGAAATTAAAAACTGAGAAGAAAATGGCACTTAACATCATTGGTATATCAATGTAGGTCAGCAGGAAAAAAACCACTGTGATATATTTGTCTCTGATACCAAGAAGATACTGTAGTCTGAGCCTTAATATGCTCCCATGTTTCTACTAAATGCTTCTTCTCTGATGCTTTTCATCCTTTTCCATATTTCATATCAGAGGTTTGGTACAGCCTTTAAAACTTCATTAACAGGAACACATCCAGTATCCACAGATTTCTTCTCAAAAAGCATGCTGCCCATCAGATAGCCCGGCAGTTTCATTCTGATACTCTAGCCATGAAAAAACTCAGTACGACAGAGATAAATCCAGTGAATAGAAAAAGAAATCTATTGAGTTTTGGAATGTTTGGAGCATTGTATTGGTCTAGGATTATGAAACCTAAACCTCCCATTGTAAACAGGAAGCTGGATGTGAGTCCTACCATAATATATTGTCCATTTACCCTGTAGGCCAGTGATGGCGAACCTTTTGAGCTCGACGTGTCAGCATTTTGAAAAACCCTAACTTAACTCTGGTGCCGTGTCACATATAGAAATTTGTTGATATTTGCAACCATAGTAAAACAAAGATTTATATTTTGATATTTATTTTATATATTTAAATGCCATTTAACAAAGAAAATTCAACCAAAAAAATGAGTTTGCGTGTCACCTCTGACACGTGTGTCATAGGTTCGCCATCACTGCTGTAGGCCAAGAAAGCGAGTGGTGTCTGATGCCATGTTTATCAGTCATAGAGCCAGCACTTGGAGGTTCACCAATAGCATCATAAATGATTCCTTTGTAATGAGGAAGTAAGACACCACTACCAGAGCATACACTGTCATGGCCTAGGGCAACGGTTCTCAACCTGTGGGTCGCAACCCCTTTGGCGGTCGAATGACCCTTTCACAGGGGTCGCCTAAGACCATCCTGCATATCAGATATTTACATTACTATTCATAACAGTAGCAACATTACAGTTATGAAGTAGCAATGAAAATAATTTTATGGTTGGGTCACAACATGAGGAACTGTATTTAAAGGGACAGAAGGTTGAGAACCACTGGCTTAGAGCATTTGTACCCAGGATAGCTTCAGCTTCAGGTTGGGGCATTCCAGCACTAAGAATGGGATTCCAGCGTCTCCATGTTGGTGGTGGCAAGGGCAGCTCTTGGTCCTTGAGAGATACCTTCTAACTGGTAGAAATCTTGGAAGCTCCTAGAAGTTGGTAGCATTTGATTTCAGAGAGGAAGGGAGAGGGAGAGAGAGATAGAAACATCAGTGATGAGAGAGGATCATTGATCAGCTGCCTCCTACACTCACCCCACTGGGGATTGAACCTGCAACCTGGGCATGTATCCTGACCAGGAATCACACTGTTCATAGGTCAACACTGAACCATTGAGCCACACCAGATGGGCAAACTATTTTTAACAAGTTCCCTGAATCTCTGTTGTGTAACCAGATTGGAAACTTGTAATTGAGAGGAAAGAGCTAGAAGTAAGATCTGTATTATCTTCCTGTATCAACTTGGATAAGTTATCTTTTCTTTTTTTGGACCTCAATTTCTTTCTTTCTTTTTTTTTTTAATGTTCTTATTTATTTACTAAAGGCCTGGTGCATGACATTCGTGCACTGGGGGATGTTGGGGTCCCTCAGCCCGACCTGCACCCTCTCCAATCTGGGAGCCCTCAGGGGAGCCCTCTCCAATCCAGGAGTTTCTGTCTGTCTTTGCAATCTTATGAGCGAATTGTCTGAGACCCCCAACTCAGTTTGGTTTGTTGCTTACAGAATAATAAAGGCATTTTTTCTTCTTTGCTTCATTGGTGGAGATTTCCTGGAAGTCTTAGGATATCTTCCCTTTAATTTTTCCTAGACACTCTGATTTTACTTATGTCTCTCACCTTTGCTTTCCCTCCATCCCCCACCACAACAGTAACTTGCTCCAGGCTCACTTTGCTCTAGTGCAGTGGTTCTCAACCTTCTGGCCCTTTAAATACAGTTCCTCATGTTGTGACCCAACCATAAAATTATTTTCGTTGCTACCTCATAACTGTAATGTTGCTACTGTTATGAATCGTAATGTAAATATCTGATATGCAGGATGGTCTTAGGCGACCCCTGTGAAAGGGTCATTCGACCGCCAAAGGGGTCGTGACCCATAGGTTGAGAACCGCTGTTCTAGTGTCTAGGAGATCCGTCTGCCATCTGAACTACGATTCCCAGCATTCCTGGTGCTCCCCACGCTCTAGGCTTCTGCTTCAGGTCCTGGGGCTGCCATCAGAACTACTATTCCCAGAATTCCTGGTGCTCTCCACACTCTTGGTTTGCCCTTGCTCTGTCTCTGTCCCATGGCCTCCCACTCTGCCAAGTCCTTTAAGCTGCCAGCTCTCCCTCTCTGCTCTCCGTCTAGTGGCTTGGGGAGCCAAGTTCCCCAAGCCGCTCCACTTTCTGCCAGCTCTCCCACTCTGCTCTCTGCCCAGTGCCTGTGTATGCAAATTAACCCACCATCTTTGTTGGGTTAATTTGCATACTCACTCCTGATTGGCTGGTGAATGTAGCGGAGGGATGGTCAATTTACATGTTTCTCTTTTATTCTATAGGACTAGAGGCCCGGTGCACAAAAATTTGTGCACTCGGGGGGGGGGGGAGAGGGGGTCCCTCAGCCCGGCCTGTGCCCTCTCACAGTCTGGGACCCCTCGGGAGATAACGCCTTGCTGGCTTAGGCCTGCTCCCGGGTTGCAGAGGGCAGGCCCAATCCCTAGGTGCAGTCCCTGGTCGGGCTCAGAGCAGGGCCGAATGGGGAGTTGAGGCGCCGCCCTCTGTCATGTACAGAGCAGGGCGGATCGGGAGGTTGCGATGCCACCCTCAGTCACACTCAGGGTAGGGCCGATTGTGGGGTTGGGGCACCGCCCCCTGTCACACTCAAGGCAGGGTTGATGGGGAGGTTGCGGCGCCACCCCGTCACGCACAGAGCAGGGCCAATCAGGGGGTTGGGGCGCTGCCCCCTGTCACTCACAGAGCAGGGCCCATCAGTGGGGTTGGGGCTCCATACCCTGTCACGCACAGAACAGGGCCGATCAGGGGGTTGGGGCACCGCCACTGTCATACTCAGGGCAGGGCCGATGGGGAGGTTATGGCTCTACCCCATCACACACAGAGCAGGACCCGTGGGGAGGGGGGTTGGGGCGCCGCCCTCTATCACCCACAGAGCGGGGCCCATGGGGGGGGGCGCTGAACCCTGTCACACACAGAGCAGGGCTGATCAGGGGGTTGGGGCGCCTTCCCCTGTCACGAACAGAGCAGGGCAGATAGGGAGGTTGTGGCCCCGCCCCCTGTCACACACAGAGCCACAGAGCGATCAGGGGGTTTGGGCTCTGCCCCCGTCAGACTGATCCCAGTGCTGGGAGGCATATTACTCTTTTACTATATAGGATAGAGGCCTGGTGCACGGGTGGGTGCCGGCTGGTTTGCCCTGAAGGGTGTCCTGGATCAGGGTGGGGGTCCCCACTGGGGTGCCTGGCCAGCCTGGGTGAGGGGATGATGGCTGTTTGCAGCTGGTCACACACCCTTCAGGGTAGGGGTCCCCACTGGGGTGCCTGGCCAGTCTGGGTGAAGGGCTGAGGGCTGTTTTCAGGCTGGTGGGTGACTGAAGCTCCCAACCGCTCCTTTTTTTCTTTTCTTTTTATTCTGGGCCAGCTTTAGCTTTGAGGCTTGGCTTCAGCTCTTAGGCCTCCGCTGCTGAAAGCAGGTTTCTGGCCTTTGTTTACCTTCTGTATTTGAAACAGTGTTGCGATCCTGCTGGCTGAAGCACGGCGGACTAAAGCAGGTTTCTGGGGTTTTGTTTAGCTTCTGTATTTGTAACATAGTTGCTTAGAGTTGCAGCTCAGAGGCCTGCAGCGGCAGGCGGGGAACGTTGGAGTCCTCCGTCACTGAAGCAAGCAAGCCTCATGTTAGTTTCAAGCTGCGTGGTTGCCGACCGCCATCTTGGCTGGCAGTTAATTTGCATATTGCCCCGATTAGCCAATGGGAAGGGTAGCGGTCGTACGCTAATTACCATGTTTCTCTTTTATTAGATAGGATTTTTTAAGATATATTTTTATTGATTTCAGAGAGGAAGGGAGAGGGAGAGAGATAGAAACATCAATAATGAGAGAAAATCATTGATTGACTGCCTCCTGCATGCCCCCTACTGGGGATTGAGCCCGAAACCCAGGCATGTGCCCTTGACTGGAATTGAACCCTGCACCCTTCATTCCACAGGCTGACGCTCTATCCACTGAGCCAAACTGGCTAGGGCTGGACCTCAACTTTTTCAGCTGTATTATAACAAAGCTCATTCTCATAAAGGACCCTTTCAGCTCTAAATTTTAGGCTGCTTTATGATAAAATTAGTCTGGGCTCCTTTTCTATCAAAAATGTCTTCCTTCTCTGGGCCTACTCTGAGCAGGGCATTTCAGGCTTTGGTCAGAGGCCAGCATAGGCAGCCTAGACCCTGACTTTCTGTCAGAAGCACTGACTTGGCTCCTAATTAGAAGTGGATCAATATGGGCCTGCATCCAGGCCTGGGGAGCTTGTGAGGAGGCCTGAGGAGAGCTCCTAGCTAGGGAGAATCTGATTACCGTTAAATGGATCTGGTTACACTTGTCAACACAACAGTTCTGGTGGTGTAGACTTCCTCCGATGGGACCAGCAGGCTCTGAGCAAATGGGGAAATGGTTAACTTGTGTCCATCTTCCTTTGATATGTGTTCCCCAGCTTTATAAACTATATAATACTAGAGGCCTGGTGGTGGGGTCGGGGGTGGGGGTTACTCTTAGCCCAGCCTGAACCCTTTCCAATCTGGGATCCCTCTCGAAATCTGGGACCACTGGCTCCTAACTGCTTGCTTGCTTACCAACTTGATCGCTGCCTAACCACTCCCTTGCTAGCTTGATAGCCCCCAACTGCTCTCCCCTGCTGGCCTGGTGGCCCTCAGCTCCCCTCCCCTGCTGGCCTGGTGGCTCTCAGCTCCCCTCCCTTGCCAGCCTGGTGGCCCTCAGCTCCCCTCCCCTGCTGGCCTGATCGCCCCTAACTGCCTCTGCCTTGGCCCCCACCATCGTAGCTTTGTCCAGAAGGAAGTCAGACGGTTGGAAGATGTCTGGGATCCTGGTCTAATTAGCATATTACCTTTTTATTAGTGTAGGTGATCTTCTCGAATACCTACTAAGTGTTAAATATTGGGTTAAGCTGCTTTTATTTTTCCTAACAACCTACTGAATGGGTTGGAAAAGGAAACTGAAGCTCAGACAAGTGAAGTGACTTGGCTGCCCTGTGTATCACACAGCATGTTCTCTATAGTACTACACTACAGCGTTTATGATTATTTACAACACTGATTCCAAATTGATGTACTGTTCTCAACTAGGATCACACTTATCCTTCTAGACTAGAGCCCTTCAAAGATTGGAGGAAATTCTTTAAAACCAGTGGTGAGGAGGATGGGGGGATAGGCTTTGCTTGCTTTTGCTTTTTCATCTCCTTTCCAAGGTCCCTACGGAATGAGCAGGCTCTAATGGGAGAGATCAATCATCATTTGGGATCAATGGGAAGGCTTCCTCCTGCATGCAGTGCAGAGTCAGGTTTCTGAACTGGCCCTGTGGGAGGCGGGGGAAGGGACTCATGGATATTTCTAGGCGTTGTAGAACCTGCATGCTTAACACGCTCAGCTACCAGTGTGGTCAGACCAAATTCCCCCTATAGTTGTGTCTTCAACAAATATTGGTTGAGTATCTCCTATGTGTCAGAGCACGCTAGTGATAAGGATTCCCAGATGAAGACCCAGTCCCTGCCCTGAAAGACCTCACCATCTAGCATCAGAGTCAAACAAGGAAACAAATCACAGTATTCTGTGTGTGCCTTAATAGAGGCCTGTGCAAGGGACTCTGGGATTACAGAGGCATGAAGGTGGGTTTTCCTGGAGGAGATAACTTTGATCTGTACTTTGAAGGAAGAGTAAGAGTTGAGGCAGACAAGGCAAGGAGGGTACTTCAGATGCGGGAACTAGCTTAAAGATGTGTCCAGGAACTCTTGATAATGGAGTGGACATTAGAGCAATTTCTATCATGGAACAAATCATATTAGCAGCCCTAAGTCCTAGCCCCTTGCCAGATTTAGGATTGTAATAGTAACCACTGAGTGGCAGTAACACAGGAGCCGCAGGTGGGGAGAAGGAGGTGAGTTTATTAGGTGCCAACTGATACTTAGTTTCAGGGAGGAAGCTGATGAGCAGCAGCTCTCTGTCCTCTGAGCCAAACTTACAGAGGTGCTGGATGGGGGTTTTTGGCAGTGGTTTGAAAGCTCATCTAGCCCGGGCACATGGCTTTGCTTCTCTGATGGCAAAATCCTCTGTTCCACTCAGCCTACCCCTCCTTTCTCTGTTCTTTTAAAAGAAGAAATTAATGGAATCGGTTCAAAATACCCCTGAAGTGAAATTACATTTTTAACTCTAATTACTCTAATTAAACCTTGACAGCTGTAATCCTAGAATGGCAGATATGCTAAGTACCCCATGCCTGTGACAAGCTCACCTATCCAAATGGAATGTTGTTCTGTTCTGGGCTTGGGAGAATAATTCTTTTATGTTTTTGTTTTGTTTTCCCCCATTAGCATTTTAGTCTGGCCTCACAGCTTCCCCAAGCTAGGATAGCCATACTTGTGGGCTGCAGGCTTGCTCAGGACCCCTAATCTCAGTAGAGGTCCCTTTGCATTCAGAGACGATGCCCCTGATGGTCCCTATCACATACCTTTGTGTTCTCTCTTCAATTGAGGTCAGACTGCATTGTATACCTGAGCCTTTCCTTGGGTAAAATACCCTGCCTTTGGGAACCTGCTCTTATTAGAAGGCTGTCTGCTGTTCTAGGGCTAAATCTGGATCTAGGTTCAGTTTATGGCTGATATTAAGGATACAGTTTGAGGTCAGGGACAAGGAGCTCTGAAAATAGGATATTCTCTTCACACATCTCAGCACAGGGTAGAGTTATCTAGAGAAATGCCTGATCTTGACCCTTAACTAGTTAACCTGGCCAGACCAAGGAACATGATGAGGAGGGAGAGGGGGCAGCCCTTGAAGCAGATTGAAGTCTCATTAATGCTGTGAGTCATTTCATAGTTCTGTTGAACCAAATATCCCTACGTTCTAGTGACCTCTGCTCAGCCTAGACGCCTGACCTGTCAGCAGACACCGGGTGCTATGTTAGGTACTGCAAGAGATACAGAATTAAGATACTTACCCCTGCCCCTGAGAAGCTGAGAATTGTGTGGAAGTGGGGAGGCAGTGGTGAGTGAGTGACAGTCATAAAAGTATGACTAATTATGTAAAGCAGAACAAGCAAAGACTTCTCACAGGTGTTGGCATTTGAGTTTGTCACTGAATAGGCAATATTGGCAGAGGAAGGGAGAAGGACATTGCAGGTGATAGGAAACAGCATGGGTAAAGGTAAAAAGTTGGAGTACAGTGTGCAGGGAAGGATATGGTAGAGAATGAGGGTAGAGTTTAAACTTTATCCTACAGGCAGAGGGTATCCAATGAGGGTGCAAGGCTATGAGAGAGTATGATGCATTGGGAGACAGTGATTGGAAACAGTGCATTAGAACAGGTGTCAGCAAATTGTGGGCTGTCGGCTCAATTCAGTCTGATGCCTCTTTCCGTAAAGTTCTGAAATACAGCCACACTCATTTGTTCCTCCATGATTGCTTTCATACTACAGTGGTAGAGTTGACTCTACAGAGACTGATATAAGCCCACAAAATCTAAAATATTTACTATTTGTTCTTTACAGAAAAAGTTTGCTGACCTCTGAGTTAGAAGTAAATTATGAAAGTTCTGTGAGAGATGATAAATATCAGGACTAGGCCTGAAATGGATTGGAGGTGTCAAATGAGACTTTTTAGAAAAAGAGACAGCATGATTAATCAGAGAACACCTATCCCATCTGCCTCTCAAAACTTTGCAAAGGCCAAATATGCTGAAAGTCACCATGGTCACAAAAGGCACAGGATACGGGCAAGTACTGATTTGTCCTTATTAGCTGTGTGACCTTGGGTAACAATCACTTAAATTCCCAGAAGGCAGGTGAATATAGTAAATAGGATGACAACAACAACAACAAAAAGAATCAGTCAGATTCTTCCTCATGTCACAGAGCTCTTAGTCTGCCACTTCTCTATACTTCACACCTGTTTAAAAATCTGAGGGCCCTCTAATGGGAAAGAGAGACCCTAGAAAACCTGTAACATAGTTTGAGTTGAGAAGTTGAGCATGGATATGCAGAGTGTTTTCATCACCCATGGCAGTTGGTGGTGTGGAGAGGGGCCCATGATACTCTGAGGACACCCTGCCCTTTCCTAATTACTGGTACTTGTTCTGCCCAAATTGAATTTATTCCTAGCCTTCAACCTCCAGGGCATATTAGGCCCCTGCAAAACTAAAGGCTGGATCACCTCTCCCAGCCAGAAACTGTATCAGTACCCCTTCATATCTCTTATGTGCTTCTTCCTGCCAACTACACTGTATCCCCTATCCTTCACTCCTTTTTCCCCAGAACATTGTGCATCTATCTTTTAGAATAGAAGAAAAAACACTGGATGAGGAGACCACAGTGGTAGGTTCCAAACTCATTTCTCCCTTCAGCTTACTATGTGATCTCAACCAAATTGTTTCAAGGTCCTGGCCCTTCTGTAGACTCCAGTACAAATTACTTTAGCCACTTCTTGGGATTTGAGATTTCTTCTCTAAGACCCAACTTCAGAGCACATCCCTTTTTTCCTTTTCCCTTTGCCTGTGTTTTTCCTTTTTCCTTTACCCCTTCCCTTTCAATTAAGAATATTAGTATAAACCCACACCGCATTTACTTGAAATTCACTACCTTCATAGTCATATCTCTAGCTATTTTTACTAGTTGGGTTCCAGGAACTGTCACTAAGTCTAATTATTATAATGAAACAGACCCTGGGGGTTAGTTTCAGCTGACCCTAGAGGTGTTCAGCAAGGCATGATGTCTCTAGGATGGGCAGTCTATTTCAGTACAGGCAAACATTTGGCCCTGGGCATCCGTGATACACTAGAGCAGCGGTTCTCAACCTGTGGGTCGCGACCCCTTTGGAGGTCGAACGACCCTTTCACAGGGGTCGCCTAAGACCATCTTGCATATCAGATATTTACATTACGATTCGTAACATTAGCAACATTACAGTTATGAAGTAGCAACGAAAATAATTTTATGGTTGGGTCACAACATGAGGAACTGTATTTAAAGGGCCAGAAGGTTGAGAACCACTGCACTAGAGGAAGAAGGGCCAGGCACTGATCTAGGCAAGTTACATATTTTCTCCATCCTTTTCTCTCATAACTTATGATATAGGTAATATTATCCCTGTTTTACAGATGTGGGAACTCAGTGACTAACTCATGGTGGATACAGGGAAACAACTAAATATTCCCTGTTTCCAAGTAGGGGAGAGTGGTAGAGGAGCTAGACAAGTAAACAGAGTGGTCAAAGCTCTAAGACAGCGGTTCTCAGCCTGTGGGTTTTGACCCCTTTGGGGGTTGAACGACCCTTTCACAGGGGTTGCCTAAGACCATCGGAAAACACATATATAATTACATATTGTGTGATTAATCACTATGCTTTAATTATGTTCAATTTGTAACAATGAAAATACATCCTACATATCAGATATTTACATGACGATTCATAACAGTAGCAAAATTACAGTTATGAAGTAGCACCGAAAATAATTTTATGGTTGGGGGTCACCACAACTTGAGGAACTGTATTAAAGGGCCGCGGCATTAAGAAGGTTGAGAACCACTGCTCTAAGAGGATACACGAGAGCAGTTAAGTGACAGTGATACCCAGAGCCAGGGCTCAAGCCCATGTCTGCATGATATTTCTACGATATCATGCTGCCTTCCCCTGCAAAAGAGTAGGGAGAGTTGGCTAACTCAAGTGCAAGTCCAGGTTGGCAGGCACTCTCTGGAGTGTGGCCACTGGTCGGGAGGCCTGGCCTTGGGATTCAGAACTGGACTTCAGTCATAGCAGGCCTGAGGTGTTAGGCAGATGACAAAGGTAGAGGCTTTCACATGGACCTGGGCCCATTGATAGAAAGAGCACACGATTTTGTGCCCTCTAGAAGTAAAGCCTGGTGGTCAGCACTGGCAATATCATGAATACCACAAGGAACCGCAGAGTCAACTCTGTGGTACAGGAGAACAGGGAGGAATGGTTGATATCCAGGGACTATGGGTGGGGGATGGGAGTTACAGCTAAGACTTTAAAATATTTCCTGCCTGGCCCTGCTGGCACAGTTCAGTGATTGAGTGTCGACCTATGAACCGGGAGGTCATGATTTCGATTCCTGGTCAGGGCACATGCCCAGGTCGTGGGCTCGATCCCTAGTAGAGGTCGTGCAGGAGGCAGCCAATCAGTGATTCTCTCTCATCATTGATGTTTCTATCTCTCTTTCCCTCTCCCTTCCTCTCTGAAATCAATAAAAATATATTAAAAATAAATATTTCCTGCCTGTAGTTAGAATTAGTTTGAGGACTGGATTTGAGTTGCTGTATCCCACCTGAAATGATAGAGTTAGTATAGATAGTGAGAAGGAAGGGAAGAGATTTTACAGACTGACAGGAGCCAGTCTCCAGGTTAAAAAAAAATAAGCCTTGTTAGATTCTACAAATTATTCCAGCTTAAAAATTTGAACCATTTTCTTCTCAGCATAGCCCTTGCAAATGTTCATTCCCTGCCCCAGAGACCCTGTGTTCTTTTTTCTCTGGCCCTGGCTAGGCAGGCAGGCCGTGGCTAGCTCTGGGCCATAGCATCCTTCAGTCTTGCTCTTTCACCTTGGGTCCTCTTCTGTGAAGCCCCTGATAGTGTTAGATTCAGTTTCTTCATCTGTGAAATACAGGGATTGGGCTACCGGAACGAGGTCCTGATGTTCTATGCTCAGGAGCTCCTTTATCCACCAGATCTGAAGTTCAGTCTTTTTTTTAAAACCCTCACCAGAGGGTATTCTCTCCATTGATTTTTAGAGATACCGGGGTCAGGTTTCAAACCTACAACCCAGGTCCATGTCCCTGACCAGGAGCCGAACCCATTGAGCAATACTGGCCAAGGCCTGAAGTTCATTCTTAAGGCTAACAGCAGCCCCCACCCTTGGTATCTAATAGTCTTCACATAACAACTGAATTTCTACTAGAATTCACAGATTTTTTTTGATTTTTTTTTTGCCTGGCCATCTACTTATGATTTCAATTTTGGGGTAAAATTGCCATTATCTCCCAGATACTGAAACTGAGGTTCTTGGGTTGAGTCCAAATCTGCAGAGCATTGTCACTGCTTTTTTCTTTTTTTTTTAAATTCTCACTTGAGGATATGTTTTTGCTTTATTTTTAAAATTTATTTTAGAGAGAGCGGGAAACATTGATGGGAGAGAGAAACATCAATCGTTCGCCTCCTGCATGCACTGACCAGGAATCGAACCCCTAACCCAGGTATGTGCCCTGACTGGGAATCAAACCCACCACCTTTTGGTGCAGGGGATGACGCTTCAACCAAGTGAGCCGTCAACCAGAGCTGCATTGTCTTTGCTTTTTAAGTACCTATTCAAAAAACGATATGTGAACTTGAAACTTGGAGCTCCATGTTCCACATTGAGGATACTTCCAAAGTCATTCTCTACTGTCAGAAGTCTGGATGATGTGGGAAGCGCCCTGACTGGGAGTAAGCAGACTGATTCTGGCCCTGCCACTGCTTTTCTTTTATAACTTTGAAGAGATCCTCTCCCCACTTTGGTCTTACCACCCCTTCTGTAAAGTGGTGGGGCCTCTTACAGCTCTGGTCTCACCAGGGACAGAAAGCAGTCTTCTACACAGTTCAGTTTGCAGAGCTCTATCTGGCCCAAGCTTTGGTGTGTTGGTTGTAGAGTATAAAGGCTTAGATTCTTGCTCCCAACTCAGGAGGGGGAAGGGAAACCATCCAACTGTCTCATTAGCATGGAGAAAAGAAAACAGTAATTACTTGTGCCTCCCTTGATGATTCCTGTGGGTTGGCTCTTCTAGGGAAGGAGGAGGGAGAAATTGGAGACAGTTTTAGCTGAGGAAGGAGAAATGCTGTTCGCTGCTCAGAAAATGCAGAGGCAAGAATTATTGTCTTGCACATCTGTTATATTCTCTGGATATTCCTCCAGGCAGCCTAGAGACTGCCTGGATTGAGTTTCATCTACTTATGGCACACATAATGTTCTCAGACATGAACATGGATTGGGCTCAAGAGTCCTAATGTCTCTTGTCATTAAGAAGTCAGCTGCCCTTCAGGGCTGCCTTTTGTGATATGCTGGTATCCTGAGACCTGTCTTTCTTAGGGAGTAGAGGAGGGTTTTACTGAGCCATTTTGTGACTGGCTGCATTTTTATTATGTTGTCATATTTTTAATCCCCATGGTAACACAACCAGTTGGTTTCTTATACCAGGGCACAGGCAACCACACAATAGAGCCAGTCACAAGAGGCAAGGTCAGGCATCCTTGTGAGTGGGAGGAGTGTGGTAGGACTTCAAGACAATGAAGTTTGGTCAAGACTGGGGAAAGCAGACCTCATAAAGGTTAAGGTGGTTAAAGCTTTGAGGTTAGGGTCAGCTGGAACAGAACTAACAAATAGATTGGCAAGTGTGGCTCTTGGGACAAGGGCTATTTGCTCTATGTCCAGTCTTGTACTCCTTGATGGATGTGGGCAGTTGTGCATCTTCAGGTGCTGGTTGCAATAGAAGTCAGTCTGAAGCCACCTGTAGGTGAGCCCTGCCTGATTGAGCCTTAGAGCTATTACGCTTTTATTATGTCCTGTGGCTGCTCACGCCTGCCTTGGTTGCCGCCCGAGAGGCCGATAGAGCCAGCTTCCATCTTCCTTCCCTTCTCCTGAGGAAGATACCACTCAGCAGCACCTCTTTCAGTCAGTCATCCTGCAGGCACTGGAGATAGCTCTCCTGTAAACAGCAAGGGTTCTGTAGGGACCTGCTATTCTTTAAAAATGTGCTTTACAAATATAGGATATGACTTCTTTTGTCAGATCTCTCCTTAGCCCCCTGAAGCACTCTTTCTCTTTTCCCAGGCCTTTTGCTTGGTTCCTCACCTAACAAAAGCCTTTGATATCCAGACCCCAGTACTTCCCAATATTTTCTCTTAATTCACTTCCTGGCTTCTTCCCTCTAGTCACCAGTTATAGATTCCTGTTTTCCATATATTCCTGTAGAACCTGCCCTATTATTTTTTTTATGCAGTGCTCCAAAATAATAGCCTGGTCCATGGGAAGGAGTGCTTTTTCCAGGTTAACTTGCAGTCATTTGGGACATAGTAAAGTGCTTCCCAGAAATAGAGACAGTATACATACTCAAGGACACAGTTCATGCTGATTCTTGCAAAGGTGTTCTAGCATCGTATTCCCTTCCAGTATAAGGTGTTTTGATCAGGTTTAGCCCAGGTACCTCTTATGACTTCTTGACTGTTTGTTAGATTGTCTTAGAATATTTTGTCCTTAAGGGCATAATATCCAGTTCTGTAAAAGCCCAGCTCTTCTCTTACTGCAACAATGAGCTGAGAGCCCCTTGGGGAAAGCCTGGTAAGGCAAGTCCTGCAATACTGGAACTTGAAGGTACGCTTGTATTTTATCCCCGCCCATCTTTTTCCCAGGCATGCAAAACTAGCAGTTGCTTAATCAACTACACAATGGGAGAATTTGGTCCATTTCCTAAAACTTTATTATTGGTGCCTGCTTTGATATGCATGGACTCCTTTATTTTTGAGCATGAGAAAGTGCAATGTATATAATAGAAAAAACACAGTCTTTGGAATCATTTCTGGGTCCCAGTATGTTCTCTATCTTAGCTGAGTGATTCTAGACAAGTTGCTTTATTTCCAAGACTCAGTTTCCTCCTGTAAGATGGGGATAATTGTACTGACCTCAAAAGGTTATTAGGAATAAATGAGAATAATTAAGACTTTGGGCATAGGGTATGATACATAATAGGAAAGGCAAATGTACATTTCTTTCCTTTTTCCTATTCCTTTTTATTGCTTCTTATTCATACTTTTGTGGTACTTCAATGGAATAACAGCTCCTGTCATTGAGTCACTTTTGCCAGGCCCTGAGCTAAGGGCTTTCCTATGCTTTCTCATTTATTTCTCCCAATAACAAATTTGTGACGCAGGAACCATTTTAAACAAATAAAGGAAACTGAGGCACAGAAGGTAAGGACCTTGCCTAAGGTCACAAAGCTAGTAGAGACAAAGCTGGGATTCAAACCCAGGTGCCTGATTCTAGAGCCTGAGCTCTTCGGCACTAAATTGGTCATTACTACTTTTCTGTTACTTTCCCTGAGCAATTTTCTCTTTACTGGGACCTGCTGGGATTTGTGTGCATGTAGTTCTTGAGCGTTTTTAGTCACAGTTTAATGCCTGACTGTCTTGGAGGTACAGACAGTGACATTGTGTATGCCACAGCTTTTCTTAATTCTTCCACTCAGAGCAGATCCCTTTAACTGAAAGATGGTATAGCTACCACCTTTTTAAAAAGAGACAATCCCATCATTACTTCTTTTACTGTTCACATCAAACCAAATAGTTTTATCAACCCTGTTCGACCCATCAGCAGATCCTTCAAAAGAGTAGGTTCTATTACCCTCATTTTACAGATATGGAAACTAAGGTCCAGGAAGGTGAAATGATTCGTTCAGGGTTACATGGTGAATTGGAGGTAAATCTGAAAATAGCCTTTAGGTTTTCTGATTCTTAGCCCAATGCTCTCTCCACTAATTTAGTAAGAAGGAAAAGTACGTGTGTACAATATGCAGATGGGACCTAAAGAGGGTTGGTCTGTACTAGGACCTAGGATCTAGAGCAGCGGTTCTCAACCTGTGGGTCGCGACCCCTTTGGCGGTCGAATGACCCTTTCACAGGGGTCGCCTAAGACCATCCTGCATATCAGATATTTACATTACGATTCATAACAGTAGCAACATTACAGTTATGAAGTAGCAACGAAAATAATTTTATGGTTGGGTCACAACATGAGGAACTGTATTAAAGGGCCAGAAGGTTGAGAACCACTGATCTAGAGAGTTCTGAAAAGGGACCTTGATTCTTCCATCTTCATCCTAGTTCATTTACACACATTTTAGGAATTCAACAGAAAAGGAGAAACACTTTCCTTTTATGGTTCAATACATTTTTATGGCATGGTGCTGTGGGGAAGGGTCCAGAGGATGTCCGTATCCCTTTATCCATAGGCCGGTTAGACTCGCAGGGCTTATTAGCCTGGAGTAACCCCTGTAGAAGAAGCAGAGGAATAGCGGAAGAACCTGTATGTCTTCTGACTTCTGCAGGCTTCAGCCTAAACCAGGAGAGGGGTGAGCTCGGGCAGGACAGTGGTGAGAACTGAGGATTGGAACCCTGAGGAGCTTTACTTTATTTCTGCCTACCGATTTAGTCTGAGGTTTAGACAAGTAAGTTCCCTTCATTTAAAATTTATGATGAGGAATTCCTAGTGCTGCTTAAAATAAATAAAAAAATCCTTGGTTCTGGAACAAGAAGGAAAAATAAATCTTTCCCAAAGTCTAGGCTTCAGACATTTCAATTCTGCCTAGGCATCCTCTTCCTTTTTGTCTCCTTTACTTTTTCTGATTTCACCACTTTCCTCTCTCTTTTTTAAAAAATATATTTTATTGATTTTTCACAGAGAGGAAGGGAGAGAGATAGTTAGAAACATCGATGAGAGAGAAACATCGATCAGCTGCCTCCTGCACATCTCCTACTGGGGATATGCCCGCAACCCAGGTACATGCCCTTGACCGGAATCGAATCTGGGACCCTTCAGTCCGCAGGCCGACGCTCTATCCACTGAGCCAAACCGGTTTCGGCCTCTCTCTCTTTTTTAAAACCCTTACCCGAGGACATCCGTGGAGGAAGGTGGGGAGGGGGAGAAAGAGAGAGAGAGAACGAGAGGGAGAGAGGCAGAGGAATATCATTGTGAGAGAGAACATCAATCGGTTCTCTTCCATACATGCCCCAAACAGGGTTCGAACCTGCAACCCCAGGTATGTACCTTGACTAGGAATTGAACTGGCAACCTTTCAGTGCACAGGATGACACTCAACCAACTGAGCCATGCCAGCTGGGCTCCCTCTCTTTTCTCTGTTAACTGTCCATCTTTCCTCCTTATCCCTTCCTCTCCTTGCTTCTCCCCAACTCCTGAAAACAAGAATGAAAAAAGCGTACCTTTAGCTAACAGATTAGTAAATACTGATATTATAGGTACTGGGGCTGAGAGTCAGAACATGGAGCTTGAGATATTGGACTTTACTTTTAGACCTCAGAACCAAGGCGCTGGGGCAGGTGTTCATTCATTTATTCATTCACATGTTCCTCAAATACTTAGTGACTCATACCTGCCAGGCTCTCTGCCAGATACTTGGACTATTCCAGTTAATAAGACCCTAAATCTGCCATAAGATCAGTCTTATGGGGAAGACATAGCAGCAGTAAACCTCCTTTCCCTCCTTCCCCCATTCAAATAATTGGATTTTGAGGTAGAAAGGACTTTATCTGTTCTTCCTTTCATGTTACTACATAATCAAGTAAGGCAGACCATGAAGTAAGTAAGAAGCACATAGGCTTTCAAGTAAAGTAAAGCAGACCTAGGTTCAAATCCTGGCTCTGCTACTTAATAGCTGTTTGACCTTGAATGACAAACAGCCTTACCCATCTTCAGTTACCTTTGCTATAAAATGGACATGCCATCCCCTGCTTCATAGAGTACCATGAGGGCTAATAGCAGAATGCCTAGTTGAGTGCTTGGCGCAGAGTAGCCTAAGCCTTTCTATCACCTTGCATCAAGACCTGGCTTAAGTAAGTCCTTATTCCTTCTATGAAGCTTCTGAGGCCACATACAGTCAGACATTTCTTTCTCCACTTTTATGGCACTCTGAACTGTTAGATCTGCCTAATATTGTTAGTAGTTCTTTGCAGGAAGTTGACACAATCTCACCCTGAACTGCAAGGAGCCCAAGAATAAGGACTGTTCTCATTCATCCCTGCACTCTCCGTATCCCCTAAACCTGAGCTATGGCCATGGCCACCTAGGCCCAGGAAATATTTTTGATTGATTGGATAGAAGGCTTCTATATATACTCAGTGTATTGCAGCTGACAGAAAGAGCTGTTAAATAAAGATCTGGCTGGGAGTCTTCCATCCTAACTTTCCCCCTTTTCTATTACCACATTGATTCTCACAAAATCCCTCTGTTATAGGCAGGATGGGAATTATATCCCTATTTTGTAGCTGAGGAATCTGAGGCTCAGATTAGAATCCAGGTCTTTTGTTAAGTGTAAGATTGGAGTAACAGGAATGAGAATAGAAATCCTAACTGACTAGGTTTCCATTCTTTGGAAGCAGTACAGATCTTTATAAGCAAGAAGGAACAGGGGGACTATAGTTCTGAGGCCTTAGCTAATGGTGAGGCCAGAGCCAGATGTAGTCACAGCCAGAGATGTTTCAAGAACATGACAGAAAGTGGTGAGAATGGGTTTAGGATAACTTCATTGAGTTTCTAGGCTTTGAAGATTAAGGATTTGAATACATACAAAGTACATAGTACATGTACAAAGCGCACCAAAAATGCCTGAAAAACAAGCATTCCAGGTGAGACAATGGCATGGACAAAAAATGTATGAGAGCTTGGAAGGCCCAAGGTAGACATAAGGCAGATGTTGACTAGATCATGGCATACCCGTGGAGTGAGTCTGAGGTGGTTGGGAGCCATGACCTTTTTTTTTTTTTGAGCAGGAGAGTAGCATTAGGAACATTAGTCTGACAGTGTGTGCCCAATGGATTGGAATAGGAGAAGTGAAGGGAGACTAGTGAAATAAGGACCAGGGAAGAGGCTACTATAACAGTCTGTCTTTATAATGTCAGCACATTTTAAGAAATACTCTAGCTGTGCAGGCAAGAGGTAATGAGATCCTAACCAAGAGGAAGTTGACACAGTAGAGAATAATGAAGAACAGTGTGGATGTAGAGCTCTTAGAGCAAAAAACCCCACAAGGACTTCGCAGTTGTGAGAATGGGGAATGAGGGAAGGAGGAGTTGGAGAACATGAACATTTGGAGTCTAATACTTGGAGAACAGTTATTCTACTTGCTGAATCATGGAGGTGGGAGACAGGAGATGAGTTCAGCCTACTGACATGTTGAATTGAAGGTGCTAATAGTTTATGCCCTTACCACCAGTCCCCTAATGCCTCTGTCCCAGTTCCTTTACCCTGGCTTACAGAGATTTTTCAGTTCCATGTGTTTTCTTTTTTTCAAGCCTAGAGTCCCTCACAGATCCCTCTACCTATGTCTTAGAACAATTCTTTTCCCCCTCGCTGAAATAAGATAGTACATGTAAGGTGCTTAGCCTAGTACCTAGTCTAATTTCAAAATGTGCGTTAAATGTTAGTGGCTATGAAATGGCTATTTTTGTGGATATCATAGCTTTGTGATTACAGTAGCTTCAGAATTAGAGAAGTCTCTGGAACCACCTGGCTGAAGGACTCAGGAGTCATTCAGCTGGTATTCAGTAAAAAGCCTGGACTGCAAGTAAATGGAGACGATCTCAGGCTTGGGTATAAATGGGGTCTTTGAGCCATGCCAGCTAGGACTAGAAAACATGTTTCCTGACTTCTACTTTTGAGAATTGGCATAGTGTGTGGTTAGAAGGCCAAGCCTTAGATGCTGGATTTCCTGGGTTCATGTCCCAACTCTATCATCTACTAGTATTGGCTTTGTAACCTGGGCACATTTATTTAATGTCTCTGTACCTCCATTTCCCCATTAGTAAAATGGGAAATATAACAACACACCAACCTTACAAAATTGTTGTAATACAAACAAAGGGTTTACAACAATGCCTGGCATGTGCTCCTATTCTCCTTATCCCGAAGTCATGTTTATTCCACATTCCAGGTAATATATAAGGCTTCCCTGTCCTTCAGCCACCCTCACCCAGCAGAGGAGGGGATGATCAGAGAAACCTGAAATCTATCTAAGTGATCTCAGAGCACTTAAAAGTTTGTCCCTGCTCGGTTCTAGGTTATCTAAACCTGGCCCAGGAGTGAGAGGGAGTTAGAGTTGTTCCAAAGACCCAAGTTCCATTCCCAGTTCTGCCACTGACATCCTTTGATATTGGACAAGTCACCTAACCTCTGAGGCTCAGTTTTCTCATACGTAAAATAAGGAGAATGAGTAATTTCTCCATGTGTATCTGGTATGTCATTCTTCCCATCACTGCATTCTAGCTATATTGACTTATTGACTTATTTGCTCCTTAAGCATAATCAACTTATTTTTGCCTGTTGCCTCAGGGCCTTTGCACTTGTTATTTCCCCCCTCTCTAAAACACTCTTCCCTTAGAGCTTTGCAAATCTTACCCCATACTTATTCAGGTCTCTGTCTAGTAGTCAGTTCTTGAAGAAGCCTTTCCTGACCATTTTACCTAAAATAGGCCTCATTAACAGCTTGGAGGGACCTGGAGGTTATTATGCTAAGCAAAATAAACCAGTCAGAGAAAGACAACTATCACGTGATCATATCACTGTATGTGGAATCTAATGAACAAAATAAACTGATGACAAAATAGATCCAGAGATACTGGAAGCGTGGAACAGACTGATGAATCGTAGAGGGAAGGGGGAGGGGGGGTTGCAAGAAGAGATTAACCAAAGCATTTATATGCATATATGCATAACCCGTGTACTCAGACAATAGTGCAGTGAAGGCCTGGGGATGGGTGGAAGGGGTCAATGGGGGAAAAAGAGGACATCTGTAATACTTTCAGCAGTAAAGATAAATTTTTTAAAAATAGACTTCATTCTCATTCTTTCTTCCTTTACTCTGCTTTTTTTTTTTTTTTAAATGACCGCACTTACAATGACCTGCAATGATATATTTATTTATTAACCTATCTTTTGCTAGGATGCAAGACATGTGAGGGCAGGGACTTTGTTTATTTTATATTTTTAATCCTCACCCAAGGACATTTTTATTGATTTTTCAGCGAGTGCGGGGGGGGGGGGGGGCGCGGGGAGAGAGACATCCATCAGTTGCCTTCCGCACAGGCCCCACCAACCAGGGCTGTGGATCAAACCTAGGTATATGCCCCAACTTGGAATCGAACCCACGACTCTTTGGGGTACTGGACGATGCTCCTACCAACTGAGCCACACCAACCAGGGTGAGGGCAGGGACTTTGAATGCCTGCATATACCTAAATTCTGAGCAGGACTCTGACTGAATTCCCTCTCTGTTATAGGTGGGCCCTGTTCCCAGAGGCAGCTGGTGCTGATCCTGTAATCGCAGACTGAGTTCAGCCTCGGTGAGTGAGGCAAACTGGCAAGCTTGGGCTAAGGTACAGAGTAACTAGTTTGGGGCTTATTTTTACCCTTACTACAGATAACTTATAGGTGATTACTCTTCTACTCCATGTCTAAGAGATTGACATAGGCAGCCTCCTGTATTGAGAGGAAAACTGAACTTGCTTTACTGGAGTTGTCATGAGATGGTCTTTTCCCATGAATAAGGCAAAGCAGATTCAATGCTTTCTGGCTTCCACCAGCTGCTTTGTGCTGCAGATCTGAACCTGGCAGTTCCCACAAGCTCTCTTAACATGACCGAATAGTCCTTAGAGACTTTCCTGATTCCAGTCTTGACTGTGCCCTACCAAACCCATAGGTCAGCTTTAGAAAATCCTGTAGTTTTATCAGTCCTGCAAAATGTGATCATGAACAGTTGTGAGAGTGGAGTGATCGAGTAGAGCTGTGTGAAGGGGAAGTCAGGGGGAGCTTAGAGGGAAGACAGCAGATAATGAGATGGGAAGGGAAATCAATCTATTTTTTAAAGATTTTTATTGATTTTTAGAGAGAAGAAGGGAGAGAGAAACATCAATCGGTTGCCTCCTGCATGCCCCCTACCAAGGATCGAGCCCGAAACCTGGGCATGTGCCCTTCCCAAGATTTGAATCAGCAACCATGCTGTGCATGGGACGACTGCCATACTGGTCAGGGTGGGAAATCAACATCTTAAGAACCAATTGTGTTATGGATCTTATTTACCCTAGACAAAACCCTGTTTTATAGGCGAGGAAACGGAGGCTCAGGCAGCTAAAATAAGGTGCCTAGGGCTTATGCGTGGGCAAAGCCGATGTTAGAACCTAGGTCAGTCTAACTGTAAATAGCATGGTTCTCCCTGACTTGGCAGGCTTTCTTTGCGTTGCTAATCTCCCTGGAATACTGATCTTTCTTGTAAGTTCAAGAAGACAGACCTCCTCAGAGATTCAGAAAGGAGGCCCAGGTATTTGAGGGGCCCAGCAGGGCAGGTAGCAGTTGGGGGTGCCTTCTGAGCAATGGCATTGCTAGTGAGGGGATAAGAGGCTAAAAATGATAAGAAGAACCCTTCAAGCTGGCAGAGGCTTAGGCTAAATACAGAAGAAAACACCTGTTACACATTGGGTCCTATAAACACTTGGACCAGAACAGACAGGAATCTGGAGAGCTGGGTTGGAGCTGAGAATCGTGGATTTTTATCTTCTCTCTCAATATCTGCCTTTGGACAATCTCCATTATCCTATTTGTAAAATTGGAGTGCTCCCCACACCTCACATTGTGTGTACAGTAACCAAGGAGGATGTTATAGAGCAGTGATGGTGAACCTTTTGAGCTGGGCGTGTCAGCATTTTGAAAAACCCTAACTTAACTCTGGTGCTGTGTCACATATAGAAATTTTTTTGATATTTGCAACCATAGTAAAACAAAGATGTATATTTTTGATATTTATTTTACGTATTTAAATACCATTTAACAAAGAAAAATCAATCAAAAAAATGAGTTCGCGTGTCATCTCTGACACGCGTGTCATAGGTTCGCCATCACTGTTATAGAAAATCAAATGAGAAATGCAAGTTGGAAAGCTTTGTAAATTGTAAAGCAGCATGACCGAAATGAGAGAAAGTAAGAAGAAAACCGAAGTGTCCCTGAAGAAAACATAAGTGTCCCTGACATCTCAGTCCCTGACCTATTTGTCATTCTGTTTCCCAAAGGTAAAGGGAGGGTTTTCCTTTGGAAATTTGTACTGTAAATCTTTCCCCATGTCCTTCTGTCCTTCTGCAGGCCCTTCCCAAAGCTCAGTCTTTTCAGAAGGGAGGGGACCTCAGGGCACAGAGACAAAGCCAGGCAGCATCAGCAGCCATGATTTGCAGCATGTTGGTTGCCGAATGCAGGTTTAAATGCACTCACACAGCCTGGCTCCAAGGCCACTGCCGGCACAGATATTAAAGCCATTTTCAAGAGCTCATTCCCAGCATATGTTTGCACTCAACCACTAGTTCCACTAATATGTTGCCTTGTTCCCTACTGTCATCTCAGAAGAGGAAGGCTATTCCTATTTTGGCTGTAGGTTCCAGGCACCACCTTTCCCACCCCCAACTGCTAGTGAGAAAGGCACTTACACATGTAGCCTCATAACTTATCAGAGGTCATGTTTCCCCACCATCTCTTTCTCACCCTTGGCCAGTGATGTGGGCCACTTTTTAATACTATGTAACAATGGACATTCTGTTCTTCCCTCTGTCTGCCTGAGGGTGCACAGAGGGGTCTGTCCCCTACCTGGTGCTCTTGGCTGGCCAACCTTCCTTCCTATTCTGAATCTCCAGACTCTTGTTTGCCACCTCTTTTTGTTTGGTTAATCTAAAGTTTTATAGCTTCTGGCTTTTTTATGTCCTGGTTGCCAACTTTGGATCTTTATTTGTTTGTTTTAAAGACTAGTTTATTGATTTTTAGAGAGAGAGAAAGGGAGAAGAGAGAAACATCAATGTGAGAGTGCAGCATCTATTGGCTGCCTCCTGCTCACTCCCCCCAACCTCCCAGGCAACCTAGGCATGTGCCTAACCTAGAAACTAGCAACCTTTTGTTGCAACTGAGCCACAGCAGCCAGGGCCCACGTTTGGATCTTATTGTTCTTACAATAACTACCCTGCAAAGAAGTTCCACCATTGACTATTTTAAAATTTGAATGATTCCGCATTTAAAAAATATATAAAATACTGATATCCATATAGTAGCGTATTTATCTAACATCCTCAGTTTTGTAGAGCCTGACTAAAGAACAAGGAGGAAGCAAGTCATTTTCATCCTTAAGCCCTTGCACAGCACTAATTTATTCTTATTATTACATGTTATTGTAACAAGTTTAGCAGTTTGGTTTCTGTACCCCCATAAAATTAAAAGCAGCATATAAAAAAGCAGGGAGGAGCTGCTCTACTGACAGTAGCTAGTGGTGAGAGCTGAGAACCAACAGTAAGGGAGGAGGTGAAAGAAGAATGATAAGAAAGAAGCTAAAATGAGTATGGAGGCCATTTAATTTAGGGGCAACAGCCCTGTGGACATATCTGTGCTTCAGTAAGTGGTAATTTTTAAGGTAATTTTAGGTTGCTCTTGAAGGCCAGAGGTATCAGAAAATGTTAATTATAATGTCTATTATGTGCTATACATAAATTGATTTCATTTTCATAGCAACTTAGGAGTTAGGTGGTGATGTTCTCATTTTATAAATTACTGAGACTTAGAGAGGGACACAATAGACCATGATTGGAAGAGATAAGCTTAGAATCCAGAAGACTCTGGCTTCAGAAAACCAAGTTTTTCTGCTGTCCTATGTTCGTTCATTCTCTGTGATCCAAAACCCTGGTCCTTTTCAGCCTCTTGGGCTAGTCGTCCCCCCCTCCCCAGCCCCCTCTTTTTTTCATTCTCCTATGTAACATTTTCTTTTTAAAGACATTCGGTCAGTTAGTGAGTATTTGAGTGTCCACCATGTGCCAGGCACAGTCTTAAGTGTTTGAAATGTAGCAGTGAAGAAAATACTCTTCTCTCTCGTCGTTTACATTCTAGTGAAGGAAAATAGATAAATGAATACTATGAAGAACAATAAAGCTGGATAAGGGGATAGGGAGGGGCCGTGTGATGAAAGAAGGCTTCTGTGAGAAAATAAAATATGTGCAAAAATATGCAGTAACTGAAGTAGTAAGATATACTGTGTATCTTGGGGAATAACATTTCAGGCATAGAGTTCAGCAAGTTCAGAGGCCCTGAAACAGGAGTATGCTTATTGTGTTTGATAAAAGGAGGTCAGTGTGGCTAGAGATGAAGTAAGCAAGGCTGTACGTATGAGTGGATTATGGAGAAGTCACAAGGTTGACAAGGACCCAGATCGTGTAGGGTTTTATATTGAGGGAAACAGGAAGTCACTGGAGAGTTTTGAGTAGAATGACATACTCTTGATGTCCATTAAAAACAAAAAAAATCCCTCTGCCTGATTGTACCATCTAGGACCTCCAGTACAATGTTGGATATAACTGGTGAAAACTGACACTTCTCCAATTTTGGGGAGAAGTATTCAGTCTTTCCCCATTAAGTATGGTGTTAGCTGTAGTTATATACAAAAAAAACTACAGCTAACACCATACTTAATGGGGAAAGACTGAATACTTCTCCCCAAAATTGGAGAAGTGTCAGTTTTCACCATTAAGTATGGTGTTAGCTGTAGTTTTTTTTGTATATAACTTTTATCAGGCTAAGTTCCCTTCTATTCCTAGTTTATTGAGAGGTTTTATTATGTATGGATGTTGGATTCTGTTGTGTGGTTTTTGTCCTTTATTGTACCAACATGGCAATACATTGATTTTTTGATATTAAAGCAACCTTATATTCCTAAAATAAATTCCACTTGATCATAGTGTATAATCCTTTTTATTTTTATATGGTGTTGGACTTGGTTTGCTAATATTTTGTTGCAGATTTTTATCTATATTCATAAGAGATATTGGTCAGTAGCTTTCTCTTAATTACTAATTCAGTAATTTTTTTACTTGTTTTAGGTGTACTTAGATTTTCTATTTCATTTTGCGTCACTTTAAATCATTTGTATCTTTCTCATAATATGTTTGTTTTGTCTAAACGTCCTAATTTTTTGTCTTAAAGTTGTTCCCAGTATATCCTTATAATCCTTTTAGCTTCTGTAAGGTCAGTAATGATCACTTTTTCATTCCTGATTTTGGTAATTTGTACCTTCTCTCTTTTTTTCTTGGCCAGTTTTGCTAAAGGCTTGTTAATTTTGTTGATCTCAAATAACCAACTTTTGGTTTCATTTTTTATTCTATTTCTTTAAAAAAAAAAGATTTTTTTTTTTTTGAGAGAGAGAGAAGAAGGAAGAGGAGCGAGTAAAACATTGATATGAGAGTGAAAAAACATCTATTGGCTGCCTCTTCATGCCCCCTACCAGGGATCGAGCTCGAAACCCTGGCCTATGCCCTGACTGGGAATTAAACCGGCAACCTTTTGGTGCATGGGACAACACCCAAACAATTGAGCCATATTAGTCAGGGCTATTGATTTCTTATTTTAATCTTTATTATTTTCCAACTTTAGCTTGCTTTGGGTTTAGTTTGCTCTTCTTCTTCTTCTTCTTTTTTTTTTTTAAGTTTCTTAAGGCTTAATTAATTTTTTTAAGGCACTGTGATGTCCAAATGAACTTTTCTTCAGCTGGACTTACCTGTGGGCTGGCAGTTTGCTCTTGATGTCTCTGAAGAAGTATCTAGAGCCTCAGAGAGAGCCTAACTCAGCAACAGTGGGGAAGACAGTGGTCTGTAGTGTATGCATTACCAACAAGGAGTGGGCTAGGGCTAGACGCATAGTGCTGGGCAGCCTGAATCCTGCCTGCCGGTCAGCACTGGGCAGGCCTGAGCTCTGTGTAGGAGATGGAGGCAGTGCAGCAGCAAGTCAGGTGACACATGGAAAGCCAGTCTCCCCAGGCTTCCGAGGAGATTGTGCCTGGTACATGGCTGGAGGAGACAGCAGCCCACCTCACAGGCTTCAGAGGCTTCCAGATGGTTCTGGAGGCCTTGCAGAATACTTCTGTTGCCTGTTAATGGCTAAGATTCAAAGGAGAGATTTGATTCCATTAAAGAAATAAGGCTTAGTGGTTTTTGTGTTCACAGTGGTAGCACATATATATAAAATTATAGGCTGTGGTTTTCAGAGACTAGCTGATTGATTAAGAGTGGACTGGGGAAAACCACACAAGAGTATAGAAAATCTAAGCCTTTGCCTGGGCAGGTGACATGACTCAGAAGCTCCTTTGGTGTATGTATACCCCACCTAATGTGAAAGATTAATGTAAGAGAGTTTAGAATTCACTGATTCAGCCTTGGGAACTGATGCTATCTGATGTGTAGAGCCTCAAAGTAGAAGAATTAACTTTTTAAGGTACGTAATTTGTGAATTTGCCTTTTCCCCCCATTTAAATAGCATGTAGTAAAAGTAGTATTTGGCAATATTTTTGTGAAATAAAGGTCACTTGGGAACATTTGTGGGGAGGGAGGGGAGAAATAAGACTTATCTTTGGATCTCATAGGGTAACATTGAAGTAGCAAGAGCTCTGAGCAATGCCTGAGCTTACTGGGTACATATTTGTGGCCTTTAGTTTTCTTATCTATAAACAATGAGCAGCTTTTACCCAGCCTACTGTGTAAGGCACATTTCAAATAACTGCTATATATAAATCTAAAGGTCTATTAATGTTAGTAACTATCGTGACAGGGACCTGGACAGAGTCAGAAGGTCTGGGAGTAGTGGCGTGCCTCATCATCCTTCAAGGTGTGGGGATGAATGTCTGCCCAAAGTGGACCTTGTAGCTTAATAAAGCAGGAGGTTCATTGTCTGCTAGTGTAATCATCCTATGGCCCCAAGAGAATTCAGTGGAGAAAATCTGAGGGAGGCTGACAGAGTAGCTCATATAACAAACACTGCCCTGGTTCTCTCCTCACCCAGGAATTTTGCCCGCATTTTATTACTTTGTTTCTCAGCTGGCTTTCTTGAGGGTTGCTGTCACAGAAAAGCAATAAGACTCAGTTCACTTATGGGGAAGGAATGGTGTGCAAAGGGCTCTGGGCCCCCTTGGGCCCTGTGTCTCCCTCCTTCCTTCCCCAGTTTTCATTAAAAATAAAGAGGATTTTTCTGTCCTACTGGAGCATCAGGCCAGACAGAAGAGGTACTGATAGATCCTGTAGGTCAGATCAATCAGAGGGCAGTTCTGAGGATGTTGGCAGTGGCAGAAAAGCAGGGTCCTGAGCCCAAAGTGTTGAACTCTGAGAAGAGTAAGACATGAATAAAAGGGACTTATGGTGGGCAAATGTAGAAAAATAAAACAAAACTATCCTACAGAATACCATGTTAACACAAAAGCAAAAATTGCTTCTTTTGAATTATCTGTCCTTTTGTATTATTTGAGTCTCCACTCACCTCCCTTACTCTCATCGCCCTCTCCATTTTCCCAATTGGCATATCAGTCAAGAGTTATGGTAATTAAGTGCATAGGCCAAGAGATAAAAGCTACCTATAGTATAACTGACCTTTTAGGAAATTAATTAACTGTCTTTCCCATCATTGCATATAGTTTTTAAAACCTTAGGCCAGTGGTTGGCAAACTCATTAGTCAACAGAGCCAAGTATCAACAGTACAATGATTGAAATTTCTTTTGAGAGCCAAATTTTTTAAACTTAAACTATATAGGTAGGTACATTGTTATTAACTTAATTAGGGTACTCCTAAGCTGGCCTTTGCTAAAAACGTCCTCAATCTGATTGAGGTACGTTCGCTGAGGTCGACCCCTTCCAACTCTCCCATCCACACTCGTCTTGTATACTTGTTTTGTCTATCTCCTTTCCGAAAACCGACTTCTGCGCATGGGCCACGAAGTTTCAATCGCACTGTACATGACCGATCACACGTGGTATTTTGTGGAAGAGCCACACTCAAGGAGCCAAAGAGCCGCATGTGGCTCGCGAGCCGCGGTTTGCCGACCACTGCCTTAGGCCATATGATACTGGGGAAAGAGAGGAGGCCTTAAAGCCAAAGGTTTGAGTCCTTGCCCTGCTGTTTATTTCCTGTGTGACTAATCTCTCTGAGCTGTAGTCTTCTCATCTGCAAAATGGGAACAATAATGCCAATATGGTTATTGTGATGCTAATAGGAGATGATGAAAAAAATGCCTGGCCTGGGTTGTTGTTCAACCGCTGGTAATTGAAGTAAATTCTGATACCATGTGTTCATTGTCAGATTGTAGTAAAAGGTGTTACAATCCAGGCTTTTAATCCTGTTTTACTAACTCAACCTTGGGAAAGCATTTGATATCTTTGGGCCACAGTTTCCTTAGCTCTATAAAGAGGGAATGAGGTGGAAAGTTGATCTATAATTGCTGATGTCCCTTCCAGTTCTGTGCCTTTAAAGGCATATTGGGCCCTGGCTGGTTTAGCTCAGTGGATGGAGTGTTGGCCTGCAGACTGAAGGGTCCCAGGTTTGATTCTGGCTAAGGGCATATGCCTGGGTTGTGGGCTCCATCCCCAGTCGGGGGTGTGTAGGAGGCAGCAAATCAATGATTCTCTCTCATCATTGATGTTTCTATCTCTCTCTCCCTCTCCCTTCCTCTCTGAAATCAATAAAAATATATTAAAGGCATATTGGTCTGTGGTTCAAAGGCATCAAAGAGTTAAAAGGAAAAAAAAAGTCAAGAGGAGACCAAAGGAGAAGCCTTAGCCTCAGTCCTGCTGAGGCCACACCAGGGACAGTTACAAAGAAAGAGCCCTTATCTACAAAGAGAAGGTGTTGGAAGTGTCTGGGAGTCTGCTGCTGGAGCAATGAATGCCTGTCATCCAGCATTTGGAAAAGAAATATCAAGGAGAAGATGAGCCCTAACCTGTTTGGCTCAGTGGATAGAGCGTCGGCCTGTGGACTGAAGGGTCCCAGGTTCAATTCCGGTCAAGGGCATGTACCTTGGTTGCGGGCATATCTCCAGTAGGGGGTGTGCAGGAGGCAGCTGATCGATGTTTCTCTCTCATCAATGTTTCTAACTCTCTATCTCCCTTCCTCTCTGTAAAAAATCAATAAAGTATATTTTTTTAAAAAAAGAGAAGATGAGAATAGCCTAGGACAGCGGTTCTCAACCTGCGGGTTGCGACCCCTTTGGAGGTCGAACGACCCTTTCACGGGGGTCGCCTAAGACCATCAGAAAACACATATAGCATATCAGATATTTACATTACGATTCATAACAATAGCAAAATTACAGTTACGAAGTAGGAACAAAAATAATTTTATGGTTGGGGGTCACCATAACATGAGGAACTGTATTAAAGGGTCGCGGCATTAGGAAGGTTGAGAACCACTGGCCTAGGAGGTTGGAGACTGAGTAGAAAGCAGGTATGAGACCATGCGGCATAGAACCTTGTTTGTGCTCCATTACCCACTGTCTGGGTGTTCCCAGTCAAGCTATTTCTCTTTCTGCAGCCTCCATATCTTCATCTATAATATATTCTCCATCAGGTGATATATTCTCCAAGGGCCTCTTCAGGGCTTTCTAAAGTTCCACTGTCCGCTCTCTTCTGGCTCTCAAATTGTTTGTACCTAGTTTTTGCTGTGTTGAGAGTATCATTCATATGAGAAGGTTCCTTAACCAGCCAGGCTTTATCTAGCCCTGGAGTATTTAGAATGCTCTTGAAACCACAATTTCAGGCCACTAAGATCATAAGTTTTCAGGTCGAGAAATACCTTGTTCCACCTGGTTCAATTCCCTTATTAATGCAGCAAAGTAGAAAGACTACAGGCTTTGACAGCAGACCTTGAATTCAAGTTCCTGCCAGTCCTAACTTAATCTCTCTGAGTTATAGTATCATCATCTGAAAATTAGGATATTGATAATAGAGCAGGCACATAGAGAATTACTATGTGGAGGAGGAAAAAAAACACGCCGGAGAAGTGAAGTCATCTGCTCAGGGTCGAGCTCACACCAAAGCCTGGGTTTTATTGTGTCTTAGTCCAGGGTTTTCTTCTCCTCTGGAGCCAAGGTCAGTTGTACCCATACAAATGTACTAGCAAAGATTGGAACTGAAAGCATGTCAGCTTTCTTAACATCTCTGCCAGCAGCCTTCTCAATTCCCCTGTGGCGTGTGTCAATAACAGAGCCCGAACTTGTTTTAGAAACAAGCGCTCCATAAGCACTCCTGTTTGATTTGCTTTGGCTGGAACAGGATCCAGATGCTCTTAGAAGAGCACAACAGACTCTCCAAATCAGCCCATTCCCATTCTGAGCCACTGGTAGCTCTGATCTGCAGCTGGCTGGGGTTTGTCCCCAAGTCCTCCCTACATGTCATGTGAGTCACATTAGTAGTCATGCTATTTGCCTTTTCCCTCTTGATGGAAGTAGCATTTATTGAATGCCCACCTACCATATGCAGGTATTATAATAGGTACTTTAAATGTATTATCTCCCTTAATTTAAAAAAAATAAATAAGGACGGGAGAGAGAGAGAGAAGCATCGATGATGAGAGAATTGTTGATCAGCTGCCTTCCTGCATGCCCCTACTGGGGATCGAGCTCACAACCTGGGCAAGTGCCCTGACCTGGAATCGAACCGTGACCTCCTGGTTCATAGGTCGATGCTTAACCACTGAGCAACACCCCTCTCATCCTTGATATTTTATCTCCCTCTCCCTTCTTCTCTCTGACATCAATAACAATAATAACAAACAAACAAAAAAACCAGAGCTGCTCTGCCCCAGAAGGGTGGCTTGGTCAGTTGGAGTGTTGTCCCACACACCAAAAAGTTGAGGATTTGATACCAGTCAGGGCACATCCTAGGTTGCAGGTTCAATACCTGGTCGGTTACTTCCATCAAGAGGGAAAGTGCAGCCGAGACCGGTTTGGCTCAGTGGATAGAGCGTTGGCCTGCGGACTGAAGGGTCCCGGGTTCGATTCCGGTCAAGGGCATGTACCTGGGTTGCCGGCACATCCCCAGTGGGAGATGTGCAGGAGGCAGCTGGTCGATGTTTCTCTCTCATCGATGTTTCTGACTCTCTATCTCTCTCCCTTCCTTTCTGTAGAAGAATCAATAAAATATATTTAAAAAAAAAAAAAAGAGGGAAAGTGCAAATAGTAAGACTACTGAATGTGACTTACATGTCAGGCAAGGAGGACTTGGGGACAGTCACATCGATGTATCTCTGTTTCTCTTCCTCCCTTCCACTCTCTCCAAAAAGCAATGGAGAAATATCCTGGTGTGAGGACTAACCAACCAACCAACCAACCAAACAGCTGCTCTGTTTGAAGTGGGTGTTGGGAAGTGCTGTGATGTAAGAACCTGTTCAGCTTTCCCCTTACCCTCACCAAAGATAGCCCCTGCCTTAAACCTCCAGGGTTCCCAGAACCCTGACCAACTGACCTAGATCAACTTTCCCATTTTATTTTATTTTTTTTAATTTTTTTTAATATATTTTATTGATTTTTTACAGAGAGAAAGGGAGAGAGATAGAGAGTTAGAAACATCGATGGGAGAGAAACATCGATCAGCTGCCTCCTGCACATCTCCCACTGGGAATGTGCCTGCAACCCAGATACATGCCCTTGACCGGAATCGAACCCAGGACCTCACAGTCTGCAGGCCGACGCTCTATCCACTGAGCCAAACCAGTTTCGGCAACTTTCCCATTTTATAACTGTGAAATTGAGACCCAGCAAGGGGACAGTAAAAAATATGTCTAAGGTTGCACAGTGAATTAGTGGTAGGTCTCCTGACTCTTAGTCTGGTGCCCTGTTCATAAGTGACCACCTGTTCCACTTCACTAACATCCTGTGCTTGGCTGTCGGGCTTCTCTTGCCTCCTGGCCTCTGGTTCCTGTGAAGTAGTCAAGCCTATGGATGGGAGTAATTCTTATACATATGGTGAGCATGTTTCAAGTTTTGTTTAACTCATTAATGTGGGAAACAGCAGAAAGAGAATAGCTGAGAAACTAGATTTATGTTGGTGGTGGAAAAGGATTGCTGAACTTAAATTGCTAAATTAGATCCAACGTTGGTTAATGTCCTAATGAAATGAACCTTTGGTGTTATCCTCTCTGCTTTAAAAAACTGCACCACCTCAGTTTTCTACACATTAACCTCTAACTTTACAGTTTTTAAACACTTTGTCTTTAACCATTTATGAACAGTAAGTCAAACAAACTTCCATACTCCAGTTGTGTCAGATGACTCTCAGGTACATATTTTAAAATGTTCTAACATGACTTTAAAAGGTCACAATAATTTTTGGCCTTACTTCCAAGTTTGGGATACTTTTCTTTAACATATACTATTGAAAGTGATCAGAGCCTATTATGTTAAAGAGAGCTAGAGCAGGCCCAGCCCAGGAAATTACCTTTCTGCTCAGTTGTACAGACGGGACTTCTTTGCTAAAGCTTCTGCAGGTAGCAGCCATCAGCAAGATGTTGAGCTCTCCTGCAGCTCTGCTCACTGGCCTGCAGTTTGGCTTTTGTTAATCCTAGACTTGCTTCTTCCCTGGTCAAAGAGGTGTTTTTTCCTGCCTCTAGTTATTCTCAGGATCATCTTGGATGAAAAGAGGTTACAGAGTTACTTGTGGAGGAAGTTTGTTTTTGTTTTGAGCACAGAGTTCTACTCAGGTAAAGTAGGTAACTGCTTTTTCATTTTATGGTTTTATCTCTGAACATTCTGCCCATCTCTCATCCCCACTGTTACTACCCCAGGCCAGATCTTAATCATCTCTCTCTTGGACTATTTTAATTGTCAACTAATTCATCTCCCCACCTCCACTCTTTATTCCTAAAATATAACTTCCTTTCTCTCTCCATAGGTTTTAAGATACAGATCTTATTCCTATCACTTTCCTGCTCATAAAACGTCTAGAATAAATCCAATCCCCTTAGCATGACATTCAAGGCTCTGCAAAGACTATTTCTCTTCATTCTTTCCAGCCTCTCCTCCTCCTCTTCCTCAGGCTTTCAGTTCCATAGGAGTTCATATTAGTGGATAAAAATATTAGGGAAACCAACTATTTGGATGATATGAAGGAAGATCTAACAACCTGATCAAATCTGCCAATGAAGATTAGGAAGCATTCTTAATTGATAAACATTCCAGTTTGATAAACATTTGTGCCAGGCACCAGGGGTAGCTACTTAGGAGTAAGGAGAAGGTAAACACAAGGTCAAGGCCTTTGAAGTCATGTTGATCAAGGAAGACAGGCAGGTAAAATAAGTAGATGACAGTGATGATAAGTATTATGGAAACATGTAATGCTTTGGGAACATGGCGGAGAGGGGGACACTAACTTCCTGGGAGATCAAGGAGGGCTTCACAAAAGAAGTGATATTTGAGTTAGACTTCAAAGATGAGGTATTTATTTGGCAATTGTGAAGAGTAATCTGTAGCTTCCAAGCAAAGAGACCCAGTGAAGACAAAGGCACAGAAGCTTGCACGTGTGTCTTAAAGAAGGGTAAACAGTTCAGTGTAGCCAGAGTATAGGATTTCAGGAATGGAGTGTGGTTAGGGTTAAAGTTATCAAAGGAAGTTAGGGCTAAACTGTTAGGCCTAACATTCCAGGCTTAAGGAAATAGTGATGTGTATTATGTTTCACACATAACATGAGATAATGATTCTTGAATTAAGTGATATGTATTTGTCTATTTGTGCATGTGTCGCTGTGTTAGGATGTGTGTGTTACATTTGGAGATCATTTCTGAAGATCATTGAAGCAAAGCAAATATCAAAAATTGGAGCCAAGCCCTAACCAGTTTGGCTCAGTGGATAGAGCGTTGGCCTGCGGACTGAAGGGTCCCGGGTTCGATTCTGGTTAAAGGCATGTACCTTGGTTGCGGGCATATCCCCAGTGGGGAGTGTGCAAGAGACAGCTGAATCGATGTTTCTCTCCCATCGATGTTTCTGGCTCTCTATCCCTCTCTCTTCCTCTCTGTAAAAAAATCAATAAAATATATTTAAAAAAAAAATTGGAGCCAAAAGAATTTTGTTTTGTTTTCCCAGGCTTCTTTGCTTAATCACAGCATTAGCATTTCCCACACTCAGATTTGTACATACGACCTGGTAATAGAGTGATTTCTGGAAGGTCAAAGCCACAGAAGTTTTTGAAGGTCTTTTAGTTCAGCCCCCAACATAAAAAACTCAGGGAGGACAAGTGACTTGCCCAAGGCCACTCATCTAATTAGTGGCAGAACTTGATTTTCTTTGTCTCCTATTCTCTGGCTCTTCAATTTTTTTCATGCTACCTCTATCTTTAATGTCCAGCTAAAGGGAGTAAAGTTGTGATCCATACAACTGAGCTCACATTCAGTGGCCCTCTTCCCCCTGCCCTTACTTTAGCATTTTATTTGGCCTTTGTCATGTGAATTTACTGTTTTATTCTGTCCAGGGTCTTTGAACTACCCTTTGCAAAGAGAGCATGTCCATAAATTGCTCACCCTTGTTCATGCTACCCTCATACTTGAACTGGCAGCCTGCTCTTAACCTCCAGTCTATATCCAGACTTGTCTTTGAACCCAGCCCCAGTCTTCTCTAGAGAAGCAATGTAGAAAGGATATACAGTGGTAACTCAGTTCTGTTTTTCTGTTTAGTTTTTTTAAAATATATTGATTTTTTACAGAGAGGAAGGGAGAGGAGAGGGATAGAAAGTTAGAAATATCAATGAGAAACATCGATCTGCTACCAAGGTACATGCCCTTGACTGGAATCGAACCTGGGACCCTTCAGTCCGCAGGCTGACGCTCTATCTATCCACTGAGCCAAACCGGTCAGGGCTAGTTTTGTTTTAATATATTTTTATTTCAGAGAGAGAGAGAGATGGAAACATCAATGAGAGATAATCATTGATCGACTGCCTCCTGCATGCCCCCTACTGGGGATCGAGCCCATAACCCAGCATGTGCTCTTGCCTGGAATTGAATGCAGGCCTATGCTCTATCCACTGGGCCGAACCAGCTAGGGCGTGCCTCAGTTCTTGAACTTAATTGGTTCTTGAAGGCTGTTCAAGAAGTGATTTGTTTGAAAACCAAATCATTTTTTTCCATTAGAAAGAATGTTAATTGAATTAACCTAATCCAGACCCCCAAATGATTCCATTTTAACCTTTCTATACATTACATGTACTGTTTAACCTATAAATAAACACTTTTCTTAAGTTTATCAAACCACCCCCTACTAGCCTTAAAGGAATCACTTTCAGCATTCATTCCAGGGGTGTCTTTCAGGTCCTATGCAGTATCTTTGCTTGTTCATGTATCACTGCCTCTGAAATGCTGTCATTGGCTAACTGCTTTTTGTTTATCTAAATCAACAACAGTTTTTGTACTTCTTCAATTGCATGTGATCATTGCTTCTTTCACAATCTTAGCAACATTAGCACTCTTGATGGCCTCTTTGTGTTTTAAAATTATGCTAATCCTTGATTTCACCAGCAACAAAAGCATTCTTTCCTTTGTTTTTGTTTTGTTTTGTGTTGTTTTTTGTTTTGTTTTTGCCTGAGAGGTGCTTTTTGTCATGCTGAGGTATCAAAATGAAAGGGTTGTTAGGTTGAAAGCTGAAGTTGGTTCAACAACGGAGACATTTTCTGTGAACAATTTGGTTGAGAACTGAATTGTCATTGGTCCAGAAACGAGGTTTGATTGTACCTGGCTTTGAATCCCACTTTTGGCACATATTGGAACAAAGTAATCTTGGACAAGTAACTTGACCCGAGAGCAGTTTTCTCATCTGTAAAATGGGATGTTAATACCTGCTTGATGGAGTCATTGGAAAGATTATTTAAAGTATTATATTTATATACCTCAGGCCTTTTATAGAGTGAGGCTAACTCTTCCTTCAAGGCCCATCTTGAACTGCCCTCTCTGTTTTTCCTAATTATCTAATAGGTAATACTTATTGAGTGAGTTTCTGTAGGTACCATGCCAAGTGCTTAAAAAAAAAAAAAAAAAAAAAGTGCTTATTACTACATGTGAATCTACAATTATCTCAAAATAAAAAGCTACATAGATGGATGTGAGAGTAGGATTCAGTGCGCACCTATGTTCCAGTTGTTGCTATTTTCTAGCTTTGTAAACTTGGACAAGCCTCCTGACCTCACTCTTAAGTTTTTTTCCCACTAGAGCCCTAAAATTCCATCCAGAGCTATTTGGAAACCTGACTTCCTTACCTGTTCGCCTTGGAAAATGTTCTGTGTTGATGACAGAGCACAGCCACTGGGCTGGCCCTGTGTGATTTGGAGAGGACAGGACAGGAGGCAAAGAACTAGGTGCCTTGGAGCCTTTAGATCAAGAACTGGCAACTCATCACAAATCAAATAAATAAAAAGATTTCTGAGGTATGGGCCTGGGGGTTGTCTGCTTAGATTATGTTCTGGGAATAAGGGGGATTGCAAACTCCACTGAATAGATGACCAACAATGCACAATTACTAATTGTGTTCCTTAGGCTAATTCTTATTTTACCTCTCAGAGCCTCAGTTTCTCAATCTACACTAATAAAAGACAAAGATGCTAATTGACCGTACCTTCACTACACCCCCAAGCCATGCCCATCAGCCAATCAGAGCAACTATATGCAAATTAACCCAACCAAGATGGCGGCCGGCAGCTACAGAGCTGGAGCAAGCAGGAGGCTTGGTTGCCCGGGCGATGGAAGAAGCCAAGCTTCCTTCCTGCCCTGAACTGGCTGTGGCCTCCACTCATGGCAACAAAGTTTCAATTATAGAAGACAAATAAATCCCAGATACCTGCTTCCAGACAGCCTCCACTGGGAGCCTGGGTGACTGGGGGCCATGGCCAGCCTGCAAACAGCCATCAGCCCCTCACCCAGGCTGGCCACACCCTCATGGGGTGAGGGTCCCTGCTGGGGGGCTTAGCCAGTCTGAAAATGGCCCTCAACCCCTCACCCAGACTGGCCAGGCACCCCAGCAGGACCCCCCACCCTGAAGGGGCTGTGGCCAGCCTGCAAACAGCCATCAGTCCCTCACCCAGGCTGGCCAGCACCCCAGGGGGGAACCCCACCCTGAAGGGGCTGTGGCCAGTCAGCAAACAGCCATCAGCTCCTCACCCAGCCTGGCCAGGCACTCCTATATAATAAAAGGGTAATATGCAAATTGACCCAGGAGCAGAATGACTGGAAATGACTGGTCACTATGACACACACTGCCCACCAGGGGGCAGATGCTCAATGCAGGAGCTGCCCCCTGGTGGGCAGTGCACTCCCACAGGGGGAGCTCTGCTCAGCCACAAGCCAGGCTGATGGCTGCCAGTACAGCGGTGGTGGTGGGAGCCTCTCCCACCTCAGCAGCGCTAAGGATGTCCAACTGCAGCTTAGGCCTGCTCCCCGCTGGCAAGTGGACATCCCCTGAGGGCTCCCGGGCTGCCAGAAGGATGTCTGACTCCCAGCTTAGGCCCAATCCCCCCAGGGAGCGGACCTAAGCCAGCAGGTGGTCATCCCCTGAGGGGTCCCAGGCTGCGAGAGGGCACAGGCCAGGCTGATGGACCCCCCCGCCCCCCGCACAAATTTTTGTGCACCGGGCCTCTAGTGTGTGTGTGTGTGTGTGTGTGTGTGTGTGTGTGTGTGTGTATTTACTTTTTATTAATCCTCACCTGAGAATATTTTCCCATTGGTTTTTGAGAAAGTGGAAGGGAGGCATTTGGACTCTGAGAAAATTGGACTAAGAGAAACACATTGATTGGTTGCCTCCCACACGTGGCCTAACCAGGGCTGGGGATTGAGCCTGCAACCAAGGTACGTGCCCTTGATTGGAATCCAACCTGGGACCCTTAAGTCCACAGGCTAACACTATCTTAGTTAAATAGGTGTCACACCTGATACTTAGATGGGTGAATGGCATAGTATCTCTTTGGAGACCAGTATCTTTAGAAGGTGGCATTTAAGTCTCAGCTGTTCTGATTCTCTGATCACCCCACTGCCTCCAAATACCCTGGACCCCTCCTTTTTCATAAGTTCAGGTCCCAGAAATGTTGGGCATTTCTATCTGACCTCCCTTGCCATCTCTGTCTGACCAGGTGAAATATCTGAGTAAGCAGGATTGTTACATATCAGACATACAGGGCCAGGGCAGGTAGCTCAGGCAGCAGCTAATGAACAAAAGGCTTCTCTCTGTTCCCAATAAATTGGTCCTTGGGGATCCTAGCTTTGAAATTCTAATTGACACAGGAAGGAAAAGATTCATTAGACTCTGGACTCATTAAAATGCTCTGCTGCTCACCTACGATTTATTCTTGGCAGTTCATCAAGAGGAATTAAGTAAACCAACAGGCTGGGATGCTGCTGACAGCAGAGTCCAATGTGCCTAGTACTGCTTGTGGGGTGGGAATGTTGCGTTTCCCATACTGTGGAGCACACAGCTGGCTTCAGAAGTTCCTCACCCCTACGACTTAGCATGAATCCAAGTCTCATGTACTGTCAGTGCCGAAAGGACCTTTTGAGATCATTCATAGATGTTAGCTCATTATGGCTGGTTCAGACGAATGGGGCTTGGCCAAGATAACCCACACAATAGTAGTGGAGTTAGCATTAAAATCAATCAGGCCTCCTGACTTCCAGGCCAGTAATATTTTCCCCTGCATCACCCTTGGATTTCTAGATCCAGTATTTCATTCAGCTTCTAGGAGGTAATTTGGACACATTCTGTGTGCCAGGGTTTTATGATAAACAAAGCAGATACAGAGGGAGCCTGTATTAGGGGAGGTTAGAAAGACCTGAGGGGTGAATAGGAATTATTAGCTCGGCAAAGAAGCCGATGAGCTGTGTTCAAGGCTGAGGGACCAGTGCCTACAAAGAACCAGACTCTACAGGAATGGAAAGTTGAGTGTGCTGGAGTGGAGGAATTGTGGAAGAGATGAAAAGTTAAGATAAGTCAAATCTATGAGGTTTAGTCCACTTTCTCTGGATATAAGAACCCTAGACCTGGGATTAGGAGTTCTGGGTTTAGATGTGTTAGTCATCACCAGGTAACATTTATTTAAGACCTTTTAAGTGTGCCATCCTGGGCATTAGGGAGTGTAAGGTATATGTAGTCCCCTCCCCCAGATCTGTCAGTTTAATGAGGCAAACACACCAATAAACAACCTCTATAATAAATCAAAGGAATAATTACCTCTGCTGGAGGAAGTCAGAGTTGAACTGTATGTTACTGTCATTATTTTCTCAAGGCTTTGATGATCCCTCCTGTCAAATGGTGATAACTACTGTCCTATGTAGCTCATGAGCTGATGGGAAGACAGCTTTGTAATGACTGGTATTTGTGTGGCATTTTGTGGGTTACAAAACACTTTTCTATCATCACTTAATTGAATCGTAACTATAATATTAAGACTTAGGAAATTTCCCAATCTACAGATGAGGAAACTAAAAGTCAGAAAGGTTGAGGCTTATTCATGGTTTTATAGCTTTTGATTAACAAAAGTTAGGATTATAATTCCAAATCCTGTGCTTTCTTTCGCAATACAGTGGTTCAAACAAACTTTGAAAAGGAGACAGATGACAACCTTTCTTTCCCCTACTTGAGTAACAAATTTCCTTCTCCCTTCACTCAAAAAACATCTCCATTTTGAGAAAAGCAAACCTAAGTTGCCTGGGGAGAAAGAAAGGAAGTTTATTTTAAGTCTTCCACAGACTGGGCTCTGAGCTTTTAGGACCATGTGCCCCAGTGCTCCTTCAGCTCCCGCTGTTCCGTCTCATGCCATTTACAGAGTACTGTCTCACCATCACCTCATTGGCTACACACAGCAACTTGTGGGATAGACAGAGCCTGTTATACAGATGGGTAAACTGAGATCCACAGAGGAAAGTAATTTGCCCATAGTCAATGAATTATTCATGCCAGAATCCAGAGCTCCTGACATCAAACAGGTGCTAAGTCATAGAATGTAGTGTCCATTGATTCATTTCACTTCACATAATTCTTGATTATATCCCATGAAGTAGACACTTTGCTATACAAGAGAGGCTCTGGTTAGGCTCAAACCATTTTGGTGCAGTGCTTTCTTTAAGAGCAAGGACTTTTGTTATTTACTTCTCTGTCCCTAACTAGGGCCAGTTCCAAGAATGTCTTGCTGTTGTTTTTGACCTCTGTCTGCCAGAAGCTGGAGGGAGCAGATGGCCACAGCAATGTGATCATGAGGGTGTGATCCCAGGCAAGACTAGAGGATGAGTTGAGAGCCCTAGACTCATCTATTGCTGCCAAGGTATTTTTATTCCAGAACAATGTGAAGCTGGCCAACCCTGCTCCCCCATCTCCCACCACTCCCCCTGCTCCCTGCCACATCATCTCTCTCTCTCTCTCTCTCTCTCTCTCTCTCTCTCTCTCTCTCTCTCTCTCTCTCTTGTTGGTCACCTGGGTAGATTTCATACAAAGGCTTCTAGGACCTGCTGTCCAAGGCATGTTATAAGATGAGATTAAGGAGTCTCACCCGATAGCCAGTCTGGCTTTTCCTTTATCTACAGGCCTTCTGCCAGGCTCCTGCCCACTCTGCTGCTTTTACTTCTGACTCCTTAAGCAGGGTGGTTGTTTAATATGACTCTGACAAACAGCCTAAAGAGCAATCAGTACCGATACTGAGAAACCAACATGTTTCCTGTTTATCCAAAATCTTAACTGCAAAATTTTAAGAAGCTCTACTTGAGGAGGGTGTCTGGGATAAGGACAATTGACTTCCATGATGGGAGCCTGCAAGACCTCAAGTACCTTATAAACTATGAAAGGAAATATGCACAGTGTTTCAAATGCCGTTCATATTCATATCTTTATACATTATAGAGCTCTTTCATACCTGTCGTTGCCTTTGAATCTTGGAGCAACTCTGTGAGAGAAGCAATGTGAGGATTACTATTCCCACTTGATACCAGGGAAGGTTAATCATGGTGGCAGAGCTCCAAGCAGAGCCAAGATTTGGGAGATTAATGGTCCTAGGTTTGAAATCTGGTGCTCACCACTTTTTGGCTGCATAATCTTAAGCAAGTTATTTAGCCTATCCAAGCCTCAGTTTCCTTCTCTATAATAGGATGATAACGATATTGTTATGGTTGTCTAAGATCAAATGATATAATATAGGGAAAATGCTGGCACAGTATAGATTAAGTATTAGAAGCTCAGTAACTGTAGGTTTTCCCCTTAGTGTTTTAAATGTCTTGTATTCTGAGTTTTGAGAATTATTACTCTGATTACAGTAAAATGAACTACACATAATAAATTCCTATTGACCAAAGTATCATTTAAGTGCCATATTGGGTTAAGAGAACTGGATTAGTGGGAAGAAGGGGTACCCCAGGCAATAGCTTAGTACTTTTGATACAAATCACAGTGGGTTTGAGCTGATAGGGACCCTGGAGATCTATTCCAATGTATCTTTCTCAGAATAGATATTAATAATCCAGGAAAAGTCAGTTCGAAACAATGCAAAGTACATTTCTTTATTGCTGACTTCTTAGAGCCTTTAGAGTGCATGTGACTTGGGGAGAGGATGGAGTGTGCCAGCTTCCTATCTTTGACCTTAGAGCCTCTTCTCTGAGAACTCTTACTAACATCTTGAGCACTGGTCTTCCACAGAAGAGTTCATGCAACACGGATCTGGTCCAGTTTCTCCATTTCTAGATGAGGCACCTGAGGTCTGTAACCAAGTTTATAGAGGCAGTCCACAGTAGAACCAAGTTCAGAGTGCCTCAGTCCTTTTTGGGCCACAGGATTATTTGCATTCCACTATTTTTCCATTTCTAGCCAGCAAATCATAAAATTACAGAGCATTTTGCAAACCACTAATCAGAGAGCATTGTTAGAGAGTGAAGCTTTCTGTTTTGATGTGTTTATCTCAGAAAATAGGAAAATGAGGGGGGGGGGGGAAACAGGCTTAATGGCCAACACATGTTTCCAAACAATGGAAGGAGCAGGGGTTAGGTAATTATCTCAGTGTCGAGAAAGGTTCTCTGTCCAGACTGCGGGCTGTGGCCAAGAAATCATTTGGTCTGGCCCTGCCAATGAGTTAGAGATGAGTTAATTAAATGTTTGACCAATATAGCAGGCTAATTTTGTTGTTGTTATTAATCTTCACTGGAGGATATTTTGTCATTGGTTTTTAGAGAGAGTGGAAGGGAGAGAGAGGGAAAGACAGAGAGAAACATCAATGTGAGAGACACACATCAATTGGCTGCCTCTGCACGCTCCCCAACCAGGGCCGGGAATCAAGCCTGCAACCGAGATACATGCCCTTGACCGGAATTGAACCTGGGACCCTTCAATCCACAGGCTGACGCTCTATCCACTGAGCAGAACCGGCTAGGGCAGTAGCCTAATTTTTAAGTTGATAATTTTGTATGGCCTGTGAATGATGTTATAAATATCCAAATAGCCCTCAGCAGAGTAAGGGTTCTCCACCTCTGCTTTTCCACACAGTTTAAAGTTTGTTTTTGCTTTCAGAAGTTTCCATTGCGCCTGGCTGGCACGGCTCCATGGTTGAGGGTCGACCTGTGAACCAGGAGGTCATGGTTCGATTCCCAATTAGGGCATATGCCTGGGTTTAAGGCTTGATCCCCAGTGTGGGGCATGCAGGAGGCAGCTGGTCAATGATTCTCTCTCATCATTGATGTTTCTATCTTTCCCTCTCCCTTCCTCTCTGAAATATATATATATTTAAAAGAAGTTTCAGTTGCAACCACAGGCTCATCTAAGAAGCCCACAGTGCAGTTCCCAATGATCAGCAGTAACTATGGAAACAGTCCTGAGAGGGGTCTGAAAAGAATGTATCAAACTTCGGCTTCTCCATCACCATCTTCATCATTGAAATCGATGGTTAGGAATGTGCTACTGGATTTCTATCCAGACCCTGGCAGAGGGAGTTGTCCTTGGCATTTGGTAAGGGCTACCTTTGCGTTTTATTAAGCTTTCTAGTTCAGCTCTAGTAAAAACATTACCTTTACATTTGCAAAGTTGTACAGTAGACTATTTTTTTTAAGAATACAGAAGTATTTTTTTTTCGTTTAGTGATACAAACAAATGCTGACAACATTCACATAACTTTTTCTCATGTCTACAACTGAATAGATTGGAACTGCTTTAATTGCTATAGAATATACTGTATTAGTGTTTTAAAAATTTATTCCAACCCATTTTTTCTTTTAAGAAGAGGAAGAAGAAAAAGGTAAAGATACAAATTATGAACAACAAATACACATCTATCAACAAGTGAATCTAAAAATCAAGTGAATAAAAAATCTGATGAACAGAATAAACTGGTGAATATAATAGAATCAGGGGCATAGAAAGGGAGTGGACTGACAATTCTCGGGGGTAAAGGGGTGTCGGGGATGTGGGAAGAGACTGGATAAAAATTGTACACGTATGGATGAGGACAGTGGGAGGGGGGGTAAGGGCAGAGGGTGGGATGGGAACCGGGTGGAGGGAAGCTATGGGGGGGAGGGGAAGAGGAACAACTGTAATAATCTGAACAATAAAGATTTCATTAAAAAAAAAAAAAAAAGAATGGATGGGGCAGGGGACAGAGGTACATGGTGTTCAGTTCAGCAGATACTTTCCTGAGCTCCTATCCTGGGCCAGGACCTATTTTGAAAGGCAAGGGGGAATGCCAAGATGAAATAGATTGTGGTCCCTACTACCCAGGAATTCACAGTCAGTCTAGGTAGGGAGATGACACAAAAACAGGTCATTTTAATACCGTTACCTCAGATGGATCTTAGGCAGCACATCAGATTCCACTGCCCTTACAGCTAGGAGGATGATTTGCTGTTATATTAATTGTTGAAATAATCATCCTATTAATATCCTTGTCATCATTAAAGCATCATTTTTAATGTGGAAAGTAGTAATACCTTAGAGAAGGTCAGCAGTTTCTCAAAGGAGACCTTTAACATGTTCAATTTTATTTGTATTGGAGGGAGGTAGTGGTATTCCTAAACTGCTGATAGGGCTAGTGAGTCCTTGGCTTGAGGAACATACTATGGGGAAGGATTTATATCCCTCTGGTCACCCAATGTGCTCCTTAGTTATCACTTATTTTATAGCTTGTTGTACCCAGGAACATTTTTTTTTAATTTGGTAGAATGAGCAAGAAGGGGGAGGACAATCTGCCAAGAGAAGCAGTGACTTAGCGTCTGCTGAGATTGGCAGGGGCTATGCCGAGGCAGCAAAGACTTCATGAATATATGTATTATTGCATGAGGTGCCTTCAATTAATCGATTAATGAACATTATTGGAGCTCCTCCCATGTGCCTAGCAGTGTGTAAGATGATGTGAAAAAATCCCACAGTTCGCCTAACACAGACAAGAGGAGTCAACACAGATAGGCATTGATCAGTCATTGACTTGTGTGGCTCAGACTCTCAGGAGCTATAGGAACTCATGGTTCCTCCTTACTGATCACTGTCCTACATATGACATAGGAGTGGTCAATTCCCATAAAGTTCAGGCTCTTCAGTGGCCCACAAGGCCCTTTCTGATCTGGCCTTTGCCAGGTTCTCTGCTGTGTCTCCTATGTCATCCACTCTGCACTCCAGCCCAAACCACAATACGTATTATTCCCTAAACATGGAAACTCTGTCCAGCTTTCACAGCTTTGCTCGTGTTGTTTCCTCTTTTCTAAATGTTATTTCATCCGTGTGTGGGCTCATTTCAACACTGTACGAGATCAGAACTTGATGATCCCTCTTCTTTGATTCCCTCCTTTCCCTTCTCTCCTGTGCCTCTGGTAAGTGACATGCCTCCCAGTTCCCAAGTCTTCCTGTCATAGCCCCTATCAAGATGACACATAGATTTGGTTTTGTTAAGATCTCTACCGCTGGACTGTGAACTCCTCTAGGGTAGGGTTGTATTTTGTTCATTTCTATCCAATGTACAGTCACTTTGGCAGTAATAGGTGCTTAATAATCTATTTTTGGATAAATGAGTAAATAACTAAAAATTTCAGCATATTATTCCTCTATGATAACTTCTTTGTTATAGACTCAAAAATGAGTAAACACAGGATACTCTTACCTTCATATATACATGAAAACACAATGAGGGTTTGCTTTCTTCCTGCTAATTAACATCCCCACCCCCACACAATATGATAATACATGATTCTAGTGAGGTTGCCTTGAAAGTGGCATTTATTGGTGATAGCAGTGTAAATTGGTACAGCACTTTTGAAAAGCAATTACACAGTGTATCTCAAGAGCCATAAAAATGTTATACGTTTGACACAGTAATTTTACTTCTGGGAATCTGTCTTAAGGAAATAATCCAATATATAGAATAAACTTTCCCTCAGGTGCTATTATTTGTAATAGTGAGAAACGGGAAAAACCGAAATGACCACCTAGACTTATGACCAGTGTCTAAGCAGCTCACTGAGAGGAAGGGTTCGCCTCAGCCATACACTGCCCCCTCCCCATGCGTGACACATAAAGACTAGTCCAAGGAAAGGTGGGTCAAACTTGAATCCATACGTTGGAGTCTGATACCCAACTGTTCAGGAAGAACTGAGTTCATACTGACTTGCTCACTGTGTGACCTTGGGCAACTGACTTTGCCTCTCTGCACTAGGGTTTACTCATCTGTAAAGTGAGGTGACTTATGATCCCTCAGAGAATTGTGTGTGGATTTGGTAGCCTTAACTCATGAAGGGATTTGTAAGCCACATTAAAAGAGTTGGACTTGGTTCTTGGTGGTGGGAAGCCACTTCACTGATGGGTCTTAAACAGGAGGTGAAAGGGACATACTTGCTCAGTCACTCAAGAGCCTCATGCTTAGTAATGTCTGTGGAGTTAATGTTACCAGAGGGATGAAGGCAGTGTGGCTATGACTCTGGTGTCAGTATGGGTCATCTTTGGGCCAAACATATGGCACTGTGAGATGATGCTTTGAGCTGAGCCCTAAGTTATGTTTAGATTAGAATCGTGGAGAGAGGTCACCTTCTTCCCTTCTCCTGTCTGAATGTTATCTGTTACAGCCTACTTTACTGTACAGCCTAGGGAAATTAAATATATATACATATAAATACAGGGTGTTCAAAAAATGTACACACACTTTGAATGACTATAAAGTCAGTATTCATTAACATACAGTTCATTTTCAAAATTTAAAAGAATCTACAAAAATCAGTAATGTTTTTGTCAATGCTTGTTTTCAAACTGATGACCATTCTGGTCCAGGCACTGCTGATAACACGAAGCAGTGGAATCACAGAACATCGAGAATCGTTTTGTGCGGTATTTTTGCACATTCTCATTCAATAGCTGCCCTGAATTTGTCAATTGTTGCCTGTTTTGTACAGTAAACTTTGTTTTTTATGTATTCCCATAAGAAAAAGTGTAGTGGATAAATATTTTTTGTTGTTCAAAGCTTAGTCTGGCTTCACCCATTATTTCAAATCAGTTAAACCTGAAAAGGAGTGAAAATTACGTGCGTTACCAGCTGTTCAAGTGTGTATACATTTTTTTGGGACACCCCGTATATATGCTGTTTGCAGGATCGAGCCTTTGTGGGGCTGTGAGGGGTAGCATTTTGCTGTTTTCAAGGAGAAGGATTGTTGTAATGAAGAAAATACTGGTTTCACGTGAAAGGATTTTAATCAACTGCCCTTACACCTGAGGGGCACAATGCTTGGCTGCAGTGCCAGGCTGTATACCCTCTACCTCCTGCTTTCAGCCAACTGGCTTACTGCCTGGGTGCCTCTGTCTAGGAAGACCAGCAGCTGTCTATCCTGGAGATTTATGTTGTACAGCCCAGGTAACAGTACATTTCCATATGTTATCTCTCTTGACCCTCCTACCAACTTGCACTGCAAGTGGGCAGGGCAGGGATTTTTTCCTAATTTTACAGAAGGGGAGCCTGGAACCTCAGAGAAGTGAAGTGCCTAAGTTCACACAGCTAGTGTGCGGGGAGCTGGAGAGGGTTAGGACCCAGAGTTCCACAGGTAATCAGGAATCCAAAGCTAATAATACCCTATTACTATTTTTACTTATGGTGAGGCCTGCCATGGGAGATGTTAGGCCTCCCTCTCTGTTCCTCAGAGAGTTCCTTGTTTTTCTAATATAGGCTGGAAATTGGGGACACATCCACACAGCCTTTTGCAGCCTTATTCTAGAATAGCCACCGAATGTGGAGTTTCCATCAGACACAGAACAGTGAGCAAACAGGTTTCTTACCATACCTGTTGCCCAGAAGTGGAGCCCAACATGCCTTCTGTGTCCTCAAGGTACAGAGTCCTTTCTGGAAAAGGACTTAGGGCCTCTCTTTCTGCCCCCTTCTCAAGTGGTATTCTCAGGGGACTGCTTTATTCTAGAGATTCATTCATTCATTCATTCATTCATTCATTCATTCAATTCAACACTTAATGAGAATCACTCCTGTGATTCTTTTTGGGTTCAAAGCACATTTTCAAATACTAGAAGTTTGGTGAAACGCTTGAAAAGACTTTATCGAATCCACAGTGATAGTATTCTTTCCTTGACCACAGTTCACCTCTAGGTTAGTGTTATAGTAGAACTCATTACCTTCCCTTTTACTAGTATACTCACAAGGAAAAGTTCTCGCAGGTTCCAACAATAATAATAATAGTAGCTAATATTTGCATACTTTTTAATATGCCATACACTGTTCTAAACACATGAATTAAATTATTTTAATCTCAGGAACCCTAGAGATATGTATGTATTGCTATCCTCATTTTACATGTGAGATAACATGTGAAGCATAAAGAACTTAAGATACTTCCCAAGGATCAGGTCACATAGCTGGTTCAGGGGCAGAATGAAGGCATTTTGGCTTCAGAATTTACTCTCTTGACCATGTAGCCTCTTACATGAGAGAAAACCTTTAGGTTTTAGCTCCTGCTTGATGGCAGGTCCCTGTTCATAGCAGCAGGTTCTCCCTCCCTCTCCACCATGTCATATGAGCCTCTCATCTCTGGGTTGTGTGAAAGATAGCATCACATAAGCTCAGAACAAAAAGAAATTTTGTACATACTTGATATACTTGGCTAAACACCTGGGAGATTCAAGGTACACTACTTTGTCTTGGCACATTGGTTACTCATCTGCCCCATCCAGTGACACTCTTGGGTGTACAGTGGCAATCAGGAGTGAATCTGATGCCCATCTTGTTCTCAAGAAATTCCCTAGAAGGGGTGAGAAAACTGCTTGGTAAACAGCTATAATACAAAACTGAAAATTAGAAATACCAAAAAGAAAAGTCCTAATATAGCCTCCCCTTCCTGACTGGTTTCCTCACATCTTGTAATGTGAGGAGAGAGGGTCTAGGAGTACCAGCCTCGTCAGGAATGTACCTTCCTCTCAGAACCCCGGGCCTCAATCCCTATTTTAGGCCTAGATCACCTTCCCTTGAAGGATATGGCATGATCTAGAGCAGATTACCAAGATAAATCACCTCCTGAAGTGTTTGGAGGCAAATTCTTAAACTCATCCTTGGCTTATTTACCCTCTTCTCTTTTTCTTGAGGGAAGTAAAAGGAAAAAGATTAGGTAAATTTTAGTAAATCAGTTTAATACCAAAGTCTGAAAGAAGTCAGGCTAAAGGACTTGAAAGAAATTTAATAAACTCTGTTTGCTTTGATTTTTAGGATGGGTGAGAGGCTTAGAGCTGTGCTACTCAAAGTGTAGCCCATTGAATGATGCCAGTTCACAAACTGTTGCTGGTTTGTGATAAGTATATAAATTGGAAATAAGTGCTTAGAAACTGTTACAGTAAAATTTGACATTTTTATTATATTTTATAATTGTGTTTGTCCATAATGGGTTGGAGATTTAAAAAGCAAAACAAACAAAAAACTGGCCCTTCACTAAAAATGGTAAATAGTTTTGAGAAGCACTGGCTTATTTAGTGTGACAAAGTGAAAAAGAGCTTCAGTCTTCTTGCCTGTATAATGAGATTAATAATACCTCAAATTGTTATTTTTGGAATTACTTGATTGTAAATAAAATTTTGGGACATGTAATATTTGCCTGCCACTGTGCATTTATTGTACATGTATTATCTTATTTAATCCTCACCACAACTCTGAAATAAATTTTCTTATCATCCCAATTTTTCTAAGACTTGGGAAAAAAACTTAGGTTAAGGGACTTGCCAGAAGTTAAATTATAATAAAAATGTGTAGGTGGAATTTGAATGGGAATTGGCACTCTTAACTGTATTGTACCATGTTCTGCATAAAAAGCCTGGCAGATAGGAGGGCTCCCTGTCATTCCACTTTCTCAACTTTATTAGAGGTCTGGAGACCTGCTTTCTCATTTCATCACTGACCCTAACTAACTTTGTGACCTTGGGCAAGTCACTTCTTTATACCATAACTAGAGGCCCGGTGCATGAATTCGTGCACCAGTGGGGTCCCTCAGCCTGGCCTGTGGGATTGGGCCCAAACCGGCTCTCCAACATTCCCTAAGGGATCCCGGGTTGCGAGAGGGCTCAGGCCAGGCGGAGGGACCCCACCGGTGCCTGATCGGGGCCGGAGAGGGACGCGGGAGGTTGGCCAGCCAGGGAAGGACTGTGGGAGGGCTCCAGGGCGTGTCTGGCCCACCTCACTTAGTCTTGATCGGCTGGACCCCAGCAGCAAGCTAACCTACCGGTCGGAGCGTCTGCCCCTGGTGGTCAGTGCACATCATAGCGAGCGGTTGAGCGGCCTAAGCACATCATTAGCATATTATGCTTTGATTGGTTGAATGGACAACCGGACACTTAGCATATTAGGCTTTTATATATAGGATTATCTCATCTATCCTTAGTAGTGGGACTATGTTTTATTCATCTTTGGTTCCCCAGCATTTAGCTGAATAGGGCTTGATATATAATGGATATTGAGTACTGATATAATTGATTACACTAGATCCGTGGTCGGCAAACTCCGGCTCGTGAGCCACATGCGGCTCTTTGGCCCCTTGAGTGTGGCTCTTCCACAAAATACCACGTGCGGGCGCACACGTACAGTGTGATTGAAACTTCGTGGCCCATGTGCAGAAGTCCGTTTTTGGCCTGGGCAAGTCTATTTTGAAGAAGTACTGTTGATATTTGGCTCTGTTGACTAATGAGTTTGCCCACCTCTGCACTAGATGATCTCTAAGGGTCCTTTCAGTCTCTACTTTCTCTGAACATCCTAGGTGCTTTGTCCTCTTCCCTCCCCCCTGAGCATCATATTTCCACCTACTCCACCTAGCAGCATGATCTTACTTTCCCATGTCTGTCTGTCCTAGCCAGTCTTGATTGTGGGTACTTGGAGATAGCCCACATAGTGCCCATGGTTTTACTCGTTTGTGAAATGTGTCTAAACTCACCAGGGATAATAAAGTACGGAGTGGAAGGGGCTGGCTCACAAAGTCAGAAACATGCTCTTACTCCATTCTTACCCAGTGGGGCCTGAGCCTAGGGCAGCTCTGCTGGCAGCCCTGCCAGGCCTGAGTAATGGCTGCAGCCTGGAGCAGGGTTTTCCATGAGCTCCATCGGGGTCTCCGTAATTGGAACATGGCACCTTCCGACTTGTAATAGATGGCAGAACGAGAGGGGCATTTGTCACTGCCCGACTTCCCTGCGGGAAAGAGGCTCATAAGTCACAGCTGACAAACCCTTTGATGACTTTTAAACTTCATTTACAGAAAAGAATAGCTATAATCAGCCAACAGCAAGCAGTGACTAATCTTGCCACATTATCACAGTGAGGAGCCAGCCCTTAAGGCATGGGAAAGCAGGGGGGGGGGGGGACGGGAGGGGGGGGACCAAGGCGGGGAACCCCCCAGGCTTACAGCAAATACTTATTGGCTCTTGGAGTTGAAAGTATGCTCTTAGCAAGGCCCCATGAGTTTATACCGAAAAGGATCAGAAAGTGTTAGAAGCTGATCTCCTGGAAGGTACAGGGTCTGCTTAGCATGAAGCCACTCTGGGCCAAGGTTAAGGGCACCAGCTCTGGTCTCTTATGGCTGGTCCCAGTGCTGGCATTGCATGGCTTACGTAGAACTAAGCTCCAACCCTGTTTCCTCATGTGAACGGGGCATTATACATACCTTCACCTCATAGCAGAAGACTTAGTACAGTTCCTGGCACATAAGTAAATGTTGGTAATGATAATCACAATCACACATTTAATCCTGGAAGGGTCCTTTGTGGTCACATGTTTCAGAACCCAAGGTCATGTTGCAAATCAGCAGCAAAGCCAGGACTAGTCTTCCTGTTGGAGGGGGAGGGGTCAGTGGGAGCAATTTTGTGAAGTGGGAAGTGCACAGGCTTTAGAGCTAGACAAGTTTGGGGCTCTTTTATCCTAACCATGCCACTTAATGTGACTGGGCAAATTATTTAAACTCTCTCTCTCTCTGAGCCTCAGTTTCTTCATCTGTAGAATGAAGATCATACTACTTATTTTTCATTAGGTTGTGATCAGAATTATATAAAACTAGAGGCCCAGTGCCCAAAATCGTGCACGGGTGGAGTCTCTAGGCCTGGCTGGCAATCAGGGCTGATCAGGGCCAGGCCGATCAGGGCTGAGCTGGAGAGGAGGCGACGGTCGCTGGGCCGGGCGCAGAAGGAATGGACACCGAATGCCGGCATCGCCATTGTCAGCGCCCAGCCACTGCACAGTTCCCCGCCTCCTTCCCTTGCCATCACACTGCCACTGCATCAGGCGGGCAGCGGGCCGATCAGGGCCTGCCAGCTGGGGGGAGGGATGGGGCACGGGAGGTTGGCTGCCAGCCCTGAAGAGGGAACCAGCCCTCCGTCCCCCTGGGAAAGGGGCTGCATCTGCCGCCGCTGCCACCCAATCCTGGTTCCCTGTCCCAGTCCAGGGGCCGGCCCTGATTGAGCAATCAGGGCCTGCTGACCAGGGGGAGGAACCACAGGAGGTTGGCTGGCCGGGGGGGGGGACGGACTGCGGGAGGTTGGCCAGCTGGGGGAGGTTGGCTGTGGGAGTGCACTGACCACCAGGGGACAGCTCCTGTGTTGAGCATCTGCCCCCTGGTGGTCAATGTGCATCATAGCAGTTGATTATTCGGTCACTTAGGCTTTTATATATATAGATTATGCCTGAAAAGCTTCCAACACAGTGCCTGACATAAAGAAGTTGTGTGTTTAGAAGCATCAAACAGACTGTACAACCTATGAGGGAAGGCGGGGGGCAAAGAGGGCAAGAGATCAACCAAAGGACTTGTATGCATGCATATGAGCATAACCAATGGACACAGACAGTAGGGGGGTGAGGGCTTGTGCTGAGGGGTAGGGGTGTCCAGGGAGAGGTCAGTGGGAAAAAGGAGACTCATGTAATACTTTAAACAATAAAGAATTAAAATTTTTAAAAAAAGAAGTGTTTTTCCTTTTTGTTCTTCCTCAAGACAAGAATTAGTATGCAGCTGTCAAAGGAAGAGGAGACAGCACTAAAGAAATGACCTTATTTCAATAAACCAAGAGAAAGGGCAGAATAGAAGGAGCAAAGAGGAGAAAGGAGCATGTTTTATATTTTGTTCCTCCTGCCAAGTATGCCTTTCCCCATGTCACCACTCAGTGGGAATTCACCTTAAACATGTTCTCTTTTTGTAAAGCCTTCTATAATGCTCTTACCCCTTCTCTGATATCCCTGGCTGTTTTGCATTGGGTTGCTTCTGGTCAGTGGACTCCAGCCCAAGTGACATGTGCTTTGTGGCTGTGGTAAGTGTCCCCTGCTGGACTGGGAGCTCTTTGAGATCAGGTAGCAGACCAATAGCTGGATGAATGAATGAACAATGCATTTGTTAACACCTGGCCCATAGTTGGCCCAATGAGTGTTTTGATATCTGTAAGTATGATTGAATGAGTAGGTAGGTGTTTAGATAAATTCTTTGGCAAAAATTTAACAAAAGAGGTTGGCCCTAGCCGGTTTGGTTCAGTGGATAGAACATCGCTTGTGACTGAAGGGTTCTGGGTTCAATTCTGGTCAAGGGCACATGACCAGGTTTCGGGCTCATCCCCAGTAGGGTCGTGCAGGAGGCAGTCAATCAATGAGTCTCTCTCACCATTGATGTTTCTATCTCCCTCTCCCTTTCTCTCTGAATTCAATTAAAAAATATATTTAAAAAGTAAGTAAATTAAAAAAAGAGGTTGCCAATAATTTGTGGGTCCCTAACTCTAACTCAGTTTTGGGATTGTAGGGCCAAAGTTGCACCTATTCCTTATTACTTCTCTCCCTCTATAAGAGCTGCTTGTAAGCCTCAACCTAAGGCCACAGTTAGGGGTAGAGTTAGGGTGCAAGGTGCAGGGAAGGTAGGGTATATATACCCAGAGCACATTATGGGGAGAGATGACTGAGGCCCCAGTTCTGCCTTCTCCTGTTTTGGGGTCTTCTTTCGGGGCCTATGGTATGCTGACACCAAATGTTACATAATGTAGGACTAAAGAACTCATGGTATAGCTGAGGGTGAGTCCATAGCTCAGCAAGGCCTAGAACTCCTCCCAGCCAGTGTTCTTTCCTCTCCTAGTCTCATACATGCCTGATTTGACAGGAATGGGGAGGAGGACACCTTTATGAAGTTTCTAATTTTGGCTCAAAATACTAGGACAGGGGAAAAGCATGCATAGACCTCCTACCCCTGACTCCCTTAATAGGTGAAGTGTGGAGCATTATGAGACGATGTGATAAAGAAAATTAGGGCTGGAATATGGAGGATTTCTGTTTTCAAAGGGCACAGGGCATTTTAGTTTCTTACATAACTACCTACTGGTCCCAGCCATTATACTGGGCACTTTACATACTTTATCTTCAATCCTTGCCCTAATCCTGGAGGTTGACATAATTTCCATTTTGTAGTTGAGGTGCTCAGTGAGGTTAAGGGACCTGTTCAAGGTTACATCTCGTAAGTAGTAGGACTGGGATTGGAACTCAGTCCTGTCTGACTTCAAAGCCTGTGCTCTTTCTGCCATTTCCTGTGCATTTTTCCTTTGTTATTGAAAAGTGGTCAAGCCCTAACCAGTTTGGCTTGGTGGATAGAGCATTGGCCTGCAGACTCAAGGGTTCCAGGTTCGATTCCAGTCAAGGGCATGTACCTTGGTTGCGGGCACATCCCCAGTAGGGGGTGTGCAGGAGGCAGCTGGTCGATGTTTCTCTCTCATCGATGTTTCTAACTCTCTATCCCTCTCCCTTCCTCTCTGTAAAAAATCAATAAAATAGGTGTGTGGTTTTTTTAAAAGAAAGAAATGGTCAAGAGACAGGTTCCTGGGGAGAGGGCTATTTTGAAAAACAAGTGGAGGACAAGGCCCATGAGCACTGTTTTCAGCATCTTCACACTGCCAGCACCGAGGAGAAAAAGCAATGTTTTTTGAATGAATGAAGGGGAAAGGTGTTGGGTAATAATAGGAATAGTTTAAAGCCCCTGTTCTTTTATAGAATGTTACAGATGCACCATAATACTTTCACATTGATTGGCCTATTTGATTTTTATATCAGATCTGAAAGGTAATCAGGAAAAAAAAAATTTCTGTTTTCAGAATAAGGATGATCAGGCTCAGACAAATTATATGACTTGTTGCAGGTCACATAACAAGAGCCAGGTCCAAGCTTCCTGGACCTGTAGCCTGTATCCCTTATACTCCCACCCATCCCTGGGTCCCTCGGTTCAGAATGCTCAGGGTTTCTCATGGGAATGGTCAGGAACTGAAAGAGCACGCCTTGGAAAGTTAGTCCTGTCTGGCCAGTAGTGATCTCTGGCAATGCTAATGAGCTGGGGCCAGGTGAGCTTAATGAGATTAATAGATATTTTGTCATCCCTGACCTCCTGGTAACCAGGAGCCTCTGGACCAAGGAGGCCCTGGGCACTGATCAGTATAATTGCTTGGCTTTCTTCAGACATAGCCTCCTCGTCTCTGATAGCTGTTTTCCTATAAAGCCCAAATGTCCCCAGGGTTATTGAAGGGCAGCGGTCAAGCCACAGACTGGTGTGGCCCTCATTCCATGCTGGAAAATAAGGTCAGGGATGTCCAGCAGATGGTGCTGGTGGTAAATCATTAAGGCCAAGAGCAGCAAGCTCCTCTTTTGAAATGAGCATTTCAAGAAAAAGAGATCCAGTGCTGGGGAGGATTTGCCTATTTACTATAGGTGTTCTGAGACTGTGGGATGTAGAATGTTGAACAAAAAGCCTGGATTCAAGCCCCCTAGCTACTTTCTTCACTACCCAGGTGACCTTCGGTAAGTCACTTATCTTTGCTGATCCTCGGCTTTTTTATCTATAAAATAGGTCCAGCAATGTCAGGATCAAGGATATATATTGGCTTTATTTACTAAAATCCTGTGCAAGTGTGTGTGAGGCATTATAGTAGAAAATGGGAACAGGTGAGGACCAAGGAGAGGGTGTGACTGGCTCAGGTTGACACATTCTCACCGTGGAACTAAGTCCCCAAACATCTCTATGCATAGGTTTTTGGAGTTAAACAGACTGGGTCCCAGTTCCGGCTTTGCTCTGTTTATCAACTATTTTGCCTCTCTGAGCTTGCGTGTCCCTATTTAAAATACCTCCTCATTGGGCTGTTGTGAGGATTAAATAAGATGAGGTATGTAAAGTCTCTGCCGCATCGTTAGCAGTCAGTAATTTGAGGCTATTCTTACTTGGGATGGGCCTCTGTGGGTCTCATTTACCTAGAGTTCAGGGGTGGAGGTACCTTTTAGGGCTTTTCTACCTTTACAACGCCCTGTTACTTCATCCATGTTTAGTTTTGGTTCTTGATTTTCAAAACATGGCTTCCATCTGAAATATTTCAACTGGGAAAATGATTTGTTTTTGCCAAATTTCTTCTATTCTTATTAGCCTGAAGAAGCTAGCCTATCCTTTTGAGCTGTAAATTGCATTTCAAAGACTGTGTCCCTGGTGTGCTTTAATTAGCTTAAGAACCCAGTTTTCTGCAGCAGTTGTTTTTCTAGCAGGTAAAGGTATAGACATTTGGGAGCCAGACCCTGGTTTTCTTAAACATAGCATATCTAGACTCCCCCCCTCCCAGCTCTTCATTGTCCTGGGGGCTTGTCTCATATCAGCCCAGAAGGAAAAATGGAATATAAGGACCCTAGATTTAGAGTCAGAGAACCCATGGGTTTCTTGGTGCTACTACTCATGGCTGTGGCCTTCTCTGTTCCTCAGAGTGGGGACATACAAGCTTCGTGCTCACTAAGGTCCCTGCTAATCTGACATTTCAAAAGTCTCTCACCCCCTCTCCTGTTTTACCTCCCCTCCTACCATCACGACCAAGAACAGTCCCTCTACTTATCTCTCCTTAGCTCATTGCTAAGCATGGGGCCTCTGGGGGCTTCAGATACCTTGCTCTCAATTACATAGCTAATCTGTGAGGCAGAGTTTAGCCCAGGGGGGAAATAGATTATCAAGTTAAGCAACTTCTGCTGAGTAGGATGTCAATATTTTCTAGGGCTCCCACTCTAAGCTAGGGGGAGGCCTGGAAGAACCAAAAAAGAATTACATGTGAAAGATTGAGTTGGGGATGGTTGGTGTGTGGAGGGTGGTGTTTGGGTCAGAGACCAGAGAAAGTGCCTGGGATCTCAGCCCTCAGTGGTCCCACTTATGGCAGGGCCCTTCTCACCTCACCTCTATCTCTCTAACATTTATTGAGCACTTACTGTGCCCCAGGCTTTGTCACTCCTGTCTCTAACTTTTGCAAGGCAGAGCTAGAGTATAGATGGAGACCCACGTACCATATGTCTAAATATTTGAAAGTTATAAGTAAAGCTAACAAATTTGTTTTCTTCCTAACAACCTGGAAGACCGTGTCTGGATTTAGAATTTTTGACTCTTTGGGATTCTGCACCGGACCCTAGCAGTTCTGGGAGAATTAGCCTGGGATGCTTCCTTCCCACCTCCCACCCCCAGTTCCATCCCTCCCTCGTAGGAGCTTTCATGGACATGAATGTAGACACTTGAGCTTTTCTATGTCCCCATAGATACTTTGTCCCCTTGTACTTGGGGGATACCCACAGCAGTAGCACAGCCTGCCTCCAAGGAATGTGCAGGCCTTGAAAGCGGATTGGAGGCTGTGTAGATGAGAAAGTATAGAGGTTGGGTGCCTGGAGCGTGCTTCAGGTGGACATTTCTCCTTGGCTCTGCAGATTCCTCACCCAGAGCAACCACATACATATACTTCCCAAGTCTCTTCTCTACAGATCAGAAAACTGACCTTCATGTGACATGGCTTCTGGCTGTCTCTTCTTGGTATCATTCAGAATGTGCTCTAGTCTGACCTTGACCCTCCTCTAGAATGGGCCCACAAATGGTAGTGTTAGTAGAACAGAGAAGTTGAACCTAGTCAAAATAGTTAATAGATCTTGTAAAAATCTTCTCAGCTTGCAAAGTCCTTTTGTGTGCACTGTAAACCCTAGGTGATGAGAGAAAAGACTAGACAGGGCCAGGGCTGAAGTGAAAGGACTGTGCTTACCAGCCAAGCAGCAAGTACTGATCCCGCTATCTATCGTACCAAGAGCAGTTGCACAGTGGTGTTAGCGGGTCTGGCAGAGGTCTGAAGAAAACCAGCAACTGTCTTGTCCCAACCCGATCAGTGGCAGAGCCAGCAGTCATCAACAGATCTCTGAACCATAATCCCCCCTCCTCTTTCTATCTCAGTCCACACCCCAGGCCTGGTTGGTCCCCTCCAGCCAAAGCAGGTAGCATCTTCCTGGGCCAAAACTTAATGGTTTTGAGCTGAACCAACCAGGAGAGAGTTATCTGATTACCATGGAGAAGCCCTACGAATTTCTTGTATAACCACAGACGAGCAAAGGAATTAACCTTTGAGTGGCTTGTTATCCAGTTAGGAGAAAAGATGTCAGAGAGAATTATGAGGAATGGGGAATCCAAAGAAAACCACAAATATCGAGCATTTCCTCCTGCATATGGATAGTGTATGGGGTATTTTCATGGGTCTCTTGTGTCCCTCACTGCTCAATAAATGATGATTGGATGTAAAGGGAAACTGAGTAACAAACAAGAATCTGTCCCTCCCAGGCCATTTCCAAGGCTGGCACCAGCCCCTTCATCAATAGCAGTGCCCTCTCAGACATTCTTACTTAGGATGGCACACTTGACCCCACTATATCCTTGGAGCTACTGCAAGCCCATCCTGGGAGCAGGTTCTCCAGAACGCTCCGGTCCAGCCTGTGGTTCCCTTGCAAACAATGCCATCTGTTGGTCAGAACATGCCAGCTCCCAGGCTAGGAGAATTGTGGACTCTTACCCTGATGGGACAAAGGATACAGATTTTCCAGCATACACTTAGCTCTTCTCTATTTTACTAAAAAGAAGCCCCCTCTGTCCAAATATATTAGGTAATTAGGTAGGAGTTTACGGTTAGCTTATGCTGGTGAGAGTTTTATACATATGGCTTGGGGGTCTTTAGCACCTTCTGAAATAACTCTAGGATGGGGTACTTGCCGGAGTCCAACCCCAGCAGGTCCAGGGGTCCCCAAAGGTGTGGATGGAGTCGGCGAAGAAGGAAGGACACGGAGACAGTGTTCAGTTGATCAGCAGCCTAGCCAGGATCTCCAGCCAGGATCTCCAGCCAAGTTTTGGTCTGGATCTCCAGCGAAGTTCTGCTGTTTATTGTTTTGTTACATCCGTATTTATACCAGTTGATTTTAATCCTGTTAATTTCTATTACAAAGGTTAGGGCGTTTCTTATCTGCATTCCAGGGAGTAAAGATTCTGTAGCTTAAGCATGATTGTTTGTAGTGATTAACTACCCGCCTGGCACTTAGTTAAGGAGTTTCATCCCCTCCCTGACTTCAGGGAAAAATTCCTACCTGGGGAAACAACCTTTCTTGGAGAGGTGACCTTGGTTAAAACACACAGCGCTAAGGGGAGCAAACATATTAAGAACAGTATGCTATATACGCCAGGTCCCTTGAAACATATGCTGTGCAGATGTTTCTTTCCTGCAGCGACTGTGTCAAGCAGCAAGGATGGACCGGCTTCCGGCAGGTACTGAGATAGGCATGCTCTAAAAGGGAGTTACACCAACCTATGCCAATGAGCAGAAGACTGAGCCAAGAAGTATAAATGCCAAGGATTAACATTAGCCCTTTCCTACTGAAATTGAGCTTCCTTTTCCCTTTTACGCTGTAGCTTGTGCCCAGCTGTAACCTATCTATGGAGCGGGTATCAGAGATACTCATACAGCCCTGTGGGGTAAAAGACATGGCCAGAGTGTAGAGAGCAAAGAGTAGGTACGGCATCATCTCTAGCAGAGAGAACTAAATTTGAATGAGTAAGTATAAAAATAGTTAACTAAAAAATTTATTTAAAAACAATTCTCAGATAAATATGCTGACTTAATTGTAGTGTTTACATGGGCTTGAGCTCTGGGACGGACTGTGATAAAGTTGAAAGAAATGGGCTTTTTAGGGACTAACTGACATGGGTTTGAATGACCACTCTTGGCAAGTTAATGAAGTTATTGAAGTCTGTTTCTGATAAAATATTAGTATTACTCATGAGGTCTTGGGTTAGGCATTCTCCAAAGGGAGTTGCACCAATGAGCAGAAGACTGAGCCCACACTGAGTGTTGAGTGAGACTTATTTTCAAAATGGCAGGTAACAATAAGGACAGCAATAGCTAGGTCCACATCTGGATCAGACTGAGCAATATTCATAAAATGGTATTGTTCTGGAGCAGACATTACTTGTAATTACCATGTGACTTTTTGGCCATGGTTTTACATTGAAGGAACAGATGCTGTGGAAGGTCTCCAAATTTAGATCCTGTGTGGGGTGGTAACCTTTGAGATGAGCATTAAAGATGGAGTTGGTTTTACATTCCACATTGCATTTTTTAAATGTGAATACTGTGCCTGTTACTTTATGTTTTTATGCATTGTTTGCAAATAGGAATTACGGTCACCTTTATAGCTTATAAATTTGCTTTGGAAAATGACTTTTAAAAAAGTTCAATATTAGGAGCATAAAACTTGGCTCTAACATTTTTGAATGTCTGACTTTTTTTTTACCATGTCATCTATTTTCTTAATAAAGAGGATAATTTAAAGTTAAAAAAAAAAAAGATGGAGTGGGTTTAAAAGAATTAGAATCAAGCAGAGTAGGGTTCAGATCCCAGCCTTGCCATTCACTAGCATTGTGACCTCTGAATGTGTGTTCTCTCCTTTGTAAAATATCCTGGTTCTGCTTGTCCGTACCAAATGAGAGAACATATGTAAAGCACCTGGCATGAGCTCATCAGCCAATAAGATGAGCAAAAATGGGGAGCTGGATGCTGTGGGGTGTGGGATATAGGAAGGCATAAGAAATTCACTTAGCTATGATGTGGCCATGGGCAGCCCTTGAGCCCAACCCGTGGACCCAGCCTCACAGTGGCTCTCTCTTCAGGTGTCCACCATGTCCTTGAAGATCCAGACAAGCAATGTAACCAACAAGAATGACCCCAAGTCCATCAACTCTCGAGTCTTCATCGGAAACCTCAACACAGCTGTGGTGAAGAAGTCAGATGTGGAGACCATCTTCTCCAAGTATGGCCGTGTGGCCGGCTGTTCTGTGCACAAGGGCTATGCCTTTGTCCAGTATGCCAACGAGCGCCATGCCCGAGCAGCTGTGCTGGGAGAGAATGGGCGGGTGCTGGCAGGGCAGACCCTGGGTAAGCTCCCAGTATTCTGAGTAGGTGCTGGCCTTCACTCTCCAGCTTCCCTTTTAATCCCTTTTATTTTACCCCTACTTCTACCCACTATCCCTGTCAGAGATGTTATAACAATAGTTACTAATTAAGTAGTTACAAATCAATGCATTAGGCTACAGATTGCTTAGGTTAGAATGCTTTCTGGGAGCCAGGAGGAGGTACTAGGAGCACAGTTGAAGCAAGCAGGTACCCTTGGCCTTGGTGTTATATACATGTGATGTGGCCATGCTGGTGGTCTGCTGTGGAGTGGGTATTGTATGTTTGAGAAGGGATATTTGTATATGTATTCCTGAGTATGTGGTATGTGGATATAACTGAATACGTGGACATATACCTTATAGTGGGTATGTATGTAGTATGTGTCAGAATATATATGAGTGTGTAAGCAGATATGCATATATTCATTTACCAAATATTTGTTGAGGTCCCATCACGTGCTATGCACTGCTCTAGGCATAAGTATGTTTGTTAGAATTTTGTATGAATGCGCATTAGATCTTTTGTATATAGGCAGCTATGTATATGATATTGGAACCAAGTCTGAATGTACTTGAGTGTGTGTGTGTGTGTGTGTGTGTGTGTATATTTTGTGTGTGTGACCTTATTACCTGTGTATGTGAACATGTATGAGGGTGTTATCTATATTTGTGTTTGCATGAGTGTACTTGAGAATACATGTGTGTGTGATATACATGAAGTATGTGTGAGTGATATGTTTATGAGCTTGCATGCATGTGTCTGAACGTATATGAATATGTAAAGAGGTGTTTCCATGTGTTGTGTGGGTGAGTCTAACGTGTGAGGACATGTGTTGGCTGTGTTCCGTGGGTACATCATATGTACACATATTGCTGCACACTTGCATGAGGGTGGTATGTGTATGGGCACCTGCTGTCCTGCCAGCATCTGACTCTGCCTTTTCCCTTCACACAGACATCAACATGGCTGGTGAGCCCAAGCCCAACAGACCCAAGGGGTTAAAGAGAGCAGCATCTGCCATTTACAGGTGGGGCGCTCTGCCTTGTCTGTCTCTGTGTAGGTGGGATTGGTCCCTCTTCCACAGAGGGAGTGGGCACTGGTGGTTACTGTGCTGAGCCTAGAGTTTGGGAGGGTGTCTGGAGATGAGGGCCTGTGAAGAGTGGGCTGAGTGGCTGTCCCTAAGCCCCGGCCCTCTCCCCTTTGTTTCCCCAGCGGCTACAGCTTTGACTGTGATTACTACCGGGACGACTTCTACGACAGGTGAGCAGGGAAGGGGCGTGCCCCGGCATGGAACAGCCAAGCTGGAGGGTCCTGAGAGATTGCTGGTGCAGCCCATTCAGCCATCAAAGTGGGACCTCAGCCCAGACGTGTGGACAGGCATTTGCCCAAGGCTGCTCCACAAGTTGGTGGCAGAGCGGGGACTAGAGTTAGGTTTGCAGGTGCCCAGGCTAGAGCTCCCCCACCCCACACTGTCTCCCACTCTCTGACTGCCTGTCTTCCTCCTAAATCCGGGGTGGGGCTCAGTGGGACTGGACAGCCAAGGGACACATAAATGCAGCAAGTTGGAGTTCAAAACGGTACAGGGCCCAGTGCAGGGAGTTTGGGCTCTGATGCTTCTGCTGTTCCATCTAAGTTACCCAGCCAGCAGGAAGGGACCTCAGAGCTCAGTCTGGGCTGCTGGGCCTTATTTTTATAGCCAAGAGTTAGCGGCCCTTTTAGGGGTGTGAATTAGTCCCTGGTAGGCTGTGGCCCACCCTCCACTTCCCAATCTACCCAGACCCCAGACTTGAGGCTGTGGCCTCCACTCCATGGCCCCATCCACACTCTAGAGTGGAAATCATGGTGGGAGCTGGCCCAAACTCCCTCCCTGCTTCTCTCCCTCTATCTTTTCCTCCCTCCCTCTTGGCCTGGCTGGCTGTCCCAGGCTGCCCCAGGCTGTCCAAGAAGAATAGAACCTTTCTGAGCCTTGGTTTTCTCACCTGTAAATTGCTTCAGGAGACAGTGCAGTGTAGTTGAAAGTGCCCTAGCCTGGGAGTCAGACTACCTGGGTGCTAATCTCAGTTCTGCCACTGAATGGATTGTGTGACTTTGGGTAAATTCCCTCCCAGTCTGTGAAATAGGCTTGCACCAAATGATCCCTCAGGGCTCCTCCTGCTCTGGGATTCTGTGGTTCAGTGATTCTGACCAAGGCCAGAGCCGCCTCCTCCCCTTTGGGGCAGAAATGCAGTGTCTGGGATTGGATCCATTCCCAGAGACTTTCCATCTCCAGTCATCACCAACCCAGGGCAGGGGCTCCCTGAACAAAGGAGTGCCAAGGCATGGGGCATTGAATTGTCCATCGATGTCAGGTTTCCTGGTTGTCATCAGGGAAGTGATCCTACAGTGTACCCCTGAGGCTGCCATTCCCTGCAGAAAGGTGGTAGCAGCAGATGTGGTGGCAGAGACCCCTACTCAGCCTACTGAGCTGCATGACAGGAAAAAAGGCCTTCCTGGGAGGGCTGGGTAATGGTGTTGGTGGGGGCCGGGGGGGGGGGGCGGCAATAGTCTGGGCACCTGGGGATCTGAGGGAGTTGCCCAACCTTGACACTCTGCTGGGTCTCCTGCCCTCCATCTCTGAAGTGGATTAAGACGGAGGGAGTGACTGAGGGGTCCAGAATGAGGAAAGGACCTCATGCTTCTCTTAGTACCCTGGCCATTCATCAATCACACCTTCTGTCATAGGTTTTTAACCACATTCTCTTGTGCTTTACCTCACAGCAGTTTTGGGAGGGCCCAGGGGCACAGAATTTGGGATAGCCATCCTCGTTAGGCAGATGGGAAAACTGAGGCTTAGGCAGGCTTAGGGATTGCCCTCCAGTCCCACAGCTCTCTGTTCGCAGCTGAAGGTTTGTGCTGCTTTGGCAAAATTTACAAACTCTGACCAGGGATTGAGGTGGCAGTTGATTGAGCAGAATCTAGGTCAGAAATAGAGCAGGCCTGGGTGTCAGGGTGGCTCTATCTAGGGAAGGCTCCTTTCTGGGGCTGGTCTCAGTTTACTTCTCTGTTGAATGGGGCTGTAACTATTATCACCTGCCACCTCACCTGCCTTTAAGTAGCTGGCTGGTAGGAAAAGTGAATGTAGTGAGGATCCCAGCAGCTCTTAGGGTTCTGAACACCCTTTCTCTTCACCCCCGGGCTTGTTAGGAGCAAGCAGAGGTGTGTTTTGCAGGCCAGCCCTTCACCAACCATACACATTTTAGTCTAAAGTTACAGTGACCCTTGGTGGCCACAGGCCATGCTGCAGCCTCTGGCCCATTTGCCCTCACAGGCTCTTCGACTATCGGGGCCGCCTTTCACCGGTGCCTGTGCCCAGGGCTGTCCCTGTGAAGCGACCCCGGGTCACAGTCCCTTTGGTCCGACGTGTCAAAACCACCATTCCAGTCAAACTCTTTGCCCGCTCCACAGCCATCACCACCAGCTCAGTCAAAATTAAGTGTAAGTGACTTATTTTCTTGCTAAATAACTTCTTTTTGTCATTAGCAAAATAATAGAATTGCATTTTTTTACATTGGAAAATAGATAAAGGAACAAATCTCCCACAGTTCTGCAGCTCTAACAACCAAGTGAGTATTTTCATGTATTTCTTAGAGAAAAAGGCTGACGTTTCCGGCGGAGGGGCTTGGGTTGGGCACAGAGTCCAGTGCTGTGACATGGAGCCCAGTGAGGAGATGGGGTCATCTTTCCTCTAGTAAGGACAGGACAGGTCTACACAGGCCCACTACTCACATTCACTCTCGTATGTGCAAACGTTGTGGTCAGGCGCCCAGGAAATCTGGTTGTAAAACACCCACATTTACACACCTCGAAAGGCAGAAACCACTCTATATCACCAGCAAAGACACATGCTTGTTCAGGAACACCTTCCTATCCGGTCCCAGTCCCTTTCAGAATTGAGAGGTTGGGTGGGGGGAAAGATACAGGTTCAGAAGGACAGTCTGGTCACTCGAAGAATGGCTTTCAGAAAGCCAAGGGAAGCCACAGGCAGCTTCAGCCTTTTCCCTGGCCAGAAAAAGAGCTGCGGACAAGGACAGTTCCTGCCATTGGCCTGTCTTCCTAATTGACAGAATGGGGCTAGGGTCTTGTGTTAGTATCGAGCTCCCAGTCCCCAGGTGACAGCCCTGTACTCCCTCCACTCCCAGTAAAGAGCAGTGAGCTGCAGGCCATCAAGACAGAGCTGACACAGATCAAGTCCAACATTGACGCCCTGCTGGGCCGCTTGGAACAGATTGCTGAGGAGCAGAAGGCCAACCCAGGTCAGCTTCCAAGGGTCCTTGCCCTGGTTTGAGTGTCCAGGGGCCCAAGGCAAAGGGTGGGGGGAGGACAGTGCATGGTACAGAGAGGGACTATGGCCTCTAATCCCACCTGGACCCACTGTGTTGAGGCCTAGCTTCTGCTGAAGTGTTGCCCAGGAAGCTGTCCCAGGCTGAGTTTTATTCCCCTTTTCACCACCCTTTTCCCTCAAGATGGCAAGAAGAAAGGCGACAGCGGCAGCGGCAGCGGCAATAGTGGTGGCAGCAGCCGGCCACTGGCCCCCCAAGAGGACACAACTTCTGAGGCAGGCACACCCCAGGGAGAAGCACAGGTTCGAGATGACGGCGATGAGGAGGGGCTGCTGACACACAGCGAGGAGGAGCTGGTGAGGGCATGGTTGGAAGGGCTGAGACTGGGCTATTCATACTCGTAGTCGCCGCAGGGGAAGGGGAACCTCTGAGCTGGTTCCTTTTTCCAGGGGCTCCAGTCCCGTGAGGAAAGTGGGGAATGAGCAGCAAGTAGTTGCCTGTGTCAGCCACCAGTCAGAAGTCCCACAGGGGTCTGAGGTGGACCTCTCTTGAGCCCAGGGCCCATTCGAGACCCGGTTTTCCACATGGGGACAGAGGAGTCAGGAGCTCAGGAAGCACATACGGTGTGCAGAGTTGCAGGGGGCAGGATGGGATTTCCTGGGAAAGCCACAAGGAAGTAGGTATCCATTCTACCTGACGATTTTCTAAAAGCCATTGTTGCCTGAGCATGAAATAATAGGCTGTCTTATGAGTGATCAAGGGAGTTCCCCATCTGTGACGGTGGAAGCCACTTGGCGGGGAGCTTACATGAAGTGGAAGGCAAACCAGATTCTGAGCCAATAAGGTCTTTGTTGTGTGCTTACTACTTGTTTACCTAAGGAACGCTCAGTTGAGCACCAGGCCCTTTGGTCCACACTTTCTAACTTCATTTAACCTTAATAATAGCCCTGCATTGTGCAAAGTATTACTCTTTCCACATTTTACCCTGTGAGGAAACTGAGGCTCAGAGGAGTCGAGTAGCTTGCTCAGGGCCTTATAGCTAATAAGGGTCAAACCAGGATTGGAGCCCAGACTTCTTCACTAGGTCTGGAACATTTTTTCATCCCTGCTGGGCTCTGACGTGAGGACAGATGGGCTTAAGAGGTCCTTCTCATGTCCAGCTCATTTCTTCTTCTTTGCACCTAGTCTGGTACTTCAGCTTACTCTTTTGGGCATAGTACTAGTCGTCTTCATAAAGGCTGTGACAAAGGCTTAGATGTCCCACCAGTATTGTAGGCTGTTAGCCTGCTCCAGTCTGAGAAGGTCTTTCTATGCAGAAATGTGCCCCCTGTCACACATAGAACTTCCTTGACTGGTCCCTTCTCTCTCCTGAGGGGCCCTCAGTCGACCCTGATGCGATCCCAAATCAGCCTTGTTTAGACTGGTTCCATAGTCATTTCCTTTGGCTGTCCCTCTCTCTGAGTGTGGCCTCTTGATGTGCTCTGGGCCTCAGGGCAGGACTCAGAGTTTGCAGTGAGTGATATGTGGTCTCTTGTTGCTTCCTCCCTATCAGGAGCACAGCCAGGACACAGATGCAGAGGAAGGGGCCTTGCAGTAAGCAGGTATGGCGGTCCTGGTGGGCAAGGGGTGAAGTGAAGTGGAGGGCATTCCATGAGGCCGACTTGGCAGGGTAGTGCTGTGTCCAGCAATGAAGGCCCTTCTATCCCCAGCCATCTCACTACCCCTCTTTGTGGTGGGGATCTCTGAGAATCCTCTCTTCTGGAGGAAGACACAAACTATTACCATCCAGTGTGAGCAGGAACATAGGCTGAAGAACTGGGTTGGGGTGGGAGGGTGGCAGGCGGTGGGGAGAATGTCAAAGAGGGCTGTGGTGGAAGAGGTGATAGGCAGTTCAGGATTGAGGGAGAAGCATCTGAGGGAACACCCTGAGCAGAGGCTCAGAGGCTGGTAGTCCTCAGTGTGTGGGAAATGCCCAGGGATCTCCTGTGGCTGCAGTCCCAGCTCTGCAGAGTAGGGAGAGAGAGCTGCTCATCATCAGGGTGAGGTTGTGCCAGGCTTAGGGTCTGGGACTTGATCCCCTCAGGGGGAAATGCTCTGTGTGCCAGGAGGTGCCACACAGCTTGTGATTGTGCTAATACTATAATAGATGTGGAAACTGAGGCACTGAATGGGAGGGCAGGGATTCCTAAGATCTCAAGGGTGGTGATTGTTGGGGCCTAGATTTGAACCCAGTAGTGTGTGGCTTCAAAGCCCACTCTCACCAGAGTTCACCACCTAGCTCTGCCCTATTCCTTTGGTGGCCGTGCTCAGAGTTAGACAGGTTTGGATGGAGGAAGACCACAAACAACAGAGAAGCATCTTAGGGAACATTCATGCTTATCATGAGATGCTTCACCAGCAAGTGCTTCCCTGACAGTTTAGTTTAGAAAATTCCATTCATGCAGTTTCTTCTCTTGGAGCTTCATGGTTTGTTTTACCAGAGAGAGTAAGTTTTACCTTGTTAAGCCAGTTTACAGGTGAAGTGCAGGGGCCAAATGGAGGCTCAGGAAGGGGGAAGAGACTTGGCCAGAGTTACATGGCCAGAAAATTATGAGGCCAGAGCCAGAGCACAGGCATACGTCTATCTGCAAGTAGCAAATATCATGCTACCCTTGCTTTTTCCCAACCCCTGTTTTCAAGAAGAGCACAGGGACTTTTCTTCTCAGCCTTAGTCTCTATTTGTCTCTTTCTCAGTCTGACAGGAGCGATGGCCATTGGAAGGAGAAGGGCGTGCACTGTACCAGGCCTCAGGCTGGGCACCCACCCCTGGATGCCACCCCAGCAGGTCCCAGAGGAGAGTTGGCAGCAGGCACCTCATCCCCCATGCATCCCAGCCAGTGCCACATCCTCTGCAGGTGGAGTTATCGGTCTCTCCTCCCCACGTACCCTCCCTATTGGCACTGCCCAGGCCAGAGGGCAGAGCACAGAGTTTTCTCCACACTCTGTCCAGGACACTCCCAGGCTTGGGGTTTTTCTATAGGTTTGGAGAGGGGTGGGGTGGGAGGCACAGGGAGGAGACCCTGACAATAAAGAGATTGGATCTCAACTTGCTCTGAGATGGGATGGTTTGCATTTTCTCATGAAGGTACCCTGGCCCTCTTGCCCAGCCAGAAAGCAGATCTGCTGTACCCCCTTCACTCTAACCTGTCAGGGACCATTGTCTAGGGCAGCGGTCGCCAACCGGTGGTCCTCGGACCACTTGTGGTTGGCGACCGCTGGTCTAGAGTGTATAATATTGATCCACCTGGGCCTTAATTTCCACAGCTAAAACGGAGATAAAAATAGCCAGCAGGGTTGTTGGGGAGGGTCAGATGTGCCAGTACCCATGAGAGCAGCTTGGTGGCTGAGTGCCAATTGTGAGCCACTTGGTCAGGCAGCAGTAGGTTCAGGCCTCAGCTTCTTCTAGGCCTGCTCTTTCCTAGCTCTAAGGCAATCCGAGCTGTTTCTTCCCCTTCTCTGTCCTGGTTTAAGACACTAGTTTTTATTCACTTGGGACTTTGTCCTCACCAGCCTCCCTGTCTCCAGCTTCTCCCTGCCCCATTTCTCATTGGCCACCACAGTGTTAGTTCTGAATTATATCCCCTCCCTGTATAAAACCCTTTCTGACTAGCTCCTCACCATCTAGACAAAATGCCAGCTCCTGAATATGGGGTACATGATCCTGGTTTCTCCTGTTCTTTTGACACCACACACATGAACCTTAGACTGCAACCACACAAAACAAGTCCTTCACACTTATCAGCAGCAAAAAATAGAGCCCCACTCCTGTTACATCACACAGTAGGAGTTTGGCATCAGGATACATGTGGCCTGTCTGCACTTATCTCTGTTCTTTAACAGGCCAGGTTCCTTCAAACTCCACTTCTGTGTTAACTTCTCCTCCCTCCCCTTCCCTATATTCCCCATAAATTGTCCAATTTCTCCACATTCAAATTCCCAATAGAGAATTAACTGCCACAGCAGTATATTTTGAGTTAATCATAGATTACAGATATCTCCCCTGGTCTAGTGAAGCGGGGATTCATGTGTGGCCACTTAGGCTGGTCTCATTGGTTTAGGGCTGTGGGTGGGCAGGCACTCATAAACATACTTTGCTCCAAGCCTGGCACATACTCTTGCTCCTACTTTTTCTACCTGGGAAGTATCCACTCATTATTAAGCTGCTATCCTAGTCCTCACTTCTGGGAAATTTCAGAGATCCAGACCTGGGGTGAAAAATAGCCCCTTGGAACTGGGATGGGCCCTTGCCCAGGTTGGTCAAAACAAAAGACTTCAGTTTGGAGAGATGAGGAAGGTGTCCTGAGGAAGGTACTAAGTCCACAGGGAATGTCTTTTTCCCCCTGAAAAGCCCTCAGTGAAACACACCTCTGCCATCCTTGAACCCACAATCTTCCCTTACTGACCAGAAGGCCAGAGCCCAGCTCTAGCAGACCTGCTTGCATACCTGGGCAGATGCTTGTGTCCCCACCTGTACAAGATGGGGAACTACTGCTCTGTAATGGAGCTTGGGCAAAGTCTAAAGTAGGGGTTTTGGAGCCTGATGAACCTCACACTGAGGGCTGGCACTGTATTACTTTGTTCCCAGAGCCTAGTGCTATATGCCCATTGCACAGTAATAACATTCCCAGACTCTACAAGGCTCTACTTGGCTGAGATACTTTGCAGAGCTTGGGGGACAGCTAGAACAGCAGGGGCTATGGGTTTCTGTAGTATGTCAGGCATAGAGAACCATGAGAAGAGCAGGAAACATCTCATCTACCCAGAGGCCCTGCCTAATCATCTTGGCACCAGAACATACCCTAGACAGAGAATGGGATCCCTGCCCTGGCATTCCAAGGAACGGTTACAGTTGTATCCTTAAGCGGGAGGTTCATAACCATAAAACTCTGCATAAATATGCCTGCCCTCCCCGTATCTGGGGTCAGGAAAGTCATCTCCCATTCCATGCTCAACGGTTTTCAGTTTTCTGTCTTAACCTCTGAAAAACCGAAAAGAGATGGTGAAGAAATGTGATTGTGCCCAAAGGACCGATATCTCTAGATGTTTTTAAGATCTGAAACCTCATTTGTGATTCTAGCAGCCATCTTGAAGGAGTATCCCAGCCAGTGGGTTTACTGGATTGTGACCCTAGGCAAGGCTTTCCTTGCCAGGTCTGTTTCCTCATCTGTATGCGGGGTTGGTCTACATCAGGGATAGTATGGGCCTTATATCAGTTAACTATAGTATAACAACTACCCTGAAATTTAGTACCTTTCCATAAACATTTATTAGCTTCTGATTCTGTGGCTTAGCAATTTGCATTGTGCTCAACTGGGTGGGTCTACTTTACCTGGGCTCTCGTGTGGGTGAAGTGATCTGGCAGATCGCCAGGGGGCTGGTTGGTCCCAGATAACCTCACTCGGCTGGGCAACAGGGGCAACTGGTCACACGTTCCCAGCGTCTTGGAAGAGTAAGCCCCAATACGCAAGTGCTCTTCAAGCTTGTGTCGTGTTGGTAAGGTTCCATTGGCCAAAGCAAGGCATGTGGTTAAGCCCAAATTCCTCTTAATTTGAAGAGCTTCAAAATATGGCCATAATTTGTTTTTAATCTATCTTAGGCCTCATTTCACTTGCTGCTTCAAAACATTAGTAGCTGCTAGAGTACTTCTTGAGGATTTAGAGCAGTTTTTAGACTATTAGGAAATAGTAACATGGCAGTTTAGTTTTTTTATATTGACAAGAGTTGAAATGTGGGTATGTGTTGAGTATTAGCCAACCCTGGCCGGGTCATAGAGACCACAGAAATACAGGAACATGGCCAAAGCTTCTGAGCCAGGTATCCTGTTTGAATCACAGTTGGGACATTAACTTTGAGTAAGTCATAAGTCCTCCACCTATAGCCACATTCTTCATGATAAAATTATTCCATAGTAACAGTAAACCATTTCCTGAATATCTGCTGTGTAAAAGGCACTTTTTACACCTATTTAATCTCCACAACCACCTTTAAGTGGATGTAGTGTGAACTTTTGGTTACAAGTTATAGAAACTGAACTCAAACCTCCTTAGGAAGAAGTTTAGTTTCACAAATTGAAAAGTCCAGGGCATGAGCGGGTGGAAAGGGAATCCCCAAAAGGGAAACATGAGTGGAAAAAGGGAGGCTTGGGCTGACAGAAATAATGTCTTCATTGTGTAGATGCCCATTTTATAGATTTTATAATGTGAAGTTATAAGCATGGCCCCATTGACAAGTAGTGTCTATATCCTCTCCCTTTCATCTGGACGGTGACTGATCGATAGAGTACAGTGATGGTAATGCTATCCCAGTCTCCTAGCAGTGTGTCTCGGGACCCAGCCACCATGCTATGAAGAAGCCCAGGTCACATGGAGAGAGAGGCCGTCAGACATTAGTGAGGAAGCCTTTGAGATGACTCCAGCCCAGCTACTGACTGAAAACTGAGTAAGAACTGCCTCCCAGCCCTAGCTGGTTTGGCTCAGTGGATAGAGGGTCAGCCTGCGGCCCAGAGGGTCCCGGGTTCGATTCTGGTCAAGGCCATGTACCTTAGACCTGGGGGGGGAGGAGGGTGTGTGTGTGCGGGAGGCAACCAATCTATGTGTTTCTTTCACATCAGTGTTTCTCTTTCCCTCTCTCTTCTACTCTCCCTAAAAATTAATGGAAAAATATCCTCGGGTGAGGATTAATAAAATATATATATAAAAAAGAACTCAGATCTCCCAGACCCCAGTCAAAGCCTAGCACCACAAGGGATAATTTAATTGTTGTTGTAAGCCACTAAGTTTTGGAGTGATTTGTCATTTATCAATAGAACAGAGACACAAAGAGGTTACATAGCTTGCTTGCTCTACTTTAGGGGGATTGGGTTCAGAGTACAGACTACTGAACTGAGTTCCTATTTAGTTGTGTGACCTTAGGCAAGTAACTTAAGCTCTCTGAACTTCATCTTCATTTGAAAAAGAACACATCCTTGCCCTAGCCAGTTTGGCTTACTGAATAGAGCATTGGACTGTGGGCCAGAGTTCCAGGTTCGATTCCAGTCAAGGGCACATACTTGCAGGCTCCTCCCAGGCCCAAGCCCTGGTCAGGGTGCATGAAGGAGGCAACCAATTGATGTGTTTCTCTGTCTTTCCCTCTTCCACTCTCTCTAAAAGATCAATAGAAAAATATCCTTGGGTGAGGATTAACAAAAAATAAAAAGAACGCATCCTTGTATAACAATACTTAATGAATGAGAATACTTATCTTTACCTAATCAAATTCAGGTAATTTTTCTCTTAAAAAATAACCATACTCGGAGACTTACTTTATACTCACCTTGTCCCCAAATGTATTTCAGGCAACTTAAAAAGAGAGAGGCAATACAATATTTAAAATGAGGCAAAGGAAGAGGTAATCATAGGCCTTTTGTTGGTGTTCCGATGTCTGAGTCATTGCAGTTAAGCAGTGTGTTGATCTGGTCTAGGCCCGTGGGACAAACCCAGCTGGCCCTCCTGCCTGTGTGGATGGACACCTCTTTTCTCTGACTGGTGAGTGGGCTCCTGGTCCACACATACCCCTCCCTGCACCTCCGCCTCAGTGCACTTCCACAAAGGTGCAGCAGCTGGGTCTTTGGGCAAGTGCATGGGTTTGGCTTTTTCAGATTCACAGAGCAGAAAACTGATAGGGTTACCCTTTCTCACTTTCTGACCTGGACCCCATTTCTTCCCCACCCTCCAGCCCCTTTTAACAATAAGGCTCCTTCTTGCTGTCCAGTGTGGCTCAGAGCATCAACCTATGTATGATCCAGATCATGGTTCGATTCCTGATTAGGGCACATGCCCAGTTGCAGGCTTGATTCCCCCATAAGGGGTGTGCAGGAGGCAGCCATTCAGTGATTCTCTATTACCATTAACTAGTGGCCTGGTGCACGAAATTTGTGCACAATAAAAGGGAATTAGAGGAAATATTTTAATATTGCTATTTGCCCTTTTTCTATAATAGAAACGTCAGAGATGAAATAAAATTAGTAAAATGTATATGAAAATCTTCCTCCTGTCAGAGTCTGGGGTGTGCCGCGGGACCCAGAGTCAAGTCCCCACCCACCCACCCACCCCTCAAAATCGCGCAAGACCCAGACCCAGCCGGCCCCACCCCCGTTGGACGAGATCCAGTCCTGGCCAGCCCCACCCCCATCAAGCCCTGCTGGGTGGTGGTGGTGGTGGGGGCGGGGCGGCGCAGCCTCAGGTCCCTGCTGATCTCTCGTTATGGGAACCCTGCCTCTACTGTGGGCACAGCCATCTTGTGAAGGTGTGACAGCAAATTTGCATATTACCGCTTTATTATATAGGATGTTTCTATCTCCCTCTCTGAAACAATAAAAAACATATGTATTTTTAAAAAGAACACCACTATCAATGTGACAAAGCTCCAAGGACTATGCCTCTACTGTAATCCTTGGGAGAATTTGAAGTCTTTATTGGCAAGGATGGCAAGGTTTATTAGGATTATTGTGAGACAACCTATATGAGAATACAGGATATAATCAATGGCAGAGGGGGACTCACTGCAGACTTTTGTTCATCTTCTCAATTAAAAAAGGAACACCAAGGCCCAACTTCTAAAAACATATTATAAAATCTAAAATGTGAGACCTTTATATTGCCAGGACAAAAGATGTGGATGAGGGAGGCCAGGTTACAGCCGTGGTCAGCAAACTGCAGCTCACGAGCCACATGCGGCTCTTTGGCCCCGAGTGTGGCTCTTCCACAAAATACCGACTTCTGCGCATGGGCCATGAAGTTTCAATCGCATTGTACGTGCGCGCCAGCACGTGGTATTTTGTGGAAGAGCCACACTCAAGGGGCCAAAGAGCCGCATGTGGCTTCCCAGCTGCAGTTTGCCGACCACTGACTCACACCATGGTAGCACTTCTTCCAGGCTGTCCAGCCCAGCATTTTTTATGCACAACACTTATCCTGCAAGATATTGGGGGAACTGGACTATCTTAAAGGGTTAGGATCAGTTCAGAGATGAATCTGTTTTGAGAGTAAAATTAAAGATGCATTGAAATTTTCAACATAACTATGCCAACCTATCACCAAACTGTAAAGTCCCATGTCTTCCCCTGAGGGGTCCCACTAAATGAAAACATATACACACACAAAAGTAATAGAGCGCTAATTACACAAGAGGCACTGATCCTTGCTTTATTCACTCAGTAACATCCAACATTGGGAATTGTGTGGGCACAGATACAAAAGGAAGATGGCATTATAAACAGCAGTCGAGTTCATCAGGGCAGTGGCCGCAGCTCAGCCAGTTTGAAGGAATGCTCTGCTCCTTCCAACACTTTATGGCCAAAGTGTTTTATTATAACACTTGGCTTGTACTTTAAAATTAAGGGTCACAGTGATTAAAAACAACCATGGTCAAGACATTCAGGGCCAAGTGACTGGCTGCTCCTGAGCTGCTTAGGATTAGTCTTGCATCAAGAAAGTAGGAGCAACATTATGCCCTCATCCTTGGCAAGTGCGTGCAAGGCAACCACAGCAGACACATAAGATGATCTTTCTTTCCCTCATGCTCAATGGAGAAATACCCTTTTAGCCAAATCCTCAGAAGGCAGAACTGGAGGCACCAAAGCACCACACACAGGCAGCATCACCTCTTTCAAAAGATACTTTAATACAGAAAATAGAAAAGCATTTGTGGTGGGTCTTTTCAAACCTGGAACACAAGTTGTGGAAGAAAAAGAAAAACTTCCTCTAGTATCATGGTTTAGACTGGTTTTTTTTGTACTGCACACGCCGTATCTCTTATGAGACACACTTCACAGCCATTTCTAAGATTCTCTTGGTGGCCAATAAGAAAATTCAAAGGAGGGAGGGTACCTAGCACCTTGTATTCCCTCATGGTGACAGCTAGAGGACTTGGCAGTGAGGTAGTAGCAACAATCCTCACATAATGAAATGAATTCATATCTATGTAGTCATTCCTGGACACTAAAAATAGGCTGTCCTCCCAAATCTCATGCTCCAACCACCCTCTCGTGGGATGCTGTGTCTATTTTATGCATCTCAAAAGAAGCTGAGAGGAAAATGGCTGCCCAGCTGAAGTCACTGCCAGTGTCCAGTTTTTAGGATAAAGATGCAGAAACCTCACCAGATCCCAGGCCCAAACTGTTCTGCTGAATTCATTAAGCACAATTTTTTAGAAAACTGAAGGACAAACCAAATTGAAAGAATCACTGTTATAATAACTTTAATTTCTCTTGCATTTTACAGAAGTCTGTGAACGATTTTTAAAAAGCACCACCTTACCCCATCTTGTTTCTCTGACAGTTGTTAAAGTAGGCAATGATTATGTCAACAGCTTGAGCATCGGCATCTTGCAAGGATTTCAGACCAACCAGCCACACACCAAAGAGCTTGGCAGCTTTTCTATCTTGTTTTTTAATACAATCGTATATCCACTCTGATGGTAAACCTGTCCAGCCAAATTTCCACAACACACTTTGCCAAATCAGTGGTGATCAGCAAATTAGTTAGCTTTGGCACGGAGCTGTGCTCGCTTGCCCGTGACAGCCTGGAAGCCAGTTTTGATGCTGGCAACAGAGCATCGAGAATGACAAGTTTCACACTGTAAGAAATAGAGTCGGGTGTCCTTTTGCAGGATTGTGTCAGGTGATCGGCATGTGTGACAGGTGACATATTCCTCTGCAGGAAAAGCAACATACAGAATTAACTGGTGGCCTCTGGTTTCTTTCCTCTAAAAACACTTCTACACTGAACTCCACAAGCCCAGGCTGGCACCCAGACCAAGGAGCTTAGCTCAACTTATTTGTAAGTTTATCCCTAAACTATTCCAGGGTAAGAAAACAAAAGCCGTCTGCTGCAATGCTTCAGGTACTAAACCATGGGTTGAAAAAAAATACTCCAAATGTCCAAGGGCGCAGGAACGCTTGCCAGATGCCTACTCGTGGTTTTTCTGCAGGAGAGCCACTAAGAAAGACCTTACAGTGTTCCTAGGTAGGTGGGAAGAGACCTGTCAATTTTAAGTGATGAAGGAGATAAATGCAGATCAGGCCTTGAATGCAGACAGGTTTCTGCGGGTAGGCCTTCAGCCTGGAACCAACCAGCAGCCTTGATTGGCTGGGCCTTCTCCCTGCACCCCCAATCAGTGGCCAAGGGCCACCTCCCTGCCCCCTTCCCCATCACTATCATTTTACCTCATCCTTTAAGGCCAGCCTTTCCAGCTCCATTACAAACCAATGACTCTCCCCAAAATAATACAACCTGATGAGAACATTTCAGAGTGATGTACTGAGATTAAATCATACACTTACTGATATATCTTCTCAAAACATTTTCTATCTGTTTCTGTTGGAATCTTCCTTTGATTACAAGTTGGTTATTACCGTCTATAGAACCACTATGAAAGAAAACAAATATCTCCATTATTGCTTTTTCCAATAGGGAACCAAATTCCAGGATCTTTACATTCAATGAATTTAAAAAATATTCAATGGCATAAGTTAAATTCTAGAAGTAGTACTATACTACCTGGTTTCTCAAAAATTATTTTTAATTAAGTAGTTGGTACCAGATGAAATATCTACATTTCTTAACACTTAATCCAATTTCAATCAATTAAATCTTCAGCAACAAATCAAATTTATAATTGATTTTAAGTCTAAACACAAATTGATTCCTTAACTGTGTGATGGCTCATTCATCCAACAAGATAAAACACTTTTACTGAATGCATACCATGTTCAAAGTAAGACCTATCTTTAAAAATTCTAAGCACCAAATACATATTTTGATTATCATATATAGTTGATGAAAATATTCTAAAACCAATTGTGTTAAGAGTTCAATTAATTATGTTAACATTGAATTGTACACTTTTTTATTTTTTAATATATTTTTGTTGATTTCAGAGAGGGAGAGAAACATCAATGATGAAAGAGAATCCTCGATCAACTTACTCCTGCACACATCCTACTGTGGGGAATGATTGCAACCACAACCAGGGCATATGCCCTGACCCCAATTCATAGCTCAATGCTCAATCACTGAGCCACACCAACTGGGCTGAATTGTACATTTAAATGTGTGAAATATAGCTCTATAAAACTGTTAACCCCTCTACCCCTCAAGTACGGTTGAAGTCACAGGCCACATATTGTCAATGGTACTTAGAAAAGTTTTGAGCCCGGCTGGTGTGGCTCAGTGGTTGACCGTAGACCCATGAACTAGAAAGTCATGGTTCAATTCCCGGTCGGGGCACATGCCTGGGTTTCAGGCTCAATCCCCTGTGGGGGGTGTGCAGGAGACAGCCGATCAATGATTCTTATCATTGATGTTTCTAGCTCTCCCTTCCCTCTCTCTGAAATTAATTAAAAAATATGTATTTTTTTTAAAAGAAACTTTTTCAAAAGAAGCAGATGACAAGCACTTTGAGAGAGAAAGCTCTAGGCTAGACATTTGTTAAAAATTACAAATTACAAAGTGAAACAACAAAATTCAGCCAGGTCGTGTTAAATTTCAACATCCCACTATAAAAATCACTTTGCACCCTGGCCAGTGTGGCTCAGTTGGTTGAGCGTCGTCCGTGCACAGAGAGGTCACCAGTTGATTCCTGGTCAAGGCACATGCCAGGGTTACAGGCTCCATCGCCAGTGGGGGGCATGCAGGAGGCAGCTGATCAGTGTCTCGCTCTCATTGATGTTTCTTTCCCCTCACCTCCCTTCCTCTCTAAAAACCAATAAAAACATTTTTTTAAAAATGACTTTTACAAGAATCTCTCCTGTGATTCTCCTTTAACTATAAAGGTTTATTATTATCCCCCATGGACTGGGACCCTTAATCTCCAGGCTATGGTGAATTCTAATTCTTGATGTAGGGAATGTTTTTTCATTCACTGTCAAAAGAAATTGACTTTTTTCAACACTATATTAAGTCCACTGACCTTAAGTTCACTGGTTCTCAACTTGTTATAATTTATCCCACTTCTTAAGAAATAATTCTGAGAAGTAGGGAAAATACTGCTTTTACTCCTTCATTAATTTATGCAAGTTAAAAATAAGCGATGATCGCTCCCCATTTTGGGGGGGGGGGGCAACCAACATTTTTGGTGGCCTTAAAAAAAAAGCAACAACTATATAATTTACATTTAAAACATAATTCTTTTACAACAGAACCTACATATCTACCACTAGTCAAGTAAATTACTCCTTAAACCCACAGCAAGTGTAGCCAATCCCAGCAGAGTTTCAAGAAAAGGAAGAGAGCAGAACACGTGAGCTATCTCTATACTGCCAGCAAGGCACAGGATTAAGTCTTTTAAAAGAGCTCAAGCTCCCGAGAAACAGGCAGATCTGAGTCTGCACTGACTGTGCCATTAAGTAGTTATGTGACCAACTACAACTTCACTAAAATGGTTTCTAAATCTTTAAGACAGCTAATATTAGTTTCTACTAACAGTTCATGCAACTGTTTTAAGATTGAAATGGTACCCAAGATGCTCAATATGTGTTATTCATCATTATTATGCCCTGAATCTACTTTTAAAGGGACAATTGGCTTCCTAGCACTTAAAGGTCAAGTCAAATGAGATCTTGGCCCCCCTGAATGGGGATGGACTGGCTTGGTGACTTCAACAGGTGAGCTCTTAAGGAAGTAACTAATTATGGATCCCTGTTTCAACATTTCTCCTGTGCCACTCATCAATTTGTAAGCTGTATTTCATCAATAGTCTATTAACAATTTAGAAATAATACTGACCTAAGAAAATAATTTCCTTTGAAATCTAATATTTGCTCCATAAAGATCTAAGAATCCAGTTAATGACAGGAAACTCTAAACACGGCAGTGCCATGATCCTCATTTTGGTATGCCAACAGGCCTGTTTAGATGAGTCACTGTTAATTCTGTTCTCTATTCCCAGGCAGCCAAGCTCTCCCACAAAAATGAGTTGACTTCCCTCTTTCAGTGGCCCAGAAGTTCCTCTCATAATCAGGTGAATTTTTTTTTTTTTTTTATCCTGTGTTTTGTTTTTTAGTTTATTTGAGAGAAGAGAGAGTTGGATCCATTGCCTCCTATACGCACCCTAACCAAACTTGTAACCTTTTGGATGACGATGCTCCAACCAACCAAGTCACCTGGCCAGAGCAGTGAATTTTTTTTTCTAAGTGTGTTACATATCCTTTTCAGATTAAGAAAAGCTCTTAGGAGATGTCCAGTAATTCTGTATGTAACTATATATATATATATGTGTGTGTGTGTATATATATATATGTGTGTGTATATATATATATATATATATAGGCATATATGCAAATATAGTTTCTTACCTTGTACCCAATTCAGCCAATAAAAATGCGAGGAGATGTTTGGGCTGACGATGTAATCTAAAAAGAAAGTAGAATATATAAACTGTCCTCCATGGAAAACTAACCAAACTTCTAAAAACCAACTTGTTCACTGTTTCAATTTGTGACTACTCTGCTATTAGGTGAACTTCAGTGCACAGTTCATCAAACTCTGAAATAAAAGATATGTAATACATTTTAAAAACCATAAAATAATATTGCAAGTTATTTATAAATACTGTACATACCTATGATAAATGTCTAGAAACATGGACAGAAAAGGTAAACAACTTTAGAAAGTAACATCTTTTTCTGGGAAGGAAGATGAAAGAGATACAAAAAATGGCTTTAACTGTAACTGTAAAACCCTCTTTTAAAGAGTAAAAAGATATGAAATAACTGTGTCAAAAGGTCAAATACACCAAACCTAGGCAATAGGATACTTGGCTGTTCTTTATGCTAATCCCTATATACTTCCTGTTTGAAAATGTTCATTTAAAAAAAAAAATGGAATAGCCCAGCTCATGTGGTTCAGTGGTTGAGCGTCAACCTATGAACCAGGAAGTCACGATTCAATTCCCAGTCAGGGCACATGCCTGGGTTGTGGGCTCAATCCCCAGTAGGGGGCATGCAGGAAGCAGCCAGCTGATCAATGATTCTCTCATCATTGATGATTCTATTTCTCTCTCCCGTCCTCTGAAATCAATAAAAATATTTATTAAAACACACACACACACACACACACACACGTGGTTATCTCTGGGTGATGGAATTTTTAGTGATTATTTTCTTTTTTGTTTACTATTATTTACCGTTTTATCTGCAACAAGCAGGTATCACTTATGAAATTGAAGAACAATCAGTAAATAAGGTCAGTTGCCCTAAGGAACCAGCCAAAAATGGTGTAGCTGAGGAGCTAAGAAGAGCCAGGCCCAGACAGTTGAATGACCTGGTGGTGAGAGGCATGGAATGTGATGGTAATTAAAAAAGCTGTGTCTTAACAATGACCACCTGAGGAAGAGGCACAACAAATTTAGCTGTTTCCCCTGAGCTCACTTGCTTGGCAAAGCCACCCCAGCCTCAAAAGCTTTTCTACCTTCCCTGGGTTGGCCAAGCTCCTGTCTGAGGAATACATTTAGCCTCCACACTCTTCACTCCATCTGGATCCATTCTCATGCATCAGCATGAGTTGGCATCTCTCACCTCTGGATGTCTGATAATACAAGCCCTGAGACCTGTAAGTAACAAAGAACTGATATATTTTAACTCTGACTTTCCTCAACCCAACTTTCTACCTGCAATGAAGTCCTCAATAAGGACCTTTAACATAAACATCACAGAAAATTTGGTATTTGAAATGGAGATTTTCCATTAACGAACTTACAGTTTACAGATATCTGTAAAGTTGACAAAAGAAGTTTTCTTGGTTCCTACTCGGACGACCTGTGGAGGTTTCATGACAAATTTCCTTTTCTCTCCAGCAACCATATCTGGATTCTTTTCCCTCATGATGTTGAACACTCGATTCAGTAGCTATAGAGATAAAGTGGTATTCATGTACATTCTTATTAATAGCAGTATACTGGAATCTTTGCTCTACCTTTAAGCAAACTTCACTTTTTATTAAATACACACATCACTCTATGTTCTGGGAGCTGCTTGAGAGCAGGACTCAAGTCTCAACCAGGATCTGGTCCATTATGAATGCTCAGCAATTCCTTGTTTGAAGTTAATGAACGAATAAACCCCTTCTAACTCTGCTGTTTCTATGGGAAAGTATATGATATAATCAGAGTAAGATTCAGGAAAGCCCAAATAAGCAAACTCCATGCTATCCTGACCCCAAATTAGCCAATTCCTCTCTCCACTGCTCCCCGCTCCCATTCCAGGGGCTCTATCTCCATGTCCTAAGTTCACAGATTCAGATGGGAACAGTGAGCACTATAATGACTGCCACACTGACTGTCCCATATGAGGGCAGCAGGCAATGCTGTGCACTGGCTATGTTACCTCTCTGAGTCTGCTTCACTAACAATTTGGAGTTCAATGGCCCTACCAATTCAGGGAGCATTTACCTTGCTTTTCTTTGAGTTCTAGGGACTAGCTTAGCGCCTTTCCGTAACAGAATCTGTCTTACCTCCTCATACGTGTAGTCTCTTTCTGAGCCTGCCCAAGCAGGGCCTGTCTGGTTACTGAATGAGATACCATCATCTTTTTTGCTGTCTTCATCTTCTAAAGCTACAGATAACAAAGACTAAGAATGAGGGGTAGAGGCAGATCTAGAGAAATGAAAGTATCAAAGACATTTGTCTTCCCTCCCAGAACTACATTCACCACAGCCTCAAGCATAAAGGCATTAAGTTTCACAAATAACCTCTCATTCCTTAAAAACAGGGACTTTCATAAACAACCCTTAATAGAGACCTCTCTAATTAAGAATTTGTGATAACACAGACACACCTAACTGTTTCTTGATTTAACAAACACAAGATAAAATAATGTACTGGGATAATTAGGAAAAAACATCCAACTGTTTAGGCACTTAAGAAACATTCACATCCATAAAAACCCATCTGCTAACTAAAGTTCTTTAAAAAACCCATGGCACGTAGAAACTAATAAAACAGCACTTTTTAACAAAATGGAAATTTTGTAACATTTAAAATCCAGTTACAGTAATTTTCCCAATCACCTGAAGCTGCATGATTTAGTAAAATTATAACTGTCAAATTCTACCCCCATGAAATCTTTAACTGTCATCAAGTCAGATATTGTTTTCCTTTTAGCTTCTATAATCAGGTGGAAATAAGGGTCAAGAAAAAATAAAAGAGGAGCCCACCTATCAAAGAGATTAGGCCAAAGGCCCAAGTAACGAGCACCCAATATTACCTTCGTCTTTCTCTAGAATTTCATCCTCATCTGGGAATTTGACATTTTTCTTTTTCTTCTTTTTATTGCCAAGCATAATGTCAAGGTCATCCTCTGGTTCAGCTGGTTCTTGAACATCACTTTCAATCTTAAGATCCTAAGAAATTAAGATATAAATTTCAATATTTTGATTCCAGGACTTAAAAAAAAAATGACATGGGCTGACATCCTTTTAGAGGAAAAGAAATTTAGTATTCAAAACTGAAGTTACATATAAGAAATGTCTCTCATAGGTGAGCCAAAGTGGCTCAGCGAGTCCCTGTCATTTACACTGGAAATTTGAGACAGTTCTGTGGGATCTTTTCCTTTCTTTTTATTCACCAGCCTTGGGATCTTAAGAAAGTATTATCTATGTTTCCAAACCAGGCCACTGTCAGAATCACCTGGTAAACATTTGTAAGATTCTTAAATCTTTTAACTGACAATCTTTAGCAGGAACAAGGGTCAAGAGTATTTTAAAGAAGTTTCTAAGTATTCTGATATAATCATTGGGAGGAGGATTTTTTTCCTACTGACACCAAATACATGGTGTTTTTCCACACCAATTCTCAACTCTCCAACTAACTGAGTGACCTATAATTCTTTTAACTCTGAAACTACCTGTAGTTAGTGAAAGTCTCCACAGGTTTAAGGGCTCAGTCCCACAAGACTGTCCTCACTTCAGGGGCCAGTCATGACTGATTAAATCATTGACCGCTGGTGAGTGAATTCAATTTCCAACCCCCTTCCTCAGGAGAGGGCTAGAAGGGGGAGGGTGGGTGGGTGTATATGAATTCCAGTCATCTAATCATGGCTTAATCTTTCTGATGACCAGCTCCTATACCAGGGGTGGGCAAACTTTTTGACTCGAGGGCCACAATGGGTTCTTAAACTGGACCGGAGGGCCGGAACAAAAGCATGGATGGAGTGTGTGTGTGAACTAATATAAATTCAAAGTAAACATCATTACATAAAAGGGTATGGTCTTTTTTTTTTTTTTTTTTTTTTTTTAGTTTTATTCATTTCCAACGGGCCGGATCCGGCCCGCGGGCCATAGTTTGCCCATGGCTGTCCTATACTGAAGCTATTCAGGAGTTCCCAGCCACCAGTCATCTCAAATTGACACTTTTACCATTCCAGGGATTGCAAGGGTTTTAGGAGCTGTGCCAGGAACCAAAGACAAAGACTAAATATTTTTTATTAAACCACAGTCAGCCTTGCTACCAGGCTGCGAAAAGATATTTGGGCATCACTTCAAGAGATGACATCATTAAAGGGAAAGGCAGAACCCATGGAGAATTAGGATCACATGAATGGAGACAAGGCAAAGGTTGATCCCAAGATTAGTTGCTATAGTCACAGATGAAAATAGGATATATCACAGCCCAGAAATTAGTCATAAACCCCCAAGAAGTACCAGTCTCAGTTTCCAATCTCTCCCTTTCATGAGCTTATCCAGCTCCCTGCCCTGAAATGTGCTGTCAACATTACCTATCAATATCTATTTTTGTATTTTTGTGTGCTTACAACTGAACTAGTCTCACAATGGCTGTAGTAATTTCAGAAATCTCATCAGCAGAAAAATTTAAATAGCTGGGAGTAAATGAAGCTCAGCTCTAAGATCCCATATCCAGCTGTATGGTCTTAGTGGCACATTTGGCCATGAAAGACCAATCAGTTCAAGTGTATTAGCTGGATAATCTTTATAATAACGAGCCAAGGTCGTAACCACCGATTACGACCCAAGGCTCAACCAGACTAGAAGTCAGTGCTGGGTCGCTACGGCACTGACTGCCTAGGGGGCTGTGGATCAGGTTCGGAGAGAGGCCTACAGAGAGAGAGGCAGGGTCTGATCCATAGTCTCTGTGGCAGCCACTGATCAGAACTTGCCTCTCTTTCTCTCCCAGCCTGGCCAACACTCGTGCCTCCATTTCTCTCTAGGCCTCCACAGGGCTGCTGATCAGCTCCACCTTTCTGATCAGGCCCCGTTGATATGCCCAGAGACACTGACTGGCATAGAAACTGGCCAATCAGAACCAAATTGGCCGGCAGAGGAGGGCAGTTGGGGGTGAGATTAGGTCTACAGGGGAGGGCAGTTAGGGGTGATCAGGCCAGCAGGGAAGGGCAGTTGGGGGCAATCAGGCCAACAGGGGACAGCAGTTAGGAGCAAGATCAGGCTGGCAGGGGAAGGCAGTTAGGGGCGATCAGGCAGGCAGGCAGAGGCAGTTAGGGGGGATCAGGCAGGCAGGCAGGTGAGTGGTTAGGAGCCAGCAGTCCCAGATTGTGAGAGGGGTGTCCGACCGACCACTGGTAGTCAGACATTCCCCGAGGGGTCCCCAATTGGAGTGGGTGCAGGCTGGGCTGAGGGAACCCCTGCTCCGTGCACGAATTTCGTGCACCGGGCCTCTAGTACACAAATAAAAAACCAGCTATTAACCCAGTCTCTAAGATGAGAGTCAATAAATGAGAAACTCAGATATGCCAAATATAAATTAGCACATACCAGCCAGCTTTCTAGTCCTATACTATTATTTATTTTATCCCAGTAAGATCGACTTCCAAGCCGAGGCTAAGTCAGTCCTAGTGAAAGGAAGTGAATAGCAGTATTTTTCAAGATTTTTCAAAAGCCCTGGGATGGTCTGAAAATTCAGATGGGAGAGCAACCCAAGATCTTAAAAACACATCACCTTCGCCCTAACTGGTTTGGCTCAGTGGATAAAGTGTTGGCCTGCGGACTCAAGGGTCCCAGGTTTGATTCCAGTCAAGGGCATGTACCTTGGCTGTGGGAACATCCCCAGTAGGAGGTGTGCAGGAGGCAGCTGATCGATGTTTCTAACTCTCTATCCCTCTCCCTTCCTCACTGTAAAAAATTAATAAAATATATTAAAAAACACATCACCTTCAAGTCAATGTCCATGCACTGCCTGATAAAGATATTGGTAATAACCTCTTATGTTATGACTTCAATAACACGAAAAAAGTATTCAAGCACTTAATAAGAGGAAATAGAGCTTATATAAGGAAATCTACAGGACAAAAGCTACTAACTAGAGGAATCAACCAAGAAAACCTTGTTAACCAAGATTTTCTCTGATACATCTCTGATGTGTCCCTTTTGTTACCCAGGATATTTAAACCTCACTTGTTCAGTATAATTTGAGCATCTCTCTTTCTCAATTTCCCTGCAATAGTAGGAAGAGAAGAGAATCCCCAAACAGGGAGAAAATAAGATAAATCCAGGTAAAATAGTCTTGTTTTAAATTATCCTGAAAATGGGAAAAATATCTTACTTATTTCAGTACCTTAGCAATTAGTACACAATGTCTGACAACTCAATGCACTCACCAATACACATTTGAATTAACCAAGTCATGGAAACTGTGACACTATTTCCAAAACTCAATAAAGTACTATACAGTATACATTTCCTGCTATATTTGGGATACACCTTATTTACTTGTTTCAGTAAATAAACTATTTACCAAAGAAACGTTTGGGTAGAGGACACAAAATGGGATCCTTAAGAGCAGACTTTCAGCTCATCCCTCCATCCATCCTATTCACCTCACTACCCACCCATGTATCTACTTATTCAAAAGAATTCTAAGATATTTATATTGGAAATTGATCTAGTATTAAGAGAACCTACAAGATCAGAGAACTCCATAAAAACAGCTTGAGTGCTCTGGTTCTCCTACAGGCCATAAGATCATCAGGCACAACCACCACAGGTTGGTGCTCAGAGGTACATATACATTCTTTGCAGCTCAGGTGACACATAAATGTGTGTATCTTCAACATGCTACCAAAGTTTAACAGAGGAAACTAAGAGAGTATTTGCTTCACAGCTTTCTCACTTATTGAAATACTAGAGGCCTGGTGCACGAAATTCGTGCACAGGTAGGTTCCCTAGACCTGGTTGGTGATCAGGGCTGATCAGGGCCTTCCGGCTGCCGGCCGGGGCCTTCCTTTGTTCTGCGCCACCCCCTGGTGGTCAGCACACATCATAGCAAGCAATGAAACTCCCAGTCGAATTCCCGAGGGGACACTGTGCATATTAGCCTTTTATATATATAGCTCTTATTCAGCCAATCACAATCTAGTTAATGACAAGGGGCATCTATAGGAACTGCCCCTGGTGATCATGTACTCCCACAGCGGGAGCACTGCTCAGCTGACTGACGGGTGCCAGACACAGGGCTCACTGCTGGCTGCCACAGCCCGGTAACCACAGCAGAGCGGCAGCGAGCCTACCAAGCAGCGGCGGCTGCGTTTTGGCCCAATCCCTGCAGGCCACGCCGAGGGACCCCACCAGTGCACGAATCTGCACACCGGTCCTCTAGTTTTGTAATCATTTTACAGCCCCACAATAAAATATGTAAAACCTAAATTTACATTCCTTTTCATTATAATCCCTTCAAAGTACCTTAATCAGACATGATGACCTTAACAGTGTGATTAAGTACTTAACAAAAGCAAAGCTAGTAAGAGATGAAACAAAGAAGAATTAACATCAGCCATTGAGCAACCTTTCAAGAGGTCAAATTTTACCTTCAATAAGAAAGCAATACTACCTTTACACCTTCTTCTGCCTCATCAATATCAAATATCTTTTTTGTTTTTTTCTTCTTTTTCTTTTGATTAAAGAAGTTCAAGTCATCTAGATCGTCAGAGGCATCTAAAAAGACATAATTAAGATTATTAATTAACAACAAACAGAAGGCAAAGCATCCAATTATGAATTAAACCAACATTTCAGCTAGTAATTAGGAAAAACCTCATTAGAAAGCCATATTGAGAACATTTATGAATCTAATTATATCATGCCTCACTGTTCCCAATACAAAGTCAGGGTTTTAACACAATTTCCAAGGCCTCCCAGTTTTCTCTCTTTACTTCTGCTTACATCTCATCTCCCATCCTATATAATGAGAGGGATATGCTAATTAGCCCAGATATGCTAATTAGTCATGACCAGTATGCAAATTGACAATCACTCCAACACACAAGATGGCTGCCCCCATGTGGCCACAAGATGGCTGGCAGAGGAGGGCAGTTTGGGGGGGACCAGCCCTGCAGGGGAGGGCAGTTAGGGGCAACTGGGCCGGCAAAGGAGGGCCGTTGTGGGGGACCAGGCCTTCAGGGAGGGCAGTTAGGGGAGACCAGGCTGGCAAGGGGAGGGCAGTTGGGGGCGATTGGGCCGGCAGGGGAACAGTTAGGCATCGATCAGGCTGGCAGGGGAGCGATCAGGCTGGCAGGGGAGCGGTTAGGCAGGGGTGGGCAAACTTTTTGACTCGAGGGCCACAATGGGTTCTTAAACTGGATCGGAGGGCCGAAACAAAAGCATGGATGGAGTGTTTGTGTGAACTAATATAAATTCAAAGTAAACATCATTAAATAAAAGGGTATGGTCTTTTTTTTTTTTAGTTTTATTCATAGTTTTGTAATCATTTTACAGCCCTGCAGGGGATCAGGGTGGGTGATCAGGCAAGCAGGCAGGAGTGGTTAGGGGCAATCAGGTAGGTAGACAGGCAAGCAGTTGGGAGCCAGCAGTCCTGGATTGTGAGAGGGATGTCTAAGATGAGAGAGGATGCAGGCTGGGCTGAGGGACACACAACCCTCCCCCGTGCACGAATTTAGTGCACCAGGCCTCTAGTATCTTAATACCTGGTTCCAGCCCAAATGAAGTACTTCCACTTTAGCAATGTCTGTGGTCTCTCACCTCCAACCCTTGCTATGAACCCTCCCACAGAGCTCTTACAGGATCTTGTTAGAGTTTTTCCACCAAGAAGCCCTTTCTAAGCCTATCTATCCCTTTCAACCAATTGGGTACCAAGGTGCTTCAATAGTATCTTATGTCATTCCAAAGGAGGTACTTACTGGTTTGCTTATCTATCTCCCTCACAGATATTAGAGAGAGATACTAATAGATAATATGCCTTGTTCACCTATATCCTAGTGCCTAGCTCTACTTGTTATTCAATCAAGCAATCCATCAATGAATCAACAAAAGGCCTTATAAAGTATTTCACATTCATCAAATGAGGCTACAACATGAATAAAATGAATTTTAACTCCCATTACTTAGTAATATTGAGTTATGTTCAATAAATTTTCCATTTGTTCTACACTGTTGTACACTAGAAATATTTTAGGAAAAAGTTTTCAAGGAGCTATTTATGAATTCATTTTGTCTTATTGCAAGAATGACTTACTTTCCAAGTTTGTTTTAATCATATACAAGATGCTTAGCACATGATAGAAGTTCACTGGATGTCAGTTCTATCTCCAGCAGTGTCTTATATTCAACAGACATGTTTACGGAATCACTTATTTCTAATAATTAAATAGTATCTTTCTCAAAGCTCAAAAGTTAATAACTAATGCTGGTGTCTAAACTGAAACACTTTTTAAATAATTTTAATTTCTTCTGTGTTTTCAGACTTGCTAAGACACAAAACTACCTATCTTGGTGTTATTTCTTTCTGCCTACACTCAAATACAATCACCATTAAAATACAAAAAGAGCCGAAACTGGTTTGGCTCAGTGGATAGAGCGTCGGCCTGCGGACTGAGGGGTCCCAGGTTCGATTCCGGTCAAGGGCATGTACCTGGGCTGCGGGCACATCCCCAGTGGGAGATGTGCAGGAGGCGGCTGATCGATGTTTCTCTCCCATCGATGTTTCTAACTCTCTATCTCTCTCCCTTCCTCTCTGTAAAAAATCAATAAAATATATTAAAAAAAAAAAAAATACAAAAAGAGACCTGACAGGTTAGACTGGAAAATCAGTCCTGGAATGACAAGGTGTAGCCACTTGTGGATTCAGTAGGAATTTTCTTGGAACGAATCTACCAGAAATATGGCAAAGTCCAGTGCCCACAGACTGTTGATGGCCTCAACTTTCACTGGAATAGCCTTATCAAACTGAGGGGTCAATGTATGCACAGAATCCAAAACACAATGGAAGAGAAACAGGCCTTTCGGCAAAAGAGTCCTCTCTCACATCTACCACTCACCTTTTTTCCTATTGTCCTCCTCATCAGCCTCTACATCTTTGTCCTCAGTGGGCTCTGGCTCCACTTCTTTTGTTTCTGAGGGTTGAGTTTCTTCGGTCTGGGCATCTCCTTCCTCATCTAACATAAAAGGCTTCTTCTTCTTCTTTTTCTTCTTGCTCATAGTAGGATCAAAAATCATCTGTTTAAAAGACAATAAAAAAGGGACCAAGTGATTGTTTTCACACTCCAACTATGCTGTATTCTCAAAAGACATATGCTTAAAAGTAAGAGTATTTCCCTCTGGCGCAACCTGTTTCTCAGTGGTCAGAGCATCAGCCCAGGCACTGAAAGGTCACGGGTTTGATTTGCAGTCAGGATGCATGCGGGAGGCAACCAAGTGATGTGCCTCTCTCACATCGATGTTTCTCTCTCCATCCATCCATTCCACTCTCTAAAAAACAATGGGAAAATATCCTTGGGTGAGGAATAACAACAACAAAAAAGTAAGAGTATTTGCTGCACTCAAGTACCAAAAAAAACAGGATTAAAAACAAGGCCACCCAACTCTCCTTATACTATTAAACATGGAATGATAGTGGAGGGGGGTGTTCCTTAAACTTGTGCACTGCCTTTCAATTTGTAAATTACCACAAGATACAGCAACTTCACTTACAGTTTCATGAGCAAATGTGGAGACTTTATGATGAATTAATCATGGAATATAGGGAAGGGACCTTAGTAATAACCTTTGCTATACCCCTGACTTTGTGGATGAGAAAACCAATACCTAGGTAGATTGATTATACATGTTTATTTAAGGTTGGTAACCTGGGGTTACTACACCAGAAGACTTGACTTATAAAAAAATTTTTTTAAATATTATCCTTAAGTTCAGACAAACCTTTAAGGAAATCCACCAGCAACCCTTCACATAGCAAATCTGTATCTGAGTAAGAGAAACTTCTATATAACCTTTTACTCTGCTTTTTGTTTCTGAACATTAAAAGTTTTCTTGGGTTATTTTTATCTGATGTCCATTAGAGAATAAGCGAAACATTAATTTATACCTTGTTGTAGACTGCACTGATCACTTGGGGAAAAAATACAGATAAAGTATTTTAGACATAACAGTTTAAACAACATATAGGGTAGACTCCAGTACAGTGGAAAGAGTGAGGTCACTAACGTCAAACAGAATTGGATTCAAATACCAAGTATTTTTTTCTCTAAGCTCCTCACCAATTTTTGTCCAAATTCTATCAAGCTTAAATTTAGCATTTTTCCCAACGAACTGCTATGACAGTACAGTGAAGTGTCTGGTGCCCAACTGACTAAATTCAAGTTCTGACTCTGGCTCTTACTTGTATTACCCCGGGTAAGTTCTTGCCTTCTCCATGCCCGACCGAGCATCAAATCCGCAACCCACGTACATGGCATTGACCGGGATTTGAACCTGCGACCCTTCGGTGCACCGGCTGACACTCTAACCATGGAACCACACCAGCCAGGGCTTAAATTTCTTTATGTCCTAAGTACATTAAAGAAACTGAGCTACACTGAAACCAAACTGTGGTCTATAATAAAGTAGGGTTGGTATAGTCCTCACTCGATAGAGAAGGATCTGCAAGATATTATGGAAACTGATATAGCCTCATCTCAGTTATCCTCTCCTATCTTAAGGACCTAACTGTATAAATGAGTAATTCTGAAATGCAGTCAGTCTGAAGAACTTAATTTGGCAAACTTAAAGAAGAACCAGGAGGAAGGAGTTCCCCACTGCTGACCTACTAAGCCACAGGTCACCCTACATGGAATGTCCAAGGAGGTAGCTACAGTTCATACGCACTCCTGAGATAAAGACATTTGGCAAAAGGACAGAGAACTCCAGGTACTATAAGTATGGTTGTCTGGCAGGGCTTACAATTCATTTATTGCTTTTTTTCCCAAGTAGCAACTACCCTGGAATAATAATTACATTTATTATTACTCAGCATGACAGACCAAAGATGGGAGGGGTCCTGAAATCAAAAGAGGACAGCCTCACAAGTGCCTTATCCTCTGAAAAACATTCATGTTTAACCTACAGGTTAACAGTTTATTTGTAGCCTTGTAAAGGGTATGAAACATGCAGGAATTTATACACTGAAATAATTAATATCTCTCTTAATTACTGACTCTGGATACTTAAGACACACTCATCCCCTCATTTTATTCACACCACCTCTCAGAGTTAAAAATAAGGAAACCAGGGATCCAAAAGCAGTGCCCAAAGCAGACCTCCCCCAAACCACAAGGCCATGTCGGTCTTGACTAAAAAATAAAAAATTGCTTTTTAAGACTTAAAAGCAATTTAAGACTGTTGTTATCTCTAGGTGATAGGATTCTAGATTTTTATTTCTCTTTGTATTCTTCTGTGTTCTGTACACTTAGTACAACACACATTCCATTTTTAAATCAGAAACTTCTTTAGCTTAAAGCTTCTTTTGTAAACTACCTTACTGTGTTGTATGAAAACCCACTGTTCTGACACTTAGTGAACAGGATCTAGTAATAAGCAATCTTAACTATTGACAGCACTTTTAAAAAAATTGGTCTGGAAAATAATGAATGCCTACAGATTAGAGGATTTTTCCTTACAGGCATCACCCATATTTCTCAAATACTGCTTTTTAAAGGTCTTGGTTCCACTAGGTTAAAAAAGGCTATGTTGTGGTGAATTCTGGCTTAATTATCAGGTATAAAAAGAAATGTGTACAGCCCTGGCTGGGTTGCTCAGTTGGTTAGAGGATCATTCCTATGAGCCAAGATTGTGGATTCGATCCCCTGGTCAGGGCACATACACGAATCAACCAATGAATGCATAGATAAGTGGGACAACAAACTGATGTTTCTCTCTCTTCCCTCCTTTCTCTAAAATAAAAAAGAACTGTGTACAGCTTACTTTCATTGTTTCCATGCAGAAATTTTTGCTTGTCTGTAAAGTAGTCAGAAATTAAGGACTGGCCTAAGAATACTTTTCTAGTCAATAATAGTGGAGAAACCAGAACCTTCACATCCCTCCAGAGTGGAAGTCAAAGGCTGGTTTTAGTCCCACTAACTTGCTATGTGATCTTGGGCAAGTTAACCTCCCTGAACCCTAGCTTCCTGTCTATAAAATGAAGTTGGACTGGTAGGCCTAAAAAGTGCCAAGCTACTTAATATTTTATGGGCTTCCAAAAGTTATCTACTGGAATGCTGGTTCTGCCATATTCCACTTCCTTCAAAACCTGATCCCACTGCTAAAACTGAATCCTCTGGTACCACAAATCTCTCTGTTGATGGCTCTTTCTATCTCCTGTAGAAACTAGTTGATCTCTCTTGCCTCCCCTGTGTCACTTGTGAGCACTTTACCATCGAAACCACACAAACAGCACCCCACAGTACTTTGTACTACATAAGTGCTTTATTTTTAAAGGTTATGAAAAGCTTAGAAAATATGTAGAAAAAACAAACGTGAAACATTGCCACTCTCAGAACTTTTGAAATACAGTAGCCCAGAGCAATGTCTACCATGACCTCCAAGCAAGAACCACCTACTACCTTCAGACTCTGTTTCTTCTAAGAGAGCAAGAGCCTCCATCCTGGTCACCTAGATGTAGGCAATTTACCTAGATCTGGAATTCTACTACTGGCTCAGCCACTTACTCTCTGATCATGGGCATGATACCACACTCAAAGCCTCAGTTTTCTCACCCATAAAATGGGGCTAACAGTAATACTTATCGTACAGGATTACTGTGGAAGTCAAATGAGGGATTGGAGTCCCCCCCAGAATAAATCCAAAATTCCTTAATTTGGTCTTCAAACCCCTCCATGAACTGGCCACTAACCACATTTCAAGGGATTAACGCTAACCAAATCAGAGGAGAGTCTACTTTCCGTGAGCCCTCTTACTTGCCGTCTTAACCACCCGCTCACCCTAAGATCAGCCTTTCCATCACAAGAGGAAATGCTGAGGGTCGTTCAAGGGCTACCTCCGAAGCCAGCGCTCCAAAAAGCCTCGGATTTTTCCTCTTCCGTCTCTCCAAGGCCCTCTGGACCAAGCACTCGAATGCTGACAGAAATGAATTACAAAGTCAAGAGCCCTTTATTGTGGTGGGGAGAGCTGGCCAGGAAGCGGTAGCTCTCCCCCCAGGGTTAACGAATACCTACTGACAACACCTAAAATCCAATTTCATTTTAAGCCGTTTGATTTCACTTGAACCGGGACAGATTTGGCCAGAAGGGATTTGAGGAGATTTGCTGAGGTACAAGCACGAGGGTAGAAAAAGGCCCGGCCAGCTTCGCATCCCCGACTTCCCGCTCTCGTCGCTGTGAACTCCGTGAAGGAAAACTCAGGGACTCCACCTCAAAACTTTCCAAAGTTAGGCACTTTTTGAGGCTGAAGCATCTTCACCTCTCATCCTATCTCCCCGACCGTCTGGACTTCTTAAGAAATAGTGCTCGAGACGAGAACGGCAGATACCGACCAGGAAAAGCCAGCCTGCAAAAGTTTTCAACGAGGGCGCTCCGCCCGAGCTCAGGGATGCTCCCCTCGCCGCGCCCGGCGAGGAGTGTAGGAGCCGCAGTGTCAAATCGAGAGAAATGCAGGGGTCGCCAGCCCCAATCTCGTTCAGTTGGGACATTAACCGGCATTCAAGCCCCATTCTAAGTGGGCGACTCAATATACCCTCCATTCCGGAAAAGCCGGCTTCCGCACCGCCGCCCTGAGGAGAGCGGGACGCGGCTAAGCCCGCAGCTCCGGAGTTCTCTCTGGCTCTACTGCTCCGGGCCGCCTAGGCCCGGCTGTCCCACATGGCGGCCGGCGCTAGGCCGCAGACCCGGTCTCCCACACGGGGATGGGTTCGGCTCCCCGCCTCAGTCCCCAGCCCTAACGCCAGGGTTAGGCCCTCACCTCGTCTCCAGACATGGCTGCGGCTCGAGTTGGATCCGCACGGACGAGAAGTCGGACAGGTCAGCCCCAGGCCTCAGCCGCGGTAGAGATCTCACCAACACCTCTCCCACAACCGCACTAGGCTCTTGCATCAGCGAAAGGGATGATACCCCGCCCTCGACTCCCAAGCGTTGGAAATGCGCCTGCGCAGAGCCCATCACGGCGCAGGCGCGCGGAGGAGCTGTCCTAACGCGCTGTCTGGCGCGAGATACGCGGCGACGCCGCATCTCGAGGCACGCCGGGACTTGTAGTCCTCTTAGAGGAGGCGGGCATTGCGCGGCGGCCTCGCAGCGACCCCTGCGTGTGCGTGACGTCTGAGGAAGACTTCCGGGAAGGTTCGGTTTGGCTGTGGTGACTTTTCCTTCAAATCCTTTCGCGGAGTAGAGCGTCTGCTTGTACAGTGAATTCAGGGCCATTTCTCCTGGGTTAGGGTGAGGGGTAAAACAGTAATGTGGACCCGTTGGGGCTTTAATTTTCCTATTACCTGTACCGTGTCCCTTTGGGGTGTTTTAGTGTTTGAGGAATTCTAAATTGGAGCTGGAGGTACTCACCTCACGAGGGTGTTTTACTTCATGGGACATTTAACCTAACATGTTGGATTTCAACTCGGGAGGTCGCAAACCTAAGAGGAAAGACGTACCAGAGGAGAAACGGCCTGGCCAGAGGCGGACGGTCGGGAACCTCAAAACACTTGTTTATGAAGTCTCTGCTTGAACGCGCTGGGTGCATCACGAAGATCCCTTGAGGCATAGTAGCATCTACCCTTTAGGGAGCTCTCGCTGTGTTAATGCCCTCCACCAAAGACCACCGCGAACGCCCCTATAGTTGAACAAAGTTGGGCTTGTTTCCTGCAAGGGGAGACAGCATGAGGAACAGTGGGCGTCTCATAAAGAGGGTGCTGAGCACTAGCTAGATTGGCTCAGTGGTTAGAGCGTGGCCTGTGTCCCAGAGGGTCCCGGGTTTGATTCCGGTCAAGGGCTGGTACCTCGGTTGCAGGCTCTTCCCCAGGCCAGAGGCAACCAATCTATGTGTTTCTCTCACATAAATGTTTCTGTCTTTTTCTCTCTTTTCCACTCTCAATGGAAAAATATCCTCAGGTGAGGATTAACAAACAAAACTAAAAATAAAAAAGAGGGTGCTGGAAAGAATGCACAGGATTTGGCTTGTGGTAGGTAATTCCCTGTTTGGGAAATGCTGGTATGATTAGCAAATTATCTTGATCAATTTTGTGAAAAGATTTATTTTCCTTTACAGCATGGTACCAGGCATGACCTCCTTAAACCGGCTACCAGCAAGACTTTCTTCAGAGATTTCCCCAAAGGTAGTAATTTTTTCCCCAGGAAAAGCCAAAATTCCCTGGGGTATTGGCAAGTCACAAAGCAATGGAAGCTAAGCTTTTCCAGGAGATAGATCTTACTTACACTAAGCTAATAGGAACATCAACACAAATCATTTGTATTTTTCTAACCTCTTTCATCTAGGAATCTCTGCAAAACATAAGCATTTATTAATTTCTTCCCGTAATGGTGAGTTAAATCATTGTGATGTTCTTGTTTTATAGACACAGAAGCCAAGTTATGAAGTGCACAAAAATTAGTGAGAAATCCAGAAACAGACTACTGGAATCTTTACTCTGGGCCATTCTTGATGCTCAGCCCCACCCCAGATCTCCAGCTGCCCAATAGTAAGCTAAGGGTTATAATTCTTCAATTGTAAACTAACTTTTGTGTTTTCATAGTCTTTAAAATATTCCATAGTCTCTTCACTTGACCCATAACATAGCAGGCCTATAGGGGCTGTGACTTAAATAGTTATAGTACTTGAACTACAACTCAGATCTCATAAGTCTTAGTCCAGTACTCTTTCTACTTGGTAAGCAAGTATATACATCCTTGTAATTGATATTTAACTCACAGAAACCATAATTAAATAGAGATTCTAATCTGCATAGAAATCCAGACCTATTCAACCCTTTTGATCCATGAGCACCTAATTATATGAGGCCTTTAAGAGTTAGCTTTGGTGAGAGACAAAAAAAAAAAAGCAAGTCACTGAGATATTAATGAAAAGCACTGGTAACTCTGAAATTGAACTTGTCTTTGGGTTCATGTAGTAGAAAGTATAGTGAGGATCCCCCAAAGAAGTCTTGAATAGTTATCCTTTGAGAACTAAACTAGTAGGAATGAATTCTTAACTAGTCATATGTAGAAATGATTTCTGAGAAAATGTGTCACTGAGGAGATTTAGGAATCAGCATTTCTAATCAAGTTGACTAGGTTATATATATACTCTAATGAAAATACTATCTCCAAATACTGTCATTATGTCAGTGATTACCAAATCCATATTTTCAAACCAAACCTTTCAACCTCACATATTCAAGTGCCTACTTCTCTACTTACCTACATTTGCAAGTTGAGATCTCAAAGTTACTGTATTTAAAACTCTGGGTATTTCCTCTTGCAAGTCTTCTTCATCTCAAGGGCACTGCCTGCCCAATTGCTTAAGTCAGAAACCCAGGAGTTAACTTGAGTCCTTCCTTTTCCTCACCTTCATTCAGTTCATTATCAAATCTTGATTCTATGTTCAAAATAAATCTCAAATCCAACCATTTCTATCTCCAATGCCACTAGCCTAGTCCTGGTGATTTTTTCATCTCTCTCTTGGATATTATAACATTCTCTTGCCCCTTTCCTTCATTACACCACAATTAATTTATTGGTCAGTTGTTTAGTGGTGATTTTCATAATCTCACTTCACTACTAGAATGTATGTAAATTCCTTGAGGATAGGTACAAGCTGTCTTGTTCAGTCTGATATTCCCAACATGTAACAAAGCCTAGTATCATCACAGGCACTTAGATACTTGGTAAATATTTGTTGAACTACTGGGAAAAAATCCAGTAGTGCCCCAAATTTTAACATGATTGCTTACAGTAACATAGTTGAAGTTGGAGCCTTCATTTAGTCATGTATAGTAAAAATGACTGAAGCTAACATAATTAAAATTAGTTGTAATCCAATATGTCTGAAAGAATGTGTTAGAATTGAAATGTTCACCTGGAACCCAGTAAGGGAGGAATCTGCCAGGATTTGGCCATGTTTTTTCATCCAGCCGTGTTCAGGACTGAGAAATTGTAAACCCAAAGAACATTGTTAAGATATTTATTAACATAAATAATTTCTTAGGCTTCACCTGGTTCCTGAATAAAATCATCCACCTCTCTTTTTTTCTCATCATTCACCAAACAACATTTTAATTACCAACTTAGAGTCCCTGGTACCTTTATATCGGGAAGGAAATCCTCTGGACAGCAAACACAAATATATATATTTTGTTAATCTTCACCTAAGGATATTTTTTCCATTGCTTTACAGAGAACTTGGAAGGGAGGGATGGGGGAGAGAGAGAGAGAGATGACTGGTTGGCTGCCTCCTGCACATACTCCAACCGAATCTGCAACCCAGGTACATGCCCTTGATCCGGAATCAAACCCAAGACCTTTTGGTGCCAGGGTCAACTCTCTAACCATTTAGCAACACTGGCCAAGGTTCAAACACAAATATTTTAGTCACTGAAAAAATATTTTAAACTCTAGAATGTAACTCTGTGAGGGCAGGAAATGGTTAATCACAGCTGTGTCCCTAGAACCTAGAATAATGCTTAACACAAAGGTTCTTTATAGGTGTTTGATAAATGAATGTGTATTAGTAAATTAGGATTATACTTTATACCACATTCTTTTATGAATTAGATATTGTGAGTCAGTCCTCAAGTATATTTCCATGCTAGAAGCATTAGGAAAATCAGATTTCTTGTCTTATAGGCCAAATAGGAGATCCTGAACTCCAGCAGGATCTGTGAGACCCTATTTGGTTAACTAGCTGACATCCTTCTCTGATGTTACGGTCTTGGCTTTTTGTAACGTCAGTTCATTCTCCATCTGGCCTGCAGTTTCCTTTAAAAAGTCAATCATGCTGTTCCTCTGCCTAAAAATCAGTTATTTATCTGTTACTTTTAGAATAAAACTATCCACAGTCTGCCTCTCCAGCGCTTCTCAGCACTGTACTCTCTACCTTTCTTAATACTCCCCATCATATATTCTAAGTTCCAGCTACACTAAATAACTATACTAAATCTCCTGAACATGCTGGTCCCCTGGCTGAAATGTCTTTCCTTTCTCTTCCCATCTGATGAACTTCTGCCATCCTTTAAGATCCAGCTTAGATGTTACTTAAAGAAGCCTATAATTTACTTAGTTTGTGTGTGGGGGGAAAGCTAATCATTTCAACTTGTCTTCTTTCATTACTCAACTAGAGGCCTGGTGCACGAAATTCATGCGGTGGGGGGGGGGGGGGGGTTGGTCCCTCAGCCCGGTCTGCACTCTCTCCAATCTGGGACCCCTTGGGGGATGTCCAGCTGCCACAGGGATGGGGCCTAAACTGGCAGGTGGACATCCTTCTTGCAATCCGGACTGCTGGCTCCTAACCGCTTGCCTGCCTGCCTGTCTGATTGCCCCTAACCACTCTACCTACCGGCCTGATCGCCCCCTAACTGGTCCCCTGCCAGCCTGGTCACCCCTAACTGTCCAGAAGGAAGTTGGACGTCCAGAAGATGTCCGGTCGGCCCGGTCTAATTAGCATATTACCCTTTTGTTAGTATAGATTATAGCCCTTATCATATATTATAGCTACCTTTGAGATCCTGGAGGGCAGAATTCTGTGCCTTACTCATCTTTCTTTGCTTCCCTAGTGCCTAGCACATGTTTGTGAATGTAAGAACCCATATGGGTGATAGATGAAAGCTAAATACTAACTTGTAACAGCCTTATCTTCTTAAATGTAGCCTCCTTCCCAAGGGAGAATGGCAAACTTCCTAGCTATATTCCATTTGAAAAAATTGGGCATGAATATAGTCTGGAAAAAATGTGCTTTACATACTCCTTTTATGATTCACTGTAAAATGAGGTGATAATAGTATTATTGATAGATTAGTAGACTCTTAGGAAGCAGTGATTCAATTTTGAGGACATTATACTAAGTGAAATAAGACAGTCACAAAAAGACAACTTCATGTATGATTTCACTTATATGAGGTATCTATAGTAATCATTCTCATAGAAACAGAAAGTAGAAGGGTGGTTGCCAGAGTTGGGGGGAGAAGAGGATGGGCAGTTAGTGTTTAATGAGTATAGAGCTTTAGTTTTGCAAAAAGATAAAGTTTTGGAGAGTGGTTGCATGAATAATATAGATGTACTTAACACTACTGAACTGTACGCTTAAAAATGGTAAAATTGCTCGACTGGTGTGGCTCAGTGGTTGAGCATGGACCTATGAACCAGGAGGTCACAGTTTGATTCCCAGTCAGGGCACACGCCCAGGTTGCAGGCTCGCTCCCCAGTAGGGGGCATGCAGGAGGCAGCTGATCAATGGTTCTCTTGTTTTTATTTTTCCAATTTTTTATTCTAATGGCCAACATGCAGACAATCCACTTCAAAGTGCCTCCACTGCCATGTGTGCAAACTGAGGCTCAGCCTTCTTGGCTTGGCCAGAAGCCCTCAGAGCCTAGAGCACTGGCACATTGCTTTACGAATGACAAAAGGAATATAATTGTGTTCACCAAAATAAAGCGCTATCTACACTGCCAGCCAGATTAGCTAGATGCATGAAGCTGCAGTGAAATCAATAACCAAAAAATACTAAGACTTGTTAAGGAGCCTTTACAAAACAGGCTCCCTGGGAGAACCCAGTAGGCTAACTACCCAGGCTTGAAAGTGAAGAAACAAAATCACACTGGAAATAAATCAATATGGAAATTTTCTCTGAGAACAACTAGGAGAGTTTTGGTCCAGAGATATCTGAAGGCAGTCAAATATGTGGCGGGGGGGTCTCTATGCACCCCAACAAGATCAATGATTCTCTCTAATCATTGATGTTTCTATCTCCCTCTCCCTTCCTCTCTGAAATAAATAAAAAAATTTTTTTAAAAATGGTTAAGATGGTAACTTTCATGTCATATGTTTTTACCACAATAAAAAAGTTAATGTGTAAAAAGGGGGGGGGGCGGGGAGAGAAAAAAAAGAGATTCAGCACACCGTGTACATACTCAGTACCTTGGATTGTTACTACTCATTGCCCATCTTTCTGCCTTGCTCTTGAGAGACTTGGTAACCCCCAATCTCAGCACAGTGTTTAGAATTTATTAGGAGCCCCATAAATGTTGAAAGAATGCATTGACTAATACTTGAAATAAAAAAATTAATTTCCTCCTCTTCTTTTGGATAATTTAAACCAGTGATGGCGAACCTTTTGAGCTCGGCGTGTCAGCATTTTGAAAAACCCTAACTTAACTCTGGTGCCGTGTCACATATAGAAATTTTTTGATATTTGCAACCATAGTAAAACAAAGACTTATATTTTTGATATTTATTTTATATATTTAAATGCCATTTAACAAAGAAAAATCAACCAAAAAAATGAGTTCGCGTGTCACCTCTGACACGCGTGTCATAGGTTCACCATCACTGATTTAAACCCTTTCTTTTAAAATTGCTCTTTAAGGCCTTTTCTAATTAGCCAGCCTACTATAATTTTATCCTTCTCTGTCTTCATGTAATACTTATCATTTTGACTATGTTATCTTGCATCATTATTTATTTTTAAATGCATGTATCCTTTCTTTTCAGCTAGATTATAAAATCCTTGAAGGCAAGGACTGTGTACTGTTGCCTCCTACAGTGTATTATTAAATCTAGTAGCATCTTAATGCTTTAAACTGTTGGTGATGTTACCCAGGTTTACTTAGTGTTTTGGCATCTCTACAGAAGACTTCAAAACTCTTAAGAAAACCACAATGAGATACTGCCCTTCACATCCATTAGGAGGGCTATTAGAACAAAAACATAAAGTAGGAAATGATAAGTGCTAGCAAGAATGTGGAGAAATTAGAATCCTTGTGCACTGTTGGTGGAAGTGTAAAATGGTGCAGCCACTATGTATGGCTGATCCTCCTAACAGTATGGTGGTTCCTCAAAAAGTTAAAAATAGAATTACCATATGAATTAGCAATTCCAATTCTAAGTATATATCCAAAAGAATTGAAATCAGGGTCTTTAAGGGATATTTGTACACCCATGTTCATAGCAGCATTATTCACAGTAGCCAAGAGGTAGAAGCAACTCATATTTGGTCATAGATGAATACTTCTATGTTATGTGTATTTAACCAAAATCTTGTTTTTAAAAGCACTGAATGGGGAGTCAAAAGATCAAGGTGGAGTTCTTGGTTGTTTCTTGATGACTGATGAATCTTGACCAAGTCACTCTTTTTTTTTCTTCTCATGCCTTAGTTTCTTTATCTTTAAACAGAATAATAAAGCCTGTCCAGCTTCTGGGTTTTTTTGTGTGTGTGAGCTTCGAATAGAAGAGATAGCAACAATCAAAAACTTTTAAGATAATTTTTTTGAATATTGTTTTTCCAGTATTCCAGTGACTCTGATATTTTTTAATATTCATTATAAGTTTCGCGTCTTATTTTGTAACAGAATACTTTTAAAGATGTCTCAGCAATAACTTGTTACCACTTCAAAGGACATATGTATGCTGAACTCTTTCAATTTGAACTGCTCACCTTATAATTTGGTCCCAAGAAAGCAGCAAGTAAACACCCTTTTTGAGGACTATTGATGACCTAAGATGGTAATTACTAATGTGGTTTAGCATTAATTGAGGAAATACAAGCTCAGGATTTTCATGTGAGCATAAGAAAACTGATCCCAACTTGTTAGAATAAGGGGAAGAATTAATATCTGCTGAGTATGTACTAAGAGTCAGGCCCGACAGCAGATGTGTTGCATGCATTACCTCATTTAATCCTCACAACAGTCTTGTCAGGTTAATAATATTATACTCATTTTATAAACAGGAATTTGAAGCTCAGAGAGGTGAAGTCACCCAGGATCACACAATGAATGACGGAGATGGAATTCAAGTCCAGGTCTGTGTGACTCTGAAGCTCATACTCTTTCTATTCTCTTACACTGCCTCTCAAAATATATTTGACTCTGCCTATTGTAATAGAGTTAATGATAAATGATATATATTGATGTATATTAGTACATTTATATCAATTATCTTACTTGGTCATTACAAATAAGATAGGCTGTGTAGGGATGATTACCACCATGTTAATAATGAAGAAACATAAAGTCAGAAAATTTAACTTACCTAACATCAACCAACCAAGAAATGATAATAGTAGGACTTGAAAACAGGTACTGGAATTCCCTGACCTAGGCTGTTTCCACATAAGCCTCATGAAAGTGGAATTTTACCTCTGAACTTTCTGGTTCTGACACTTTTTTTTTTTTTTTATCTTCACCAGAGGATATTTTTCCATTGATTTTTAGAGAGAGGGAAAGACAGAGAGAAATATCGATGTGAGAAAAACACATCAATTGGTTCAGTCATTCAACCCCAAACATGGACTTGACTTTTGTTGTTTCAGGTTTTTCAAAATGGAAATTTATATTATTTTTCTGGCATAAAGGAAATAAATAAATCTTCATTAAAAATGAAACAATGCAGAAATAAAAAATGCAAACCATCTAAAAGTTTTTAAAATATATTTTTATTGATTTCAGAGAGGAAGGGAGGGAGAGAGAAATAGAAACATCAATGATGAGAATCATTCGTCAGCTGCCCCCTGCTGGGGATTGAGCCCACAACTAAGGCATGTGCCCTTGACTGAACTCGAACCTGGAACCCTTCAGTCCACAGGGCAATGCTCTATTCACTGAGCTAGAAAGGATATAGCCAGAAATTTTTATTAGGCATATGCAAATACACACATGTTTTTACAAGACTGAAGAACTTAGCCGAAATGTCCTACTTCTGCAGAGAAGGTAAGTTTAGCAGAGAGAGAAAAGATGGGGCAAGGTGTAACCAGGAAGTCTAATGGAAGAGTGCTGGGGAGCGAAATTCCTCTTTTAGTGAGGTTGAAGGAAAGGGGTAGAACAGATAGAAAGAGTTTAGGGGAGTTAACTACTAGAGGGTTCTGTTTTGTTCTTTTTAAAAATATATATATTTTGCCCTGACCAGTTTGGCTCAGTGGATAGAGCGTCGGCCTGCGGACTGAAGGGTCCCAGGTTCGATTCTGGTCAAGGGCATGTACCTTGGTTGCGGGCACATCCCTAGGAGGGGGTGTGCAGGAGGCAGCTGATCGATGTTTCTCTCTCATCGATGTTTCTAACACTCTATCCTTCTCCCTTCCTCTCTGTAAAAAAATCAATAAAAATATATATTTTTTATTTATATTTATATATATTTATATATAAATATTTATATATATATTTATATATATTTATATATATTTATAAAATTATAAAATTTATAAAAATTAATAAAATATATTTATATATATATATTTATATTTATATATATATATCCACCGAGCCAAACCAGCTAGGGCTGTTTTGTTCTTAAAAGTAGGAGGCAGCCCGGCCAGCGTGGCTCAGTGGTTGGGCATTGACCTATATATATTTTTAAAAGTAGGAGTCAGCCCTAGCTGGTTCTGCTCAGTGGTTAGAGCCTTGACCTCTGGACCGAAGGGTCTCAGGTTCAATTCCCAGTCAAGGGCACACATCTGGGTTGCAGGTTTTTCCCCTGCCCTCAGTAAGGCCCTGTGCAGGAGGCAGCCAGTTGATGTATCTCTTACATCAATGTTCCTCTCTCTTTCCCACTCCCTCCTTCCCTCCCTGTCACTCTCTCTGAAAAAGTAATGGAAAAAATGTCCTCTGGTGAGGACTAACCAAAAGGTTAAAAAAAGTAGGCAGATTGGGTGGGCAGGGTGCATGAAGAGAAAGGGAAAGGTGATATGAGGCATAACTACTCATATTCAAAATGATGCACTCTGATCTTCTGAAGATTTTATCTGCTGAAGCCTTTAAATCAGAGTTGAAAAATTGGAGAAAATATATCCTAGTAGTCCTTTTCTTTTGTAAAAAAACATGTGCTCAGACTCTGGATGGACCCGTCTTAGATTCTGGGCATGGGATTTTCTCGGTAGGGGGAAACTGAATAAGGTGGTATATCGGAGGGCAAAATGTGAAGAGGGCACAAGAGCAGGTGTTACATATTTCAGAAATACAGAGAAGGTAATTAAAATAGCCAAAACTTCTGTGTTTTCCTCAAATCCCGATTTGAACCTCACTATGTATAGTGGCAGTGAATTAAATGTAATCTAAATATGTTCATTGACATATTTCTTGGAAATTTAATTACCTCTGGAGAGATCTACAGTGAACATATTCAGTCATTTTGGAAGGCAGTGGTGATTTCTCCAGGGGTGTTATTTTAAAATCAAAACAAGCCTGGCCAGTGTGGCTCAGTGGTAGAGCATTGACCTATGAACCAGGGGGTCACGGTTCAATTCCCAATCAGGGCACTTGCCCATGTTGCAGGCTGGATCCCAGTAGGGGGTGTGCAAGATGCTCCCACAGCATTGATGTTTCTATCTCCTCCCTCTTTGGAATCAATGAAAACATTTTTTTAAAGTTTAATAACAAGCAACTATCTATAATGAAGAACATCTCCATTTCAAACTATCACTTGAAATGAAAACTGAGTATTTCTCAGAGTGTGGTCTGAAGAACAATTGCATGTGGGAGTTGAGATGTTAGGGGTTAGGTACAGGTGAGGATGGAGGAGTTTGTTAACATTGTAGTTTCTTGGATCCCATGTCTCTGGGGTGGTACCTGAAATCTAAATACTTTACAGATGCCCTGGCCTATGTGCTCACTGGTTAGGGTCACAGGTTTGATTCTAAGTCAAGGGCACATACCTGGGTTACAGGTTTGATCCCCTACCCTGGTCGGGGTACATGCAGGGGGCAACCAATCAATGTGTCTCTCTCACATCGATGTTTCTCTCTGTCTTTCCCCCTCCCTTCCACTCTCTCTACAAAATCAATGGAAAAAATATCCTCTGGTGAGGATTAACAACAACAACAACAACAAAAATCAATGAAAAATATACCCTTGGGTAAGGATTAACAACAAAAATAAATAAAGAAATACTTTACAGATGTTCCAGGTGGGTTTTTAAAAGCTTTTATTACAAAAAATATCAATGCTATACAAAAAATAGAGAAACTAGTGTCATGAATCTCACCATATCCATCACACAGCTTTAACACCTCATGTTCTCTTCTGTATCTACTATAGCCTGTGCCACTGAATTATTATTAAATCAGTTCTATTATATATTATTATTTATCATTGTTTCATCTGTAAATATTTTGGTATTTATCACTAAGTGATAAAAAACATAATCACAAACCATTATCATGCTAAATAAATTCTTGGTTACACAAAAGATCTGTCTACTTTAATCATTGAAAAATTATGAGGTTTTCAACAAAATGGACAACCTAGATGAAATGGATATATCTTAGAAAAATACAAGCTCTCAAAACTCAACCAAGAAGAGTCAAAAAACCTGAATAGGTCAATAACTACTGAAGAAATTGAAACAGCAATCAAAAATCTTCCAGCAAACAAAAGCCCTGGTCCAGATGGCTTTACAGGGAAGTTCTACCAAGCATTCAAAGAAGAACTAAAACCTATCCTCCTCAGACTATTCCAAAAAATTCAAGAGGAAGGCACACTTCCAGATTCTTTCTATGAAGCCAGCATTACCCTAATCCCAAAATCAGGTAAAGATACCACAAAAAAAGAGAACTACAGGCCAATATCCTTGATGAACTTAGATGCTAAAATCCTCAACAAAATCCTAGCAAATTGGATTCAGCAATACATTAGAAAGATCATACACCATGACCAAGTGGGATATATTCCAGGGATGCAAGGATGGTTCAATATCCGCAAATCAATAAATGTGGTACATCACATAAACAAACTGAGAGACAGAAATCACATAATCATATCAATTGATGCAGAAAAAGCATTTGACAAAATCCAACACCCTTTCTTGATAAAAACTCTCAGCAAAGTGGGAATAGAGGGATCATACCTCAACATAATAAAAGCCCTATATGACAAACCTACAGCCAACATCATACTCAATGGGCAAAAATTAAATCCATTTCCCCTAAGAACAGGAACAAGACAAGGATGCCCATTTTCACCACTCCTGTTCGACATAGTGCTAGAAGTACTAGCCATAGTGACTAGACAAGAAGAAAAAATAAAAGGCATCCAAATTGGAAAAGAAGTAAAATGGTCCTTATTTGCAGATAACATGATATTATACATAGAAAGCCCCAAAGACTCCATCAAAAAACTACTAGACCTAATAAATGAATTTGGCAATGTAGCAGGATACAAAATTAACACCCAGAAATCTATGGCCTTTTTATACACCAATAATGAACTCACAGAAAGAGAAATGAAAAAAACAATCCCATTTACCATTGCACACAAAAAATTAAGATACCTAGGAATAAACTTAACCAGGGACGTAAAAGATCTGTACTCAGAAAATTACAGGACATTGAAAAAAGAGATAGAGGAAGACATAAACAGATAGAAGAACATACCATCTTCATGGATTGGTAGAATCAACATCATTAAAATGTCCATACTACCTAAAGCAATCTATAGATTCAGTGCAATACCTATTAAAATACCAATGGCCTATTTCAAAGATCTAGAACAAACTCTCCAAAAGTTCATCTGGAATAAAAAAAGACCTCAAATAGGCACAGCTATCCTGAGAAAGAAGAAAAAAGTTGGAGGGATCACAATACCAGATGTCAAACTATATTACCAAGCCACGGTTCTCAAAACTGCCTGGTACTGGCACAAGAACAGACATATAGATCAATGGAACAGAATAGGGGACCCAGAAATTGACTCAAGCCATTATACTCAATTAATATTCGACAGAGGAGGCAAGGTCATAGAATAAATGCCTCTTTAATAAATGGTGCTGGGAAATTTGGTCAGATACTTGCAAAAAAAAAATGAAACTAGATCACCAACTTACACCATATACAAAAGCAAACTCAAAATGGCTAAAGGACTTGAATATAAGACGGGAAACCAAGACACAGTAGACTCTCATAGCCAGTTAGCCTGGAGGTCAAATAACCCCCGGTATTGCCGACAACAATCAAGGCTTAACTACAACAAGACTGCTCACAAAGACCACTAGGGGGTGCACCAAGAAAGCATAAAAAATGCGGAGACAAAGAAACAGGACAAAACTGTCAATGGAGGATATTGAGTTCAGAACCACACTTTTAAGGTCTCTTAAGAACTGTCTAGAGGAGAACCAAGATGGCGGCATAGGTTAACGCCGGAGTTTGCTGCTTTGAACAACTACTTCAAAAGTGAAACCAAAAAACGGAAGGGACATCACCCAGAACCACAGGAACGCTGGCTGAGTGGAAGTCCTACAACTAGGAGGAAAGAGAAACGCATACGGACACTCAGAGGAGGCGCAGTGCTGAAGTCAATTTCTGAGGTGCGGAGTGCCCGAGCGGGCTGGCGGCAGAGGGCGCGGTTGGCGTTTTCAATCCGGAGGGAGTCGCAGACTCTGAGCTCCAGATCCGGGCGAGTCTTTAGGGACCCAGACTCAAACGGGAGAAGAGGGACTGTCTGGCTTCGGTCAGAGCGAGTGCAGCTTTCTCTCCGAGCTTTGCAGCAGGTGCTGGGACTCAGAGAGGCAGAGCCCCTGGGGACAGGACTGAAAGCCGGCAAAACTGCCCTCTCCGGCCCACCCTGTTGATCCTGTGCGACCCGCCCCACCCAAGCCCTGCACAGAGGCTTTTGCTGGATAGCCTCAGGCAAAGGCTAGATTAGCACCTCCCTAGAGGACAGAAGTTCTCTCACTGCTGACACAGCTGATTCTCATAGCCACTTGGCCTGGAGGTCAAACCCTCCCTGGAATTAGCTACAACAATCAAGATTTAACTATAAGACTGCGCACAAAGACCACTAGGGGGTGCACCAAGGAAGCATAACAAAATGCGGAGACAAAGAAACAGGACAAAATTGTCAATGGAAGATATAGAGTTCAGAACCACACTTTTAAGGTCTCTCAAGAACTGTTTAGAAGCCGCCGATAAACTTAATGAGATCTACAAGAAAACTAATGAGACCCTCGATCTTATATTGGGGAACCAACTAGAAATTAAGCATACACGGACTGAAATAACGAATATTATACAGACTCCCGACAGCAGACCAGAGGAGCGCAAGAATCAAGTCAATGATTTGAAATGCGAGGAAGCAAAAAACACCCAACCGGAAAAGCAAAATGAAAAAAGAATCCAAAAATGCGAGGATAGTGTAAGGAGCCTCTGGGACAGCTTCAAGCGTACCAACATCAGAATTATAGGGGTGCCAGAAGATGAGAGAGAGCAAGATATTGAAAACCTATTTGAAGAAATAATGACAGAAAACTTCCCCTACCTGGTGAAAGAAATAGACTTACAAGTCCAGGAAGGGCAGAGAACCCCAAACAAAAGGAATCCAAAGAGGACCACACCAAGACACATCATAATTAAAATGCCAAGAGCAAAAGACAAAGAGAGAATCTTAAAAGCAGCAAGAGAAAGAAACTCAGTTACCTACAAGGGACTACCCATATGACTGTCAGCTGATTTCTCAACAGAAACTATGCAGGCCAGAAGGGAATGGCAAGAAATATTCAAAGTGATGAATAGCAAGAACCTGCAACCAAGATTACTTTATCCAGCAAAGCTACCATTCAAAACTGAAGGTCAGATAAAGAGCTTCACAGATAAGGAAAAGCTAAAGGAGTTCATCACCACCAAACCAGCATTATATGAAATGCTGAAAGGTATCCTTTAAGAAGAGGAAGAAGAAGAAAAAGGTAAAGATACAAATTATGAACAACAAACATGCATCTATCAACAAGTGAATCTAAGAATCAAGTGAATAAATAATCTGGTGATCATAATAGAATCAGGGACATAGAAAGGGAATGGACTGACTATTCTTGGAGGGGAAAGGGGTGTGGGAGATGCGGGAAGAGACTGGACAAATATCGTGCACCTATGGATGAGGACAGTGGGTGGGGAGTGAGGGCGGAGGGTGGGGTAGGAACTGGGAGGAGGGGAGTTATGGGGGGAAAAAGAGGAACAAATGTAATAATCTGAACAATAAAGATTTAATTAAAAAAAAAAAAAGACGGGAAACCATAAAAATCCTACAAGACTCCATAGGCAGCAAAATTGCAGACATATGTCATAGCAATATCTTTACAGACACAGATCCTAGGGCAAGAGAGACTAAGGAGAAAATAAACAAATAGGATTACATCAAAATAAAAAGCTTCTGCACAGCAAAAGAAACCAACAAAGCAACAAGAAAGCCCACTGCATGGGAGAACATATTTCCCAATGTTATCTCCGATAAGGGTTTAATCTCCAACATTTACAGGGAACTCATACAACTCAACAAAAGGAAAATAAACAATCCAATCAAAAAATGGGCAAAGGACCTAAATAGAACCTTTTGAAAGAGGACACTCAGAAAGCTAAGAGACACATGAAGACATGCTCAAAGTCACTAATCATCTGAGAGATGCAAATCAAAATGACAATGAGGTACCACCTCACAGCTGTCAGAATGGCTATCATCAACAAATGACAAGTGCTGGAGAGGATGCAGAGAAAAAGGAGCCCTTCTTCACTGCTGGTGGGAAAGTAGACTGGTGCAGCCATTGTGGAAAACAGTATGGCGTTTCCTCAAAAATTTAAAAATGGAACTGCCATTTGACCCAGTAATACCACTTCTAGGAATATATCCCAAGAAAACAGAAACACCAATCAGAAAGGATATATGCACCCCTATGTTCATAGCAGCACAATTTACAATAGCCAAGATTTGGAAACAGCCTAAATGCCCCTCAACAGATGAGTGGATTAGAAAACTGTGGTATGTCTACACAATGGAATATTACGCTGCTAAAAAAAAGAAGGAATTCTTACCATTTGCAGCAGCATAGATGTAACTGGAGAGCATTATGCTAAGTGAAATAGGCCAGGAAGTGAAAGAAAAACACCACATGATCTCACTCATTTATGGATAATAAAGAACATTATAACTGGATGAACAAAAAGATAGATACAGAGGCAGAGAAGCAAACAGACTGTCAAATTACAGTGGGAGGGCTGGGGAGTGTTGGTGGGGGAGGTAAGAGATCAACCAAAGGACTTGTATGCATGCATATAAGTATAATCAATGGACACAAGACACTGGGGGGGTGGGGTGAGGGCAGGTGGGTAGGGGAGGCCGAGGGAAGGTCAGTTGCGGGGGGAAGGAGACATATGTACTACTATCTGTAATACTTTAAACTATAAAATAAAATAATAAAATAAATAAATTAATTACATAAATAAAATAGAAAAAATAAAATACAATAAAATAAAATAAAAAAAGAAAGATTATGAGGTTATGCCCCCATTTCCATGTAAGCCTCCAAGGTTGCATGTGTCTCACTGATATATAGTTTCCCCAAAGGTTCAAGATTGTGTTTACACAAAGGCAGATAGGTGATTAGAATCATAAGTCAGTATTGAATTTTGTTTAATTTTTTTTGGATACATGTTGACATGGTTATATATACAGTTTTGAGTTACATTAATAAAGTTTCTAAGGTTGAACCATTCCTGTGATAAAATCCTAGATTATAAAATTGAATTTGATTTGTTAAATTTATTTGGGATTTTTGTGACTGTATTCATGGATGAGCTTGACCTGTAAATTTTTTTCTTCTCTTACTGTCCTTGTTGGATTTTAGCTTAAAGGGTATGTTAGTCTCATAAACTTGCATGATTTATCAACATTTAAACAGCTTTTTTTCACCATTGGTTTTTGAACTTACCTATGTCCTTTCTGTTTGAGTATATTCCTTAATAGTTCTTTCAGCAAGAGTGCTCTGGTGGTAAGTCTCTCTAGGTGTTTAAATAAATTTATTCTGCTTTTTCTCCTAAATTATAGTTTAGGTATAGACTTATGTTGAAAATGGGATTTTAGAGAAAGGCTTTGATTCAGTCAATTTAATTTAAGACTGTAAGTTAAAACTGAGCAAAGATTTTAGGTGTTTTCAGAAACTCACACCCAATTGATGAGATCTTAGGTCAAAGAATAGGGAAATATAAAACTCTGATAAGGACAAGAATTAAAATTTTATTTAAGACCATTTAAAAAAATCTCATATATTTACAGCTTCTTAAATAAAGCTCCAAGGCAGGTTCAGAAAACTTTAATTGAAAGTTTTTCCTAGTTTGCAGACAGTGTGCCTTAAGGAATAATGTAGGTTGAAATGAATCTCATTGTCTTGCTTTAACAGTTCTTGCACCATTATTTTGGTCTCCCCCTCTCTCCCCCCCCCCCCCCCGTGTTCTTTTGTTTATGAATCTTTCACAAACCAGTTGGGGCCAATTATCTTCTATGCAATTAAAGCCAAATAGTTTGTGCTTTTTAATGCAGCTGTTTCTCCTTAATCTTGGGCATTTTAAAAAAATATATTTTAGTGATTTTTTACAGAGAGGAAGGGAAAGGGATAAAGAGTTAGAAACATCAATGAGAGAGAAACATCGATCAGCTGCCTCCTGCACACCCCCCACTGGGGATGTGCCTGCAACCAAGGTACATGCCCTTGACCGGAAGCGAACCTGGAACCCTTCAGTCCACAGGCCAACACTCTATCCACTGAGCCAAATCGGTTAGGGCAATCTTGGGCATTTTTTATGACACTGTTTTCCCTCCTAACTAAAGCTCTCTCATTCTGTGATGGGGGTTTCTGCAAATTAACATTCCCAGTAAACTTTTTGTAGGGTTCAAACTTTTCTGAATCGTATCTTCTCCCCTATCTTGACAGTTGAAGTGCTCCCTCAGGTTTAATAAAGTGTTATTTTTGCATTCATTTTTTATTTTACCCATGAACATTCAGCAGAAGAAACAGGTAAGGTATAGCTAGGAAGTTGTATCTAGAAAATAAAAAAGGTAACATTTAAGATGATGACAAAACATTCCCCTTCAAAAATTACTTTCACTTATTGTCATCTACGCTCCAAATTCCCACATTTTCACAATCAATTCACATTTATTGAAATCTTGCAAGGTGCATGGCAATGGAGATTCAAAGAGGTATAAGAGGGGAGGGGGGGTGGGCTAGAAGAGGTCAATGGGGGGAAAGGGGGATATATGTAATGCTTTCAACAATAAAGTATTACAGTCTTTTTTTAAGATTTAATTTTTAAAAAGCAAAAAACAAATGTATAAGACCTGCTTCCTGCCTTCTTTAAATTTTTAAACTTTTAGTCTCAGGACCTCTATATACTCTGCAAAATTTGAAGATCCCAAAGAGCTTTTGTTTATGTGAGTTTTATCTAGTAATATTTACCATATTAGAAGTTGAGAATGGGAAACTGTTTAAATATTTATTTATTTAAAAATAACAATAATATGCCTCTGACAACATAAATACCGTAGTGTTATGAAAACTATACTTTAAAAACCGAAAGTTGTGAAAAATGGCCAAAATCAGGATGACCACATTTTTTCAGGTTTTTAAAACCTGTGTCTCTTTCAGTATGCTGAATATCTGTAATAATCTGAACAATAAAGATTTAATGAAAAAAAGAAAAAAATGGTGCGTGTAAGGTGTGTAAGGGAAATGAATGCAACACAAGTATAGTAATCAGTCATTAGTTGTAGTAATCAGTCAATAATTATGTATAACAGGATATTTTAAAAATTAAGTTACTAAATTTTTTTAAAAACGTTTCTTACATACTGTTATATTGGCTGAGCTAAAAATTTTTCATTGTGGGCCGCATGTAGCCCACAGGCTGCGAGTTTGACATGCTCTATGCCTTAGCTTATGCTATTTCCTTGCCTGGAATACTCTCCCTCTCCCCCTGATGAACTCTTTACTTATCTTCAAGGCCAAAATTAAATGTCATCTCCTCTGTAGTTTCCCCTGTCATGTTCCTCTTATTGAAATTTACCAACACTCATAGTCCTTGTCCCCTTGTTACCTAGCTGTTTTTTATGTCTCCTTAATAGATGGTGAACTCACTGAATGGCTTGAGAACTCAGGAGAAAGCAACTCCTAACTTTACTTCCTCTCCCATCCTCTTCAACCTCTGACTTTATTCAACTGTGTCCCTGCAGCTCTTAACATAATGCTGGGCACACGTAAGTACATAACAAAGGTTTGTTGAATATGATGAAAGCTGGAAGGTATCAAACAAAATGTGTTGGTTTCTTTTTCTTTTTTTTCAATTTTCACTTATTTCCACTTCACAGAAGATTTTGGTTACTGGTCTCAATTTCCTCTCCTGATTATTTCTTTTCTTTCTGGCCTTATGCAGCCCATTCCAATTTTACCTAGCTTTCTTTGGCTAGTTTTCCCAACACTCCACTCATATATCCCCTCATTCAGCATTTATTTATTGAACCCTCACTGTTCTACTGGCACTATTTTAGGCATAGAAGGTATAACAGTGAACAAGATAGATGGGATATTTTTATGGAAATTACATTATGGTTGGATAATTAGACCAAAACAAATAAGCAAACAAAATAGTTTCAAGTAATAATAAATTCTCAGAAGAGAATAAAGTGATATGATAGGGAGTGAGGTGGGAATCACATAAAAGAGTTTGTCAGGAAATCCTTTCTAAGGAGGAGACATTTGAAATCTGGAAAATGAGAAAGAGATGGCCATATGGGGATCTGCTAAAAAAAAAAAAAAAATTCAAGTGGAAAAGTCAGCACATGCACAGGCCCAGAGACAAAAACAAATGACTAAATATTATAAAGCTTTATATAAGTAAATAAAATGATTAAGGTTTTTCTTAGTCTATCACCATCTCTTCTCCCCTTTCCTAGAAAAGTAGCATTGATTCCTTCTGAGAAGTGACTGACTTCCTCTAGCCTTCACCTTGCCTACCACTCAAATCGCAGAATTTTCTTCCAGTGAATCTCACTGAAGTTTACCTGGCTACAGTCATCTTGGTGACTAAAACACCAATCTCTGGGATTAGAAGCTTTGTGTAGTCCCTTATGTCAGACAAGACTTCCTTCCCCCATCTTTTTCAGAAGGACTAGATCAGTGATGGCGAACCTATGAGACGCATGTCACCTCTGAACTCATTTTTTTGGTTGATTTTTCTTTGTTAAATGGCATTTAAATATATAAAATAAATATCAAAAATATAAGTCTTTGTTTTACTATGGTTGCAAATATCAAAAAATTTCTATATGTGACACGGCACCAGAGTTAAGTTAGGGTTTTTCAAAATGCTGACACGCCAAGCTCAAAAGGTTCGCCATCACTGGACTAGATCCTAGTCTCCCATCTCTAGAGAAGGGTCCTCTCACAGGGAGACACAGATGGAAATCCAGGGAGATAGAATGGAGGGGAAAGCCAATTCTTTGGACAGGTGTCAACCTGGAGTCCGCCTCTATAAATCCCAGGAGTGTCTTCCCACCTTACAGTCATTCTTATTACCCTTCTTCTACTGAGTGTTGGTTTCCACTGAGCATTGCTCTCCATGGGGCTACAATGTCCAGCTGGTGAGAGTTCAGAAAAGCTGGCTTCCTCTCTTAGATGCCAGAACAGCTGCTTAAAGAGGCTGGAGGGAAGAAAAAAACGTCCTAGCTGGTTGGCTCAGTGGATAGAGCTTCATCCTGCGAACTGAATGGTCCCAGGCTTACTTCCGTTCAAGGGCACATGCCTGGGTTGCAGGCTCGATCCCCAGTAGGGGGCATGCAAGAGACAGCCGATCAATGATTCTCATCATTGATCTTTCTATCTCTCTCTTCCTATCCCTTCCTCTCTGAAATCAATAAAAATATGTTTAAATGAAAAAAAAGAGGCTGGAGGACTTCCTGCCACTGGAGACATGAGAAGCCCTCAGTAAGCCAGGAGCTAGAATCAAAATCATATGGTTTGCTTTGTAGTAAAGATCACAGGGCCTGAAAAGTTAGAGGAAGGAAGGCCAACTAGGGGACAAGCTTTTTAGATTATGGGGGTTGTGCTTCCCCAATCATGGCAGCCCTATATTCACAGTACAGCCCTCCTGCCTAAAGAGTTGTCTGTCCTTAGACTGCTGGCCTACTTGGACTCCCCTCTGGCTCAGACTGGTGAAGTTCAACAATAAAGCCTGGAAGAATGAGATTACCTACTCCCTGAGATATCAGGGTCCCTTTAAGGGCCTCCTGACCAGATGCCCCCCAAATGAAAACTGTTCCTATTTACTCTTTTCTCTAAGGCAGTGGTTGGCAAACTGCGGCTCGCGAGCCACACGCGGCTCTTTGGCCCTTTGAGTGTGGCTCTTCCACAAAATACCACATGCGGGCGGTCATGTACAGTGCGATTGAAACTTCGTGGCCCATGCGCAGAAGTCAGTTTTCGGAAAGGAGATGGAGGAAACAAGCATACAAGACGAGTGTGGATGGGAGAGTTGGAAGGGGTCGACCTCAGCGAACGTACCTCAATCAGATTGAGGACGTTTTTAGCAAAGGCCAGCTTAGGAGTACCCTAATTAAGTTAATAACAATGTACCTACCTATATAGTTTAAGTTTAAAAATTTTGGCTCTCAAAAGAAATTCCAATCGTTGTACTGTTGATATTTGGCTCTGTTGACTAATGAGTTTGCCGACCACTGCTCTAAGGAACTGACAAACCCCACATCTTAGAAATACTGAGCAAGCCGCCCTTTATATACTTGTTTACTCTGGATCTAAATAGATGCAGGTTCTCTAAGAAGGAGTTTTTTATTTTTTCCAAGTTGCTTCTGAGGTAGAATTGCCACAAGCATTAAAAAGAAATGCATACTGATGACCCCTTTTACATGTACCCAGTGTGGCAAGCCTGGACTTGGATCTGCTTGGGGACTTCAAATGATGGGGCTTGTGTTAGTTCCAGTGGGTTCCTGTCCTTACCAATACGTGAGTAGGTATTGTTTATGGACAAGTTGAGGAGGAGATGCTGCATGCCCGCCACTGGGATAGCCACCTAAGAAAAGGTGGATTTCTTTTCTCACTGTCTACTACTGCCTCCCTGCCCTCCAACCCCAATCCACCACTTCAGTGGCTCCATGTAAAAGGCAGCATTTGGGGGGAAAGATCTATGTCCAAATGTCCCCATGTCCACGCAGAAGAGTTTGGAGCAGATGCTTTAGCTTTACAGTTCGGGCAAACCCATAAATGGGAGAGACATTCCAGGCAGCCCTTTGCTATGAGAAGTGGGGAGAGCCTTCATGCCTCAGAGTTGAGAGCCTGCTCCATAAACCTCTCCCTTGAACTGTACACTCAGGGCAGGTACAGTATTCTGCAATATTCTGAGTCATTAAAGAAAAAAGGCAAAAGCAAAAAATAAGACAAATATAGGTTTTCCTAGCGTTCTTCTTCACTTATTTCTTGCCTGGGAAGGAAAACAACAGGTCTGGTAAAGAGGATGACTATCCTTCTAGGCCATCTGTGGACAAACTACGGCCCGCGGGCTGGATCCGGCCCGTTTGAAATGAATAAAACTAAAAAAAAAAAGACCGTACCCTTTTATGTAATGATGTTTACTTTGAATTTATATTAGTTCACACAAACACTCCATCCATGCTTTTGTTCCAGCCCTCCGGTCCAGTTTAAGAACCCATTGTGGCCCTCGAGTCAAAAAGCTTGCCCACCCCTGGTCTAGGCTGTTGTTGCAAGTGAATGTTTAAACGGTTGTGGATGATCAGTGATTTGAGGGTGGGACTTTATGTTAAGCTTCCCAAAGTTGTACGACCACCCTCCCTGCTTCCCAGACCTGCTCCACTATATGCTAAGATCAGAGCATGGAGCAAACTCCTGAAGCCCTTGGCTCCAAACAAGTTCCTCACAGCCATCAAAGATATAGCCCTGGTTCTAGAAGCTTCAACCATGCCCTCACAGGAGATTTAGAAAAGCTGGAGCCTTGCCGAAACCGGTTTGGCTCAGTGGATAGAGCGTCGGCCTGCGGACTGAAAGGTCCCAGGTTCGATTCCGGTCAAGGGCATGTACCTGGGTTGCGGGCATATCCCCAGTAGGAGATGTGCAGGAGGCAGCTGATCGGTGTTTCTCTCTCATCGATATTTCTAACTCTCTATCTCTCTCCCTTCGTCTCTGTAAAAAATCAATAAAATATATTTAAAAAAAAAAAAAAAGAAAAGCTGGAACCAAACCTTTGCTCATCCCCTGATGTTCTTTCTCATTGTCCTTTAAGAACTACTCACAGAATCCAAGGGATTGGCTATTTGGGTAAGTTCAGTGGGGGACTTGCCACTTATACTTCAGCCACAGAAACAGGGTTAAATCATATTTCAGACAAGCTTGTCAGAGTGTATTAGACTCTGCTAGATTGGCCAGATTGTTTTGAAGTTTTTGACCAAAATAAGTTATATTTTTATATGTCTCATATGTTTTTGTATAAGCTCCATCTTATTTAAGCTTTATAATAATACTATGCTTTGAAAGGTAAAGTATGAGAATCATTATTATATAGGTGAGAAAAGCAATTTCATGACTTCCCCAAACTTATCTGGCTCTGTTGTTACCAGAATCAGGACTAGGATATTAATGACCTCACTTCCAGTTAATTGCTTTTTCCACCATTCCACCTTAAGAACTAGCATCCTACAAAAAGTTGCAGTAAAACAGGGAAACTTGACAATAATAGAAACCCTTCCTTGGGCTCTCATTATAATTGTGAAGTCTTCCTCTCTCAAAGCAGAGCCCTCCTTTGGCACAATGTGCTCCCCCAGATTCATACACACTTCATGTGCATGGGGCCCCACTAAGCACTTTATATACCACTAGAGGCCTGTTGCACAAAGATTTGCACAATAGGCCTTCCTTCCACTGCCGGCACCAGTTTCCCTCTGGCACCCAGGATCCAGGCCTTTGGTCTGGCGACAGCAGAGAAGCCAAGCCTCTTCAGTCTTCAGTCGTCTTCAGTCTTCACGTAGGCTGGAGCCTTCAGTCTTCGCTCCGTGCCTATGTATGCAAATTAACCCACCATCTTTGTTGAGGCAATTTGCATAATCGTCCTGATTGGCTGGTGGGTGTAGCGGAGTGATGATCAATTTACATATTTCTCTTTTATTAGTGTAGATTATCTCAATTCATTCTCCAGTATCTCCATTGAGGATATTACTTACCCACATTACTTACAAAGAAACTGAAGCTCAGCCCGGCTGGCGTGGCTCAGTGTTTAAGTGTTGACCTATGAACCAGGAGGTCATAGTTCCATTCCTGGTCAGGGCACATGCTCCAGTGTGGGTCATGCAGGAGGCAGCCAATCGATGATTCTCTCTCATCATTGATGTTTCTATCTCTCCCTCTCCCTTCCTCTCTGAAATCAATTATATATATATATGAACCATATGTATAACTGAACCTCAGTGAAGGCAGATAAATTAGCTTAAAATCCCAGAGCTTGTCCTAACTGGTTTGGCTCAGTGGATAGAGCATCAGCCTGTGGACTGCTGAACAGTTGTGGGTTCAATTCCAATCAAGGGCATATGCATGGGCTGCGGGCTCGATCCCCAATAGGGGGCATACAGAAGGTAGCCGATCAATGATTCTCTCTCATCATTGATGTTTCTATCTCTCCCTCTCCCTTCCTCTCTGAAATCAATGAAAATATATTTAAAAAAATAAAAATAAATCCCAGAGCTTGTTGTTGGAGCTGAAACCAGGTCTTCTGATACTCTGGTCCTTTTTCTGCTATACCCTAGGGATCCAGAAACATTAGCCATAAAAGGAATCAAACATAGATCTTCTCCTAATGAGGAAAGTGTATCCATGGAGGCAGATTCTAAGGCTAGGACAATACAATATGCAAAACAATAGAGAGCCCCAATTTCTCCAGAAGAACCATGCCCTTCCCACTGGGTATCGACACAGAAACACATGAGTGTGCTTACGTGGCATGTACTGCCTCATCTGCCCCTGCCAGGGATTTGGTCACAGCTACAGCATCTTGACGACCTATTTAAACCAACTTGCAGTAACTGATAGCAAAGTATCATTCTCTGACAGGTTGAGTCATTGAGCCTCCACAGACTTTGGAAAGGGAACCATTAGTCAAAACATTCAAGAACCAGAGGGTCCCAGAGAGGTATGTAATAATTCCATCCAGATGTTGGGATTGGGTTTTTTTCTTTCGTTTTTTTCAATCACATTCAAAGAGTGAACAAGTTGTTTTCATCTGATCAATCAAGTAAGATGAAAAGAACTTTGCTTCCTTTATTCTCGGTCTGGTCTCCATCAAAGGATCAAGAGGGCTAACAGCATCTGGGCCATTCAGGAAGGTAGCTGAATTATCACAGGATACTTTACACATATGACTGAATTATCTGAATTTGTAAATGGTGTTGTAAGTACATCAGCAAAATCCAATTAGACGCTTCCAAGTTCATTTTAATTACAGCTTCCACACTGTTTACCTGCAGTGTAGGCAACCCATCTGTTTGGAAATCCAAGAAACTATGGCTGTGCAAATTGGTCCAACAAACAGCTTAAATGTGCACGTTGCTCTGGTAGAGAGGAAAAGGCCAATCTAACCATAAGTACATTTTATCTCATAGCATCTGAGCAGCCTAGATGGCCGGGAAGCTTTGTTGTATTATACGGCTATCAAATAGGTCATTCGATAACTCATAAAACTCCTCTCCAGCAGCACAGGCTTTCCTGAGGTTAACTTGCGATGGAGCTAGGATGAAGAAAAGCAGATCTTCTTAAACTGCAGCTGCAATAGACAGTCCCCTTCCTTACTCCACACCTGAGCTCCTGACTTTCCTCCCTTCAAAAAGATGTGCTTTGCAAGGTCCACTTTTTCATCTGGCCTGATGAGTCTCAAGATTTTTGCTCCTTAAATTACTTGAGCAGAACAAAAGATTCTTCTCTATTTACACCTACTTACTAGATCAAATAAACAAGCCAGCAAACAAACAAAAAGCCCACTTTTTAATTTTTTTATTTTTTTCCCATCACCATTTATCCCCTCTATGTCCTTTTCCACCTCCACCCATCCTCTCCACCCCCGCAATCACCACACTATTGTCCATGTCCATGAGTTCTCTCTCTCTCTCTCTCTCTCTCTCTCTCTCTCTCTCTCTCTCTCTCTCTTCTTAATCCCTTTCCCCATCCTCTCCCTCCCTTCCCCAGCCCCCACCCCTGGAGCTGTCTGCGTGCTCTCTCAGAGTCTGTCTCTATTTTGCTTGGTAGTTCAGTTCATTAATTCCACATATGAGTGAAATCATATGGCACTTGTCTTTATTTTTCAATTACAGTTGACAAAAAAAAACCCATACTTTTGAAGTGTTTTTTGCTGAATCCCTGTAACTTCTCTTAAACATGTTTCTTTGGTACTTTTACATTTTGATTGAAATTTGCAGTGGAAAATATGTTTCGGGAGGAGGGGGGGCAGAATCACCCAACACACTTCTGTGTCTTGCATTTTGACTCAGCCCACAGAACAATTGGGAGAATCTTTGCAGACCCACTAGAGATCTCCGGATTCCATGGAGAACCATTGATCTAAAAACATCTTGATTTCAGAATCCTTCTTCTGATCTGGAATTATGTTATCGACCACAGAGAGCGGCTACTTACAATTCATGGGAGAGGGCCCTGTATAGTGAGAGGTGAGCCCAGTGTGGGGAGAAGAAATCTCTTTCTCTTTCTCTTTCTCGGCGGGTGTTTTGATACAGTATGATATTTATGCTTAGAATGCTATCTATTGGCTCAATTTCTTCTCCTTCACCGTCTCTTCTTCATCCTTCTTCTTCCTCTCTCCTCCTCATCTTCTATTTTTTGTTTATTTGCTTCTTCTATTGTAAAAGTCTACCCAAGCCCTCAGTGCTTAGATGATTTTTGCCTGGTACATTCTGCTGATTGGAATTTCAGAATCACAGTTTCTTATTTGCGTGCAGAATTTTCCTAAATATTTAACCACCTAAATTATAGTAAAAGCAGCTGGCCCCTGCCCATGCCTTGTAGAGAAGGCTGCAGGTCTGTACCCTTCACTGTACCAGAATGCAGAGCTCTGTTGAGATACGTGGAGGAAAGAAGAACCTTTATATGGAGGGAGCAGCCATGTTACAATGAGCGGACAACAAGGGACGATATGAAGAGCAAGTTTAGGGATTAATGCAACTGTATCCTGGAAGCATGAAGTTATAGATCTCCCAGCTGAGCCTCTGAGAATGAGATAGTTCATGTGGTCAAACTGCTGTGAAATTTTTAAAAAAACTGACTCGCATTGAAGGAAGGGAGTGGATCTGTGTCTCCTCTGCTACTAGTAAAACAACATGGATCTCATTAAGGATCGGGGCACTAACACTGGTAGCTTCTTTTTGGGCACAGCCCTCAGCAGGAAGGCCCTATGCAATGGTAATTACCAGGAATGGGGGTGGGAGCCATTATAGACTTTTGATTTGGTCACTTAAACATCCTGTCAGACAGATGTAGAAAGGAGACCGACCCTTACCTCAAAAGAAGTAAATTGTAGGTTGAAGTATTTAGTTTCGGTCCCTGTCAGGTTGAGGCTTTGAAAAACAGACCTGTGGGTCTCAGAAACCAAATGCCAGATTGCCTTGCTTTGGAGCGCTGCAAATTCAAGGACATAAGGAAATGTATAACCCAAATTGAGACCGTTACTTTTTTTTTCTTAAGGTGTTTTTAAGAAGACTCAGCTTGAAACAAAGTACTAGATTCAAAACATTGTAAACCACAATTTGAATCTTGTTTAAAAGATGAAAGGGCTCTGGCAGGTTTGGCTCAGTGGATAGAGCGTTGGTCCAAGGACTGAAGGGTTCCAGGTTCGATTCCCAGTCAAAAGCATATACCTTGGTTGCATGCTTAACCCAGAGACAACCAATCAATGTGTCTCTCACATCGATGCTTTTCTCTCCCCCTCCACTCTCTCTAAAAATTAATGGAAAAATACCCTCGGGTGAGGATTAACAAAACAAAACAAAAAGATGGAAGGATGAAAAGTGTGAGTCTACTCACTTCTTTAGAAACAGTCATTACAGACAGGATTCTAGGCATTATGTGCTTCCCTCTTCCTTGGTTAGGTCTGCTCTCAAGGGCCAGCAGGCCTCTTTCAATACACAGTCAGTGATGGGGCTTTTAGAAGGCAGAGATGTTCGTTTAAAACGGCTCTTTATGTCCTGTAGTTGTACTCTTTGACATTTGCTTCTAGGAAAGTGTACATATGATGACTGACTAGATTTCTGCTTTCTCATTTCAACTGTGAAATAAATTAGGAGACCATCTCCATCTTTGGCATCACTATAAATTAGGGAGACAGAGGCAAAGCATTCACTGCTTGGAGCCTAACCTCCCTGTGGTCAGGTGGCCTGACTCACAGGAGCAGCAGGCCCTGGTAACAAAACTCAGAAGCAGGAATTAGGAGGCCAGTTTTTGATCCTGCATCCACCTCTAACTGCCTGTGAGGCTTTAATTTCGTCGCTGACCTCCTCAGGGCTGCCACCCTCCTGTATATCAAATAGGAAGACAAAGACTAGCCTCCCTTAGCCTTTGTGGATAAAATTACAACTGAAAGTATCTGCCATAGCTGGGGAAGGAGTGGGGCCAGAGAGAGAAAGTGCATTATGATACCCGACTTTCTCACTTGATCGCTTAAGTTTTTTAATCCTCATCTTCCTCTTCCCTGGGCTCCTGACTGGTCTGAACTCACTTTTGTTTTCTCTTACGTAAAATTTTATTGAAAAATTTTTTGTTTTTATTGGGGAAAAAGTCTTCAGCTCAATGAATTTTTTCCACATGAACACACCCTGAAAAACTGAACCTTGATCTAAAAATAGGGCATTACCCCTAGCCGGTTTGGCTCAGTGGATAGAGTATTGGCTTGGGACTGAAGGGTCTCAGGTTCAAATCTGATCAAGGGCACATAACCCGGGTTGGGGGCTCAATCCCCAGGGCGTGCAGGAGGCAGCCGATCAATGACTCTCTCTCATCATTGATGTTTCTATCTCTCCTTTCCTCCATGAAGTCAATAAAAGTATATAAACAATAGTAATAAAATAAAATAAAAAATAATAAAAATAGTTCATTACCAACACTCGGAGCCCCCATCATATCCTCTTTTAGTCCCTTTCCTTCCAAGGGTAACCACTAACCTGACTTCTAACACCATAATTAAGTTTTGCCTGTTTGGAGGGCTTCACATATGTGTATATGCTTTTATGTGTAACTTCTTTTGCTTAATATTAGGTTTGTAAGATTCATTTATGTTATTGTGTTATTTTCTCTATTCTCATTGTTATATAGTATTTCATGAATTAATATACCACTATTTATTTATCCATTACCTTAGTGGGCATTTGGGTTGTTTCTGATTGAGGGCTATTATGAACAGTGCTACTAGGAACATTCTTGAACAGTTTTTTTTTTTTTAATTTTTATTGATTTCAGAGAGGAAGGGAGAGGGAGAGAGAGATAGAAACATCAGTGATGAGAGAGAATCACTAATCGGCTGCCTCCTGCATGCCCCCCACTGGGGATCTAGCCCACAACCCGGGCATGTGCCCTGACTGGAAATTGAACCATGATCTCCTGGTTCATAGGTTGATGCTCAACCGCTGAGCCACACCAGTTGGGCTTGAATAGTTTTTTGATGAACATATGACTGTTTTCCTATTGGCTATTATCTAGAAGTGGAATTGCTAAATCATAAGATATGTGAGTTCTGCTTTAATATATACTGCCAGTTTAAAAAAGTAATTGTATCATTTTACACTCCCACCAGTCATGTCTGAGACTTCTGTTTTTTTCTACATCCTGACCAATACTTGGCATTGTCTGTCTTTTGCATTTAGCCATTTGGATGGATGTGTAGTGGAATGCTTTTTGAGTTAAATTTTTATTTCCTTAATGACTGATGAAGTTGAACACCTTTTAATGTATTTATTGGCCCTTGGCTATTCTGTTTTATAAAATACCTTTCAGTCTTGAACCTGCTTTTCTGGTGGATTGTCTGACATTTTCATTGATCTTTAAGAGTTCTATAAGTATTATAGATACTTGTTGTATACAAATATCATTTCCCACAACACTGTTGAGTCATATTGGAGCCTACGGCAAAAGTCAGAAATACTGATGCCTATCTTTACTTATATATTTTTAAGATTTTTTTTAAAATTGATTTTTAGAGGGAAGGGAGAAGGAGAGAGAAAGAAAGAAATATCGATGTAACAGCAAAACATTGATCAGATGCCTCCTGCAGGGCCCCAGCCAGGGATAGAGCTTGCAACCGGAGCATGTGCCCTGATAAGGAATTGAACCAGTAATCTTTCGGGTGCACAACTGAGCCACACCAGCCAGGGTTAAAATTTTGGTATTTTGTTCATGGATTTTTTTTCATGGTTATTTAAAAAAATATTGCATTGACATCTTATTTATCTTGATTACTGAGGGGTTTTTTTTGGTGCCCCCTTAAAAACTTGTGTTCAGCCTGGCCATCCTAGCTCAGTGGTTGAGTGTTGACCTATGAACCTAGAGATCATAGCATTGGCATTTTAACAATATGAAGTCTTCCAATCTATAAACATGGAATGTTTCCTTTTATTTATCTTTTAAAATTTCTTTTATCAATGCTCTGTTGTTTTCATTATACAAGTATTATAATTCCTTGGTTAAGTTAACTCCTAAGTATTTTATTATTTTTATGCTATTGTAAATGGAACTGTTTTTATAATTTCCTTTTCAGATTGTTAATTTTTTTTAAAATATATTTCATTGATTTTTTTACAGAGAGGAAGGGAGAGAGATAGTCAGAAACATCGATAAGAGAGAAACACCGATCAGCCGCCTCCTGCACATCTCCCACCGGGGATGTGCCCGCAACCCAGGCACATGCCCCTGACCGGAATCGAACCTGGGACCCTTCAGTCCGCAGGCTGACGCTCTATCCACTGAGCCAAACCGTTTTTGGCACAGATTGTTCATTTTTATTGTATAGAAATGCAACTGATTTTTTTTTTCCATGTTACATTTTATTTATTTATTTATTTATTTTAATTTAAATCTTTATTGTTCAGATTATTACATTTGTTCCTCTTTTTTTTTCCCCCCATAACTCCCCTCATCCCAGTTCCCGCCCCACCCTCCGCCCTCACTCCCCACCCACTGTCCTCATCCATAGGTGCACGATTTTTGTCCAGTCTCTTCCCGCATCTCCCACACCCCTTTCCCCCCCAGGAATAGTCAGTCCATTCCCTTTCTATGTCCCTGATTCTATTATAATCAACAGTTCATTCTGTTCATCAGATTATTTATTCACTTGATTCTTAGATTCACTTGTTGATAGACGCATATTTGTTGTTCATAATTTGTATCTTTACCTTTTTCTCTTTCTTCCTCTTCTTAAAGGATACCTTTCAGCATTTCATATAATCCTGGTTTGGTGGTGATGAACTCCTTTAGCTTTTCCTTATCTGTGAAGCTCTTTATCTGACCTTCAATTCTGAATGATAGCTTTGCTGGATAAAGTAATCTTGGTTGTAGGTTCTTGGTATTCATCACTTTGAATATTTCTTGCCACTCCCTTCTGGCCTGCAAAGTTTCTGTTGAGAAATCAGCTGACAGTCGTATGGGTATTCCCTTGTAGGTAACTGAGTTTCTTTCTCTTGCTTTTTTTAAGATTCTCTCTTTATCTTTTGCTCTTGGCATTTTAATGATGATGTGTCTTGGTGTGGTCCTCTTTGGATTCCTTTTCTTTGGGGTTCTCCGCGCTTCTTGGACCTGTAAGTCCATTTCTTTCACCAGGTGGGGGAAGTTTTCTGTCATTATTTCTTCAAATAGGTTTTCAATATCTTGGTCTCTCTCATCTTCTGGCACCCCTATAATTCTGATGTTGGTACGCTTGAAGCTGTCCCAGAGGCTCCTTACACTATCCTCGCATTTTTGGATTCTTTTTTCATTTTGCTTTTCCGGTTGGGTGTTTTTTGCTTCCTCGCATTTCAAATCATTGACTTGATTCTTGCGCTCCTCTGGTCTGCTGTCGGGAGTCTGTATAATATTCGTTATTTCAGTCCGTGTATGCTTAATTTCTAGTTGGTTCCCCAATATAAGATCGAGGGTCTCATTAGATTTCTTGAGGATCTCACTACATTTATCGGCGGCTTCTAGACAGTTCTTAAGAGACCTTAAAAGTGTGGTTCTGAACTCTATATCTTCCATTGACAATTTTGTCCTGTTTCTTTGTCTCCGCATTTTGTTATGCTTCCTTGGTGCACCTCCTAGTGGTCTTTGTTTGCAGTCTTATAGTTAAATCTTGATTGTTGTAGCTAATTCCAGGGAGGGTTTGACCTCTAGGCCAAGTGGCTATGAGAATCAGCTGTGTCAGTAGTGAGAGAACTTCTGTCCTCTAGGGAGGTGCTAATCTAGCCTTTGCCTGAGGCTATCCGGCAAATGCCTGTGTGCAGGGCTTGGGCGGGGCGGGTAGAACAGGATCAACAGGGTGGGCCGGAGAGAGCAGTTATGGCGGCTCTCAGTCCTGTCCCCAGGGGCTCTGCCTCTCTGAGTCCCAGCACCCGCTGCAAAGCTCAGAGAGAAAGCTGCACTCGCTCTGACCGAAGCCAGACAGTCCCGCTTCTCCTGTTTGAGTCTGGGTCCCTAAAGACTCGCCCGGATCTGGAGCTCAGAGTCTGCGACTCCCTCCCGATTGAAAACTCCAACCGCGCCCTCCGCCGCCAGCCCGCTCCGCGCACTCCGCACCTCAGAATTTGACTTCAGCACTGCGCCTCCTCTGAGTGTCCGTATGCGTTTCTCTTTCCTCCTAGTTGTAGGACTTCCACTCAGCCAGCGTTCCTGTGGTTCTGGGTGATGTCCCTTCCGTTTTTTGGTTTCACTTTTGAAGTAGTTGTTCAAAGCAGCAAACTCCGGCGTTAACCTATGCCGCCATCTTGGTTCTCCCTAATCTCTTGGCATTTTAATTATGATGTGTCTTGGTGTGGTCCTCTTTGGATTCCTTTTGTTTGGGGTTCTCCGCGCTTCTTGGACATGTAAGTCCATTTCTTTCACCAGGTGGGGGAAGTTTTCTGTCATTATTTCTTCAAATAGGTTTTCAATATCTTGCTCTCTCTCATCTTCTGGCACCCCTATAATTCTGATGTTGGTACGCTTGAAGCTGTCCCAGAGGCTCCTTACACTATCCTCGCATTTTTGGATTCTTTTTTCATTTTGCTTTTCCGGTTGGGTGTTTTTTGCTTCCTCGCATTTCAAATCATTGACTTGATTCTTGCGCTCCTCTGGTCTGCTGTTGGGAGTCTGTATAATATTCGTTATTTCAGTCCGTGTATGCTTAATTTCTAGTTGGTTCCCCAATATAAGATCGAGGGTCTCATTAGTTTTCTTGTAGATCTCATTAAGTTTATCGGTGGCTTCTAAACAGTTCTTGAGAGACCTTAAAAGTGTGGTTCTGAACTCTATATCTTCCATTGACAATTTTGTCCTGTTTCTTTGTCTCCGCATTTTGTTATGCTTCCTTGGTGCACCCCCTAGTGGTCTTTGTGCGCAGTCTTATAGTTAAATCTTGATTGTTGTAGCTAATTCCAGGGAGGGTTTGACCTCCAGGCCAAGTGGCTATGAGAATCAGCTGTGTCAGCAGTGAGAGAACTTCTGTCCTCTAGGGAGGTGCTAATCTAGCCTTTGCCTGAGGCTATCCAGCAAAAGCCTCTGTGCAGGGCTTGGGCGGGGCGGGTCGCACAGGATCAACAGGGTGGGCCGGAGAGGGCAGTTTTGCCGGCTTTCAGTCCTGTCCCCAGGGGCTCTGCCTCTCTGAGTCCCAGCACCTGCTGCAAAGCTCGGAGAGAAAGCTGCACTCGCTCTGACCGAAGCCAGACAGTCCCTCTTCTCCCGTTTGAGTCTGGGTCCCTAAAGACTCGCCCGGATCTGGAGCTCAGAGTCTTCGACTCCCTCCCGATTGAAAACTCCAACCGCGCCCTCTGCCGCCAGCCCGCTCGGGCACTCCGCACCTCAGAAATTGACTTCAGCACTGCGCCTCCTCTGAGTGTCCGTATGCGTTTCTCTTTCCTCCTAGTTGTAGGACTTCCACTCAGCCAGCGTTCCTGTGGTTCTGGGTGATGTCCCTTCCGTTTTTTGGTTTCACTTTTGAAGTAGTTGTTCAAAGCAGCAAACTCCGGCGTTAACCTATGCCGCCATCTTGGTTCTCAGAAATGCAACTGATTTTGTGTGTTAATTTTTTCCTGCTACTTTGCTGACCTCATGTAATAGTTCTAATAGTTCTTTCATGTAGAATTTGTAAGGTGCTCTACATATAAGATTATATCACTTACATACAGAAATAATTTTATTTCTTCCTTTCCAATTTTGTGCCTCTTATTTCTTTTCTTGCCTAATTGCTCTGGCTGTAATTTTCAGGACTATGTTAAGTAGATGAGGTGAGATTTGGTATCCTTGCCTTGTTCCTGATCTTAGAGGAATAGCTTCCAGTATTTCACTATTGAGGATGATGTTTGCTATGGGTTTTTCATATGTGGTTTTTATTGTGCTGAGGTAGTCTCTCTCTAGTCCTACTTTTTTTTTTTTTAGTGTTTTTATCATAAAAGAGTGTTGAATTTTATCAAATTCTGTTTTCTGTATCAATTGAGATGATCATGTGTGTTTTTATCCCTTATTTGGTTAATGTGGTGTATAATATTGATTGGTTTTTCTTATATTGAACTATTCCTGCATTCTGGGAATAAATTACACCTGGTCGTGGCATATAATTCTTTCAATATGCTACTGAATTTGGTCTGCTAATATTTTGTTGAGGATTTTTGCATCAGTGTTCATAAGGGATATTGGTTTATAGTTTTCTTGTAATGCCTTTTTCTGGCTTTGGTATCAGGGTAATGCTGGCCTTATAGAATGAGTTAAGAAGTATTCCCTCCTCTTCAATTTTTTGGAAAAGTCTGAGAAAGATTGGCAATATTAAATGTTTAGTAGAGCCCTGACCGATTTGGCTCAGTGTTTAGAGCGTTGGCCTGCGGACTGAAGGGTCCTGGGTTCGATTCCTGTCAAGGGCATGTGCCTTGGTTGCGGGCACATCTCTGGTGGGGGGCGTGCCGGAGGCAGCTGATTGATGTTTCTAACTCTCTATCCCTCTCCCTTCCTCTCTGTAAAAAAACAATAAAATATATTTAAAAAATAAATAAATAAAATAAAATAAATGTTTAGTAGAGTCCACCAGTGAAGCCAACGGGGCCTTTTTTTTTTTTTTTTGGCTAGGGGATTTTTAAATTATTATTTGAACTAAATCTGTTTTATTTTTTAAAATTTATCTTTATTGTTGAAAGTATTACATAAGAACAGAAAAGGAAGTATTACAGATGTCCCTTCCCCACTTCCCCCAATAACTCCCCCTACCCCTCTACATCTTATTTATCTTGATTACTGCATCCCTCCTCAGGCCTTTTCCACACTATTGCCTATTACTTATTCAATTTCCTTACTAGTAATAGGTCTATTCAGATTTACTTTTTCACTGTGGTTTAGTCTTGGTAAGTTTTGTGTTTCTAGGAATTTGTCTATTTTATCAAGGTTATTCAATTTGTTGGTATATAATTGTTCATAGAACTATCTTAAATTCTTTTTATTTGCTAGAGGCCTGGTGCATGACATTTGTGCCTGGGGGGGAGGGGTCCCTCAGCCAGGCCTGTGCCCTCTCACAGTCTGGGAACCCTCGGGGGATGTCCAACTACCAGCTTAGGCCTGCTCCCCGGACATCCCCCAAGGGGTCCTTAGCGCTGCCACAGAGGCAGGAGAGGCTCCTGCTGCACTTGCCAGCTGTGAGCCTGGCTTCTGGCTGAACGGCACTCCCTCTGTGGAAGCGCACTGACCACCAGGGGGCAGCTCCTGCATTGAGCATCTGCCCCCTGGTGGTCAGTGCCCGTCATAGCAACCGGTCGTTCTACTGGCTGGTCAATTTGCATATTAGGGTTTTATTATATAGGATTTATTTATCTATTTGTTTATTTATTTATTTTTAAATATATTTGATTGATTTTTTATAGAGAGGAGGGGAGAGGGATAGAGAGTTAGAAACATCAATGAGAGAGAAACATCGATCAGCTGCCTCCTGCACGCCCCCGACTGGGGATGTGCCGCAACCAAGGTACATGCCCTTGACCAGAATCGAACCTGGGACCCTTGAGTCCGCAGGCCGACGCTCTATCCACTAAGCCAAACCGGTTACAGCTAGGATTTATTTTTATAATGCAAAAACTGATTTATTTGTTCACACACCAATGAAGGAAAGCAGTCTTCTGTCAAATGGAGAAGATTAAGATTCTTAAGTAGCTGATTTTGTAACCTACTACAATAGGAAGACTCGCTCTATCGCCTTCAGATGTTAGGTCTATTTACCAAACACTTCAGCAGGCTTTTTAAATGGGACTTCCCCCTCCTGGGCCTGCTTTTCTAATTCTTTATGATATACAAGCTGCATTCCAGGTAGTTTGTGTTCTTCTTCTATCTATCCAGGTACTTTCCCAAGAAGCATAAGAGATCGTATTCACTGTTGCAGAAGCCATGGTCTTCGTGTCTAGCAGGAGCTTGGTTAACTTATTCTCCAGCTCCAGAGCAGACTCTAGAGCTTGTATGCCAGTTCCCCAGTTATCTCTCAGGCCTCTTAATTACCCAACAGCAGGTTTTACTCTGACGTACTCTTAGATATCTTATGAATTGCTTTCCATGTTCCCTCTTCACCTCAGCTTGGTCTTCAAAGAATGTGGCAAAAAGAGGTTCTCCTGGGCCTTCAATGTAATAACAAGCCATCGGTAAATAAACATCACTAATGTGCAGCTTATAAGATGCCATGTGATCAATAGCAACCCTACACTCTCCAGAGAGGAGGTACTGGGTTGCCATCTCAGCTTTAGAGAAAACCAGGCATAAACAGTGCTTAAATTCTTTTTATTTCTGTAGAATTCACAGTAATGTCCCCACTTTTATTTCTTTTTAAAAACAATATATTTTTATTGATTTCAAAGAGGAAGAGAGAGGGAGAAAGAGCTAGAAACATCAATGATGAGAGAGAATCATTGATCAACTGCCTCCTACATGCCCCCTACTGGGGATGGAGCCTGCACCCCGGGCATGTGTCCTTGACCTGAATCGAACCTGGGACCCTTCAGTCCGCAGGTCAACGCTCTATCTGCTGAGCCAGACCAACTAGGGCCCCATTTTTATTTCTGATTTTAGTAATTTGAGTCTTCTCTCTTTTTCCCTTTATCTAGCTAAAGGCTTATCAGTTTTTTTTTAATCTTTTTGAAGAACTAACTTTTTGCTTCATTAATTTTCTCAATTGTTTTTCTTTTTTATTGCTTTTATTTTTTAAAGATATTTTCATTGATTTCAGAGAGGGAGAGAAAGAGAGAGAGAAACATCAATGATGAGAGAGAATCATTGATTAGCTGCCTCCTGCACATCCCCCATTGGGGACTGAGCCCGCAACCCAATGTGCCCTTTACCGGAATCGAACTGGGAGCCCTTCAGTTGTTAGGCCAAAACTCTATACACTGAACATGCTGGATGGGAGATCGAACCAGTAACCTAGGTATATGGCCTGACTGGGAATGAAACCCGCAATCTTTCAGAGCTCCATTACTTATTTTATTTATCTCTGATCTAATCTTCATTATTTCCTTTTAGCTTTGGTTTTGTCTGTTCTTTTTCTAGTTCCTTAAGTTGTAAAGTTAAGTTGTGATTTAAGATCTTGTTTTATTTATTTATTTATTTATTTATTTATTTATTTATTTATTGCTGCAAGCAGCTTTATTGTTTTTATTTGTTTCAATGCATAGGAGAGGGCTTCAGGGTGACTAAAAGAATGGCTAGTAGTTAGGGGGAGAGACTCAGGCAAAAGCCAAACACCAGAGGAATGCAGAGGGACCCCTCAAAAGCTTCTGGGCTCCAAAGGCTTCTAGTTGTGCTTGAGAGTGAGCCTTCCAAAGAGATACTGGCCAGCCCAGCCTGGGGGCCGGCCAGCCTGTGGAGGTTAGTCAGGTGGTTGCCCATTTTCTTGATGAGTTTCACCTCCTCATCCAGGAAGTGGTTCTCTAGGAAGTCACAGAGATGAGGGTCTGCGCAGGTAGAATCCAGGGCATGCAGCTCCAAAAGGGCCTGGTTCAGATTCCTCTCCAAGGCCAACGTGGCTTCCATGCATGCTGAGTTTTGCCCACTCATCTTGGGGAGGCTTCAGCACATCCTGGAAGAGAATGCAGCCTGCTAGTTTTGCATCTTTAAGAGATGCTCAGCACCCTCAAACTTTTTCTCAGCCAACTCACGGGAGAAGTGGCCCATGCCCTGGAGAGCCACATCATCGCAGTCAAAATAGAAGCTCAGAGAGAGATAGGTGTAGGAAGCCCGCAGATACAGGTGGGCCAAGTGGTTGACAGTTGACAGCAGCCTCCACCTCAGTGGAATAATTCTGACGAATTTGGGAGCTCATGACTTTCCAACAATAAGGAGGTAAGGTGGAAAGAAAAAAAACCTGGTGTGTTGGCTGGTGTCTGAGGTGGTTCTGAAGATGGTGACTGGATAAGACACTGGGGAGTGATCAGAGGCTGGAAGAAGGAGCGTCCCTGGGTCCGTTCTGTCCAAACACTGTTGAAGCAAGAGACAGATCTAGGACCACCGAGGGCACTATCTAGATATTTTTTATTTTTATTTTTTTATTTTTAAATATATTTTTATTGATTTCAGAGAGGAAGGGAGAGGGAGAGAGTTAGAAACATCAATGATGAGAAAGAATCATTGGTCAGCCGCCTCCTGCATGCACCCCACTAGGGATAGAGCTTGCAACCCAGGCATATGCCCTTGACTGGAATCAAACCTGGGACCCTCAGCCTGCAGGCCGATGCTCTATCCACTGAGCAAACCCAGCTAGATCTTTCTTATTTTTTAATGTAAGCATTTATAGCTATAAATTTCCCTGTTGACACTGCTTTTGCTACTTCCCATAAATGTTTGTATGTGGTGTTTTTGTTTTCATTTGTTTCTAAGTATTTTGTAATTTCCCTGTGGCTTCTTCTTTGATCCATTGGTTGAATGGATCAAAAGTGTGTTGTTTAATTTCCAGTTTTTTTATTTTCTAGTTTTACTTATATTATTGATCCTAAAAATATATCTTTATTGTTGAAAGTATTACAGATGTTCCCTTATTGATTTTTTAACTTTATCCCGTCGTGATTGGAGAAGAGAGTTTGACATCTATCTTTCTTCATTTCTTGAGACTTAATTTGTGTCCTAACATATTATCTATCCTGGAAAGTGTACTATGAGCCCTTGAGAAGAAGACCTATACTCTTTTTGTGACGAGCGTCCTCTGTATGTCTGTTAGATCTCATTGGTTTACAGCAGTTCTGCTTAACCACAGTTTTTTTAAAAATATATTTTATTGATTTTTTTTTTTTTTTACAGAGAGGAAGGGAGAGGGATAGAGAGCTAGAAACATCGATGAGAGAGAAACATCGATCAGCTGCTTCCTGCACACCCCCCACTGGGGATGTGCCCGCAACCAAGGTACATGCCCTTGACTGGAATCGAACCTGGGACCGACCCTTCAGTCCGTAGGCCAACGCTCTATCCACTGAGCCAAACTGGTCAGGGCTTAACCACAGTTTTGCTTTCCATAGTTTCAGTTACCCAGAGCAAACGACAGTCCAAAAGTATTAAATGGAAGATTCCAGAAATAAACAATTTGTAAGTTTTAAATTGCACACTGTTTTGAGTATCATGATGGAATCTCACACCATCCTGTTCTGTCCCACCAGGTTCATGAATCATCTCTTTGTTCAGTCTACAAAGGAGGATAGGATCCTTTTTGCCCACCCTGGTTCCTGCAAGCTATGTGAGAGCTCCTCCAAGAACAGGCGAATAGCTGTTTGCCACAGGTAGCTGCTACTGTGTAAAAGCCAAAATTAACAGCAATTTACTCCCCTAGACTTTCCTTGGAAGTTGTAACCTTCAGTAGACTCCAGAGTTCCCACATAGTTGCATTAGACAGATTCTTTCAATGCAGTTGTTGTGTAGGTGGGGAGGCATATTCCTTGTACTTATTACTCCACCATCTTCCTGGAGTTATCCTGTAGGAGTTTTTTGTATGTTGTTAATACAAATCTTTTGCCACATGAATGTATTGGAGTATTTTTCCCTCAGTCTGTTGCTTGATTATTCATTCTCAAAATGGTTATTCTTTTCATGAGCAAAATTTTCTTGAAGTTCAATATTTCACTTATTTTTATGATTAGTACATTTTATGTTATGCCTAAAAAGCTTTGACTACTCTATGGTTGCAAAGATATTTTTTAGAAGCTTTATGGTTCTAAATTTTACATTTAGGTCTGTGATCCATCTTGAATTAATTTTTGTATATGGAGTGCAGAAGGGGTCAGAATCCTCTTCCCATAGACATATCCAGTTGTTTCAGCACAAATTGTTAAATAGACTTTCCTTTCCCTATTGAATTGATTGGGTGTCTTGGTTGATAATCAATTAACTATATATCTGGGTTTACTTCTGGACTTGATTCTGTTTATTAATCTATTTCTATCTACTTCTATTTTAAGCCTGATGTAATTATATACTAAATCTTGAACTCAGAAATATAAGTACTCTAACTTTGGTTTTCTTTTTTCAATATCATTTTGATTATTCTAGGTCCTAAGCACTTCGCATTCCCATAAAAATTTTAGAACCACATTATCAATTTTTTAAAAAAACAAAAAAACTCGCTGAACTTCAGAATTGATTTGAGGTTCTATATGATGTTATTTCCCTTCAGAGAGGGATTACTTTTGTTTCTATCAATCAGAAAGCTTAGGGGCTACATACCTTTATCTAATAAATGTTTCAGGAATTCAAAGCTGGGCCCTGGCCAGTATGGCTCAGTTGGTTGAGCATCATCCCATGTACCAAGAAGTCACTTGGATTCCTGGTCGGAGCACTGATGCCCAGGTTATGGGCTTGATCACCAGTAAGGAGCACGCAGGAGGCAGTTAATTAATGTTTCTCTTTGTCATTGATGTTTCTCCCTCTCCCTCTTCCTTTCTCTCTAAAAAATCAATAAAAACATTTTTTTTAATGCAAAGCTGGGCTTTAGTCTTTATCAGGGCTAGTCAATTACCCTTATCCTAGGGCAGTGATGGCGAACCTATGACATGCGTGTCAGAGGTGACACGCGAACTCATTTTTTGGTTGATTTTTCTTTGTTAAATGGCATTTAAATATATAAAATAAATATCAAAAATATAAATCTTTGTTTTACTATGGTTGCAAATATAAAAAAAATTCTATATGTGACACAGCACCAGAGTTAAGTTAGGGTTTTTCTTTTTTTTAAATACATTTTATTGATTTTTTACAGAGAGGAAGGGAGTGGGATAGAGAGTTAGAAACATCGATGAGAGAGAAACATCAATCAGCTGCCTCCTGCATACTCCCCCCACTGGGGATGTGCCCGCAACCAAGGCACATGCCCTTGACCGGAATTGAACCCGGGACCCTCAAGTCCGCAGGCCGACGCTCCATCCACTGAGCCAAACCGGTTAGGGCAAGTTAGGGTTTTTCAAAATGCTAACACACCGAGCTCAAAAGGTTCGCCATCCCTGTCCTAGGGTGAAATCGATCACGGTCTCAGTAGAAAACCTGGGATGTTTACCAGGGCTCTTTCTTCTTTTCAGGCTCTTTACTATAATTTTTGTGTTGCCATTCAAAGCTGGGAAATTGCTGAAAGCTCTTTCAGCTTCTCAATGCTGCCTTTGTTTTTGGAATCAATAACTATCTTTAGGATAAGTTTTCCCAAACACCAGGTTCACTTTCCTTGGCTTCTCTTTTCTTCCAGATCTTGGGCCAGCAAATTCTCATTGCTTTGGGTAGCTTTTTTATGCCTTCAAATTGATGTTTAAGAAAATAATAATTATCTACATTTTCCAATTGTTCTCAGCAAGAAGTTTATCTGTAATAGCCCACTTATTCAGCCTTTGCTGTAGATGGAACTCTCTGACGTACACTTTTTAAATATAAGTTAATTAAAATGAACTTTGTTTTGTAAAATATTTTCATACTTTCCTAATTATTCTGGAAATAATTGGAAAATACTTAGAGGCATTGAAATTGCTAGCCTGGAAGTTTGGCTTTCGCATTATTGGTGGTGAAAATTACCACAGACCTTCAGGCCAACATGAGACAGGCCACAAACAGAACGTGGTGTTTGGAGCTGCTCACCAAAACTGTGCCTTATAAAAGGGGAGAAAACATTCCTCTACTCATTATATTTACCCAGCTCCACTGAGGCAAAGCGGCATTACCCACTCATCGTTTTTCCATTATTGTGCTGTAGCAGCATGTGGGGTTTTTGCTGGATAATACTGGAGAGCACTCCTCCTATTTGCTTTTAGATGTTCATAGTGGAATCTGCTCACCCTAGCTTAACACCAGGGACTTCTTGCTGTGCTGCCATTTAACAGGTAAAATCAGGTTGGTGGAGGTGAAAGCAGCAAGAGGAGAATGTGACCTAATTGGCAATTTTAACTTAAGTCTCTGAAGTTTCTCAGATAAAATGTAAGGAAAACTAGAAACCTGTGGCTCTTGTACACAGATGTGTGCACATAAGTAACCATATAGACATCCATACACACTCCTAAACACATCCATATTGCACACTCAAATAGTGTGAAACCTAACCTTAGGCTAAACTAGATAATATCATGGAATTCACTGGATACTATGTGGAAAGGTAGGACTTCTTGAGGAAGGACAGGATCAAAAAGCAAGAGCTAACTTTGGTTAATGCCTATTATGTGCCAAGTATATACAGGGGTGGTCAAAAGTAGGTTTATAGTTGTGAGTATGCAAAACACAGAATTTATTCTTGTATTATTTATTTACTAGAGACCCGGTGCACAAAAATTTGTGCACTTGGGAGGGTCCCTCAGCCCGGCCTGTGCCCTCTCGCAGTCTGGGACCCCTCGGGGGATGTCCACTTGCCAGCGGGGAGCAGGCCTAGCTGCAGTCGGACATCCTTAGCGCTGCTGAGGAGGCAGGAGTGGCTCCCACCACCACCGCTGTACTGGCAGCTATCAGCCTGGCTTGTGGCTGAGCATAGCTCCCACTGTGGGAGCACACTGACCACCAGGGGACAGCTCTTGCATTGAGCGTCTGTCTCCTGCTGGTCAGTGTGTATCATAGTGACCAGTGATTCCCAGTCGCTCTGCTGTTAGGGTCAATTTGCATATTACCCTTTTATTATATAGGATAGAGGCCTGGTGCATGGGTGGGGGCCTGCTGGTTTGCCCTGAAGGGTGTCCTGGATCAGGGCGGGGGTCACACTGGGGTGCCTGGCCAGCCTGGGTGAGGGGCTGATGGCTGTTTGCAGGCTGGCCAAGGCTCCCAGTGGGGACCCTCACCCCATGAGGGTGTGACCATCCTAGGTGAGGGGCTGATGGCTGTTTGTAGGCTGGCCAAGGCCCCCAGTGGGGACCCTTACCCCATGAGGGTGTGGCCATCCTGGGTGAGGGGCTGATGGCTGTTTGCAGGCTGGCCACAGTCCCTTCAGGTTGGGGGCTCCTGCTGGGTTGCCTTGCCAGCCTGGGTGAGGGGCTGATGGCTGTTTGCAGGCTGGCCACAGCCCCTTCAGGGTAAGGGTCCCCGCTGGGGTGCCTGGAGAGCCTGGGTGAGGAGCTGATGGCTGTTTGCAGGCTGGCCAAGCCCCCCAGCAGGGACCCAAACCCCATGAGGGTGTGGCCATCCTGGCTGAGGGTTTGATGGCTGTTTTCAGGCTGGCCACAGCCCCCAGCCACCCAAGCTCTCAGTGGAGGCTAGCTGGGAGCAGGTATCTGGGATTTATTTGTCTTCTATAATTGAAACTTTGTTGCCTTTATTGGAGGCCTCAGCCAGCTCAGGGCTGGCAGGAAGCTTGGCTTCCTCCATCGCCGGGGCAACCAAGCCTCCTGCTTGCTGCATCTCCATGGCTGCCGGCCGCCATCTTAGTTGGGTTAATTTGCATATAGTCACTCTGATTGGCTGGTGGGTGTGGCTTGGGTGTAGCGAAGGTACGGTCAATTAGCATCTTCATCTTTTATTAGTGTAGGTTAATTACTGTATTATGTGTTTGTATTATTTGTCATCTTCTGTAAACCGACTTTTCTTCACTCTGTACATATATTTATATTTAATTCTTATAATAATCTTACAGAATAGGTACTGTTATCTTCATTTTTTAAAAAATATTTTTTATTGATTTCAGAGAGGAAGGGAGAGGGAGAGAGAGATAGAAACATCAATGATGAGAGAGAATCATTGATTGGCTGCCTCTGCACACCCCACACTGGGGATCGAGCCCATAACCCACATGTGCCCTGATCAGGAATAGAACCTGTGACCTTCTGGGTCATAGGTCGACACTCAACCACTGAGCCACGCCAGCTGGGCTGTTATCTTCATTTTTAATTTAAAGCCCTACCCAGGCTCAAATGGCTAGTGCATTTGCAGAGCCAAGAATCAAATCTAATTCTGCCTGGTTCCAAATTCTATTCTCTGAAAGTCTGAAAGAGAGGCAGTTCTTATTTAAACAAATAGACTCTGCAGTAGAGTTTCTAAACAGAAGTATAATTAATAAATTTGTTTATTGTTTCTCTCAGTGGCCAACAGCATTAATCTCAGTGAATAAGAGTCTGCTGAGCACTTACTAAATGCTCAGTTACTAGGGTTTGATGACCAAGGGTAAGGTGATGTGTGAGTGTTGAGAATAACAGAGCACAGAAATGTTCACACTAATAAACTTTTTCTGAACACCTAAACACTGAGCTGATTATTCAGAATACAAGGACAAGAAGTATAAAACGTGGTCTTCACCCTCCAAAGTTCACAGTCTAGTTATTTCAGAGGCCATTTGTGTAGTATCTACAGAATCTACATACCCATAAAAGGTAAAGAGAAGCCCTCGCTGGTTTGGCTCAGTGGATAGAGCATCAGTCTGCAGACTGAAGAGTCCCAGGTTCAATTCCGATCAAGGGCATGTACCTCAATTGCAGGCTCCTCACCAGCCCAGGCACTGGTTGGGACTCGTGCAGGAGGCAACCAATCGATGTGTTTCTTTCACATCAATATTTCTCTCTATTTTTTCCTTTCTCTTTCACTCCTTCTAAATATCAATGGAAAAATATCCTCAGGTGAGGATTAAAAAAAAATGTACAGAGAATAGAGACAAAGGAGGCTGAACCTTCTTTCATGAAACTCACAGTCTAAGGATGAGTCAAACTTACAAACAGTCACTTTCATTATAAGATAGTGAGTTAAAAGTAAGCATATGGGTGTCATGGGAGCATGGAGAAGGGCATGTAGCTCAATATGGGGCATCAAAGAAGCAGGAAGAAATGACTCCTGAACTACCATGGGATTGGCACAATGAATGCATCTGAAACACTTAGCAAGGGACACTGACATTAAATGTGTTTTGAACAGAATGGTACAGGTTTATGTGGCACCATAGAAAGCCAATGAATATTCTATGACTGTGCTATTCCCTGAACACCTTCACAGTGGGAACTATCAGACCACAAACCTTTCCTTCTTTTCCCTTTGCTTTGCAACTTCTAAAGCCCATTCTCTTGTGAGGAATTTACCTATTCCTTTTATCTATCCTGCCTTCCTTCTTTATTCCCACCCTTACTTTCTCCTACCTTCCCTCCCCTCTCTCCCTTCCTTCCTTCTTTTCTTTGGTCCCCCACCCAACCCCCCAACTAGTAGGTCACAAGAGTTGGAAAAACTGGGCAAGTCTTCACGCAGAATATGAGATTTGAAGGATTTAAAGGCTTAGAGACATCCAAGGGGTTCTTAATAATGATCGTCATAACATAGTAATAAATCAGGGCATTGAAAAAGAAACAAATGCCAACTATTGAGTCAATTGGTTCATATTTGTTGGAAACCTACCCTGATTCCTTATACCACTCTAGGACACCGAGATGAATCTGGCCCATGAGATTTGAAGGATTTAAAGGCTTAGAGACATCCAAGGGGTTCTTAATAATGATCGTCATAACATAGTAATAAATCAGGGCATTGAAAAAGAAACAAATGCCAACTATTGAGTCAATTGGTTCATATTTGTTGGAAACCTACCCTGATTCCTTATACCACTCTAGGACACCGAGATGAATCTGGCCCATGGGTTGAAATTAACAAGACATATTTGTGGTCAGTGAATGGAAAGCATATATGGAATAATGGGAAATAAAGTCTGATAATAAAAATGGGATAGATTACAAAGGGCCTGGAAAGCAAACAGAAAAGTTTAGACTTGATATAGTTATATAAAGAGTCCTTTTAAGCTTCTGAGCAGGTGGGAGGAAAAAATAGGGGGAAAGATATGAGAGAGGGAAGACTGTTATACAGACTAACACTAGCCTGTATGCGAGCCTAATTATGGTGATAAGGGTTTCTAGGGTATGGCAAAAGCAATTAAAAGAAAGGACAGGGCTTGTGGATATAGAGAATCTTAACTTCCAGGATATCAATTTTTGCCTTAGGAAATGCTTAGTTACAGCTTACAAAGCATAAAAGAAGTTAGGTTGGGAATGGTAGACTACAGAGAGGAAGGGAAATGAAAAAAAGCTGCAGACTGAGGATGAAGCTATTACTGCTGTGATCTGCAGCTAATAAGTAGCCCAGGCCTTAGGTGTCTTCCAGCGAGGTTTAGGGCTCAACACTTGTGAAATATATATTTTTTAATATATTTTTATTGTCTTCAGGGAGGAGAAGAGGGAAGAGAGACAGAAACAATGATGAAAGAGAATCATTGATCAGCTGCCTCCTGCATACCCCACACTGGGGATTGAGCCCACAACCCAGGCATGTTCCCCGACCTAGAATAGAACTATGACCTTCTGGTTCATAGGTCTATACTCAACCACTGAGCCACACTGGTGGGCATGAAATATCTTTTTAAAACTGCTAAGAGCTCTGAGAATCATTGTTTAGAGCAATGATTTTCAACCAGTATGCTGCAAGAATTTTTTAAATATGCAATACCTGACTATTTAGTCAGGGACACTAACCTCTTTTCCCTTAGATTGTCAAATAAAAAAATGACAACTAACACAATAGCTGCCCAGTATGAATGAATCAAAATTATACCTGTTTTTTGTCAGTTCAGCAAAATATATATATATATATATGTTGGTGTGCCACAAAATATTAGTAACTAGTTTATATGTGTGTGCCATGAGATGAAAAAGGCTGAAAATTGCTGGTTTAGAGGACAGTATTTATCAGATTGAGCAACTCAAAAACTAGAGATAGAGCAGGGGGCATTTTAGGAGGTTGAACATGCAGAGAAGCTTGTTTGTCGAATCTCAGAGGGAAGCTGGGGTAGGTGAATGGGTGGGAAGAGATTAACCGGAGAATTTATATGCATATATGCATAACCCATGGACACAGACAATAGTGTGGTGAAGGCCTGGGAGGGTAGTGGGGGCGGGCTAGAGGGGTCAGTGAGGGGGGAAAAGGTGATATCTGTAATATTTTTAACAATAAAGTTAAATTTAAAAATATATATCTTTTAGCCCTAACTAGTTTGGTTTAGTGGATAGTGTCGGCCTGTGGACTGAAGGGTCCCTGGTTTGATTCTGGTCAAGGGCACATGCCTGGGTTGAAGGCTTGATCCCCAGTAGGGGGCATGCAGGAGGCAGTCAATTAATGATTCTCTCTCACCATTGATGTTTCTATCTCTCCCTCCCTCTCCCTTCCTCTCTGATATCAATAAAAATATATTTAAATATATATATATATATTTTAAAAACCTGGAGCCTGAGATCCTGACTTGCAAATCTGAAGAGGGACCCAGGAATGTTTAACAAGCTCTTAAGGTGATGCTAATGCAAAAGGTGTTCAGGAAACCCTTTCAGAAACATTTAGGGAAAGATAAGCTTGACAGACCGCCTCAGGCAGCATATGCCTTCTCAGTCGCATCCATGTGACTTCACCACACCCAGCCTCAGGACTGCCAGGCTGTTCTTTGCAATTAAGACCATTCTGCTCCACTGGCAGTGAAGGAGAAAGAGATACTCATATTTCAGCAGATTGGCTTAAGTAGGCTTATTGTCTGAATGGCTTTAAAGGCTTATAGACATCCAAGGGGTTCTTAATAATGATCGTCATAACATAGTAATAAATCAGTGAATGGAACATGAATACATTTTCTTAAATAACCCCATAGGGACTGGAGTGAAAAAGAAAGAGGCTGTCCAAATTCAGGGACCTAGCAGAATGGACTTGCTTGAGAAAATCAAGCAAGACAACAAAAGAGGGCTCCTGGGATTGTCCCCCCAGGACCTCTGGCAACTCTAGTGAAATGACTTATAGGTGTGGTAGAGTAGCCCCTGTGGCTCCCAGAATTGCCTAAATCCAGTTGAAGTTGCACAACCAGGAAGGACTGACAATCAGTGAGATGAAACAAGGCCCAGCATTCAAAGCTTGACAGACCTAACCAAGACTTTTTCTCCTGCCTTTGAATTTATATAGTTCCTTAGTTAAATATCCCTTATGCCACTTAATTCTTTTTATTTTATATTAAAAGTTGTATTCTTATCTCAACCTTCATTCAAGATTGGATACTCATCTTTTTCATTTTTATACTTCCTGCAGCCTTTCCACTAGGCTTTGTGAAATATACTCATCTTTGTTATGTTATTGACTTTACTTGGTTCTATTGACCTATTCCCATTCCAGTACCACACAATTAAAATCACTATAGCTTATATCTCATAGAGTGTATTCAACCTCTTCTTTTTTGTATTTTCTTGGTTATTCTACAGCTTTTCTCAAATGAACCTGAGAGGCATTTACAAAAAAAATAAATAAATAAATAAATGGGAATTTAGATGGAGATTATGTTAAATTTATATATTAATATGGGGAAATTTAAAATCATAATAATTCTTACAATCAAGGAAAATAGCCGTTTTTCCATGTATACAGGTTGTTTTTATGTCTCTCAGTAGAGTTTATAGCCTTTTAGTATACATCCTTATATATAATTGCCTAAATGTATTCCTATTTATTATATTTTTAAAATTTTTTCAACTGTGAATGAGGTATTTTTATTTTACCATTAGAGTTTTTAAGTCATTGTTAGTATATACAAATACCATTGATTTTTAATTATTTATTTAGTAACTAGATCTACAACTATTTTTTAGAACATGTGTCTCATATGTTGACTGACCAGATTGGCTGAAACACTCTATTTGTATATTATGTACATAATTTACAGTCGGGCCTTGGTTTACGAGTATCCCAACTAACGAGTTTTTCGAGATATGAGCCTTCTCTCAGCCAATTTTTTGCTTTGAGTTGCGAGCTAAAATTCGGGTTACGAGCCAGCTTCAGATACCCCACCGCTAGTTGGTGCAGCGAACGTCACAGTGAACGCCACAACATCAGCCCAGCATCACGTGTCTCACTCGTTCACTTTAAGATTTGACATACGAGTAATTTGAGTTACGAGCTCCATCACGGAACGAATTAAGCTCGTAAGTCAAGGCTCCACTATACAGTTAATTAGCTAGTGAATTTTCTTGGGTCATTATGAATGTAAATTTGGTTTAATCAAGCAGTCCTATTAAAAAACTTCATCATAAATTGTCTGCAAGATAGTGCTATCCAATAAAGTCACAAAATTTAATTTTAGGACAAGCGACAGCTTTGCAATTAAGGAGCAATGTCCATACTTAGTTTATAGTTTAATAAATTTGAATACTTATGCAGAAACTGATAGTACTAGTAAAACAAGTGTCTTTGATAATAACAGCTACCATATATTGAGTTTTACTATGGATAGAGATTTTTTATTATTTACTTCAATAATCACAACTTAGTAAACAGGTTCAAGGAGCTAAAATTTCCTACCTATGGTAACATAGCAAGTTAATGATAGAGAATTTAAACACAAATTGACGGACTTTAATTCCAAAGGCAAACTTTTGATACTTGATAACTTCCCCTAAGAGGTATAATACTATCAATTCATCAACTATGCTAGTGTTAAGAGTTTAGTATAGTATAGACGACTCTCACAGGAGTATAATTTTGTTATTTCAAACAGAATGAATACAATCAACCAACATGAATAACTGGGACCGGATTTAACCTTTCACCTGAAACAACTAAGAATTGGGAAAAAATATATGAAACAATGCTGTAACGGGTTTGGCTCAGTGGATAGAGCGTCGGCCTGCGGACTGAAAGGTCCCAGGTTTGATTCTGGTCAAGGGCATGTACCTTGGTTGCGGGCACATCCTCAGTAGGGGGTGTGCAGGAGGCAGCTGATCAATGTTTCTCTCTCATCGATGTTTCTAATCTCTATCCCTCTCCCTTCCTCTCTGTAAAAAATCAATAAAATATATTGTAAAAAAATATGAAACAGTGGTTTCAATGGACACCAGGTTATGAAAGCCAATGATCCCCGAGAAATAGAAAACAATTGAGCCTTACAATTGGAAACATGAAGAAAACTATACCAAGGAACAGCATAATCAAATTTTTTAAAACCCATGATAAAAAGAAAAATTTAACAGCAGTCACAGGGAAAAGGCACAATGTATACAAAAGAACAAAGATAAGAACAATATCAGATTTCTTAATATAATGAAAATCAGAAGACAGTGGAAGAACATTTATAATGGGGTGGGGGGAGGAATCTTGACAGCTTAGAATTCCATACCCAGAAAAAAATATTTTTCAAAAAATTAAAGTGAAATAAAGACTTCAATTTTAAAAAATTGAAGGACTTAATCACCAACAGAGCTGCACCACAAGAAATCGTTTTTCACTTTTAAAAAAATTATTGAATTTATTCGGATGATGGTAAATAAAATGATATAGGTTTCAGGTGTATAATTCTACAATATATAAGAAATATTAATGGAAGTTTTTCAGGCAGAAGAAAAATAATACCAAATGGAAAGCTTATATATACATTAGGAAAAAAGAGTACCAAATATGGCAACTACAGGGGGTAAATAGAAAATATTTATTTTCTTATTTTTAAATATTTTTAAAAGATAGTTCAACTTTTACCCCCATTTGTGGTTGTAGTAAAATAAACAGTTCAACCTTTTAAAACAAAAATAATTGTGCTTCTACAGAAGTAAAATGTATGACTCAATACTAAGTCCACAAAGGAGAAAGGGAAGTATACTGTATTAAGGTTCTTATACTATACTAGAGGCCCAGTCCATGACATTCGTGCACTGGGGGTGGGGGGATCTTTCAGCCCGGCCTGCACCCTTTATCAGTTCAGGAGCCCTTGGGGGTTGTCTGATTGACAGCTTAGGCCCACGGGGAGCGGGCCTAAGCTGCAGTTGGACATGCTTAGCGCTGCCACGGAGGCGGGAGATGCTCCCGCCACCACTGCTGCGCTCACCAGCTCAACTTGTGGCTGAGCGGCGCTCCCCCTGTGGGAGCGCACTGATCACCAGGTGGCAGCTCCTGTGTTGAGCGTCTGCCCTCTAGTGGTCAGTGTGCGTCATAGCAACCGGTCATTCCGTCATTTGGTTGATTTGCATATTAGCCTTTTATTATATAGGATGTGAAGTGATATAATGTCACTTCAAGGTAGATTGTGATAAGCTAAAGTTGTATACTTCAAACTCTAAAGCCACTAATAAAATAACTTAATAAATAATTATAATAAACCAATGAAGGAGATAAAATAATAAAATTATTCAGTTAATCCAAAAGAAAGCAGAAAAGGGAAACAAAGAACACATGGAATAAATAGCAAATGAACAAAATGATTGATTTAAATTCAGTTATATAAATAATCACATTAAATGTAAATGGTCTAAACATCAATAATAAAAGGCAGAAATTGTCAGATTGGGTAGAAAAGCAAGACCCAGCTACAAACTTCCTCCAAGAAGCTGACTTTACATATAAAAACACAAATAAGTTAAAGGTAAAATAATGAAAAAAAGATACTAGCGCTAACAAAATAAAGTTGAAATGGCTCTTTTAATATCAAATAAAATATATTTTAAGGCAAAGATTATTACTAGGATTAATAAGAAAGAGGTCTGTTCATCAAGAGTATATAACAATCTTTACAATTTTTAAATATACATTTTTATTGATTTCAGAGAGGAAGGGAGAGGGTGAGAAAGAGAAACATCAATGATGAGAGAGAATCATTGATCAGCTGCCTCCTGCATGCTCCACACTGGGGACTGAGCCTGCAACCTAGGCATATGCCCTTGACTAGAATTGAACCCAGAACCCTTCAGTCCATAGGCCAACGCTTTATCCACTGAGCCAAATCAGATAGGGCCCTGGTCGGCAAACTGCAGCTCGCGAGCCACATGCAGCTCTTTGGCCCCTTCAGTGTGGCTCTTTCACAAAACACCACGTGCAGTGCGATCGAAACTTCGTGGCCCATGCGCAGAAGTCGGTATTTTGTGGAAGGGGCAGCTTGTTGAAGTAATTGACCTCGAGTAACTGAACACTCCTGTTTTTAACACTGTACAAATTCTTTACTTGAGGCCTGTAAAAAATTGAAAGCCCCATAAGTAGTTCTAATTCATGATTTATTTGTCATCTAAATCCTGCTTTTACCAAACATTGACAGCTTTTGAAGATTAATATTTTATTAAGTCTATTTTTTAGCCTTGGCCATAAAGGGTCTTATTTTTCAGAATTCATTGTCCCAATCTTGCAGTTTCCTGTACTTATTTCACAAAACCAAAGAATACACATTCTTTCTAGGTGCACAGAAAATAGTTGCCATGATTAACAATATAATGGACCATAAAATAAGTCCCAATAAATTTTAAAGGACTTAAGTCACACAAGATATATCCTTTGACCACAATGTAATTAAATTAAAAATAACAGAAAGATCTATAAAAATTACCCAAATATTTGGAAACTAAATAACATACTTCTAAATAAGCCACAAGTCAAAGAAGAAATCAAAAGATAAATTATAAATATTTTGAATTGAATAAAATTTATGGATAGCAATAAGTAGTACTTGGAAACTTCTAGTGCTAAGTTCCTATGTTGAAAGAGGAGAAAGTTCTCAAATCACCTTAAAGAGCTAGGGAAAAAGAGCAAATGAAACTCAGGTAAGCAGATAAGAGAAAATAATGAAGTTGAGGAAAAGAGGAAATAATAAAGATCAAAACAAATTAAATAAAAAACAATAGAGAAAAATAAATGAAAACAAAAGCTGGTTCCTAAAAACGTTTTTAAAAATTTGACAAACCTGTAGCCAGACTGATTAGAAAAAAAGAGGGAAGATATAAATTACCAACTTAGTAATGAGAGAAAATCACTAGAGATTCTACAGATATTAAAAGAATAAAAGGAAATATGAAAAACAACTTTAAAAAAACTTTATGCCAATAGCTCAGCAATTTACATGAAATTAGATAAATTCCTTGGAACTCAAAAACTACCAAAGTTTACTCAAAAAAGCTTATATATATATATATTCAGCGACCCGAACGGTGGAATGACCAAGACGACCAAAATGACCAATGGCTATGATGTGCACTGCAGCAGCCAACCAACCTGATTCAGGCCCTGATAGGCCCCCAACCCCGGCCGGCCCAGCCCCCAATTGGCCACCAATACCCCGATGGGGGGCAGGACTGGCTGGCCAACCACCCACGGCCCCTCCTCTGAGCCGGCCCCCCCCCATTGGCCCCCAACACCCCAATCAACAACCCACGGCCCCTCCCCCTGGCTGGCCCCACCCCTATCAGCCCCCAACACCCTGATTGGGGGTGGGGCCAGCTGGCCAACCACCCACAGCCCCTCCCCCCAGCCAACCCCCACATCAGCCCTCAACACCCCAATTGGGGGTGGGGCCGGCCAGCCAATTTCCCGTGGCCCCTCCCCCCCGCTGGCCCAGCTTGATGGGCCCCCATGCATGAATTCATGTGCCAATCCTCTATATATATATAAAAGGCGAATATGCTAAGTGTCCCCTGCACATCTGACTGGTCGCTATGATGCACACTGACCACCAAGGGGAAGACACTCAACACAGGAACTGTCAAGCTGCAGTGACATGGCAGTGATGTTTCTCAGGTGACACACCCCAAAACCAGAGAGGAGGGAGCCCGATTCCTCGCAGGGCCATGCGATTCCACCTTCGGCTGTGGATATGTTGTTGCTGGGGAACTGTCAGCCCCAAATCTGGTTTACTGCACACTTGCATTTACATTCTATACTCTGTACAACAGCAACTTTGCAGAGTGCCCTCTCGCACTCCGGGACCCTTCAGGGGATGTCAGAGAGCTGGTTGGTTTCAGCTGAGGGACCCCACCTGCCAGAGGGACCCCGCTCACTCCGCAGATGCCGGGGAGGGACTATGGGAGGTTGGTTCCAGGGCATGTCCAGCCCATCTTGCCCAGTCCCTCCCCACTGGCCACCTTCTAATTAATTTCCTTTCAATGTGCACAAATCTGTGCACCGGGTCACTAGTATAACAATATTTCTAAATCTATGAAATAAATTGAGTTTATGGTTAAAATCCTTACCACAAAGAAAATTCCAGGCCTAAATGGCTTCATGGTAAATTCTACCAAAGATTTAAAGAAGAAATAATACCATTTCCACACAAACTCTTCCAGAAAATTGGAAAAAAGAAGGCGGGGGGGGGGGGGGGATATATGCCAATTCATCCTGTGAAGCTAGGATTACTCTCCCATCCAAGTACTAACCAGGCCCGACCCTGCTTAGCTTCCGAGATCAGACGAGATCGGGCGCGTTCAGGGTGGTGTGGCCGTAGACTAGGATTACTCTCATACCAAAATCAAACACATTACAAAAGAAGAAAATTAAAGACCAATATACATCATGAATATAGATGCAAAGTTCTTCACAAAATTTTAGTCATTCAAATCCAACAATGTCCTTTTTTAAATATTTTAAAATAGATTTTTAGAGAGAGAGAGAAGGGAGAGAGAGAAAAAAAAACATTGACATGAAAGCAGAACATTGATTGGGTGCCTCTTTCATGCCCCCTATCAGGGATCGAGCCCCCAACCCAGGTATATGCCCTGACAGGGAATGAAACTCATAACCTTTTGGTGCATGGGACAACACCCAACCAACTGAGCCATACAGGCCAAGACTCTAACAATATTTTTAAAAGGATAATATATTATGACCAAGTAGGGGTTTTTTTTATTCTTGCATTATTTTTTATAATGGTGTTGGGAAAATTGGACAGATGCATGCAAAAAAATGAAATTAGACCACCAAATTACACCATACACAAAAATAAACTCAAAATGGATAAAGGACTTGTTTATGTGCTGTATCATGTTTATTGATTTGTGAATATTGTACCAGCTTTGCATCCCTGAAATAAATCCCACTTAATCATGGTATACGATCTTTTTAATATATTGCTGGATGCGATTTGCTAATATTTTGTTGAGGATTTTAGCATCTATGTTCAATGATATCGGCCTGTAATTCTTTTTCTTTGTAATATCTTTATCTGGTTTTGGAATTAGGATAATGCTGGCCTCATAAAAAGAGTTTGGAAGTGTTTCTTCCTCTTCGATTTTCTAAAATAGTTTGAGGAGTATAGGTGTTAGATCTTCTTTGAAGCTGTCCAGACCTGGACTTTTTTTTTTTAAATATATTTTTTTGATTTTGTACAGAGAGGAGGGAGAGGGCTAGAGAGTTAGAAACATCGATGAGAGAGAAACATCAATCAGCTGCCTTCTGCACATGTCCCACTGGGGATATGCCCGCAACCAAGATACATGCCCTTGACTGGAATTGAACCTGGGACCTTTCAGTCCGCAGGCTGACGCTCTATCCACTGAGCCAAACCGGTGCTGGCCAGACCTGGACTTTTGTTTGGTGGGAGGTTTTTATTAAATTACTACTTCTAGTTCATTGCCGGGAGCCGGTCCATGCTTGCTGTTTCAAGGGACCTGGCATATATGGCATACTGTTCTTAATATGTTTGCTCACCTTCTTGACACTATGTGTTTTAACCAAGGTCTCTGAGAAAGGTTGTTTCCCCAGGTAGGGATTTTCCCCTGAAGTTAGGGAGGGAATAAAACCTCTTAACTAGTGCCAGGTGGGTAATTAATCACTTTAACTACGAACAATCATGCTTAAGCTACATAATCTTTACTCCCTGGAATGGAGATAAGAAACGCCCTAACCTTTGTAATAGAGATTGATAGGATTGAATCAACTGGTATAAATACAGATATAATAAGACAGTAAGATACAGAACTAAGAATACGGAACCAAGAAGACAGAACCTAGGCACAGAACCTACACAGAACGTTCTCTAGAGACAGAAGAACTTCGCTGGAGAGAACATGGCAAAAGATCCTGGACAGAAACTGGCCTCAGAACCTAAAGACAGAACCTAGCGAGAGAACATGGCAAAAGATCCTGGACTGAACCTGACTACAGAAATTGGCAAGAGAACCTGACTAGAACCTGGTAACTGAACCTGGCTGGAGAACATGGACACAGAACCTGGCTGGAGAACCTAGCGAGGGAACATGGCTACAGAACCTGGCTGGAGAACCTGGAGAACCTAGCAAGAGAACATGGCTACAGAACCTAGCTGGATATCCTAAGCAGAACTTCGCTGGAGATCCAGACCAGAACTTGGCTGGAGATCCTGGCTAGAGATCCTGGCTAGGCTGCTGATCAACTGAACGCTGTCTCCGTGTCATTCCTTCTTCGCCGACTCCGTCCACACCTTTGGGGACCCCTGGACCCGCTGGGGTTGGACCCCGGCAGTTCATCAGTTGTTATTGGTCTATTCAAGTTTTTTTATACTTCCTGATTCAGTTTTGGGAAATTGTATTTTTCTAGGAATTTGTCTATTTCATCCACATTGTCCAGGTTGTTGGCATATAGTTGTTCATGCTATTTTCTTACAATCCTTTATATTTCTGTGGTGTCAGTGGTTACTTCTCCACTTTCATTTCTGATTTTATTTATTTGGGCCCACTCTCTTTGTTTCTTGATGAGTATAGCTAATGATTTATCAATTTGGATTTTTTTGTATTGTATTGTCTTTTTGTTATTTATTTCTGCTCCAACCTTTATTATTTCCTTCCTTCTACTCACTCTGGGCTTTTCTTGTTCTCTTTCTAGTTCTTTAAGTTGTAGGGTTAACAGTTTATTGCTGATTTTTCTTGTTTCTTGAGATATGCCTGTAGTGCTATGAACTTCCTTCTCAGGACTGCTTTTCTGTGTCCCACACATTTGGGGTTGTTGTGTGTTCATTTTCATTTGTTACCAGGAAGTTTTTTATTTATTTTATTTTATTTTATTTTATTTTTTATTTTTATACATAGGTGGGTTTTTGTTTTTTTGTTGTTTTTTTTAAGAGAACAGAAATTTATTGTATCACAGTCCTATATCAAGGTATCAGAAGGGCCACCACCCTCTGAGACTCTGGGTAGAATTCTTTCTTCCTTGCATCTTCCTTCTCCTCTCTTGTGAATCTGTTGTAGGTTTTTTGCTGTGTGGTTACTGGAGCTTATATAAAACTTCATCTAGATATAAAAGTCCATTTTACACTGACTACAACTTTGATTTTATACAATAACTTCACTTTTATTCCCTCCCCTTTATGTTGTGTGTGTTTTTTTTCTTCTGGAAATACACAGACATTTTTTAATGGAAGCAAAATGGGGCAACGGCATCAGCGCCAACAGGGATTGAGCTCAGGCGAGGCAGGGCCAGTGCTGTGCCCGGGTCATGGAAGCCACAGCAGCCAGGCGGCACGGAGGAAGGGGGGACTGGCCATGCGAGCTGAGTGAGCCTGCGAGCTGAGAGGTGGGCCGGGTGGGAGCTGAGAGGTGGGCCGGGTGGGAGCTGAGAGGTGGGCCGGGTGGGAGCTGAGAGGTGGGCCGGGTGGGAGCTGAGAGGTGGGCTGGGTGGGAGCTGAGAATCACTTAGCTGCTTTTCTGGCGAGTCCTCCTTTTCTTTCCTTTGGGGGTTTCTTTGTCTACTCATGTTTGATCTTACCGCCATATCTAGATGTTGAGTCGTTCAGTGGCTGCTCCTTGGGTGGCAGTGGCTCCTCGGGCTGCGTTTGCTCCTCAGGCGGTTGTGGTAGCAGCTGCTCCTCAGTTGGTAGCAGCTCCTCTTGTGGGTGCTGTTCACAGTTGTGGTGGCTCCTCTGGCTGGTGGAAGGAGGCTTCACACACAGCTGCTGTTCCTTGGATGGGGGTGGGCTCTCTTTTTTGATCTCATTGGTAACCCATTCATTGTTGAATAACATGCTATTTAGCTTCCATGTGTTTCAATGTTTTTGGGTGTTTTTACTGTAGTTGATTTTTAATTTCATTCCACTGTGATCTGAGAAAATGCTTGACATGATTTCAATCTTCTTGAACTTGTAGAGATTTGTTTTGTGTCCATGTTAGGACTATCTTTGTGAATGATCCATGTGCACTTGAGAGGAATGTGTATTCTGCTGCGTTGGGGTGAAATGTTCTATAAATGTCACTTAAAGCCAACTGATCCAGTGTGTCCTTTCCAGTCTCTGTTTTCTTGTTAAGTTTTTGTCTAGAAGAACTATCCAGTGAAGTCAGGGGTGTTAAAATCCCCTACTATAACTGTATTGTTGTCAGTCTCTCCATTAAAGTCCTCTGGAAGTTTTTGTATATATTTAGGTGCTCCTATATTGGGTACATATATGTTTTCCAGGGTTATATCCTCTTGTTGGATCAATCCCTTTAGTATTACATAGTGTCCTTTGTTGTCTCTTATGGCCTTCATTTTAAAGTCTATTTTGTCGGATATGAGTATTGCTACTCAAGCTTTTTTTTTTTTTTCGTTTCCTTTTGCATGGAAAATTTTTTTCCATCCCTTCACTCTCATCCTGTGTGCGTCTTTTGTTTTGAGGTGGGTGTCTTATAGACAGCCTATAGTTAGGTCATGTTTTTATATCCATTCAGCTACCCTACGCCTTTTGATTGGAGCATTTAGTTCATTTACATTTAGGGTTATTATTGATAGGTACTTATTTATTGCCATTTTAATTCTGTATGGCTAGGCTTCTCTCTCTGTTTCTTTTTCTCATTATAGCAATCCCTTTTGCATTTCTTGTAATGTTGGCTTGGTGGTGATGTACTCCTTTAGCCTTTTTTTTTTTTTTTTTTGTCTGGGAAGCTCTTTATTTGACCATCTATTTTGAATGATAGCCTTGCTGGATGTAGTAATCTTGGTCTCTGATCCTTGCTTTCCATTACCTTGAGTACTTCATGCCATTCCCTTCTGGCCTGTAGAGTTTCTGATGAGAATCAGGTGTCAGCCTTATGGGACCTCCTTTGTAGGCAACAGTTTTCTTTTCTCTTGCTACCTTTAAGATTCTCTCTTTAACTTTGGTCATTTTAATTATGATGTGTCTGGGTGTGGGCCTGTTTGGGTTCTTCTTGTTTGGGGTTCTCTGTGCCTCCTGAACTTGTGTGACTTTTTCCTTTACCAGGTTAGGGAAGTTTTCTGCCCTATTTCTTCAAACACTTTCTCTGTCCCTTTCTTCCTTTATGTCTCTTCTGGCACACCTGCTATTCTAATATTGTTACATTTCACATTGTCCCACAGCTCCCTTAAGCTGTCCTCCTGTTTTTTCATTGTTTTCTCTTTTGGGTTTTCTGATTGAGTGATATTTTCAACTCTGTCTTCTAATTCACTGATTTGATCCTCAGCTTCCCTTAATCTGCTGTGTATTCCTTCCAATGTGTTCTTATATTTGTGTTATGTCATTCTTTACCTCAGTTATTTTTTCATAGTTACTATATCATTTTTCATGCTGTTGAGCCTCTTTACCATCATTACTCTGAATTCTGTTTCAGATAAATTTTTTATCTCTGCTTCATTTATCTCTTCTTCTGGAGAATTTTTTATTTTTTTATTTGGGGGTTATTTCTTTGTCTCCTCCTTTTGACTTTCTGTTTGGTGTTATGACTGTGTATTAGGTAGATCCTCTACACCTCTCAATCTCTAGTGCAGGACAGTGTTAAAGGCTGTTTCTGACTAATAAGATCAAGCAAAGACTCAAAGCCTCCAGAGACCACCTCTTCCTATAGACCAGCAGTTCTCAACCTGTGGGTCGAACAACCCTTTCACAGGGGTTGCCTAAGACCATTGGAAAACACATATATAATTACATATTGTTTTTGTGATTAATCACTATGCTTTAATTATGTTCAATTTGTAACAATGAAAATACATCCTGCATATCAGATATTTACATTATGATTCATAACAGTAGCAAAATTACAGTTATGAAGTAGCAACAAAAATAATTTTATGGTTGGGGGTCACCACAACATGAGGAACTGTATTCAAGGGTTGCGGCATTAGGAAGGTTGAGAACCACTGCTATAGACTGATAGGATTCTGACTTCAATTGCACCTGGGCAATTGTCCTCAGGTGTGGTGAGAGTTTTTTTCAAGAGGGTGGGGTGGTTGCTTCTGCCTGGAGGCGAATTGTTTTTTTTTCATCTCTTAAGTGGTCTCAGTGCAAGGTGTTTCCCATTAGGGTGCCTCAACTCTCTTCCCCCGTAGGCCTGCGGTCAGCAAAATACCACGTGTGGGCGCGCACGTACAGTGCGATTGAAACTTCGTGGCCCATGCACAGAAGTCAGTATTTTGTGGAAGAGCCACACTCAAGGGGCCAAAGAGCCGCATATGGCTCGTGAGCCGCGGTTTGCTGAGCCACAGTTTCCCGACCACTGCCCTAGGCCAGTGATCGGTAAACTCATTAGTCAACAGAGCCAAATATCAACAGTACTTCTTCAAAATAGACTCACCCGGGCCTAAAACCAACTTCTGCGCATGGGCCACGAAGTTTGAATCGCACTGTACGTGCGCCCGCATATGGTATTTTGTGGAAGAGCCACATTCAAGGGGCCAAAGAACTGAATGTGGCTCGCGAGCCACAGTTTGCCAACTATGGCCCTAGACAAGGCAAATGTCTATGTGGGAAAGATGTCCTCCGCTGCATGAGGGAATAACTCAGCCCAGGAAAGTTGGGGTGTTTGCCTTCTAAGTTCTATCCCCTGAGTACCCAGTCCTGGCTTCTGGTCTCACAGCTCGTCCACTTCACCCTCCCTCTACCAGAGCACAAGGTGGTAGCTCCACAGGGAATTTTGTGCATTGACCCTTTAAGAGAGTGCCGGAATTTTCAGCTTTTACTCTCTGGCAAACAGCACCCTGCTGCTTTTCATAGCCAGATGTTATATGGGTTCTCTCCTCAGTTTTGGTGCTCTCTGCTGGGTGGCCCAGCTTGGGGATTAGATCCCAGAGTTCTCAGTGGCACCACCCACAGCTGAGTTATCTCTCCAGGACTTCTGTTGCTGTCTGTGGGCACCCAGCCAGCCCTTTCACGCCCCCGCCCCTCCTACCAGTCTCTATGCGGTCTCTACTTTTGGTCCTCAGGTATCAGGGTTCTCTCCTGCAAGTTTTCCATTGATTAATCAGGAAGTTTTCCTGTATTTCAGTTATAATGCCACTTTGTTCCTGGGAGCATGTCTGTGCAGCATCGACTTACTCTGCCACCATTTTTAATCCTCTGACCAAGTAGGGTTTAATCTCACAAATGTAAATCTCTGTCAATGTGCCCATCAGGTTGGTTCAGTGGTTGAGCCTCAACCCATGCACCAGGAGGTCACCAGTTTGTTTCGGGCTGAATCCCCAGCAGGGGGCGTGCAGGAGACAGCCAGTTGATGTTACTCTCTCATTTCCATCTATTTCTCCTTCTCCCTTCCTCTCTAAAATTCAATAAACACATACTTTAAAAAAATCACTATTAAAAAAAAACTATCAATGTAATTTACCATTCTAACAGGCTAAAAAATAAAAACATATTATTGTTTCAATAGATGCGTAAAAGCATTTTGCAAAACCTAACATCCATTTCTGATTTTTTAAAATCTTAGCAAACTGAGAAACTAAGATGGCGGCATAGATAAACACCGGGAAATTGCCGCCTCCCACAACAATTGAAAAATACGCCGGAACCGGTTTGGCTCAGTGGATAGAGCGTCGGCCTGCGGACTGAAGGGTCCCAGGTTCGATTCCGGTCAAGGGCATGTACCTGGGTTGCGGGCATATCCCCAGTGGGAGATGTGCAGGAGGCAGCTGATCGATGTTTCTCTCTCATCGATGTTTCTAACTCTCTATCTCTCTCCCTTCCTCTCTGTAAAAAATCAATAAAATATAAAAAAATCTTTAAAAAAAAAAAAAAAGAAAAAAAGAAAAATACCGCAAAGGGCAGAGCGGACATCATCCAGAACAACAGGAAGGCTGGCTGAGTGTAAATTCTACAACTAGAAGGAAAGAAAAGCACACTGAGAGCCAGAGGAGCTGCGGAGGTGAAGTGCAGAGGTACAGCGGCTCGCGCGCGCGCGGAAAGGGGGTGGCACCCGAGGACGCGGCTGTCTTTTTGAATCACAAGCTCCCGACTGCTCTGAACTCCGGTTCTGGGAAGTCTCTGGGGACCCAGGACTCATACGGGGAGAAGCTGGACTGTCGGGCAGCAGGCGAACTTGAGGGCGGCTTTCCCTCAGAGGTGCTTGCAGCAATTATCGGGTCACTGAGAGCTGGGCGGAGAATCAGCCATAGCTGCTTGCTCCGCCCTTTGATTCCCTGAGACCCCGCCCCACCCAGGCTGCGGCAGAGGCTTTTGCATGTGAATGTACCTAACTGCAGCCGAGCCAGGCAGACCCGGAACTTCCAAGAGAAGGCCCAAAGCCCCGCAGCAGCTTGCATTGCTTCACAGCTGAGCCTCTTCGTGGCTCCTGCTGTGTGGCCTCAGGCAGAGGCTGAATTAGCACCTCCTTAGATCCAGGATCCACTGTACCCAGTGGTCAGAGGGGGACCATCCAGATTGCAACTCCTCAGATCCATAAGGGACACACTCAGGGAGCAGACTCAGTGAGCACCAAAGCCCCACTGAAGCAAGTCTTGCCCCAGAAGGGTGTCTTCAGCACAGAAGTTCTCCCACTTTAGACACAGCTGATTCTCACAGCCAATTGGCCTGGAGGTCAATTCCTCCCAGTGATCCTACAACAACCAAGGCACCAAGAGTGTCCACCCCAGGTAACTGGGGAGGCTGAGCCACTGGGCCCTACAGGACACCTGGCGCACAGGGCCACTCTATCAACACAGGGAAGCAGCCAAAATGCGGAGACAAAGAAACAGGTCACAAATGGCAGAAATGGAGGAAAGCAAACGACTGGATATAGAGTTCAAGGCCACGTTTATAAGGTTTTTCAAAAATTTTATGGAAACCGCCGATAAATTTAATGAATCCCTCAATAAGTATAGTGAGACCATGGAGGACATGAAAAAGGACCAACTAGAAATTAAGCATACACTGACTGAAATAAAGAATAATTTACAGAGATCCAACAGCAGACAAGAGGATCCCAAGAATCAAGTCAAAGATTTGAAATACAAAGAAACAAAAAATACCCAACCGAAAAAGAAAAAAGAAAAGAGATTCCAAAAATATGAAGATAGTGTAAGGAACCTCTGGGACAACTTCAAGCGTACCAACATCAGAATTATAGGGGTACCAGAAGGAGAGAGAGGGCAAGATATTGAAAACCTTTTTGAAGAAATAATGACAGAAAACTTCCCCTACCTGGTGAAAGAAATGGACTTACAAGTCCAGGAAGTGCAGAGAACCCCAAACAAAAGGAATCCAAAGAGGACCACACCAAGACACATCATAATTAAAATGCCAAGAGCAAAAGATAAAGAGAGAATCTTAAAAGCAGCAAGAGAAAGAGAGTCAGTTACCTACAAAGGAGTACCCATACGACTGTCAGCTGATTTCTCAACAGAAACCATGCAGGCCAGAAGAGACTGGCAAGAAATATTCAAAGTGATGAATAGCAAGAACCTGCAACCAAGATTACTTTATCCAGCAAAGCTATCATTCAGAATAGAAGGTCAGATAAAGAGCTTCACGGATAAGAAAAAGCTAAAGGAGTTCATCACCACCAAACCAGCATTATATGAAATGCTGAAAGGTATTCTTTAAGAAGAGGAAGAAGAAAAAGGAACTCTTACCATTTGCCACAGCATGGATGGAACTGGAGAGCGGATAAATACCACAGGATCTCACTCATTTGTGGAATATAATGAACAACATAAACTGATGAACAAGGACTGATCCAGAGACGGAGAGGCATTGATTGGACTGTCGGGCCTTGGAGGGAAGGTAGGGGAGGGTAGGGGTAAGGGGGAAAGATAAACCAAAGGCAAGCATATAGGCCTAACCAATGGACACGGACAACGGGGAGGTGAGGGCATGAGCGGGGCGGGGGGGGGGGGGGGGTAGAGGGTAACGTGGGGACAAGGACACATATGTAATATCTTAATCAATAAAAAATATATATATAAAAAAAAATCTTAGCAAACTAGAAAAGAACTTGCAACCCTGGCCGTTGTCACTCACTGGTTAGAGCATCAGCCAGGGCTCTCAGAAGATCATAGGTTAGATTCCTGGTCAAGGGCATGTATCAGGGTTTCAGGTTTCTTCCCGAACATAGGCCTGGCCACTCTCAGGAGGCAACCAATTGATGTGTCTCTCTTACATTTAGGTTTCTCTCTCTCTCTCTCTCTCTCTCTCTCTCTCTCTCTCTCTATCTCCCTCCCTCTCTCCCTCCCTTTCACTCTCTCTAAAAAATCAATGGAAAAAATATTATCAAGTGAGAATTAATTAAAAATAAAAGAACTTCCTCAATCTGATAGAGCATTTACAATTAGCATATAGCTAGTATTTACGTAATCATTAAAGATTAAATGTTTCCCTCTCTGATAAGGAACAAGGCAAGGGTATCTGTTCTCACACCTATTTAACATTGTCCTAGAGCAGGGGTGGGCAACCCCTGGCACGCGTGCCAAACATGGCACGCCAGTAACTTTTGCTGGCATGCGAAACCCTCTTATAATATTCCATTTAAAATTGTGAATCTTGGGGAGAACCAAGATGGTGGCATAAGGTATAGACCTGTGCGTGCTGCCTCCCACAACAACATTGAAACTACCAACTATAAGACAAAACAGCTATCATTCAGAACCATGGGAAAGCTGGCCCAGTGGAAGTTCTACAACTGGAAGAAAAGAAAGAAGCGCATTGAGACTGAGTAGGAGATGCAGAGGCACCAAGAACAGAGGTACGGAGTCGCGCCAGCGGGCTGCAACTGGATGCGCGGTTTTTTTCAACCAGAAGGGGATACGAGCTCTCGAATCCACAGAGCTTGTTTGGGGCGGGATTCTGAGGTCCCAGACCCCTACAGGGAGAGGCGGGCCTGCCTTGCAGCGGGTCGGAAAGCGAGGGTGGCTTTCCCGCGGAGCTGCTCGCTGGCACTCCTGGACGTGGAGACGGAGTCGCAGAGACGCCATTGCTGTTTGCTCCGCCCTGGTGATTCTCTGAGACCCCGCCCTACTCAATTTACATCCCCACCCAAGCTGTGCCAGTGGCACAAAAGAAACCACCTGTGCTTTTGCAGCCTAACCCAACAAACTGCAGATTTCAACTCCTCACATTCATAAGGTACACACTCAAGAAGCAGAATCAGGTTCGGAGGAAGCCGGAGCCGGAGCCAGCTGGGCCGGTGACATGGAACCACTGTACCAGCAAACGCACAAGCAGGTCCACCAGATCCAGTCTCACATGGGACGCCAGGAGACGACAGACAAGCAGTCTGTGCACTTAGTAAAAAACGAAATCCAAGCAAGCATACCAGATATTCAGCCAGCTAGAACGCCTGGAGATTTTGTCCAGCAAGGAGCCTCCCAACAAAAGACAGAATGTAAAACTTCGTGTTGACCAGTTAAAGTATGATGTCCAGCACCTGCAGACTGTTCTCAGAAACACAGCATCGGCAATACGCAAGGGAGCAGCAGGAGAGACAGCGAGAGGAGCTTCTGTCTTGCACCTTCACCCCCGAAGTGGGATGTGGCGCCCCCTGTGAGGCTGCCTGAGGCTACGATGGCCCCTGCGAGGCTGCGACGGCCCCTGCGAGGCAACGATGGCCCCTGGGAAGCTGGTGGAACCTCGCAAGCTGCCCAGACGGCTTCTTCGACGGTCCGCGAACCAGCTCGCAGCCTCACACACAACTATCACCCGAAGGACAAGAGGGGCTAGAGCAGCTGTAGTGTTGCTTTCTCCTTACTTTTGGTAGCGAAATCCTCATTTTTAAACATAAGAGGACACATTATTTTAAAAAGCCGTTACGTGGCTCTGTACCCTTTCTGAGTAGAGTGTGAACAAGTCATGAGAGACCTTTCCGAACACAGGGACACATTGCAGATGGAAATAGCTACATTTTCCATGTGTATGACCTTTGACCTGGTGACAAAAAGCTTACACCTATGGATGAGGACAGCGGGGGTGGCAAGGGCAGAGGGTGGGGTGGGAACTGGATGGAGGGGAGCTATGGGGGGGGGGAGGGGAACAGCTGAAATAATCTGAACAATAAAGATTTATTTAAAAAAAATTAATAAATAAAATTGTGAATCTTTGCTCTCAGTGATGAATTTTGTTAAGTCTCATAATAGGAGTAGCCTGAAGGATGAAAGTAGTAGCTCATGCATATCTCTGAAGGTCACGAAATATAAACCTGATGTAAAATCTCTGTCATCAGTGATGCAGCAGCAAAAGTCCCACTGATAATATCAAACAGAGTCATAAAGTTTTCTGTTGGACTATCAGTGTACATGTATACATTAAAAAATAAATGTATTTTTCATCATAATATACTGTGTTTTTGTCGCTCGAATGAATTTTATTTCTTCAAGGTTCTTCACATACGTACACCTTAAGAGATATCAAGTAGGCATAACATGTTCTCAAAAAATTAGGGTTGGCACGCAGAAGAATTTTGTGTCAGAGATTTTGCTGGCTTTGGTACACACTCACAAAAAGGTTGCCCACCCCTGTCCTAGAGGTTCTAGCCAATTCTGTAAGGCAAGAAAAAGAAATAAAATCCACCCAATTTGGAAATGATACATTAAAACTATTTATTTACCAAAAAAAAATTGTTTACACAGAAAATTTAATAAAATCCCCAAAAGGTCTACTAGTAAGTTTAGCAAGGTCGAAGCATTTGAGATCAATATACAAAAATCAATTGTATTTTTATATAGCAGCAAAGACAGTAGAAATTGAAAGGTAAAAAAAAAAATACCATTTATAATAGCATCAAATATATTAAATACTTTGTGATAAGTCTGTATAAGACGTATATTTTGAAACTATAAGACATTGCTAAGAGAAATTAAAGAAGACCTAACTAAGTAAAAATATACTATGTTTGTGGATCAGAAAATTCAATATTGTTAAGATGTTAATTCTTACCATATTAATCCATACTTCAACACAACCTCAATCAAAATCCCAACAGGCTTTTGTAGAAAGTTATGAGCTTATTCTAAAATTCATATGGAAATATAAGGAACCTAGAATAGCCAACACAGCTTTGAAAAAGAGGAACAAAGTTTATAGACTTACTCTCCCTAACTTCAAGACTTGAAAAGTAATCAACAGAGTATGGTATCAGAATAAAGAAAGACAAGTAACTCAGTGGTTCAAAATAGAGAGTTCAGGAATAGATTCACACATATATGGTTAATGGATTTCCAACAAAGTTACAAAGGATAGTCTTTTTATATATATATTGATTTTTTACAGAGAGGAAGGGAGAGGGATAGAGAGTTAGAAACATTGATGAGAGAGAAATATTGATCAGCTGCCTCCTGAACATTCCCTACTGGGGATGTGCCCGCAACCAAGGTACATGCCCTTGAACGGAATCGGACCTGGGACCTTTCAGTCCGCAGGCTGATGCTCTATCCACTGAGCCAAACCAGTCAGGGCCAAAGGATAGTCTTTTTAACAAATAATGCTGGTGCTGGAATAATTAGCCATATGCAATAAAATGATCTTCAACCTCTAACTTCACATCATCTTCAAAAATTAGTTCTAAAAAAAAAGCCTAGCTGGTTTTGCTCAGTGGATAGAGCATCGGCCTGTGGACCCGAAGGTTTGATTCTGGTCAAAGGCACATGCCCAGATTGTGGGCTCCATCCCAGTAGCGGGTGTGCAGAAGGCAGCCAATCAGTGATTCTCTCTCAGCATTGATGTTTCTATCCCTCTCTCCCTCTTTTCCTCTTCCTTCCTATCTCTGAAATCAATAAAAACTTATTTTTAAAATTAATTCTATATGAATTAATTCTCCGGTGTTTTCTTTTAAACATTTTGTTTATCTCACCATACAGAAAGATTTTACATTTATGTACACAGTCGTCCTGTGATCTAAGAGGTCACTGGTTCGAGTCCCAGTCAGGGCACATGCCTGGTGGGGGCTTATCAACTCTCTCCCTCTCCCTTCTTCTCTCTCTAAAAATCAATAAAAAAATATTTAAAAAATTTTCTAGAGGTAAGGTCATCCCCTTCTTCCTAGTACAGTAAGGGGAAACACCCTTACATATGTAATGTCTTTTACAAAGAGTAACTACTACTCGGATTTCAGAGCTGCTCCCATGTCTGCTGTTTCTTAAAATTAAACAGCCTGAAATAATCCTTATGTCAAAGATACATATTTTGGGGTGACTGGTTCTGTTCCCCTTAGCTCCTAGGCTACAAACCGTTAAAGCATGTTACTTGTACTGAATTCTGTAGGCAATTATAACACAGTGTTAAGTATTTGTGTAATGTGTTGTGCTGTCATGTTACAATGGCTACAATTCCTGTCACTAAGTGACAGGAATTTTTCAGCTCTGTTATAATCTTATGGGACTACCATGGGACCACTGTCATATGCAGCCAGTTGACCAAAATATTATGTGACACATGACTGTATGTACAAATAACTTATCTGTCAAAGGACTTGTATCCAAATATTATAAGACTAGAGGCCTGGTGCATGAATTCGTGCATGGGTGGGGTCTGGCTGGCCCGCCCTGATGAGAGCCTATTGGGCCGGGCCAGTGGGGGGAAGGGGCTGCAGGCAGTTGGCCGGCTTGCCCCGCCCCCAATTGGGGTGTTGGGGGCCGATTGGAGCCAGACCGGCATGTGGGGAGGCAATCAGGGCCCGAATCAGGCTCATTGGCTGCCGCAGTAATGTGTCATAGCCACTGGTCGTTCTGGTCATTCTGGTTGTTCCACCATTCCGGTTGCTGGGCTTTTATATATATAGACAAGAGGCCCAGTGCACAAAAATTTGTGCACTCAGTGGGGAGGGGGGGTCCCTCAGCCCGGCCTGTGCCCTCTCGCAGTCTGGGACCCCTCGGGAGATAACAACCTGCTGGCTTAGGCCTGCTCCCAGGTGGCAGAGGGCAGGCCCAATCTCTAGATGCAGCCCCTGGTCGGGCTCAGAGCAGGGCCGATTGGGGAGTTGGGGCGCCGCCCCCTGTCATGCACAGAGCAGGGCGGATCAGGAGGTTGCGATGCCACCCTCAGTCACGCTAAGGGTAGGGCCAATTGGGGGGTTGGGGCACCGCCCCCTGTCACACTCAAGGCAGGGTCGATGGGGAGGTTGCAGCACCACCCCCTGTCATGCACAGAGCAGGGCCAATCAGGGGGTTGGGGCGCTGCCCCCTTTCACTCACAGAGCAGGGCCCATCAGGGGGGTTGGGGCTCCATACCCTGTCACGCACAGAGCAGGGCCCACCAGGGGGTTGGGGAGCTCCCCCCTGTAACGCACAGAGCAGGGCGGATCAGGGGGTTGGGGCGCTGCCCTCTATCACCCACAGAGCAGGGCCGATCAGGGGGCTGGGGCGCCGCCACTGTCACACTCAGGGCAGGGCCAATGGGGAGGTTATGGCTCTACCCCGTCACACACAGAGCAGGGCCCGTGGGGGGGGGGGGAGGGTTGGGTCGCCGCACCCTGTCACACACAGAGCAGGGCCGATCAGGGGGTTGGGGAGCTCCCCCCCTATCAGGCACAGAGCAGGGCTGATCAGGGGGTTGGGGCGCCTTCCCCTGTCACGAACAGAGCAGGGCGGATAGGGAGGTTGTGGCCCCGCCCCCTGTCACACACAGAGCCGCAGAGCGATCAGGGGGTTTGGGCGCTGCCCCCTGTCATGCTGATCCTGGTGCTGGGAGGCATATTACCCTTTTACTATATAGGATAGAGGCCTGGTGCACGGGTGGGGGCCGGCTGGTTTGCCCTGAAGGGTGTCCCGGATCAGGGTGGGGGTCCCCACTGGGATGCCTGGCCAGCCTGGATGAGGGGATGATGGCTGTTTGCAGCTGGTCACACACCCTTCAGGGTTGGGGTCCCCACTGGGGTGCCTGGCCAGTCTGGGTGAGGGGCTGAGGGCTGTTTTCAGGCTGGCAGGTGACTGAAGCTCCCAACTGCTCCTTTTTTTCTTTTTTTTTTAATTCTGGGCCAGCTTTAGTTCTGGCTCCAGCTCTGAGGCCTCTGCTGCTGAAAGCAGGTATCTGGTTTGCTAGGGTTCTATAATCGAAACACTGTATCAACTCCAGCTCTGAGATCCCGGCGGGCTGAAAGCAGGTTTCTGGGGTTTTGTTTAGCTTCTATATTTGTAACAATGTTTCAAACTGAAAGCTCAGAGGCCGGCAAGGCAGGCGGGGAACGTTGGTTTCCTCCGTCACTGAAGCAAGCAAGCCTCATGTTAGCTTCAAGCTGCCTGGCTGCCGGCCGCCATCTTGGCTGGCAGTTCATTTGCATATCTCACTGATTAGCCAATGGGAAGGGTAGCGGATGTATGCTAATTACCATGTTTCTCTTTTATTAGATAGGATAATGGGAATGCAGACTATTGCAGCAATTGTGGAAAACAGTATGGAGTCTCCTCAAAAAATTAAAAATGGAACTCCCATTTGACCCAGTGCTCCCACTTTTGGGAATATATCCTAAGAAACCCGACACAGTCATCAGAAAGAATATATGCACCCCTATGTTCATAGCAGCACAATTTACAATAGCTAAGATTTGGAATCAGCCTAAGTGCCCATCATCAGATGAGTGAATAAAAAAATTATGGTACATTTACACAATGGAATTCTATGCAGCAATATAAAAGAAAGAATTCTTACAACAGTGATGGATGGACCTGGAGAATATTATGCTTAGCGAAATAAGTCAGTCAGAGAAAGATAAGTACCACATGATTTCACTCATATGTGGAATCTAATGAACAAAATAAACTGATGCAAAAATAGACCCAGAGACATAGAAGAATGAACAGACTGTTGAACCTCAGAGGGAAGGCAGGGGAGGGTGGGTGGGAAGAGATCAGCCAATGAACTTGTATGCATATGAATATAATCCGTGGACACAGGAAATGGGCTGGTGAGCGGGTGGAGGGTGGAACAAGAGTGGGATGGAAGAGGTTAATGAGGGGAAACAGAGGACCTATGTAATACTTTCAACAATAAAGTTTAAAAAAAAATAAATATTATAAGAAATGTAAGAAAACAAACAGCCCGATTTTTTAAATGGACAAAATATTTGAACAGACACTCTACCAAAGGAAATATACAGGTGAAAATAAACTCATTAGGAAAATAAAAATTAAAATTCCAGTGAGATACCACTATATGCACCTAGTAAATGTTCTAAAATTTAAGACTAACCATATCAAGTGTTGGTGAGGACATGAGCAAATGGAATTATCATACATTTTATTACTTAGGAAATGACAAGGGGTTTAGGAGTTCTGTCCCAGGAAAGGTTTGGGGGCAGGAGAGGGGAGGGAGCAGAGACCAACATATATTTTTTTCTATTATCTCACAGAAGTTCATAAGTTAGCATGTTACTGTTTTAGGGACATTAGCAGAAGACACTACCTTGGAGTAAAAAACAAAGTACTTTATTGCTCACTGCACAGCAAGCAACATGAGGCATGTTCACACTGTTTCTCCTTGTGCACAAGGACCATGGGGTCACATGGAAGCCCCAGATGGATGCCTGTGCTTGGGGTGGCTTGCATTCCAAGAGAGGAATCTTGAGCTTAAGAACCTTCCATTTGCCCTAGCTGGCTTGGCTCAGGGGATAGAGCTTTGGCCTACGGACTGAAGGGTCCCGGGTTCAATTCCGGCCAAGGGCACATGCCTGGGTTGCCGGCTTGATCCCCAGTGGGGGTGTGCAGGAGGCAGCCAATCAATGATTCTCTCTCATCATTGATGTTTCTATCTCAATCTCTCCTTCTCCCTTCCTCTCTGAAATCAATAAAGAAATATATTTAAAAAAAAAAAAAAAAAAGAACCTTCCATTTTATAGCAGATAGTAAGCAAGCCTGGTTTTTGTCCCAGAGGGTGACATTACATCATACTTCAAGATTGTTTATAGCCTGGAAGTCATAGAGTATTTGTCTTTCTCTGTCTGATTTATTTCACTTAGCATAATACCGTATAGGTCCATCCATGTTTTGTAGATGGTAAGATTTCATTCATCTATTGATGGCCACTTAGGTTGCTTTCATATCATAGCTATTATAAATGCTGTTTTGATGAACATATGGATGCATATATCTTTTCTAATTAGTGTTTTGGATTTCTTTAGATAAATACCCAGAAGTGGAGTTGCTGAGTCATAAGGTAGTTCTAGTTTTAATTTTTTGAGGAACCTCCATACTGTTTTCCATAGTAGCTGCTACAATTTGCAATTCCATCAGCAGTTCACGAGGGTTCCCTTTCCTCTTATCCTCACCAACACTTATTGTTTATTGATGTATTGATGATAGCCATTCTGACAGGTGTGAGGTGATATCTCTTTGTGGTTTTAATTTGCATTTCTCTGATGATTAGTGATGTTGAGCATCTTTTCATATGTCTATTGGCCATCTGTATGTCTGTTTTGGAGAAATGTCTATTCAGGTCCAGGTCCTAAATTTTGAACTTTCACTATATTATGCTATTTTCTCCATCTGTAGTTTGATCCTCCCCCTCTTTTTCTTTTTAAAGGCATGTGGTATATATGCACAGAAAGAGAGTTGGAAGGAACTACATTCAAATGATTACATGGCTAGATATGACTACTAAATTTCTAGTGAGTCTTACTTTTTTCTCTAGACTCTTGTGTATTGTCTGATTATTTAATAACTAGAGGCCCGTTGCAGGAAGATTCCTGCAAGAATAGGGCTTCCTTGGGCCGATCGTGCCGCCAAGCCCCACCGCCCAGGGTCGCACTCGGGGATCCCGCCGCCCAGGGCCGCACACCGGGGCCCGGATGGTGGCTCGCACTGGCCCGCCCTGCCTGCAGTATGCAAATTAGCTGCCATCTTTGTTGGCAGTTAATTTGCATATCACTGATTGGCTGATGGGTGTAGCGAAGGTACAGTCAATTAGCATCTTTGTCTTGTATTAGATAGGATGAACATGTATATGCATATCAACTTTTCTAAGCAGAAAAATAATAAAGCAAATTTAATATGGGATAATATAAATAATAGTATGGAGCTTCTCTTCTTGTGGTACACTGTTTAAGAGGAAAGTCTCTGGAATAAGACTTGCCTGGGTCTGAATCCCAGCTTCATCAGTTTTATAGCTGTGTAACTCTGGATGAGTTTCTTAATCTCTCTGAACCTCAGTTTCCTCATCTGTAAGATAACAGCAGCTAGAGTTGTTGTGAGGATTAAATGAGATAAAAGCACATAAAGTTCTGAGCACAAAGCCTGGCACAGGGTAAACTAACTGTCAATTGATCTTAGTTATGTTGTTATTATCTTGAGTTCAACAGCAACGGGCCTTACATCCAACTTTTTAGTAAATCCCAAAATACCATCTTAAATACAGGATCTGCTTACATCTTAGAGAAGAGATTATATTCACAGTAGACCCTCTTTTGGTGAATCAAAAGAGAAAAACAACTGTATTTCAGAAAATAGTTAAGAAAAAAATAAGATCACGTTCTCAGGTTCCAGATAGACATGAATTTTTAGAGGAACACTATTCACACCACTACATCCATAATTGCTGGTCAATGCCTTGATTATAAAACTTTTAATTAGCAATAAGGGCAATAAAGAAGACAAAAGAAAATTAAGAGGCCTAGTTTTTGTCTTGACTTTGCCACACAATAATACGGGACAATGGGCAAATCTCTTCATGTCTCTGGAACTCAGTTTCCTATTCTATAAACTAAGGGGCTTGGACTAAACAGACTTCTAAATAACTCTTAGTTATTAAACTATATGATTCTCAGATAATGTATTCATTCATTTCTCATTTGACATTAATTGAACATCTATGGGGCCAGAAACCTGAGGGTACAGTGGTAAACAAGGCATTTAAATGCCTTCCCTCAGGGACCTTACACTCTAGAAGGAGAATACCAGCATTGACATATATAATAATTATTATATTCACTCTAAAAAATAAAAGTACAGTTTGTTGTGAGAGTGTATAGCAGAGAGCCCTAATCTGGTTTCGGGGGTCAAAAAAAAAAAAAGTTAAGAAGGTAACCACCATGCAAAACTTCTTCAAGCTAATTGTGTCTCAATGTGCAACTATAGAAATTCAAGTAGTAAACAGTAGCATTGAACCACACTTCCCTCTGGTATCTCCAGTAAGTTTCCAAGTTCAGAATACCCATGAAACCCAGTGGCAATATTGTTCCTATTATTCCTTGTACAACACTGAATCTTTTAACAATCTGTGAGCCAGTTAGTTCTGTAAAAAACAAGAAAATAGCTGTGGTGGAACAGTCTGTCAGATGGTCATTCCAGTTGTCTCTGTGATGTCATGAAAACTTTCCCTAAAGATTTTCTTTCATCATTGGAAATGGAATTTTTCTCTTGCTCTCAGATTCAACCCAAATTCTCCAGAACTCCAGATCCCTGAGGCCCCAAGGCAAGTCCCCCAAACTTTTCTCTCCTATTGTTTCCTGCATAAAAATCAGTCTGGTGTCTCTGTGGTGCCTCTGGAGTTCACAGAATGGCCAAGGGGATAGAAGTGAAGAGATGGGCAAGATTGGGGTCATCTGAGAGAGAGAGAGACAAACACTGCCACTTCAACACTGGGAAGCTTGAATCTCAGCCCTGACTTTGGCTCTGACTTGCACTCTGACCCCAGGGTCACATTGAACCTCTGTATTCCTATGTCTTTGTTTCCCCCCTCTTTGAACCATTAACTTAGATCCTTCACTTTCCTCCCAGACAGTAAAAGAAAAATGTGAGGAAATAAGTCTTTTAAATATGTCTTCATTGAAATATTTCCTTGGCCCATCATAGAAGGATAAAAGATGTGTTTCTTGAAATCAGTAATACAATTTTCTATAATCTGTAGTCTTTTGTATTTTATTTTTATCTCCTATTACTTATTTTCCCTATGGATTGAGCCCAGGTTGTATACCCAGAAGGCATTCAATAACTACATTTTCCTCTATGTAGTTTAAAGGGAATTAGAGAGATAATATAGTGAAATAGTTCAAAACAAGTTATTTAACCCCTCTTCATAACTGTTAACAGACAATTCCTAGTTTATAAGGTCATTGTGAGAGTTAAGTATGAGTACATAGCACAGTGCCTGGCACATGATAAAAAAAATTATTTGGTAGCTGTTATTATAATTGTAACCAGAACCCAAGTTTGGTTGCCTGCCACCACAAAAACCAAACATGTGAGACAGATGCTGGTGAAAAATGAAAGAGGTTTTATTCAAGTGCCAGCACCTGAGGAGATGGGGGACTCTTGTCACAAAGCCCATCTCAGCATCTCAGTGCCATTTGGGATTCTCTGAATCATTTGGGATTCCATAGGAATTAATAGATACTACATAGGCCCTAGCCAGTTTGGCTCAGTGAATAGAGCATTGGCCTGCGGACTGAAGGGTCCTAGGTTCGATTCTGCTCAGGGGCACATGCCCAGGTTGCAGGCTCAATCCCTAGTTGGGGGCATGCAGGAGGCAGCCAATCAATGATTCTCTCATCATTGATGTTTCTATCTCTCTTTCCCTCTCCTTTCCTCTCTGAAATCAATAAAAATCTACATTAATAAAAGACAAACATGCAAATTGACCATATCTTTGCTATGCCTTAAGCCATGCCCACCAGCCAATCAGAGCAACTATATGCAAATTAACCCAACCAAGATGGCGCCGGCAGCCACAGAGCTGGAGCGAGCAGGAGGCTTGGGTTGCCCTTGGCAATGGAGGAAGCCAAGCTTCCCGCCCCGCCCTGGCCGGCTCTGAGCTCCACTCAAGGCTACAAAGTTTCAATTATAGAAGGTAAATAAATTCCAGAATAAAAAAAAAGGAGAGGCTGGGAGCTTCCATTGCTGGGGGGCTTGGCCAGCCTGAAAACGGCCCTCAGCCCTTCACCCAGACTGGCCAGGCACCCCAGCGGGACCCCCACCCTGATCTGGGACACCCTTCAGGGCAAACCTGCCAGCCCCCACCCGTGCACCAGGCCTCTATCCTATATAATAAAAGGGTAATAGGCAAATTGACTCTAACAGCAGAACGACTGGGAATGACTGGTCACTATGACACACACTGACCACCAGGGGGCAGATGCTCAATGCAGGAGCTGTCCCCTGGTGGTCAGTGCGCTCCCACAGGGGGAGCTCTGCTCAGCCACAAGCAAGGCTGATGGCTTCCAGCACAGTGGTGGTGGTGGGAGCCTCTCCTGCCTCCTCAGCAGCACTAAGGATGTCCGACTACAGCTTAGGACTGCTCCCTGATGGTAAGTGGACATCCCCCGCTGGCCGCCGGGCTGCCAGAGAGATGTCTGACTGCCAGCTTGGGCCCGATCCCCCAGGGAGCGGGCCTAAGCCAGCAGGTGGACATCCTCTGAGGAGTCCCAGACTGAAAGAGGGCATAGGCCAGCCAGAGGGACTCCCCCAACCCCCGAGTGCACAAATTTCTGTTCACTGGGCCTCTAGTATACATATAAAAGAAAAATGGGTGCCACACAGATCAATGACTAAGAAAAATCCCAGTTCCCTGGTGTGTGATTTAGTTGGAGCGCTCTTTTGGTTTTGATATTTGGATCTTTGGGTATTGTATGCTCTATTTGTTGCCTATGTCTTAGTGGGTGTCTTAAGAGTTGTTTTCAATTGGGGATTTTGTTGCTAGGATTTAGTTTGAGAGTACTCATTTCTTTAAATTTGGTCTTGTTTTGATTTCTGTGTTGAAATGGGCAGCTTGGTCTCAGTTCCATCAGAGTCCATTATGTCATATTTTAGCTGACTGGTTTGTACAAGCTTTCATGTTGTTGCATCATAAGAATTCTACTCAGAAAGGTCTAAGTTGATGGTTCAAAGAGCGGGGGAAAGACCTCACTGTAAAAAAAAATTAGAGGAAATAAGTCTTTTAAACACTAAATCCTGCTGGAGATTGGGGAGCTGCTGCAGTCCCAGGAACAATAGGAAAATTAATACCACCCCAAAACTCTGGGCAAGCTGTGGAAGCAATAGCGGCCACATCAATCTAAAGGGGAAAAAAATGGTACTTTGACATTCAAGCCACTGGAGGCCCAGGAGTTGCTGCAATACTGTGAACAAGCAGGGGGGCTTGCTATATTTCCCCCACCCCCTCACAATCTTGACAATTCAGATACAAACAGACAAAATAAGGAAATTAGCTATGTATTCTTTTCTTGGTTTTCAGCTCAAATAAATCGGTGATGGACATTTAATTGATAAATGAATGTATCCAGGAGGTCTACAAAAGACGGGCATGAGGCTGAGCTAATTAGATCATAATAGATCTCATTTGATCATAATATTTTAGAGCTGGATCAGACCTAAAGGAGATCATCTAAGTCCCCTAGAGAAACTCTCACATCTGTGCACAAGCAGATCTTATTCAAGGATGGCCACTAACCTCAGTGCCCCCTCCATAGGAACTCCTATCCTAGAGTTAAAATGAATAACTAATTCTGTAAGAATCCACATAGGTAAGTCTCAAATAATAGCAAACACATAGTGCTTACTATTTGTGGTCATTATTCTGTGGGCTTTACATATTTTAACTTATTTCTTCTCACAGAAAGCCTTGTGAGGTCAGTGCTATTACTGTCTCTATTTTACATATGGGAAAACACCTTACCCAAGATCATGCAGCTAGTAATTATGACGACAGGACATAAGCTCTGCCCTGGAATCTTTTTTTAAAAAAGAATTTTATTGATTTTTAGATATCAGAATCTTAATGTTTGACCAGCAGGCTATAAAGTTTCCCAAAAGTATGATATTGCTGAAAAATCAAGATGCAGAAAGAGCCATATATATGAAACCATGTACATAAATGTTTAAAACCCTTAAGACATTTATGTGTTTTTACAAAATCATATATATAGAAGTGTAAAAATATTCATAGGGATGGTACTTACCAACTCAGATAGTGGTTACCTTTGGGGGAGGAAGAGAAATTAATGGGTGCTATATATTTATTTCTTTAAAATTCCGAAGCAACCCTAACCGGTTTGGCTCAGTGGATAGAGCGTCAGCCTGCGGACTGAAGGGTCCCAGGTTCAATTCCGGTCAAGAGCATGTACCTTGGTTGCGGGCACATCCCCAGTGGGGGGTGTGCAGGAGGCAGCTGATCGATGTTTCTAGCTCTCTATCCCTCTCTCTTTCTTTCTGTACAAAATCAATAAAATATATTTTTAAATAATAATAAAAATAAAATAAAATTCTGAAGCAAATACGGGGGAAATACTAACATGTGTGATAAGCACACAGGTGAATATAACAGTTCATGTGACTTGTCTAACATCACATATGGTAAGTAACAAACATGGAATTTTTTTTTTTAAGATCACCTATCTAATTCCCCATTTAGGGTTTGGAGTCTATCTGTATAGATTAGGGGACCAACCAGAGAGTAATTTGTTCAGGAGCCTACCGCAAGACAGTGGCAGAAGCTAGGAACCCAGACTTCCAGGGTACTTTTCACCCTTACCCACCACCCTGACCCACATCGTTATACAATCTGTTTTATGTTCTGATTTTTCCTCAAAGGTTCATGGTTTTGCCTCCTGTCCATCTTGTGTTTGTTCTATTGGCTGATTACTTTTAAAGAAATAATTTTTTATTGTTCACTTATGTTCATCCCATTGCTTCATACTCAAACAGAATTATAGAGTCATAGCCCAAATCAGCAGTAAGAATTTAATGTCTTTTCTGCTTTCTTTCCCTCCTTTTTTTTTTCCTTCTTTCCCACTTAGTTCCACTTCTTGTAACCCTGTATTCCATCACCTAATATCCCTAAGATATGAGATGTTGTTCCCTCCTCCCAACTCCACATTTGAATTCTTTTTTTATCTGAAGTACTTACTTGGTGAGCCATACAAAAAATTAAAATTTAGAAAACATTCACAATTATGGAGTGCTTCACAGTTTTCAAAGTGTTGCCACAATTTCATTTGATTCTCCTTTCGACCTAGGATTGTAGGCTCAGATAGTGAGTTCAGAAAGTTAACAAAGCCTGATCTAGAATCCAGGCCTCCTGGCATCTTAGTTGCTTCTCATTCCAATTGCCCCTGTCTCTACAGGCTACCAAAAAGAACTTGGTCCCTAGAAACAAGGATAAATCAATTTAGGGCTGCACTGTACTCTCCCACCACCATCCCCACAAAAACAGAAGTGGTTGCACTGCGGATATTCAAGGGTAGGACTTATGAATTGAACAATGCTTGCTTCAGGGCCCTGTGGTAAGCTGCTGCCTTTCTAGGGACCAACTTCTTTTTGGTGGCCATCCCTTAAAAGCCAAGAGATGAGACTGGGAAACTGATAGCTCCTGGGGTCTTTTAAAAATCTCAGCAGCACATCTTGCCTCTGCTGCCTAAGGACAGGTAAGGCACTCAGCTCTGGCTTCCCTTCAAGAGGCTGAGAATGGGCACTGTAAGTAGAAGGAAAACTATTTTCTTCTTGTTTGCTGCCTATAGAGATTCTATTCTTCTTGAAGTTTAAGTTTCAAATGACCTGAGTCGCTAGAAACCCCCTCTGTAAAATAAATGTTACCCTTTACTTCCACTTCTTTTGTAAAATCTGTTCTCCTGGTCTGCTTACCCCTGCTTTTTAACTCAAGAGACATTTCTTGTTTTCATTGTGAATTGATGAGAATCTTCCTCCCGTGAGATGGAGTGAAATTTGAAATAGTGTTTGTAGTATGGTTGGTTGTATTCTTCTTGTCTTTGAAATTACAGACAAGCCAACAGTAAGCCTCCTCTACTGCAAGGTGAGAACCAACATTCCTTTGGCCTCTGCCCTTTGAGGGGAGGCAAATGAGCTTAGTTGGCAACATAAAAATGCTTTCAGAGTGAGTGAAGATGCTGCCACTTTGGATCATTTAAATAACTTGTCAGTCATCTCTCATTTCTTAGTTTTCAGGAAAGCCAGATTTATTTGTTCCACTTTTTTTGGTCAGAGTGGTTAGGAGTTTAGAATAAAGGAAGCAATCTACCTTTCACTAACTAGTAGCTTCTTATTTCTCTTTACCCTGCTTTCTCCATTTCTAGTAGTAAATTATAAAATTCTTAGAAGTACTACTTCAAAATCTCAACCCTGACACAAGTGACATTTTAGCAGTTCTTTAAATGTCTTCAGAAAGTCACTTGTAATATCAGGTTTCTAATGACTTTTAAAAAGCAGAATTTAGGATTTAGGATCAATCTGTCTGTGTAGAATTGGTTCATTTCATGTTTATTAGAGATAGAACAGATGAAAAAAATTCCACTTATTGAAAAGCCTCATTTTCCTAAGTTGTGTGTGTTCTTTCCAGAGTGGATGCCCAAATGCCTCTTAGAGGAAATCTTGAGATAATGTTTTCAATTGTAGATGGATTTGCTCTGCTTTAGTGACATTGGACATTTGTTCTGCTGTTTCCATTGGAGAGGTTCTAGCAAGCTACAGAGAGAGCACACTTTTGGTTTCTTTGGTTATTTGGGGAGGTTTTTGTGGGATCAAGAGATCTTGACTTGGGAGAAACCAAGATGGCAGCATAGGTAAACACGGGAGATTGCTGCCTTGCACAACCACTTCAAAAATACAACTAAAAGACGGAATGGACATCACCCAGAACCACAGGAAGGTCTGGCTGAGTGGAAATTCCACAACTAGAAGGAAAGAGAAAAGCATACCGAGAGTCAGAGGAGGCGCAGGGCGGAAGTGAAATACTAAGGTGCGGAGGTGCGTGCGGAGCGGGCTGGCGGCTGAGGGCGCGGTTGTCTGTTTCAATCAGGAGGGAGGCTCAGGCCCTGAGCTCCAGTTCTGGATGAGTCTCTAGGGACCCAGACTCAAACGGGAGAAGCGGGACTGTCTGGCATCGGTCGGAACTCGAGGGCAGCTTTCTCTCCGAGGTTTGCAGTGGTTGCTGGGACACTGAGAGGCAGAGCCTCTGGGGACCGGACTGAGAGCAGCCATAACTGCTCTCTCCGCCCCGCCCTGTTGATCCCCTGGGACCCGCCCTGCCCAAGCCTTGCACAGAGGCATTTGCGGGATAGCCTCAGGCAAAGGCTAGATTAGCACCTCCCTAGAGGACAGAAGTTCTCCCACTGCAGACACAGCTGATTCTCACAGCCAGTTGGCCTGGAGGTCAAATCCCTCCCAGTGTTACCTACAACAATCAAGGCTTAGCTACAACAAGACTGCGCACAAAGACCACAAGGGGGTGCACCAAGAGTGTCTACCTCAGGTAATTGGGACACTTAGCACAGAAAGCCACTCTATCGACACAGCGAAGCATAAAAATTGCCGAGACAAAGAAACAGGACACAAATGACAGAACTGGAGGAAAGCAGGCTGCTGGATAATAGAATTCAAAACCACACTTTTGAGGTCTTTCAAGAGTCTTCTAGAGACTGCCGATAAACTTAATGAGATGTACAAGAAATCTAATGAGACCCTCGATGTTGTGATAAAGGACCAACTAGAAATTAAGCATACACTGACTGAAATAAAGAATATTATACAGACTCCCAACAGCAGACCAGAGGAGCGCAAGATTCAAGTTAAAGATTTGAAATATGAAGAAGCAAAAAACACCCAACCGGAAAAGCAGAATGAAAAAAGAATCCGAAAATCTGAAGATAGTGTAAGGAGCCTCTGGGACAACTTCAAGCGTACCAACATCCGAATTATAGGGGTGCCAGAAGATGAGAGAGAGCAAGATATTGAAAACCTATTTGAAGAAATAATGACAGAAAACTTCCCCTACCTGGTGAAAGAAATAGACTTACAAGTCCAGGAAGCGCAGAGAACCCCAAACAAAAGGAATCCAAAGAGGACCACACCAAGACACATCATAATTAAAATGCCAAGAGCAAAAGACAGAGAATCTTAAAAGCAGCAAGAGAAAGAAACTCAGTTACCTACAAGGGAATACCCATACGACTGTCAGCTGATTTCTCAACAGAAACCATGCAGGCCAGAAGGGAATGGCAAGAAATATTCAAAGTGATGAATACCAAGAACCTACAACCAAGATTACTTTATCCAGCAAAGCTATCATTCAGAATTGAAGGTCAGATAAAGAGCTTCACAGATAAGGAAAAGCTAAAGGAGTTCATCACCACCAAACCAGTATTATATGAAATGCTGAAAGGTATCCTTTAAGAAGAGGAAGAAGAAGAAAAAGGTAAAGATGCAAATTATGAACAACAAATACGCATCTATCAACAAGTGAATTTAAGAATCAAGTGAATAAATCATCTGATGAACAGAATGAACTGGTGATTATAATAGAATCAGGGACATAGAAAGGGAATGGACTGACTATTCTTGGGAGGGAAAGGGGTGTGGGAGATGCAGGAAGAGACTGGACAAAAATAGTGCACCTATGGATGAGGACAGTGGGTGGGGAGTGAGGACGGAGGGTGAGGTGGAACTGGGAGGAGGGGAATTATGGGGGGGAAAAGAGGAACAAATGTAATAATCTGAACAATAAAGATTTAATTAAAAAAAAATTTAATTCAGGTCCCCTTAAGCAGAGCCAGGGTCTGCCACATGTTTCTTGATCTCAAAAGATTCCTGAAGCAGACTCCATACTAGACCCAAATCACCATTAAAATATTATTCAATTTGGCATCTGTTAGTCATAAGAATTAGACTCATCAGTTTAGTCAGAACAGTCAAATCAATCTGCATATAACAATCTGCATATAGATACAACCAAAGAGATCGAATCATTTTGGTGTTGTTAAAGAAAAAAGTATTCTGATACTTGTTTAAATGGTAAAAAAGAGGAAGAGATTAACCAAATAACTTATATGCATATATGTATACCCCATAGACACAGATAATAGTGTGGTGAATATTTGGTAAATGAATGAATAGGTGGAAAATATCACCCAGGCCAGGGGTGGAAGGGGTTAATGTAGGAGGGAAATGGGAACATCTGTAATACTTTCAACAATAAAGATTGTAATAGGGATATTGTAATGGGGGATTGGGGAATTTGTGCATTTTACTGTATGTAAATTATATCTTAATGAAGTACTATTAGCATGGGGGGAGAAATGTCCCGTGATGACTCTAATGCTAGCCAAGTTTAAGTTCCCTGGACAAATAATTCCTAAGATCTCTTCCAGTTCTAAAATCCTATGATTCTTTTGTTTGTTTGTTTGTTTACACGCTATAATTTTTATATCCCCATCTCAGTTTCCTTGCCAGTCACTTTTACCCACAAATTAGATAATCTCTTTTTATCTTTCTTGGTCAAAGATATTAAGAAAAGCCAGTCCTGAGCCTATGCTAGCACTCAGATAAGGGATAGTGATAAAACTTCAGAGTTGTCTAGGCCCCAGTATCTCAGAACAAAGGCCAAGGAAAAGACATTGAATCAAAAAAAAAAAAAAAAAAAAGACATTGAATCAACATCAGTCTGGCTTATGGTCCTGTTTTCTTGGCCCAACAGGACCAATAAGTCTGAAGATTTGCTGTTGTTGGTTTTCTTTTCTACCTATTCATTCATTTACCAAATATTTGAGTGCCTGCTTTATGCCAGGTGTTACTTGGTAGTTAGTGGGAGCAGCAAAATGAATGTAACAAGGTCCCTGCCCTAAGGGCGTTCAAATTCTATAAGAAAAGGAAAGCCAATATGAAGATAAACAGAGATAGCTGCTGCTAATTGTGATAAGAGCTATGAAAGAAGTAGGATGATGGGATAGGTAGAAACAGGAAGGATACTTTTTAGATAGAATCCTCAAAGAAAGGGGTGATATTTGTACAAAGATCCAAAGATTGCCAATGATCCAGCCATGAAAAGAGCTGAGGGAATCAAGTTCAAGGCCAAGGAATGAACATTAGGGCTAAGGTAGGAAATAGTTTAACGTATTTGAGGAAGAGAAAGAAGCACAGTATGTCTAGAATGTGGTGACTGAAAGGGAGAGTCTATCAGATGAGGTCAGAGAGTAACATGGCTTTGCAAGCAATTTTGATTTTATTTCAAGAACAATGGGAAGCTAGCCCAGGGCATACCTCAGGTTTGGCTCAGTGGATAGAGCATCAGCCTGCAGACTGAAGTCCCGGGTTCGATTCCAGTCAGGGGCACATGCCTAGGTTGTGCAGGAGGCAGCTAATCAATGATTCTCTCTCATCATTGATGTTTCTATCTCCCTCTCCCTTCCTCTCTGAAATCAATAAAAAATATTTTTAAAAGAACAATGGGAAACTATTAAAAATTTTAAGCAGGGGGTGATCTGTGATTTGAATTGTGCCTCTCCACCTCCCTCAAAAAATCATTCTGGCGGCTATTGGGAATGGATGGAACAGGGCAAGAATGGAGACAGGATGTCAATTAAGAGACATTAAAAGTGATGGTGGGCCCTAAATGGTTTGGCTCAGTGGATAGAGTGTCGGCCTGCAGACTGAAAGGTCCCAGGTTCGATTCCAGTCAAGGGCATGTACCTTGGTTGCAGGCACATCCCCAGTAGGAGGTGTGCAGGAGGCAGCTGATAGATGTTTCTCTCTCATTGATGTTTCTAACTCTCTATCCCTCTCCCTTCCTCTCTGTAAAAAATCAATAAAATATATTTAAAAAAATAAAATAAAATAAAAGTGATGGTGGTTTGGCCTAGGGTAGCTTTGGTTAGTGTTTCAGCAGGGATTTAGAACCTCTGGGACTGGGTTAACCAAAGACAGGAAGCAAGAATTATCAACTTGTGAATTTCTCATGCTCTGGCTTTGTCTTTCTCATATTTCCCCTGCATATCATGGATGAAGAATTCCTTGGAATAATAGGCTTAGTCCCTGAAGTGCCATTCTTTTTTTTTTTTTTTGAAGTGCCATTCTTTAGAACTATTCACAAAGAGGCAGCCTTGAGAAGTGAGCCAAAGTTATGGCAAGAGCTTCTGCAGGCCCTTTTCATCAGCCCCTTCCTACCTTTTGGTGTCCCATCCCCACCCTCTGTAGAATCTGCTTCCTAACACCACGTCCCAAAGCTCTCTGGACCCTTATTTCTTTGCTTCTTCCTTTCTTCCCCTCCTCAGAGATCTGCCCTTGGGTAGGAAAACTGAAAACTAATCCAGTAATACTAATTGCTACCAACTTAATCATGACAGAGCATTTGCACTTTACCCTCCTATTAGCCCATAAAACATGCAATGGAACCTGACTGGTTAAGAGAAGATAGTGGTTTAAATCCTATAGATTATCTCACTCTGCCTTCCCATAGAACTCAGACTGGCAGAGAGAGGTTGTCTGAAGAAAAGCATTAACTGGAGACATTCTTTTTTTAAATATATTTTTATTGATTTCAGAGAGGAAGGGAGAGGGAGAGAGAGATAGAAACCTCAATGATGAGAGAGAATCATTGATCAGCTGCATCCTGCATGCCCCACACTGGGGATCGAGCCCACAACACCGGGCATGTGCCTTGACTGGGAATCGAACCTCAGCCTTCCTGGTTCATAGGTAGATGCTCAACCACTGAGCCACGCTGGCCAGGCAGGAGACATTCTTGATTTTGGACCATGGTGGCCTGGGTTAGTGGGTAGAGGGATTTAGAGCAATATATGGTAGGACTAGCTTTCCATAGAAACCTTAAGAGATGACAATCCAGGCAGCCCCTGAGTGGAGGATCCCACTCTTGTCTGGCAGAAGATAAGGGTTCAGAGAACTGTGGACCTGGAGGAGGCAGGATTTAAACAGGCTCCTGAAAGGAAAGGTAGGATTTGGAAAAGGAGATGGGAAAAACCATGGCATTCTAGATAGGGTGAAAAGAACCTTTCATTTGCAAACTGGAAGCTACAAGTACAGCAAGTACAGAAATGTACAACTCTGCCATTATCTTTTTTTTTTCTTTTTTTTTTTTTACTATGCGGAAACATTTATTAAATCTGGGGATGTAAAACAAGAAAGGGCTTAGATGGACACAGACATTAGGAGATGAGGGCATGTGCTGGGGGATGGGGGTGGCCAGGGAGAGGTCAATGAGGGGAAAAGGAGACATATGTAATACTTTAAACAATAAAGAATATTTTTTTAAAGGGCTTAGCATTGAAGAAGCAACAGGAGAACCTAGGCTGGGCTGCCCTAGCTCTCTGGGAAGTTAGAGAAAAGGAGGCCTTGGGAACAGGTTCCATGGACTAGCCTGCAAGGAGTTGCCTCTACCCATTGCTCCCCAGGTTGCAAGTCTCATAGGGTCCCTTAGGGTTTAGGAGATGCATGCCTTTGGGGGAAAAAGTGAGGGAAGAAGAGGGAAAAGGGAATGGTGAGGTTGGTGGTGTTCCCCAGAGGAAGAGCACGTGCTGGGTCTGGGTCCTTTGTCATGAGGTTTTATCTCTTTCTCTCAGGTGGGAACCTCAGGGGATGTCTCAGTGGAGGGTATTAGCAGAATATTAAACAGGGCATCTCTGGATGCCCTGGTTTCCACTGATGGGACAGTGTCAGTGCAGGGGGTCTTGGTCATTGCAGCTGGTCCTCATGTCCCCCATCTGATTTTGCTGCTTTTCTGGATCTGGAGCTGAAATATTACAACTGAGGCCTAGATATTATTACAGGGAGATGACCTTCTTTATCTGCTATAAATTGCTCTGCTAGTTTGTTCAGCTATCAGCCTCCATTTCCCTGTTCCACTTGTCCAGGCTTACTGGCCTATCTCATAAAGATGATACTAATCCAGAAGATTATTTAATTCAAAAGGTGTTCATCGCAGATGTGAATCCATAAATATTGGCAGTGGTCATCAATTAGAAGCCTGCATAGAATTCTTGAAGAAAAACACTTGACCAGCCCTAACTGGTTTGGCCCTGTGGATAGAGCATCGGCCTGCGGACTGAAGGGTCCCAGGTTCAATGCCGGTCAAGGGCATGTACCTTGGTTGCGGGCACATCTCCAATAGGGGGTGTGCAGGAGGCAGCTGATTGATGTTTCTCACTCTCTATCTCTCTCCCTTCCTCTCTTTAAAAATGTAATAAAATGTATTTTAAAAGAAAAGGAAAGAAAAACACTTGATCTTTCCTGTCAGAGGACTTCCAGAGGAGTTGTACTGATGGCCTCAATGTGCTGGTGGACTAGACCTCGAGATTACAACTTTGGAGACAGTTTTGGAATTGTTGGTAGAGTTTGTTCTTTCGGAGGGCTGTGAGGGAAGGATCTGTTTCAGACCTTCTTTCCACGGCTTGTAGTTGACTGTCTTCTCTGTGTATTTTTTCACGTCATCTTCCCTCTATGCATGTCTGTCTCTGTGTCCAAATTTCCTCGTTTTATAAGGACACCATTCATTTTGAATTAGGAACCACTCTAATGACTTCATTTAAATTTGATTAACCTCTATAAAGGCTCTATCTCCAGATTAAATCACATGCTGAGATATTGAGGTTTAGAACACCAACATAACCTTTTTTGGGGGGAGAGATATGCTTCAATCAAGGGGAAACTTTTCTGATCTTAAGACGTGGGCCCTGACAGGTTTGGCTCAGTGGATAGAGTGTCGGCCTGCGGACTCAAGGGTTCCAGGTTCGATTCTGGTCAAGGGCATGTACCTTGGTTGCGGACACAACCCTGGGAGTGTGCAGGAGGCAGCTGTTCGATGTTTCTCTCTCATCCATGTTTCTAGCTCTCTACCTCTCTCCCTTCCTCTCTGTAAAAAATCAATAAAATATATTGAGAAAGGAAGGAAGGAAGGAAGGAAGGAAGGAAGGAAGGAAGGAAGGAAGGAAGGAAGGAAGGAGAAAGAAAGAGAGAGAGAGAGAGAGAGAGAGAGAGAGAGAGAGGAGAGAGAAAAGAAAGAAAGAAAGAAAGAAAGAGAGAGAGAGAGAGAGAGAGAGAGAGAGAGAGAGAGAGAGAGAAAGAAAGAAAAGGAGAGGAGAGGAGAGGGGAGGGGAGGGGAGGGGAGGGGAGGGGAGGGGAGGGGAGGGGAGGGGAGGGGAGGGGAGGGGAGGGGAGGGGAGAGGGAGAGGAGAGGAGAGGAGAGGAGAGGAGAGGAGAGGAGAGGAGAGGAGAGGAGAGGAGAGGAGAGGAGAGGAGAGGAGAAAAGAAAAGACTTGGCAAGGAGTTCTTCCCAAGGACTCATTGATCCCAAGGCGAACAGATTTAGGAACTTTAAAACACAGAAATCCTTGAGAGTCTTTCCAGTTCCCAGATGCTCTACCATTATCTTGTTCCCTATTCCCCAACCGTGGTTGTAAAGAGGCATGCTGGGAGTGAAGCATCAGTCCATGTCCGACAACAGCTGATTCTGATCAATGACGATGGGGCTTTTTTCCTTTCTCTACTTCCCTCCCCAACTGAGAAAGCTGGAGTCCACTTAGGGATGTGCAACACTAAGTTACAAACCCTGGTCTTGTGGGTACGATGAGCAATGCTTTATTCTGGTTAAAGAGAGCCATCCCATTCAGAAAGAAGCAAAACTACTGTCTTGACTTGGTTGTAAATAGTTGCCCTACTCTTTAAAAAATCTATAGACCTAAGAGTGCTAACCCCCCAATCAACATTTTAGAAGCCCCTGATCTACCAGATGCAGCAAGCATGTCAAACTCAAAAGCTAACAGCCAAATAAACAAGGTGTAAGTTTATGTGGGCTACAAAAAAACAAAAGCTTCAATTTTCATAGAAATGTAGGTATATTTTGATAGAGACATGCTGAATACAAAGGGCTGAACTAAATTAGTAATCGTTAACATAAAGTAATAGAATATTTTAATAAAAATTAATATTTTTTCTCAAACATTAACTTACCAGACACTGAATAACTACACAAATTAATAAGTGTAACACAAATAAACCTATTTTTCTTGTTCTCCGAAAGCGAAATATTTCCTGTTGCGCACACCAAACAAGTCAGTACAAGACTAACGGTGTGGCCATCGGCTGCTAAAATACTCGCTGCTGGTATTAGTGGAGAGGAATAGTGCACCTGAGCGTAAGGTGCGTAAGGGACACGATTAATCAGTCATTAGCAAATGTTGTAGTTCATTATTAATAATTATGTATAACAAGATATTGTAAAAATTAAGTCACTAAATTTTTATTAAAATATTTCTTACATACTGTTATATTGGCTGGGCCACAAAAATATTTGTTGTGGGCCACAAGTTTGACATGTTTGAGATACAGAGACCAGGCCAGAGTACAATTTGCCTTTTTTTTTTTTCATTTCCCTTTTTTAATATTGAAGAATATTTTTAAACATAGAACATTTCATATCACCTCCACCCAGAATCATCCTTATTTATTACCATACTAGAGGACCAGAGCACAAAAATTTGTGCACTCGGGGGGGTGGGGGGGGAGCTCCCTCAGCCCAGCCTGTGCCCTCTCTCAGTCTGGGACCCCTCGGGGGATGACCACCTGCTGGTTTAGGCCTGCTCCCTGGGTGATTGGGCCTAAGCTGGCAGTCAGACATCCCTCTGGCAGCCCGGCAGCCCTCGGGGGATGTCCACTTGCCAGCGGGGAGCAGGCCTAAGCTGCAGTCATACATACTTAGTGCTGCTGAGGAGGCAGGAGAGGCTCCCACCACCACCGCTGTACTGGCAGCCGTCAGCCTGGCTTGTGTCTGAGCAGAGCTCCCCCATGTGGGAGCTCACTGACCACCAGAGGACAGCTCCTGCATTGAGCGTCTGCCCCCTGGTGGTCAGTGTGTGTCATAGTGACCAGTCATTCCCAGTCTTTCTGTCGTTAGGTCAGTTTGCATATTACCCTTTTACTATATAGGACAGAGGCCTGGTGCACGGGTGGGGGCCGGCTGGTTTGCCCTGAAGGGTGTCCCGGATCAGGGTGGGGGCCCCCACTGGGGTGCCTGGCCAGCCTGGATGAGGGGTTGATGGCTGTTTTCAGGCTGCCTGCACCCCCTTTAGGGTGGGGGTCCCCATTGGGGTGCCTGGCCAGTCTGGATGAGAGGCTGAGGGTTTTCAGGCTGGCCAAGCCTGGGGGTGACTGAAGTTCCCAGCCTCTCCTTTTTTTCTTTTCTTTTTTATTCTGGGATTTATTTACCTTCTATAATTGAAACTTTGTTGCCACTCCAGCTCTGAGGCCATGGCCAGCTGAAAGCAGGTTTCTGGGTTTGTTTACCTTCTATAATTGAAACATTGTTGCTTTCAGAGCTCAGAGCCAGGCTGCAGCAGGTGGGGAACCTTGGCTTCCTCCATTACTGAAGCAAGTAAGCCTCCTGCTCGCTTCAGCTGCATGGCTGCTGGCTGCCATCTTTGTTGGTGGTTAATTTGCATATCTTGCTGATTAGCCAATGGGAAGCATAGCGGAGGTACGGTTAATTTCAATCTTTGTCTATTATTAGATAGGATTTGCTTCAAGTGGAAGTTCTTTTACCACATAGCTCCAGTCTCCATAATTCTTCTTCAATTTCTTTGTCTTTTCCTTCCTTTTTATCCTCTCTATTTTCCCTTTCTGACTTTTTTATTTTCTTCTCATAAATTCTAAAATCTAGCAAGCTTATAATTTTTTTTTTATAAAGAAGACTAGTCTCGGCCAGGTGGCTCAGTTGGTTGGAGCATTCTCCCAATACACCTAAGTTGTGGGTTCGATCTCAGGTCAGGGCACATAGGAATTAACCAATGAATGCATGAATAAGTAGAACAACAGATTGATGTTTCTCTCTCTCTCTCCCCTTTCCTCTCTCTCTAAAATCAATATACTTTTAAAAATTAAAAAAGAAGACTAATTTCAATTGATATTTATCTCTTTGAGGCTCTTGATTACTTTTTGGGTGCATATCTGATCCTCAATTGAAACATGTTGCCATCCCAAGATAAAAGTTGTGATTATTAAGTTACATGGCACTTTTTCTTATGTGACTTTTTTTTCCTGCTAATGTTTTCTTATTGATTTCAGAGCGGAAGAGAGAGGGAAAGAGAGATAGAAACATCAATGATGAGAGAATCCTGCATGCCCCACACTGGGGATTGAGCCTGCAACCGAGGCATGTGCCCTATGGGGAACCGAACCATGACTTCCTGGTTCATAGGTTGACATTCAACCACCGAGCCACAACAGCTGGGCTCTTACGTGACGTTTAAATTGCCTCTGAAGGCATGTCTAGAATAGTAAAGATATTTTAAGCAACTTGCAGCATTAGGATGAATTTATGACCTGTGAAGGTTACAACTTTGAGGGAAAATACTCAACTGGCTATCTCAATCTGGTTGTGTCAGCTAAAAATTAGAATCATTTTTAAATTGTGAAATCCCATGACTTAAGCCACATGTTATTATTTTTACCAGATTTAGCTACAAATCACTATTTTTAGAAATTAGATTTATTCTCAGAGGGCAATTCTTGCCATCAAAAGGAATATTCAAAAGGATGTCTTGCAACCTCTCTAAAGAAGACGCTGCTCACTTAAAATTATAGCAAGTCACAGTGGGAGGAGAACTTAAACATCTAATCCAGATCCTTTCTCACATAGGTAAAGAAAAAGATGCACATAGAACCTTCACCAGTTTACTCAGTGGTTAGAGCGTTGGCCTGTGGACTGAAGGCTCGCAGGTTTGATTCCTGGTCAAGGGCACATGTCTTGGTTGCAGGCTCAATGTCCAGCCCCAGTTGGGGCGTGTGCGGGAGGCAACCAATTGATGTCTCTCTCTCACATCGATGTTTTTCTATCTTGGTCTCTCCCACTCCTTTCCACTCTCTCTAAAAATCAATGGGAAAAATATCCTCAGGTGAGGATTAACAACAGCAGCAACAACAACAAAATGCACATAGAGAGAAAGTAACTTGCTGGAAGTCACACAATGAATTGCTGGAGGGCTAGGTCTAGAACCCAGGTCCATTCTTTGGCCCCTCCTCCACTGAGGTGACTGATGCCTAGGGCACTAATTAGACAGCTACAAGTGTTGTCTATAAGTAGTCTCATTATTACATAACTTACTGCTGACACTAATTACGTTAAGTGCAATTTAATGTTTCCCACAATCCACAAACTTCTTCATAGCCACCATGTTACATTATCAGTGTCAACTTTCTCAATCTGGAAATCAGGGCTGACTTCATGGGAGTGCAACTTGAGCAATTTGCACAGACCCCACACTTTGAGGGCCTCATGCTTACTTTATTGCTCTCCTGGAGCCTTTTTGAAATTCTGAATTTTTAAACATGTGGTTCCATTTTTCCTTTTGCATTGAGCCCCCTGCAAATTAGGTAGCCTGCCTATAACTTACATCCTAGGAGATAGGCATGAGGAGGAAATTGGTCTCCCTGTTTTATTGGGAGAGAGGTAATGAAATGCCTAGAATTATATCTGGAGGGAGGATCAAGAATTTGGCACCTGTACCCCTGATTCAATCCACCCACTATTTCCCACTACCCAGGCCACACCCCTAATTTGGATGTGTAGGACCTAAAGATTTTTCCCATATGAAGTTTGGCTTCTTAAGAAAAGCTCCTGCCAACATAACTGATTAAAATGGGATGGAAATCTCAGTCATTGGCCTTGGCTATGCTCATCTGGCTACCACTGGCCTGATGGCTCTAAAAGGAAGCCACCCTCCAGGGCAAGAAGGTCAAGGAGACTGCCAAAGGGGAAAGGTAGCATAGAATGGAGAGGAAAGGCACCCCTGGCTGCTGCACAGAACCATGTGAGAGAAGGAGGACCCCACAAGAGCACAGAGGTGAGGGTGGGTATACCTCAGGGGCTGTAGCCCCAAATTAGAAGGAGGCTGAAGAGATTGGAGAGGTCCTTGCTCAAGAATAAGTCATAATATCCTCCAAGACACTGTACTGTTTCACCCCCCCACCCCCACCCCTTGCTCCTGTCTACCCAAGACATTTATTTAGCTGTACCTCAGCTCTCGCACTGGTCTTCCTTTTTTGCTAGTTATTTATTTGTCTTCCCTGTTGGACCAAAGGTCATTTAAAGGCAGGGACTCCATTATTCATCTATGCTGAGCATACAGTAAATTGATTCAATTGAGAGAAACATTTACTGAGGCCTTATTTTGTGCTGTGCATAATTCTAGGCACTGAGTCAGGGGGGTAGAGGGAGGGGGTGGGCATGGAGATAAGTATGGCACAGGCTCAATCTAAAAGAGACAGGCAAATGAACAAATCATCACAATACAATGAGTTTAGGGAGGAGGAATAATTAACTCCCCTGGAATGGGGTATTATGGAAAGTTTCCCATGGTATTCAAAAAACATTTGTTGCTTGATTGCCTATTCCAGGACAATAATAAGTAGGTAAAGCATATTATCACCCTCATGCTACCCCAGAAATTGTCATCACTGATAAGCCTGAATGAACATTAAGAAATGGGCAAGCTCTGCCCTTGGGAGTGGGAGTGGCCTGGGGGGGGTGGCATTCAGGGGAAAAAGGAGACATATTTAATACTTTAAACAATAAATACAAATAAATAAGTGGGGGGGGGGGGGAATGGGCAAGCCCTAACCGGTTTGGCTCAGTGGATAGAGCGTCGGCCTGCGAACTAAAGGGTCCCAGGTTCAATTCCAGTCAAGGGCATGTACCTTGGTTGCAGGCACATCCCCAGTGAGGGGTATGCAGGAGGCAGCTGATCGATGTTTCTCTCATCGATATTTCTAACTCTCTATTCCTCTCCCTTCCTCTCTGTAAAAAATCAATAAAATATATGTTTTAAAAAAGAAATGGGCTAGTAGCCCCAATGGAACCTCCTAAGCTCAGCCCAGCTGCACATATCATGGATGCCCACATGGGTGAAAGACGTGTGGAGCAGTAGGATCCTTATGTAGCCATTGGATATCTGGTGTAGGAAATCTAGTTAACTATGAGTGAGAGATATTTCTCTTCTGGCCCTGACCCTCAGTATTTGGTACAGCTAGTTTGGCAAAGAAACTGAAACACTGTAAAAATTGTGTTACCTCTCCCAGGTTTTGGCATATCAGAAACAGTAGCTGATGAACCATAAGGATAATAGGCTTTGAGAGTATTCCAGGACAATTAAGGGGCGGGCCCTGGGTAAAAAGAAGTTACACTTAGAGAAAGTCCTATGTTTTGGTAACAGAGGGGCCCCAGGTAAAAACAAGTTACACTTAGAGAAAGTCCTGTGTTTTGGTAACGAGAGCAAACTGTACCCTGAATTTGAAGTACAAAAAAGGAGGAAGTTCTTGCAATTTCCTTAGCCTCATTGTCACTAATTAAATATAACTCTCTCTGCAGCTTCTTTAAATCCTTTGATGATATGTCAAGTGACAGCCACTATTTTATTTCTATCACTCTTCAATGTTTTATTACAAAGCAATAACACGCTTGTAAAAAAATTCAAATACTGAAGTACATGAAAATGTGCATGTCTCTACCTCTCTTTCGGGGAGAGTGAGGCGGCCCAAGCGCAGCAAGCAAAGTAGAGCTGTATTTCCACCTCAGAGCGTAGCTGGTGTTCAGGCCGTTTTGGGGCGCTCTGTCTGTGGAATTTGCTTGCTGCTACCTCAGCACATCTACACAACAAGATCGGGGCCTGCCGGCCAACCTCCTGTGATCCCCACCCCCCCTCCCCCACACCCCTCATGCACGAATTCGTGTACCGGGTCTCTAGTGTAAGCATAAACACATTTGAGAGCGTCTTTATATTTGTTCACAAGTGGGATCACACTGTTTATATTCTTCAGTTTGCTTCAATGTTATATTTCTTTAATATATTCTAAACCAGCACTAGTACAGAATGATGTGCCCCTTCTAACAAGCACACTTGCCCAACTATAGAATTATTGCTTGGACAGAAAAAAAAAACTGATCATCTCTGCTCTCATATGCCTGTGATTCTGGATGAGCCCCACTCAGGTTGCAGGAACATAATATACAAAGAAAGGGTCTCCACTTTATCTCCCAGAGGCTGGGTGGTTCTGAGCTTTCTAGGGGCCAGAGACTCCCTTATGGATTCAGAGAAAGCAATGGACCTTCTTTCCCTCCCAAAGAAATGCACATATGCAGAAAGTTTTGCAAACAACATCAAGGTTATGATGCCCCCCCTGCTATAATTTCCTTTTCTTCCCAAGTTTTTTGTTGTTGTTGTTCAAAAAACTGGTGAGGGGAGAGTCTGCCTCCATCACCACTAGCCTATATGAGTTGATCCTCTGCGTTCGGCCCTTCTTGAGCATTACTTTGCCTTTGGCCACTTTTCTCCTACACAGAGATGAGTGGACCCAGGTCCCCAAGTCCCTGGCCATTGGTGCTTGGCAGGACTGGAAGCTGGTGGTGGAAGACAACTGAGCCCAGTCACCTCCTCTGCAATGCCATCTTGCTAGCTGCCCAGACACACTGGCTCCCCTCACTGGTGCCACCCAGCAAAGCCCAGGACAGGATATCAGGGCTGCACCTCATTAACATCTAGTATGGTCAGCAGCTATTATTGTTCACCGTCTTCAAAGAAGACTCTGCTCCTTCACCTCTTCTTCAGTTTCCATCTCTCCCTATACTTCTGTCCCAATGGGTGGTTAGTCATCCCCATCACTGGGAGATTATCGTCTTTTCCTTTGCTTTGGGGACCAACGCTTTGACCCTGAAGGATTGAGATACCAGACTATCCCAGTGCCATCGCCCAGGGGATATCTGCAGTGCTCGGTGTGCACTGTATACTGTTACACTGTCACCGTACTCAGAGATGATTTGGACACTGTTTCCCACACTCCCTCCGTCAGAGCCCTTACACATTAGTTCTCTTGCACACACACACGTATGGACACACACCGACAAGACTCTTAAGGTACATAAGCTGGTTGCATTTAGCCATGACTTCCCACACCCTCTTTTACAGAGTTTAGTCAGATTCAATCACACTCATGCATTTGTAAATCCCTCAGCTCCTAAGGATTCACAAGTAGCCTTTACAAAATCTTTCTTGGTGCAACTGTCTAACCTGCCCCAAAGCCTGGGAAGCTAGAATTAGAAATTATGAATTCATAGAGTTTTAGAATAGAAATATATTTAGATTCTTCTATTCAGTAATTTTTTATTAAGTTGCTACTCTGTGCCTTGTAATATATACTTGAGTTTTATAGTCCTATTGTCTCATTTTACAGATGAGAAACCAGAGGCCCAGACAGGCAGGGTCACACAGCCCCTTAAATGGCAAGTACATCCAGGTGACCTGACTCCCCTTCCTGGATTCCTTCTATCCACCATGCTGAAGAGAAATTCATCTTAAGTGCTAAGCAGTAACTTAAAGCAGCTGATGAGTTTAAGAGAAGGACTTGTCATCAGTGACACTACAAATCAAAGAACTGCCTCACTACTACAGAGTGGAATGACAAATTATTCTTGAGAAACATTACACAGGTAGTCATTGCTGCCAGCATTATTATCCTGTATTAATAGCAGGGAGTGTGTGTCTCATGTTGAGTAGTAACAGCAATGAGGGCTTTTACAGGTCCATAATCCTTTACCTGAAATTTCCAAATCCCCGAACTCTGAAAATTGTAAGGTTTTAATTTTCCTTTGGTAATTCATTTGACAGCAAAATGACCTTACCTGAAATCATTTGGCAACAAACCTGACCTGAGTATGTGAATCAATTCACAGTCTTTGTTTGTTATGAATAGTCACATCTTTTTGCTACAGAAGCATCAATATTTTTATCATGGATGCTCCCAGGCCCCTTATAATGGGGTTTAATAAAGTATATAGATATTGTTTTGTCACAATCCACAAAATTCTAAATTAAAAAAAAAATCTGACTCCAAGGATTATAATACAACCAGGTATTATGGACCTATATTACATTTAGAATATACATATCCTCCCCAGGATTGATGCAAGGTATACTGATTTTTAGCCCTCTCCCAATACAAAGAAGATTAATTCCACTGAGACTTCACCCTTTCCAGACTCAGTGTAGTTTTATAGTTCCACTAAGTTATTTGGGTTCTAATAAATTGTATTTTAAGTTTATTACTTATTGTTGCTTATATAGCAAAGGAACCTTTTGTTGTTGTTGTTAATCCTTACCCAAGGGAAAATCTCCATTGATTTTTAGAGAGGGTGGAAGGGAAGGGGAGAGACAGAGAAGCACCGATACGAGACATGTCAATTGGTTACCTCCTGTACACACCCCAACCAGGGCCAGGAATCGAGCCTGCAACCTAGTACATGCCCTTGACTGCAACCCTTCAGTCTGTGGGCTAAACACTGAGCAACTGGCCAGGACTGGTTTGTTTTTGATACAGGTTTTTGATACAGGTTTGTTTTGTTTAACTATTGCTGATATGAGGTAGAACCTCAGAGATCAAATTGCATGAGGTAAGAACCTGAGGGCCTGAAGAGATGTTTTAGGCTTTAGGGCATGAGATTTGTTGACCCACCACACAACACAGATGTGAGCTGCTTAAGAAACTTCTTTATTGCCTCTTTCTGTTTTACATTTGAGTATTCTGCAAGTCAGCATTTACTTGAAGAAAGAGTTCCCCTGCTAAATAATGCAAACCACTGACCTAGTCCACTCCTCTCATTTTATCAACAAGGAACTTAGAATCTATAAAAAAGAATGGATTTATCCAGTCATGCATCTTACTAATGCTTAAATCAAGACAAGAACTCAAAGCTCCTGACTCCCAGCCCAGTGTTCATTTCATTGACTCCCTACCAGGTTTTGAGAAGAAAAATGGTGGTCAGTTCATGATGGGCAAATGCCCGATGATGAAGGAATCTAAAGAAATCAGGAGGCATGTCATTAGGGCTGAGAGGAGGAGAGGATGGACTTCAAGGAGTTTATAATGAGGGTGAGGGCTGACTGTTTGGATCCCCTACTCCTGGAATATAACAGACATAAAGAAAATTTTACTTCAACCAAGCTGAAGGCTGGGAGGAATAGGTTAGACATTGGCTAGGCTGCTGTATGGAGTCAAGGAATGGGCGGGACCAGCAAGAACAGACATTCTCTTCTCACCCACAGAGCCTTATGGCAGGGCAGACAGAACCTTAGAAAAGCAGCCTCAGCTTCTTCCCAGACCACAGAGAATATGCCCAGGGAGGGCCTGGGTGGAGATGCTGCATTTAGAGAATATGAAGATGCTGCTAAAGCCCTCATTGAGACAAACCCGCACTAACGAGGGAAGAAATCCACTCTGGGATCCGTCTGCTTCATCATAATCCAGCTAGTGATAGATCAATAAATCAACAAATCCAGTTAGCCTATGTGCATTGGTCCATTCTCCTGACTCAAACCACATCTGCATTCATTCCCTCGGTGTGTGGGAATATAGTTTATGCGACGACATACACTTGTCTGAAGGAGCCGTTTATCCCTGCATCTTTCTCATCGAGTCTTATGAGCCTTATCCGTTCCCCTTCCCTGTCTTCAGCCTTGCTGGTCCTCCAGTTCCCCTGGGACACTTGTGGAACCGGGTCAGAGCACCAGCCCACAGAAACAAAGAAAGCAGGAGGGCACATTCTCTTGTCACATCACCTGACTGCCTTCCCTGTCCCACTCAGGCCTCCTCAGATGGATGTCACCCACCTGCTCCTGGCCACCCTGCTGGTCTGCCTGTGCTTCCTCACTGCTTATAGCCACCTGGCCCCTGAAGAGAAGCCCAACAATGACAGAAGCCTGAGGAGCAACTCCTCCATGAACCTGTTGGATTCCCCTTCTGTCTCTATCATGGGTAAGTAGCTTGGCCTTGGGAACAGCTTCTGGGTTCTGGCCGTTGAGAAGGGACTTCAGGATGCCAAACATGCTCCCCAGGCTGATACCAAGATCCACTGCCATAGGTCAAGGCTCCTTCTTGCTCACCCCATGAAATAATCCTGGACGAATAAGCATCCCTTGACTCATTTGGTTTAGGAAAGCCCTGCATACCAACCTACCTAAAATGTAGCTTGGCATGTTAGAGGCTTGGAGAGTTAAGACACTTGGTGAACTTAGTTTAACTTAGCATTTCTGAAACTTATTGAATCACAGCACGTCTATCAGTGGTAACAAACTAGGAAATCCTGCAGAATATAACCAAGTCTGGGATGAATCAGTCCTGTCAGGCCAGGGTTGAGAATGACTGCTCAGGGAATGTATCAGGGCCATTACAGCTGGTACTAGAGATCTGTTTTAAATTATTATTTCCATCTGAAAATAATAACAAGCATACTAGTACTTATTGTGTGCTAGGCGCTGTGAGGTGAGGTACTATTTTTACTCCTATTTCACAGTTGAAGAAATTGTGTCTTAGGAAAGCTAAATAGCTAACATAAGATCACACAGTTCTTAATTGGCAGAGCCAGAATTTAAACCCAGTTGTTTAACTTCAGAACCTAAAATAAAAACTAATGTCCCTTACTGCCTTGCCTCTCACTAGCAAAAGAGGATATTCTAGCTGAAGTAAGGCAAGGGAAGGGAGTTGAAGTACATCAACACTGATTGATCACCTTCGATGTGCCAGACTTTCCACTTTACAAACATACCTTATTTATCCTCAAGACAACCCTGCAAGGTAGGTATTACAGTACCCTGTTTGCAGATGAGAAAACTGAGTCTTAAGAAGGATAAGTACGTTGGCTAAGACTACACAGATGCTATATTGCAAAGACTGAATTTAAATCAGGTCTGCCTGACTCCAAAGCTCTGAGAAATGGAAAACAGGACTATAGGAAACCCAGGTCCATCCATGTGTAAGACACTGAGTCCATTTTACAGGGCCTTCTGGAATTTCCCCTTTGCCTTCCCTCAGAGGACACTTTGCTCTCAGTCCCTGGCTCCAGGTCAGTAGCCAGGCTAACAAGAACTTGATGGCCAAAAAGAGAAACTGATGGCCTAAGTACCAAGATGTGATTCATCCAGCCAACCTCTCATCCTCTCCCCCACCTTGGGACTTCCTGGAGCCCCCTCAGCACTTCCCACTTCACTGCAGCTCAGGGCCCCAGAAACATCTGTCTTTGCTCTCTTCTCTCTTTAAAGGGCTAAACAAAAAGTCCAAAAAGATCAGCAGAAAAGAGGCAGAAAAGAAGAGAGCTTCCAAGGTAGGCCTGGGAGTTCTCACTGTGGGGGTGGGACTGGACTTAAAAGGAGAGGACCTCCAAGCTCTGGGTGGGAACTAAATGATTTTTCAGACCTACATGAAAAAAAGTAGCTGACAGCTACCTAAAGGCTTCCTGCCCTTGAGTCCTGAACCAGACCTTCACAGAAGCCCCAGGAGCTGAAGTTCACTGAGTAAAAAAAAACGTATATGTGAAAAGCATCTTCCTACACTAGCTAGCCCCCTGCCTGAAACTTTATCATCACTTATTCTTTTGGATGAATGCAAAGTTTCCTAAACCTCAGTCATTTCAGAACCATTTCCACAACTTTTGCCACATCTGAGTTTCATCTATGTATTAAATACGTTTAAAATTAAAATGTTATAAATTATATTACTGTGATAGAAAACTCGTATCCTTTGTCATAAGTAGAAGGTAACTATAAAAATAAGTAAAATGAGCCCGGCCAGCATGGTTCAGTGGTTGAGCATTGACCTATGAACCAGGAAGTCATGGTTGAATTCCCGGTCAGGGCACATGCCTGGGTTTCAGGCTTGAGATGTGCAGGAGGCAGCCAATCGATGATTCTCTCATTATTGATGTTGCAGTATCTTCTTCTCCCTTCCTCTCTGAAATTAATAAAAATATATTTAAAAATAATAATAAGTAAAATGAAAATAAAACACCGTTGGTGGATTCTAGCTAAATGGTATTGCCTGCCAAAGGCTCTAAATCTGAAGCTTGTTCTCTGTGTTAAAAGGAAGATTAGAAAGTATTGGGGAGGCATTAAGGACATACTGGCACCAGACCATATTGAGCCTTTCAAGTTGAACAAGATAAAAAATAAACAATCCTTTCTCACTGGGATTCAGCATCATTTAATATTCATGCACCATTTAAAATCATATCACTATGGTAGAGATTCCCACACTTTGGGAAACACTGGAGTAAGGCATTGTTGAGATGCACACATTATTCCTTAGTGTCACTCATTTTATCAGATCATCTGTAACCAGACCAGGGAAACCTGGACTAGGTTTTAGGAGGTAGGAGCTGGCACTGTCTGTCTGATCTTGAGAATGTTCCTGCTCCTCTCTGGGCCTTAGGTAAAGTGAACAAGCAAATCAAATGATTGACAGATAAGAGTATATAATTGACAAATATATCTATATGCTAGGTACCGGGAATATGGAAGTGAACAAGGAGATAGATCCCTGCTTTCATAGAGTTTACATTCTTGTGGGGAAAACAGGCAAACAGCAAGTAAACCAATAAATAGGTGAAATAAATTCTTAATATGATAAACACTGAAGGAATTAAAGCATGGTAATGAGATAGAAAGGAAAACCTCTGCAAGGAAGCATTTAAATATCAGACTGAAAAATTCAGTCATCTCAAGCAGCAACACCCAGTACAAATACAATGGGAACCACATATATAATTTTAAATGTTATAACAGCCACATTTTTTAAAAGTAAAAGGAAACACATGTAATTAACTTTAATATTGTATTTAACCCAATATGTCCAAAATATTATTTTCTTTTCTTTTTGATTTCAGAGAGGAAGGGAGAGGAAGAGAGATAGAAACATCAATGATGAGAGAGAATCATCAATCAGCTGCCTCCTACATGACCCCTACTGGGGATGGAGCCCACAACCTGGGCATGTGCCCTGACTGGGACTCCAACCATGACCTCCTGGTTTATAGTTCAGTGCTCAGTGGTTACTGAGCCACACTGGCTGGGCCACATCTTAATTCAGATGTTAATTTTTAACAAAGTCAACGTAATCCTAAAAAACAATAAAGTGTTTATCAAAAAATTTTTACACTACTTCAGTTTTAAATTAAATGAAAAATTTTGAAGATCTTTATTGATTTTTTTTAGAGGGAGAGCAAAAGAGAGAAACATTTATGTGAGATTGGCTACCTTACCATCTGATGGAGCCAAAACCCAGGCATGTGCCCAACCAGGAATAGAAGGGGCAACTTTTCAGTGCATAGGACAACGCCCAGCCCACTGAGCCACATGAGCCAGGGCTAAATTGGATAAAATTTGAAAATTCAGTTTTTCAGTTTTACTAGAGACACAGGAAAGGGAGTATCCAGCTCAAAGACACTGCGGTAGTAACACTTTTTCGTTTGGTGCACAGAAGGAAGGCCAGTGGGGCAGTGTGGTGAAGGCGTTAAGGGGAGGGGTGGGCGCACACAGGGCCTCAGGGTCAAAGTAAAGTTTATGTTTTATTGCAAGTGCAAGGAAAAACCATTGGGGGGCTTTAAACCAGAGTGGGATGCCATCATAGGTTTTCGGAGAGGTTTCTTTGGAGCACTGGAGGATGGACTGTAAGGCGCCCAGGGCAGCACAGAACACAGTGGCCTGGCCCAGGGTAGCGGAGGTGAAGAAGTGGGTAGAGTCAGGATTTATTGTGAAGGCAGAACTGAGAGGACAGAAAGGGAGAAGAAGTTAAAAACGGTGGAGTTGAGTGGGGTCCCTGAGGGAGCGAAGAGGGCCAGGCTGGGCCATGTCAGTTTTGCTGAGGATGGAGGCGGCGGGACATGATTAGGGAGCAGGCCGGGGCCCCCTGGGGTGAGTCGAGCAGGTGGTGGGCAGTGGGTGGGGATGTCGGGTCCGGGTCCGTGGCCTCCATAGCCCAAAGATTCCCAGGCAGAGGTGAGGTCGGGTGGGGCAGGAGTGGGCGATTGGACAGCCCCGGCATTTCCCAGCAGAGAAAGGCTTCGATTAAGAAGGTGACGCGGATCCGGCCCCCGCCACCCGATCCCTGCGTAGCCACCCGCGAGAGCTGCAAACAGCCGGCGCCCCCCTGCTGTGACCCGTGCGCCTCCTGCATGTGCCGCTTCTTCCGCAGCACCTGTTCCTGCCGAGTGCTCACTCCCAACTGCTGAGCGCCGCTCCCGGCTGCCAGCGGGGCGGGGCTTCCAGGTAGGAACTCCCCCTCGACCCTGGGGTCCCTGAAGGGCTGGTGATCTCTACTAAGATGTGGCTTCTTAGGACTGGGCGCGGGCGCGGGCGTGGCTACTGAGGTTGGGCGTAGCTTTTAGCAGGCGGGACTTCAAGGGCACGTAGCTTGGGCTGGGCTAAAACCCAAATAGTTCGTGCAGGCCGACTGAAAGTGTGTGGCTGTTTTTTTTTTTCTCGTTTGTTTTTTTAATTAAATCTTTATTGTTCAGATTATTACATTTGTTCCTCTTTTTTCCCCCCCATAACTCCCCTCCTCCCAGTTCCCGCCCCACCCTTCGCCCTCACTCCCCACCCACTGTCCTCATCCATAGGTGCACGATTTTTGTCCAGTCTCTTCCCGCCAGAAAGATCCTTTTCCCTTCGAGGAGTCCGCTTTACATCGAAAGTACGGCAGGCTGCGCACGCACTATTTCCGTGGTCTGGGGGGAAACCCGATCATCCCGGCCCTAAAGCTATACTCCTCTTAAGCGTTTCTCCAGGTCAGCTGGAGACAGTGCTGCCCCCTACCTTTAAACCTGAGAACACCCGAAGATGCCTCCACATCCAGGGAATGCAGACCACCAGACAGAAAGGAAACATTAAGGATCTACCATTCAGTCTTTCCCCTTCTAAGGAGCTCCCCCTACCCCCCGCCCCCGAGAAAAACAAGGAAGGTACAACTCCATACACAATCTCACTGGTTTGTCTGTCCTGGGGGGATCTGCTGATAAACCTGGGATGGCTGCTTGTGACTGGGCGATGCCATGGGTCCCTACAGCCAGAAGGCTATGCCTTAGGAGACTTCCAAACAAAGGTGCCACTTGTGCCCACTCCTCCCTTTTTCCCCAGGATTTCCAGAGGTGCAGGGGACTGAGAGGAGTTTCTCCCACTGCCAAGCTAAATAAATACTGACCATTGGTCCCCAGGCATTAACCCTGACAACCTTTAGTTGGGGCTCCAAGTAAAAAGCAGGGGTTCAGGACTCCTTCCTCACTCACACCTCACTGTCAGCCAGGAAGCAGGCAGTGAGCTTGGTGATTTGAAAATAAAAAGAAACCACTAAAATGGGAGTCCAGAGGCCAGAAAGGGAAGCTCTAACACTCCATGGCAACTACAGGAAGAGTTGTCAATTACAGGCCCCAACAGGAAAAGATGTTCATTGCATCTCCTACAAGAAATCAACTACCCTAGCAGCTCTGCCAATGAGAAACCGTCACCTCCCCGAAATCACTTTTCTCCAATGGACCTTTGTTCAAAACCTATCCCAAATCCCTTTTTCTCCATAAAATACGGTTCCTTTCCTTCATTCTATGGCTTTTGTTATAGTTTGCTTGCCCTGATTTGCAACACTGCTGTTCCCAAATAAACTCATTTTTGCTGATAAAATAACTTTTAAAAAAATTACTGACTTTGGAGACAGAAGGGAGAGATACATTGGTTCGTTGTACCACTCGTTTGATGTCCCAGAGAAGGGATTGAATCCGCAACCTCGGCATTTCGGGATATGCTCTAACCAACTGAGATACCCAGCCAGGTAAAATAACTTTTACTTTTAAGGTCAACAGTGAGTAGGTAGCAACCTTTGTCCTGGATTATTGGGGACTGTCGCTTAAAATGTCCCAAGCTGTTGTCTGAAATTTCATTCTTAGAAATTATCTGAGTCTGTGAGAAGCTAAGTGCAGCATATCTTTGGACGGGCCTGGGAAGAGGAATGCCTGGGATACTGCTTTGGGGAGAAAGGAGATTGAGGTGGGAAGGAGGTCTTTGATCCCAGCCAAAGTCAGGGGTCACAAAGAAACTCCCAGCACCTTGTGGCGCAAGAGCTGCAGGAGCAGGGACACCACTTGTCAGTGCACCCCAGCAGCTGGAGCCCTTCCTCAAGGAATCACTACAAGCAAGAAACAGGAAGTTGCAAACTGGCATAAGGTGAATTTATGTCAGAGTGGAACATCGACCAACTGCCTCCTGCACACTCTGACCAGGGATTAAGCCCACAACCTGGGCAAGTGCCCTGACCAGAAATCGAACCAGCAACCTCTCAGTGCATGGGATGATGTCCAACCGAGCCATACCGTCCAGGGCCATATGATGATTTTAAAAAAGCCTCTGTACAAGAATGATTCTAGAAGCTGAGGCAGAAAAAATGTGAAGCAGTTGCCTCAACCCTGATAGCTACCATGTATCTCTGTCCTTAGAGGTGAGGACACTGGGGCTCAGGGCCAGCACAACTACAGCCACCTCCCCTGGCCCAGTTGTCCATTCACAATCTTCCATCTTCCAAATTCCTTAAAACTCTCTCCTTTCCAAGGATCTAGTTCCAACTGAAGACCCAGGCTGTGCCTGCAGTGACATAGCCAGTATGCAATAGGAGGCAAACTTCAGAACCTGGACCAGATAGAGCGGGAACCACCTGGATAGAGTACAAGGAAAAAGATGGGTGCTCCAGGCTCAGCTAGTAACACAATTCTGCACTCTGGACAAGTCTGTGCTTCTCTGGGCTTCCTTTTCCTGTGTATAAATTGGGAAGCTCCTGCCATTATTCCTGATGTTCTTGTTATAAATTTGAGGTAGTGATGCTTCTTGTGCCTTAATAAGAAATATGGGGGGGGGGGGGGCGCGGGGTTCCAATTGCTTGTTTTGTTTACTATCACTTAGGCTGCAAGACCATAGGACAAGAACCTTTTGTACCTTGTACCACAGCTGCTACTGATAAATGCCATCATTAATGAGAATATTAGGAACATATTGCAGCCACTACTCCTGTGTTTTCCAGACGTTGCTCACCAACCAGGCACCATTTGGCTCCCAGGGGTGAGGCCCGAGATGCAAAGCCAACGAACCAGTCCGTTAGTGATTAAAAGACAAACAAACCACTTAGCTGCTGAGTCCAAACAACTGCATGGAAGACGAACCCATTTATTCATTCAGCAAATGTGTGCTGAGCACCTACAATGTGCCAGGTGCTGTGAATACTGCGAAAGAGTCCAATATGTATCCTCTCCTTACAGAACTTATGGTCCAGTGGACCATGACCATAGGCCCTGGTAGAGGCTAAAACAGTTGTTAGGAATGGTTCCCTTTCCTGAGAAAACAAAAACAGCCATGGCCAGGCTAGATAGTACAGGACCCTTGGCCAATTCCTTCTTTCCCCAGGAAGCTTTGATGGCAGAGCCCAGACATCAGGAGTCAGGGTAAGGGGCTTAGGAGACACATCATCTCTCATTATGAGCGCCTGGTCAGTGTTACCCATGTGACAGATTAGCAGACCTGAGATCAGAGTTAAGGCTAAGACCAGACTGGCAGGACATCTCCAAAAAAGGAAAGGGGGAAAAAGTCTGGGTAATAAACCAGAATCCGTAGGGGACCAGAAGTGGGGGGACTACATGGGATCTCACAGATGGGAACATCTGGAAAGGCAGTTCGTGTGTCTGGGAGGAGACAGACTTGAGGGAACGGAGTGTGCTTGCACACGAGCTGGGCCCGTTGGAGGAGGCAACATGGCTGTGGTGCAAATAAGGCATTTAACCTCTCTGGCTCAGATGAACAGTGGCCTCTTTTCTACTGAGAGGTCATTGTCCCAAAGATTACCATGGTAGAGTGGCTAAAGGCACTGTGGGCAGCACTCATTGGTGGCAGTCTTGCCTTTAGGGTACCTGGGTTACAGTTCCAGAGTTACTGCTCCAAGTGTTGGAGGGTCTGAAACCAGGCTCCCTTCCTCCTAAACCAGGGCCTGTGGGTGTGGAAAGAGCTTGGATTTGGGGTTAAGAGCCCTACCTAGTACAAAACCAACTCTCGTGGTATCTCTCAGAGCCTTAGTTTCTTGATTTGTAAAACATGAATTCAAGTCCCTACAAGGTTATCATGAAGAATAGCTAAGTTCTTACTTAGCACAAGTTCTAGCACACAATTAAGTGTACAAGAAATAGCAGTGGGCATAGTAGTGACTCTTAGGTCTGTTTTGACCACTGATGTCATGATCAGCTAAGTGGGTCCCATGTCATTTGTCACTAATAACTACCATTTAACTACCAAAGTTTGTAAATTACTTACAGCAATTATATCAGGTGTGCATATAACTTACTATATAATTTAGGGTCAGCCACTTGGCCTCTCTGAACCTGTCCTCATTACTAGCATAGGAGTAATATCACCTCATAGCCAAAGACTGAGAATACAAAAATGAACAAGACACAAGTATGGAATATTCAATCAAGAAAGGACATTTCAGGAATCTGTGCAGCCAAAAAACTCTTTCTCTCCTACCCTCTCACTCTTTTCTTGCTTAAGCCAGTCTGCTGCTGCCTGGAATACACTTGCTTTCAGTCCCTTCTGTTAAGTCTTCATTTCTATCAAAATTGATTTCAAGTATCACCTCTTTCCTGCTGTCTTTCTCCTACTGCTGCCAGGCACTAAACTCTAAAGCTGGGCAGATAAAAAGACGTACCAGGAGATGGCAAAGCTGTTTGTGTGCCTGCCTTCTACCTCCAGCTTGAGATTTGAGCAGGCTGGGGTCAGGTATCAGCCATTCCTATTGGGCTTCCATCCAGTAGATGACCCTTAGAGCAGTTTCCAGTTACCAATCCCAGGTAGGTTATTTTGCTTTAATATTCCAGACAAGAACAGGGGTTCAGCCAATGACCATTTAGGCAAACAGGGAGCCCAACTTTCCACCCACCTTTCTGTGATTTCATTCATGAGGCCTTTTATAAACTGTGACTTTAGGAAAGACACTTAATTTAACCTCTGAGTTTCCATTCTCATCTATAAAATTAGGATATATAATATACTAAGCTTGTTGTGAGAATAAAGAAAATCAACTACAAAGCCCCTAGCAGCCTGTAGGTGCTCAATAAATAATAGTTCCCCAAGCAGCACTGGATCAGCCCAAAGTGGAAATGGGACAAAAAAGAAAATATGAATTGGGACACAAAAACTAAGGTAGAGGAAATAAATACAAACAGGAATTACAATAAATGTAAAGGGTTAAATTCAGCTACTAAATGAATCTTAGATTGGGTTAAAACCAGGCTGTTTAGAAGAGACAATATAGTTCTCTTCACTTTACCCATCCTTCCAATCCCAAAGGTTTGCATGCAGCCTTTATAACTCCACACTGCAGACAACCCCATGTCTTTTTTCCCCCCATCACCATTTATCCTCCCTATACCCTCTTCTACCTCCACCCCTTACCCCAAACCCCATGTCTTCATCAGCATACAACTATTATCCCTTGCTCATGGCATACATTAACAGTGGATTATCTACACTAATAAAAGACAAAGATGCTAATTGACTGTACCTTTGCTATGCCCTAAGCCATGCCCACCAGCCAATCAGAGCAACTATATGAAAATTAACCCAACCAAGATGGCGGCCGGCAGCCACAGAGCTGGAGCAAGCAGGAGGCTTGGTTGCCTGGGCGATGGAGGAAGCCAAGCTTCCTGCCAGCCCTGAGCCGGCTATGGCCTCCACTCATGGCAACAAAGTTTGAATTATAGAAGACAAATAAATCCCAGATGCCTGCTTCCAGCCAGCCTCCACTGGGAGCTTGGGTGGCTGGGAGCTGTGGCCAGCCTGCAAACAGCCATCAGCCCCTCACCCAGGCTGGCCACACCCTCATGGGGTGAGGGTCCCTGCTGGGGGGCTTAGCCAGCCTGAAAACGGCCCTCAGCCCCTCACCCAGACTGGCCAGGCACACCCAGCAGGAGCCCCCACCCTGAAGGGGCTGTGGCCAGCCTGCAAACAGCCATCAGCCCCTCACCCAGGCTGGCTAGGCACTCCTATATAACAAAAGGGTAATATGCAAATTGACCCTAACAGCAGAACGACTGGGAATGACTGGTCACTATGACACACACTGACCACCAGGGGGCAGACGCTCAATGCAGGAGCTGCCCCCTGGTGGTCAGTGCACTCCCACAGGGGGAGCTTTGCTCAGCCACAAGTCAGGCTGACAGCTGCCAGTACAGCAGTGGTGGTGGGAGCCTCTTCCGCCTCCTCAGCAGCGCTAAGGATGTCCAACTGCAGCTTAGGCCCGTTCCCTGCTGGCAAGTGGACATCCCCCAAGGGCTCCTGGGCTGCCAGAGGGATGTCTGACTGCCAGCTTAGGCCCAATCCCCCCAGGGAGCCAGCCTAAACCAGCAGGTGGTCATCCCCCAAGGGGTCCCAGACTGTGAGAGGGTACAGGCCGGGCTGAGGGACTCCCCCCGAGTGCACAAATTTTTGTGCACCGGGCCTCTAGCCCTATATAATAAAAGCCTAATATGCTGAGTCTGGTTGTCCGGTTGTGTGTTCAACCAATCAAAGCATAATATGCTAATGATATGCTAAGGCTGCTCCACAGCTTGCTATGATGTTCACTCACCACCAGGGGGCAGACACTGACCAGGTTAGCTTGCTAAGCTCCTGATCGAGATGGGCCGGACACCCCCTGGAGCCCTCTCGCGGTCCCTCTCTGGCTGGCCAACCTCCCACATCCCTCCCCAGCTCTGATTGTGCACAGGTGGGGTCCCTCGGCCTGGCCTGTGCCTTCTCGCAATCCAGAACCCTTTGGGGAATGTCAGAGAGCCAAGCCAAGGGACCCCACTGTTGCACGAATTCGTGCACCGGGCCTATAGTCTACATAATAAAGGCTCAAAATTATTTTAGGCACCAAAATTTTTATTTACCTTCTTGCTCTAACATTATATAAACATAAACAAAATTTATTTTTTTGACCTAGGATTGTGATAAGGAACCATTACAAAGTGGTGGCAGAGCTATGCCTGCTTTTAAGATTCTCTGGCCCCTCTCAACCTCTGGCTGTCACTTCTCTTGTCCTTTCTTGGCTGTCCAATAACTGTATTTTATAACCCCTGTAAAATAGGGACTGAAAGTACCAACCTCATTGTTCTGAGGTGTAAGAGAATGCCCAGCACTAAGCCAGGCTCTCAGGAGCATTCGAACTCCAGCAGTTCCTCCCCGCCTATTGATATAGCTTCTTCTCATTTGTCATGGGCTGAGGAACAGTGAACCTGTGAATCAAAAGTATAGACACAACATCCATAGGGCAGGTGAGGGCTTAGATAGTAAAGTGCACAGGTGTTATCAACATCACTTCCAACTTCCAGCCTAAGGAAGGACTGGCTGAGTGAGCAGTTCTAAAACCCCTGAGCTCATGGTTCCCTGTGGGTATCTCCTATGTATCTCCACTGTGACCATAGTTGAGGAGGGGCTTCTCAATTCCCTCTCCCACACAAGGAACAGTATGAGGGACATAGTGGAGGCCAAAGACGGAGTAACCAGCCCCAGGGAGTCGATGGGGGACATTAACAAATCACTCTCAAAACTGGTGCCATTTGCTCTTGAGGAGAAGAGGTGGGACATGGGCAAGGACAGCAGCTAGAAGGCAAAAGGGCAGGTCTGGTTCTCAGTACCGATAGTGATCGGCCTTGAAGGGGCCATCACGGGGCAGGCCCAGGTACTGGGACTGCTTCTCAGTCAGCTTGGTCAGTTTCACATTCAGCTTTCGCAGGTGGGCTTCAGCTACTGCTTCATCCAACTGGGGAGAAACACAGGAAGACGTGGAGTCAGTACCATGCTCTGGAACCTCTTACCTGCATCCAGCTGCCAATGGAGGCAAGAACTGTTGTGTTGAGGTACCTGCCATGCGTGACACATATTACCTCATCCTATCTTCGGTCAGGCTCAGTGGATGTGCTGTTTTTGACTGCCCACTCCCCTTCCTCAAGAGGGAACCGTGTGATACATCCTCCCCTCCAAGTAACCTGGTGGGACCATCAATTACATCTCCTTTCCCACCTTCCACCAACCCAAGTAGCTAACCAAAATGCTTCTCTGGAATATATCTAGGGACAGAACATTTTCCATAACAGGTAGAGACGGGTCTCTCCAATTTCACTGGGATTTCTAAACAGGGAGGGTATCAGTCTCAGTTTGCTAGTGGTAAGTCTATTTGACAAGTGAAGTGAATGTAAAGAAAAAAAAAGAGCCAAAACAGAGAAACACAGAGCTCTAATAATACTGAATCCCTGGGTCCACTGTCTGAATCTTGGACTCCTCCTTTATACAGGGTGGGACAAAAGTATATTTACAGTTGTGAGTACATGAAAAAGAGTTTATTCTTATATTATCATTTATTAATTATTGTATTATTTTTCATTTGGACAACTGTAAATCTACTTTTGCCCCACCCATTACAACCAATAGAGTTTCTTTTTAGATTAAATTGGTTGTGGTTACTTTAAAGTATGTCCTTAAATTCTTTGTCTAGGAATTCATAATACTCCTTTCGGGAGGTGGCACCTAACTGCTCACCCCTTGAGTGACTCACTTCTAATGAATAGAAAAAAGCAGAAGTGATGGTATATGACTTGGAGACTAGGTTCTAAAAGACACTGCAGCTACTTCCTTTGCTCTCCTGGACCAAACTCTGGGGAAAGGCCAGCTGCCATCTCCTGAGGACACTTAGGTAGCCCTATGGAGATTCCAATGTCCTAGGAAATGCGACCTCCTGCCAACAGTGAAGTGGATCTTCCAGCCCCAGTCTAGCCTTCAGATAGGACTGCAACCTCATGAAGGACCTCAAATCAGAAGCATCCCACTAAGGTGCTCTCAAATTCCTGACCCACAAAAACTAAAATAATAAGTGTTTATTGTTTTAAACAATAAGTTTTGGGGTCAAGTTGTTATATAGCAATAGATAACTAACACACCAGTTTAAACAGGGTTTCTACCACTTGCCACCAAAAGGATCCTAATAAAAAATTGCCATCCTCCTTTCACAAATGTAGAAATCAAGGCTCAGAAAGGAGAAATGACTTGCCCAAGGTCACACAGTTAGATATTAATAGAGCTAGGATTTGAACCCAAGTCTATCTGGTTCTAAAACCTCAAAACTTATCTCAAACATCTCAACTTATGGCCTTCAAGGCATCTTTGAAGAGATGGAACAGAAACCAAGGAAGACAGAAGCTAAATAAAGCCAATTTCTAAGTCTGACCAATGCTGAAATGCATAAAGGAGTCTGAAAAGAAGGGCACTTAGAGAAAGGTCAACTCTGAGTGTGTGGTGTCACTTACTCAGCTTTCTGCTCTGGGTAGGGCTTCTCTCTATCCCTAATGCCCCAAGTCCCACCCCATGATGACACAATGGCCTTGGAACTACAGCCCAACCCCTACAACTTTTACATGTCAAAGTGGTTTCATATCCATTGTCTCACTAGAGCCTCACAAATACCCTTAAGGAGGGCAGTATTTACTCTTTTATTTATCAGAAGAAGATACTGGGGAGAGGCAGGCAAGGCATTAGCAGAGCCCAGCCCCAAGTCCATGTTAATTCTGGAAGCAGAATGGAGGTCTCTCTCTCAGAGTACACAATGACTACTCCCTATACTTGGCCTGGCCTAACCCGAATACACTTCTTCCTTCTCCCTTAACCCACACCCAGAAGGCAGTGCATCATCATGCTTAACTTTGACAGACAGTAGAGCTGGGTTCTACTCCTGGCCCAGTACTTGACAATTGTGAGAACAAGTCAATCTCTGAACCTTAGTGTCCTCATTTGTAGGATGGATCTCTCATGGCTATCACAAAGATCAATGCTAGAGTTCTTGGTGCAAGTAGATACCTTAATAAATGGTGGCTGCTCTCTGTCATTGTCTATACATTATATGTGAGACCTGAAGCCAAGGATGTCTTGTCCCCCGTCCATGTCTTGGCCATAATAAAGGAGGTAAGGAAGGGGCCATGTGCTGGGGTAGGAGATGAGATCTTTGACTTTTTAATTCCAACCCTGACCTCATTTTAAGGCCTGTTCAATTTCTCACCATTAATCATATTTATTCCAACTGGGATCAGATGGAGGTCAAATCAGACTTTTTAAGCCCCATAACAAGGCTGGGGACCTGGCAGGCTGCATAGAACAGGATAGCTCTCAAGGCCCTTATGGGTAAAACATCTGGTCCAAGGGAGGTACCCAAGGAAGACTAGGTGGAAAGGAGGTGGCTGGCTCGGGGCAGATGCTCTGGGGGCAAATGCCTGAGGCCTCGAGAGGGCACCCAGGCTTCTTCCTACTTCACTTGGCAGAACCAGCCTTTCAATGGGTGGAGGAGTGGTATGAAGACTTCATCAAAGCTTCCTCATTATCAAATGCTAGACGAGCAAGAGTTACTCTTACTATTTAGCTGTTAGGGAAACTGAGGCCCAGAGAGGCTAAGTGGCAAAGCCAAGTTCAACCATGACACTGGAAAAAAAAGGCTGGGACTAAAACATAGAATTCTGATCCTTGGGGGTATGCAGTGTATAGGGTGTTAGGATAAGCACTGGGTTTGATATGAGAAGACCTCCTTGTCATGGTTACCTTGACCACACTCCCATAGCATGTCAGAGCTATACTCAGTGTTAGTGGTATCATTTCATTCCAAGGCCACAATCCTACAGCCTGCATTTTTGGCTTATACACATGTCTAAGTTGACCCACCTGATTATTTTTAAAAACTGTTAACAAGTTGCCTATATTTAAAAATTGAGTATTTCATACGAAGATTTTAATATCTGGCTTCTCTTGAAATGTCAGGAGCCCTGGTCCAATGGGCCTGTGTTCCAGGTTAATGACAGCTGACCCCTTCACTGGGCATGTACTCTTCTGTTAGTCTCCACCCAGCCCAATTCACTCATTTACCTGCCAATCCCTAAGGGCATATGGGTTTGTGACCCCTGATCTAAGGAAATCCTCACAATCCTTAAAGGAGGTAGTATTAACTTCATTTTACAGAGGAGGAAATAGAAGCACAAAGAAGTTAAGTAACTTGCCCCAGTTATACAGCTGCTAAGTGGTAAGGCTTAGATTCAAACCTGGGTGGGTCTCACTATAAAGCCCATGCTCTTCTCATCACCCAGTACAGAATGGGAGTCATTCTCTACTTTGGGCCTGAGTTCCCTCCTCTGCTAAATGAAGAAAATGCTTTCTGCCCTGTGGACCTCTCAGGTGAACTCTGGAAAGTCTTGTGTGAGGAGCCCAGGGTTGGATATATGACCCTTGGCCTGGGTTGGAGGTGGGTACCCACCTTCTTGGGCAGGAAGTGAACCCCAACGGGGTACTTGTCTGGATGGGTCCACAGTTCAATCTGCGCCAGCACCTGGTTGGTGAAGGAGTTGCTCATCACGAAGCTGGGGTGACCCATCGCACAGCCCAGGTTGACCAGCCGGCCCTCGGCCAGAATGATGATTCTGCGCCCGTTCTTCAACCGGTAGCGATCCACCTGCAAGTGGGCAGAGTACTAGTGAGGGCTGGTAATGCTCCTAATGTCCACCCTTGCCTCATCCTACCCCCTTGCCCAGCAGGCCTACCTGCCTCCAACAGCACCTGTGAAGGGCCTAGGTACCCTAGGACAACCTCTAGCACAAGCCGTGACACACTCAATTAATAATAACAGACAATATTTATCAAGCAGCTCTGAGCTACAGACCTTACAGATCTGCTGTGAGTATTTAATGAACTGACACATGTAAAGCACTTGACACATGGCTTGGCACATAGTAAGTACTCGGTAAGTATTAGGTAATGTTGCTATTGTTAATATTATTTCTCTTATTGGCATGTGCCCTGAACTAAGAGCATACACATAACTATATGTATATATACATGCGACTAATAACAACCCTATGATTTAAGTACTACTATTATCCCCATTCCACAGATAAAGAAACTAAAGTTTAAAGGGTTAAATTGTCCAGAGGCCACACTAACAAGTAGCTGCAATTTGAGCCCGGGCAGTCTGAGGACAGACCCCATGTTCTTAATCACCATACTCAGTAAAAGCTGAATGTAGTGGTGCTAAACCTTGGCTGCACATCAGAATCATCTTGGGATCTTTGAAAAATGGGATGCCTTGTCCTAACTCCGAGATGCTGATTTAGGTAGCCCTGAAACCAGGCCCCCTTCTTCCCATCCTGTTGCCCAGGTTGCCAGAGCTTCCTCATCTGCCCTCCCTTGGGCAGCCCATGAGCATGCCCCCCCTCGGCCCTCCATCTGCCCACCCTGCTGGAAGGGCTGGGGCTCCGCACCTGGGGCTTGATGTTCACTTTCTCCACAGCGTTATCATTCAGCCACTTGACATCAATCTCCACGTCAAAGTGTCCAATGTTACATACGATGGCATCATCCTTCATCTGCTCAAAGTGCCTATGGGAAGCCCAAATCCATGGGAGACCATCAGGAACAAAGAGCAGCCCCAACCCAGCCCCTTCTCTCACTCCCCGGGATCCCTACCTGCCAAGGATGATGTCAATACAGCCTGTGGTGGTGACAAATATGTTGCCCTCCTGACAAGCCTCGTCCATGGTAGTCACCTCATAGCCTGTGCAGACAGTGGCCATGGGTCATCCAGGGTGACCTTGCCTTTCCTCTGGCCCCAGTGACTGACAGCCAACCCTCGCCCTATCGTACCCTCCATGGCAGCCTGCAGTGCATTGATGGGGTCAATCTCGGTGATGATGACTCGGGCCCCAAAACCCTTCAGGGCCTGGGCACAACCCTTGCCCACGTCGCCATATCCCGCTACCACAGCCACCTTGCCCGCAATCATCACGTCTGTGGCCCGCTTGATGCCATCTATGAGGGACTCCCGGCAGCCATAGAGGTTGTCAAATTTGCTCTGAAAGGAGAGGGGGTATGGGGGCAATGGAAGCAAGCAAGGCCCTATGGCCTCAGACCCTCTCTCAGCATCTTGGCCTGATGGACCTTGGGCTGATCATCTATGACTCTCCTCCACCAGCTAATGCCCTCATATGCCTCTCACCCTGCTTTCTGCCCTGTGGAATAACCTGTGACAGCCCTAAGACCGTGCTAGCCTTTCTCTGCTGGTCCAGAAGGCTTCTCCAGGATCAGTTACTAAAAGAGATTGCCCAAAGAATCTGCTTCACTTTAAAGCTCTTGATGCCCAGCTCTCACTGTATAGTTCTTCACCTCTTTAATACACTAATTACCCTCAGTCTGCAATCTCCTTCCTCCCCTCAAATGAGGCCTTCAAGTCCCTAGCCTGCAGCCTTCCCAGGGGTCCTTCCTCAGGGGCCTACTCCCAAGCTGCACTGGGAGCCAACAACTGGAACTGTCATTGCCCCAAGGCTCACCTTTGTGACGGAGTCATTGACGTTGATGGCAGGAACCTTCAGGATCCCGTTGGCCATCATCTTGTACAGGTTGTGGACCCCTGTTGTGGTCTCCTCGGAGATGCCTCGGATGCCTGAACATGAAAGGAAGGGGTAAGCCTCAGGCCAGGAAGGGGTTACCTAAGGGATTGGCTGGGGGGGTGAGGGTGGCTCTGGAATGAAGCCTCAAGAGCCGATTACATGAACTCACTCAAATTCCTCATCTTTGCCCCCCCACAAACCACTCCTCTTTCTGGATTCACATCTCTGACTGATAACACAGTCCACCCAATCATCCAGGCCAGCAAGAGGGAGGAGTCACCACCACTACCAGGCCACTCCATTCCCCTACTACTCTCCATTCCACTGCCACTGTCCTAGTCCCTACCACCATCACTCACCTGACCTCCCAGCCACAACCCATCCTCTACACAGCAGGCATGTACGTTTTCAGAGAAATCTTTTCAAAACCCTCCAATTATTTCCATTTGCTCTCAGGATCAAGCTAAATTCTTTTATCTTAACCTATTAATACTCATACATCTGGCCTTTACTAGAGCTCTAGCCACTCCTGTAATACTCCCTCTCCCAGGGAAGGAAGCTACCAACCAGGTTGGCTTCTTTCTGTTTTCTGAAGAGTCAGCCCTTTCCTCCCTCACCCCACTTTCCTCTTTACCCTGCTTAAAAAATCTGACTCATTCACAGACCTGGCTTATGCTTGCTCTTGGACCATCATCTCAGCCAGACCGCCCCCAGCCCCTCAGCCACCCTGGCAGAAGTCAGGTCAGGCCCCAGCACGCCTGTAGAAACCTGCCGTCCTCCCATCTTCCACAGAATCTGCTGCTTGAGGTGCTGGAAATCCTATCAGCCTGCAGCATTCACATAGGCAAGCACCAAGCCCACCCACTCTACTCACCTGACAAGAGCTGTGGATACTTGGTGTGGATAAGGTTGGTGAGATCACCACCATCATCCAGAATCATGTTGAGAGGCCCATCCTTGAAGTACAGAGTCTGCTCAATGCACCACAGGTACTCCTCATCTGTTTCACCCTTCCAGGCATACACTGGAGGGTGAATGGCACATCAGTGTCTGTTTCCCCATTAGAACCCACTCCAGGAAACTACCTGAGCAGAGCCAAACTATCTCCTTCCTAATTCCCATGCCCAGCCCCTCTGAGAACTCAGCGGTAATAAGAACACAACTTGGGGTCACAGAGATCTGAGTTCAAATCCTGACTCTGCACTTGCCAGCTGTGTGACTTTGGGCAAATCACTTCACTTCTCTGAGCCTGTTTCCTCATCTGTAAATGGATTAAGTAAGCTGGAGGCCAGATACAGGTAACTGGGATGAATTATTTACTTTCCTACTCTCTTCTGTGTAGACCCCAAGGATAGGGGCATCAACCCCTAATGACCAGAACCCCACCAAAAGTGCTGGGACGAGGTGCTGCAGAGACAGGGAGCCATATTTATGTGGACCCACAAGGCAAGATCCAAGAATTGTTCTGCACTAAAAGGACTTGAGGGCCCAACAGTCTCGATGGATGGTCTCAGGCAAAGTCTGGCCAAAAAATTACTAATAGCAGTTATTATGTATATAGTGCTTTTTCTGTGCCAGACATTAGCACAAGTCCAGGCTCCTCCCATCAGATTATATGACTGGGACACATATGTGGGGCTCTCATGAACCACCTATGAGAAAAGACCACTGGCCAAGCAGGGCAGGCTGCCTCTGTCTATCTGAGGCAGACAATGGTCCTGAAGACAAAGAATTTCCCAGAAAAGGGGCACAAAGCCCAACCATGGCTGAGCAATGGGAGACATGTCTATCCAGCCCTGGTCAGTCGCTGGAGGGAGCCTCCTGACCCTTTCCCCTGCACCTGAGGCTAGTGAGGACTCATGAATGTCCTACTGAATCACCATCAGAGCTAACCACTCCCCTCCACAGGCGGAGGCTGACATGCCATTTCGCCAGCAGCTCATGAAAGCTCTTCCTCTTATTTTTGGTCCTTCCACAGACCCTAGGCAATGACCCTCTAGAGCTCCTTTTCTGACCAGTATTCCTCCCGATTCTTTTTGGAAACAGACCCACATCCACCCTTTTTTAAAAAATGTTTTTAATGATTTTGAGAGAGAGAGGGAAGAAGAGGGAGAGATAGAAACATCGATCAGCTGCCTCCTACACTTCCCCCACTGGGGACCAAGCCTGCAACCCAGGCATGTGCTCTGACTGGGAATCAAACTAGTGACCTCTTGGTGCATGGGTTGATGCTCAACCACTGAGCTATATTGGCCGGGCCCTACATCCTTTCTCTTTTCCTCCACATCCTTTTTTTAAGGAACTTCCCCTCTTCTATACCAAGTGGTTCCCAAACACAAGATCCTGCCCTTGATCACAAGACAAGTTGGGACACTAAGTACCTCCCATAGAATTATAGAGAATAAAACAGCTCTTTCCTATGGGACATTAGGCTAGGACTGTGTGACCATGACTCCCCTCCCCAGCCGCAGGGAATTCTGTCACTGTAGGAGCCAGGAAGCGAACACGGAGAAGCAAGAGCCCCTTCATGCATTCCCACATCCCCCAGCAGCAAGCAGGACTCACCCGGAATGCCGGCCTTGGCAATGGCAGCTGCTGCATGATCCTGGGTGGAGAAGATGTTGCAGCTGGACCACTGCACCTAGAAGAGCCAGTAAGACATGGCTATGTGGTCACAGTAACACCAGGGTCATTGGACAGGGATAAGGAAAAGCCCTGGTGCTAAAAGTGAGAAGCTTACTGTATGATCTAGGCCCAGCCAGCTCTGAGACCACAGAGTGGTGGACCTGGTAAGTGAATAGGAGCCAGAGCAGTGACAAGACCTAACTTACGTTTTAAAACAGCACTCTGGTGCTATGTGGAAGAGAAAGGGCTCCACAAGGAAGCAAGGAGAGGAGTGAAAAAGCTGTTGTTAAGAGGTCAGGCAAGAGATTTAACAGTAGCAGTGGAGGTGATAATAGGTATCTTTTGAAGGCTGAGCTGAACCGATTTGCTGTAGAATTAGTTGTTGGAGTGAGAGACGAAGTGGAGTCAGGGATGACCCCAGGTTCTTGAATTCCCATTTGCTTATGTGAGGAAGACTGCAGAAAGGGGTGAGGGAGGGGCGCACAAGAAATCATGAGTTTGTTTGGATATGTTGAGGTTGTTATGTCTATTAGCTCTCCAAGTGGAGACGCACACAGCTGCTGAATATACAAATCTCAAGGTGCGGGGTGGGAGTGGAGGAAAATCTAGGCTGGTACAGTTATCTGAGTCATCACCATGTAGATCAGTGGTTCTCAACCTGTGGGTCATGACTCCTTTGGCGGTCGAACAATTCTTTCACAGAGGTCGCCTAAGACCATCCTGCATATCAGATATTTACATTACGATTCATAACAGTAGCAACATTACAGTTATGAAGTAGCAACAAAAATAATTTTATAGTTGTGACACAACATGAGGAACTGTATTTAAAGGGCCAGAAGGTTGAGAACCACTGATGTAGATAGTACTTAAAGCTCTAAAATCAGAGTGTGAATGTTTAAAAGAAAAAAGTACAAGGACTGAGTCTAATGTAATCTGTTGGTTTTGGCTGCTCTCCTGCCCTCTTTTGGAGAAGCATTATCTTGTTCCAAGACTCCTAAAGAGGTTAGAAGAGCTATCAATCAGGTACACATGACCCAGGCTGAACCAATCAGAGCACATCATCCTTCTGGCAGCCATGATTGGCCCAGGGCAGGCACATGACCCTAGGAGGGCCAATGAGAGCCAGTCCTTCCATGAATCAGTTGGACACTGGAGTTGAATTTTTCTAGCAGAGCTCCTTAGTCAGGAGGATGTGAATTGAGGGCAGTTTAATGCTATCTTCCCAGTCAGAAAAAAAATTTGCACACCAGTCACCACAAAAGTGATGGCACTGTGACAAGGCTGGCGCCCCAGCTGGACATGAGGGGGCACCACACTGGATTTCCCACTTCACACAGAATAGCTGCAGAGCTCACCTCAGCACCCAGGGCAACAAGGGTCTCAATGAGGACGGCTGTCTCGACGGTCATGTGCAGGCAGCCGGCGATGCGGGCACCCTTCAGTGGCTTGGAAGCTGAGTACATCTCCCGCATGCGCATCAGGCCCGGCATCTCGTTCTCCGCAATGTCCAGGGCCTTGCGTCCCCAGGAGGCCAGGCTGATGTCAGCTGCAGAGAGAGGATGGATGGGAGTTCCATGAGCGGCTCATCCCACCAGCCAGGAAGCATGCCACTGGTCACTCATCCACGTGTGGACTTGAAACATTAGTCTGAGCAATCTGGTCACTGACTCTGTCACTCATTCAACAAGAATTTATGGAGCTGAGGCAGTCAAAACAGAAAGGCATGGTCCCTGCCTAACCTCAACTTATAATCTGTGGGAAAGTATATTTAATCAAAGAATCACACAAGTATGTATGTGTATGTATGTGTGTGTGTGTGTATATATATATATGTGTGTGTATATATATGTGTGTGTGTGTGTGTGTGTGTGTGTGTGTGTGTGTGTATATATATATATATATATATATGCAGGTAATATGCAAATTAGGCCGGGACACCGTAACAGGGCACGACCAGACAGGAGGAGGTTGCACACGCAGGTGAGGCCTAGAGCAGAGACAGACACAGGGGGGCCTGCCGCACCAGCTTGGGCAGCCCTGGAGCGGACACAGGCAGGGGGGCAGGAGGGGCCTGGGACGGACGTCAGGCACGGGTCCCAGCCGCCTGGTTCCCAGCCGCCCGTGGCGTGGATCCAGCCTAACTTCTGCAGCGGCCCGTGGAGCGCCTCCTCACGCAATTTCAATCGCATGCTGGGCCTCTAGTGTGTAAATAACACAGGGAAGTGCCCCTTGAAAAATAGCTGTCAGCCTATATATATGTATATATACTTCCCACTACCTTTTTTGCTGCCACCTACCAACTTTTTCATTCCCTAAGATGTTAGCTCCTGGTTGACGGTCCATCTTCCAAGTCATCACTCTTGCTGACTTCATACTCAAATGATACTACCTAACACCTTGCATTTGACACAGTTCTTTGATTTTCCTTAAGATATGAAAATGCTTTTTCCCCACTCCTGATGTTTCCACATGGAGAGAATTCATCTGTGTGACACTCTTGGCTCCTTTCTGCCCCAGGGGAGGTGGAGTGACTTGTCTGATTAGTAAACTTGAGAGGAATAAATTGGGCATGTACAGTTCAGCTCTCCCTTTTTTTTAAATACTTTTTTAAAAAGATTTTTATTGATATTTACAGAGAGAGAAAGGGACGGGGAGAGAAACTGATGTGAGAGAGAAACATTGGTTGGCTGCCTCCTGCACGCCCCGTATCGGGGATGTGCACTGACTGTGAGTCAAACTGGCAACCTTTCGGTACACAGGAAGATGCCCAACTAACTAAGCCATACTAACCAGGGCTCAGCTCTCCCTTCTTTTGCAAGCAAGCAGGAGCCCCCTTGCTTGCAGGAAGCATTTCTTCCACACACAGACCTATCCAGGCCCACCTTGCCTGTAACAGATATGTAACTGAATTTGGGGGTTCAGTTAGCAGGTACGCATGAACCTCCTTGTTCTTCAATGCTTATCTACATCCTCTGGCTTCAATGTTAGTAATGAAAGTTGTATTTTGGCTTCTATCTGCCACCCCAAATGTCTCAAATTTGTCCAAATTCTCAGGCAGGAAAAAAGAATACTATTCTGAGCCCTCTCACTATCTCAATATTCTTCTAATAATCTCACCCTCCCTACCCGCGCCATAGTAGCCCATTCCGAAGGTCAGTCCCTTCCCTTGTAAAAGTTATCTGTCATGCTTATAAATCTCTCCTGGAAAATCAGATTCAATAGATCTAGGATGGGGCCTGGGACTGCTGGTGATTATTATCTTTAGGGAAGCTTAGATCCTGTCAATTACCCAAGGGCAGTGGTCAGCAAACTGCGGCTCGGCAAACCGAGCCGCGGTTTGCTGACCGCGGCCCAAGGGGGTAATAACAAATAATAAAACTAAGTCAGTCTGCTTCCTGCTGTACAATTCAAAGATGAAATATTCCTCCTCCATGGGAGGGACTACTTCTACTGGGCCTCAACACACACACCCTCCCCCTGCCCACCCTGCCCACCTTGGCCGCCCATCACCAATGATACTCCTCCCTAGAATATTGATGACTCTGACTATGTCCCATCTTTCCAATCTTCTCCCTCTACAGCCCCAACGCTAGTAAAGCCACGGCCAGTCAGGTCTGAACCTCTAATGCTACCAGTTTCCACTGCCCCTCATAGTTTGCCTTCATGTTCTCAATTTCTTCCTCCCACAGTTTAAGATTTTGCTGTCCCTTCTACCCTTCTGTCCTCTGATAACTCATGGCAAAACTCCCACCATAGTTAAACCCATGTCCTTGAGACTTCACTATTGCATGGATACTGCTCTTCTCAAGGTCTCTCAAGACCAGCCTGATTCCCACATCTAATAGTCAATTATCTACGTTCATGTTTCTCCCTGCAGCACTGATCCCACTAATTACTCCTTCCTTCTGAAACCCTTTCTTTGTTTGGCTTCTATAACTGTCCAGTGTTTTTCCTCCTACTTTTCTGGCTCCTCTTCCTTTAAGTGACTAATGTTGGAAGCCCTCAGGGTTCCATCTTCTCCCTTTTCCTTTAAATACCGTCTCTACAGCAGTGACTCCCACGTATTTATCTCCAGCCCAACTTCTCCCCTGATTAGGAGACTCATATAATCCAATTGCCTACTGAATATCTCCACTTAGATGCACAATCAGATCTATTATGTGTCAAGTTTGAACTCTCATGACTCCGCACCTTCCCCCAATTTTCCCATTTTAGGAAATGAAATACCATTCGATCAGCCACTCCAGACAAAAATCTTCTTGGTTCTTTTCCCCTTTCACCCTTTTCTAATCCATCAGCATATTGTTGGCTCAAAATCACAAATATATATATAAGCAATCCAACCACATCTTACTACCTTGGATCACTGAAGAAGCCTCTTCAGTGGTCTACTATTCTCCCTATAGAAGCCAGAAGATGCTTTATAAAATTTAAGTTATATCACCTCCACTCTTCTGCTAAAGTAAAAAACAAACTTCCAATGGCTTCCCCTTATCTTCTCTATATATAAAAGCCTAATATGCTAAGTGTCTGACCGTTTGACCATTCGCTATGATGCACAATGACCATCAGGGGGCAGATGCTCTGATTGGTAGGTTAGCTTGCTGCTGAGGTCCAGCCGATTGGGACTGGGCAAGCCCTCCCACAGACCCTCCCCAGCCTCTAAAATAGTTCTAATTAATTTCCTTTCAGTGTGCATGATTTTGTGCACCAGGCCTCTAGTCCATTAATAAAATCTTAACTCTTCACATGGCCCGAGGGTGCTACCCACATGACTGCCCACCTTTGTTCTCCTACCTCTCCTCCCCCTTCTCCTCCTCCCTAGCTTCTCAACCACATAGATCTGCTTACTGTTGGTCTTCAGTCTTCAGACAATCTAAACTCATTCCCTCCTCAGGGCTTTAGCCCAAGTTCTCTTAGCCTGCATGGTTCCTCCCCAAGCATCTGATACAGACCTGGAAAACAGTAGGTGCTCAACAAAAACCTGGAAACAGGAAAGAATTTGGTATATCTCTACTGGAGGAATGGAATGCACCAGAATGACTCTAGTAGAGGGAGTAAGATAAGTCAGGATTTTATTCCCAGTAAGGGGACAAGCCTACAGAGTTTTAAGGGCAAGTATCATGACCAGTTTGTCTCTTGAAAAGACCCCTGTGGCCCAGTCAGCATGGCTCAGTGGTTAAGCATCAACCTATGAACCAGGAAGTCACAGTTCAATTCCCAGTCAGGGCACATGCCCAGGTTGTGGGGCGTGCAGGAGGCAGCAGCCAATCAATGATTCTCTCTCATCATTGATGTTTCTCTCTCTCCTTCTCCCTTTCTCTCTGAAATCAATAAAAATATTTTTAAAAAGAAAAGACCCCTTTGATGGCTGCATGTATATGTGGAGCAAGAGACCTAGGCTGTGAGGAGAGTGACCAGAACTGGGGTGGTGGCTGTGGAGAAAGAAGTGGGAGGGACTCCTCACTTATAAAATGGAGACAACAATATATTAAATGTATGCATGTCTGTCCCAACCTCATCCTTGAGTCACCTTTGCATGTCCAGTGCCCAGCAGGGCCTGGCACAGAGAAGGGTTCAGCAAATGTTTACTGACCATATCTGTTGTTAGGACTGAATGAGAGAAGGTCCATGAAAGGAGCTGGCACAAGACAAGGTGGCAAAAAAGAAACAAATCTAAACCCAGTGCAACTTCCAGCATTTACCAATGAGAAAAGGACCCATGTGGAGAGCTGCTTCAGTGTTTGGACAGGTTCAAGCCTCAGACTAATGAGAGGGCACGATCCTCTCGTGGCAAAGCCACGTGCAAGTCCCAGCACAATTATAGTCAAAGGCTATAGTTGTAAGCTTGACCTTATGGTCCAAACCTGTGGTCCCAAGAGGCTGAGTGATGTGGGCTTGATAGAATTCAGGTGCATGTAATTGAGTAAGATTTGAAACCCGCGAGAACATTATAAACATCTTAACCACACCCTTACTTTGCCTCGTGGAATCTGGCTATAAAATAAAGACTCGGCTTGCAGGCAGTGGCACTCCTCTAATCAGAGGGCAGCGTCACACCTAGCCCCAGCTTTTTTCTCTTGTCTGTCTTTTCTAATCCTTCACTGCCCCCCGCCCCCCGCCCCTCAGGTTCACCCATGGCCGCGCTGGCGCAGCACAGACCAAGAAAGGGGTTTGCCGCAGGTTCCACAGTCAATCAGTGGCAGAGGTGGGACTGGTGGCCAGAAAGAGCTAGCGCCAGAGGCCTTTCAAGGCTCCTGACGCCCAGCAGTAATGGACAATGGGTTCTGTCCTATCCTGCTAAGCTCCACCCACTCTATCACCACCTGTCCGTCTAGCTAAAAATAACTCCACTGCCCTCAAGACAGCTGTGCCAGCCCCACAGTTTTCCCTCTACTCCAAAGGCACAGGAAGGTCTGGTGCTCCAACCTCTGAGGCTTTTGGTCCTACAGGAGCTGAGAACTTGAAGTTGCAGGGACACCTCTTGGCCAGGACAAGCCAAGAGGGATAGCAAGACCCTCTCAGAGCCTCACTTTCTTCATCTGTAAAGTAGGAATAATCATCCCCAACCTTGCTGAGTCCTGAGGATTAAAGATGTCATATGGACAAAGGCTAGCACAGTATGCCCTCCTCAATGGGGACTTCCTTCCTCCATCCCATCCAAGCTCCCTCACTTCCAAATGTAGCCTTATCTCCTCCCACAAAACCCAATGCCCTCAACCCTGACCCATCGATTCTCCATAGCATGACAAGCCTCTATTCCAACTCTGCCACTAACGTTACCTTGACTTAACCTTTCTGGGCTTCAGTTTCATCACCATAAAATGGGGACATCTACTCTGGCCATTACTTCATAATCTACTACTGATAAGCTACTACAATTGACCCTTGAACGACACAGGGATTAGGGGCAATGACCCCACTCAAAAATCTATGCAAGCCCAGTGGTGAAGCATTGACCCATGAACCAAGAGGTCACCAGTCCAATTCCAGGTCAGGGCACAGGCCAGGGTTTCGGGCTTGATCCCCAGTAGGGAGCGTGCAGGAGGCAGCTGATGGATGTTTCTCTCTCATCATTGATGTTTCTATCTTTCTATCCCTCTTTCTTCCCCTCTCTAAAAATCAATGAAAACATATTTTTTGAATATTTGCCTTACTGCCCTAGCCGGTTTGGCTCAGTGGATAGAGGGTCAGCCTGCAGACTGAGGGTTCCAGGTTCGATTCCGATCAAGGGCACATGCTTGGGTTCCAGGCTCAATCCCTAGTAGGGGGTGGGCAGGAGGCAGCCAATCAATATTCTCTCCCATCATTGATGTTTCTCTCTCTCCCTCTTCCTCTCTGAAATCAATTTTTAAAAAAGTTTTTTTAAATTTGCCTTCCTAGAAAAAAAAAAAAAGGTGCAATGAACTCTTGTATTTCTCTGCATAATGTAAAGACTTGTGATTTCAGGATGACTGACCTGCTCAGTGACACACAAGTTCTAAATAAAGATTTTGCGTTAAAGTAAAAAACAAAACAAGCCCTGACCAGTTTGGCTCAGTGGATAGAGTGTCAGCCTGCGGACTCAAGGGTCCCAGGTTCGATTCCGGTCAGGGGCATGTACCTTGGTTTCCGGCACATCCCCAGTGGGGGGTGTGCAGGAGGCAGCTGATGGATGTTTCTCTCTCATCGATGTTTCTGGCTCTCTATCCCTCTCCCTTCCTCTCTGTAAAAAATCAATAAATATATTAAAAAAACAAAACAAAACAAAACCCACAATTAATTTTCTTTTTAAATCTGGCCCTGTCCAATGTGACTCGGTTGGGCATCATCCCGTGCACCAAAAGGTCATAGGCTGATTCCCAGTCAGGGCACATGCCCAAGTTACAGGTTCGATCCCTGGTCAGTGTGCATGTGGGAAGCAGGCAATCAATGTCTCTTTCTCTCCCTTCCCTCTCCCTAAAATCAATAACATAAAAATAAATACATAAAAATAAATCTGTCTATAACTTTTGACACCTCCAAAACTCCAATCTTCCTTGGTATCCATAGGGGATTGGTTCCAGGACCCACCCATGAGGATACCAAAATCCATGGATGCTCCAATCCCTCATGTAAAATGGCATAGAACTGCCCTCCCCAGATAGCTCAGTTGGTTAGAGCATCATCCTTATACAGCAAGGTTTTGGGTTCGATCTCTGGTCAGGGTACGTACAAGCAGCAGCCAATGAATGCACAAATCAGTGGAACAACAAATCACTGTTTCTCTCTCCCTAAAAACCAACCAAAATTTTTTTTTTTTTTTGCCATGGACACACACACACACACACACACACACACACCACAGCACAGGTGCCCTCCTTCCAACCAAATTTTTTTAAAAAAATATCTTTTATTGATTTTTTTTTTTAAAATATATTTTATTGATTTTTTACAGAGAGGAAGGGAGAGAGATAGAGAATTAGAAACATCGATCAGCTGCCTCCTGCACATCCCCTACTGGGGATGTGTCCGCAACCCAGGTACATGCCCTTGACCGGAATCGAATCCGGGACCTTTCAGTCCGCAGGCCGACGCTCTATCCACTGAGCCAAACCGGTTCCGGCCAACCAAATTTTTTTTTTTTTTTAATATATTTTATTGATTTTTTTACAGAGAAGGGAGAAGGATAGAGAGCTAGAAACATCGATGAGAGAGATCGATCAGCTGCCTCCTGCACGCCCCCCACTGGGGATGTGCCCGCAACCAAGGTACATGCCCTTGACCGGAATCGAACCTGGGACCCTTCAGTCTGCAGGCCGACGCTCTATCCACTGAGCCAAACCGGTTCGGCCAAGTTTTTTTAACCTTTAAAAAATAAATGGCACAGAACAGTGCATATGGCCTTCCACATAAGCAGATTCAACCAACCACTGATGGAAAATACCGCAGATGTCAAATCTAGAGACATGAAGGACAAACTGTGTATTTATTGAAAAAAGCCACACATAATGGACCCTTGTTGTTCAAAGGTCAACTGTATTTCACAGAATCTCTGCAAATCACTTCCTGTTGGAGCCTCAGCTGCTTTCTCTGTAAACTATAGCGGGATCCAACCCACCTGTGATTGTTCTGTAAACACATGCAAAACATCAGATACACAGCGAGTGCTCCATAAACGTTGATGCCTTTCTCCAGGTTTAATGGTGTCTTGAATTGACTTCAAAAACTGCTAGCCAGCATGAACTGGTTTTTTCCAAGAACATTAGTTGTTCCAAGTGTTCTCTGATATGCAGTGGTGAGAAGGTGTGCTCAGAGGACTACAGTGCATATCCTGCTCCACTTGGTCCCAGCTGTAGGAAGGCAGGTTACCTTTATTTCCTGTGTCTTAGCACACTCATCGTAACATGAGAAAGTAAAAGCCGTGTGAATAAAATGAATTAATCTAGGATAAAGATATAAGATGGTGCCCATCCCCTAGTAAACGCCCAAGATATTTAAACTGTCAGTGTATCATCTTCAATCCATAGGACAGCAAGAAGAACTGTTCTAACCACTCCAAATTTTCTTTGAGATTCTCTGCAGGACTGTTCCTGTTGGCCAGGCGGGTGACCCCAGAAGTTGAGTAACAAGCCCAAAGTCCCCTGTGAATGTACAGCGCCGGCCCTGGATTCGCTCTCCAGGCCTCGCCTCTCACGCCTATTGGGGCTCCAGTTCCCTCGCCTTCCCTGCAGGAAGCTCAGAGAAGGATGGGCACCTGTCCGGGACCACCCAGCTGGCCAAAGGGCCGGCCCAGGCTCGGGAGGCAGGATCTGGACCGCCCCGTGTAGGCGCTGGCAGATGCCAGCAGTCCCAGGCCCCGGCCAGGTGTGCACTTCCCGCCAGCCCCAGCGGGCTCGGGGCGAAACGTGCCGCCGGTTGGAGGCTCGCAGTCCACGCCGCGGTACTGGGCCCCGCGGGGTATGCCGGAACTAGTAGTCCGCGGCCACCCCCGACAACCCGCTCGCCGTCGCGCGAGAACTCCAACCCCCAAGCGGCCTCGCGCGCCCAGGATCGCGCCGAGCCAACGATTCAAGGGGGTCCTTAGCGCCTCGCGTCAGCGCCCCGGCCGTCGCCGGCACAGGCCCCCAAAGAACAAGGAGCAGAAGCGGCCTGCTGCATGTCCTGGAACTCACCGACTTTGTAGGGCAGTTTGTCCGTCATGCTGACGGCAACTCCGTACGGAGTGATGGACACAGGCGAAAGGGGCCGGGCCGCGTACAGGAAACCGGAACGGGGCGGGCAACCACGGGAAGGGATCAGGTCCTCGCGCCGGCGCCTTTAAATATCTCCCCCTTATTTGCATATTCATGATCTCGCTAGGGCTGCGCCATGGGGGCGGGGCCCAGCGCACAGGGGCGGGGCCAGAGTGAACTTGGATCTCTCCAGAGAAGAGGACAGGTTGCATCCATGTGAGTCGGGAATGGAGCTTGGGGAGAGGCCTGAGAGCAAATGAGAGATTGCTCTTTGTCCCGTTAAGCGAGTGAATCGATGTCAAAACCGAGCGGAACTTAAATTCCAACCAGTTCATTTCCCTGTGCCTCAGTTTTCTCATTTGTAAAATGTGCGGAATGATATCTACACACAGATTATAAGTAAAGTTGCAATAGGTCAGTTATCTAGAATCCCAGACCTCCCACCCTGTAATAACCTGACCACTCTCCTGAGTTTAGGTAAGTTTGTATGCATTTTTATACTTTTAATACATATGCAAATCATTAAGTACTTCGTAGAATTCTTTGTGTTTAAGACCTTTTATATGGTACCATACTGTGCTGGCTGAATCCTGCAGATGTGCCTCAGCCTGCATCCTGTCTCACCAATGTGCCCTTGGCTTCCACTTTCCTAACTCTCCTCCCACTGTTCCTTATCCGGTCTTAGCCACTTCCTCCTTCACTAGCGCCTTTAAGTGTTGATGTTCCTTTTTCCTCTTATTCTGCTCCATCTTCCTGGGCCATCTCACCCACACTTACGGCTATTGTGACCACATATATCCAGGTGATTCAAGTATTATGGAATAAAACAGTCTTACCCCAGGAGCCACCTGTTTCCCTTCTTAGTCACATGCCTCTTCTCCCTAACCCTGGAATTATCGTTACAGTGAATTTTTGTCTTAATCATTTATTTGCTTTTCTTTCTTTTTAAAAAAATAGATTTTATTGATTTTTTTACAGAGAGGAAGGGAGAGGGATAGAGAGTTAGAAACATCAATGAGAGAGTAACATCAATCAGCTGCCTCCTGCACACCCCCTACTGGGGATGTGCCCGCAACCAAGGTACATGCCCTTGGCCAGAATCAAACCTGGGACCCTTGAGTCCGCAGGCCAACACTCTATCCACTGAGCCAAACCAGTTAGGGCTATTTGCTTTTCTTAATGGGTCTTGACCATCGGTAAACAATATGTTGTTTAGTTTGACTTTATTGCCTTTTTGTAAATGAAATCACACTGTATATATTCTGCAGCTTGCTTTTCTGTTTCAATATTGCTTTTGAGAGTCATTTGTGTAGATGTTGAAAGCTGTGGTTCATTTATTTTCATTGCTGTATAATCCATTTATTCATTTTATTATTTTTAAATATATACATTTTAAATATGTTTTTTATTTTTAAAAATATTTTTATTGATTTCAGAGAGGAAGGGAGAGAGAGAGAGACAGAAACATCAATGATGAGAGAGAATCAACAATCAGCTGCCTTCTGCACGCCCCCTACTGGGGATTGAGCCCCAAATCCAGGCATGTGCCCTTGACCGGAATCGAACCTGGGACCCTTCAGTCCACAGGATGACTCTCTATCCACTGAGCCAAACCAGCTAGGGCTATTCATTTTTTTATTGATAGACTTTGAGTTGTTCATGTCTGCCCATTTAAAAATAGGTGGTTTGAGCCCTGGCTGGGTAGCTTAGTTGGTTAGAGTGTCGTCCTAATACACACCTAGGTTGCAGGTTTGTACCCTGGTCAGGGCACATACAAGAATCAACAAATGAATACATAAATAAGTGGAACAACAAATCGATGTCTCTCTCTCTTTCTCTCTCTCATTTTCTCTCTCCCTTCCTCTCGTTCTAAAATAAATTTTTTTAATTTTTTAAAAATTAAAAATAGGTCATTTGCTTTTTCTTTTCAGTTAATAGGAATTCTTTATGTGTTCTGGATACTATCCCTTGCTAATTATGTGTGCTGCAAATATATTCCCCAGGTTTGTGGTTTGTCTTCTCACCCTTTCTATGTCATTGTTCTTTTTCTTTTTAATTTATGTTTTTATTATTATTTTAGAGAGAGAGAGAAAGGGAGAGAGAGAAACATCAATTAATTGTTTCACTTATTGAACTAACTAGAACTTCCAATACTATCTATCTATATATCTATATCTATATCTATCTATCTATCTATCTATATATATATATATATATATATATATACTAGGGGCCCGATGCACGAAATTCGTGCGCTGGGTGGGGGGGGGGGGGAGTGTCCCTCAGCCCAGCCTGCCCCCTCTCACATACTGGGAGCTCTCAGGCGTTGACCCCTATCACCCTCCAATCGCAGGATCGGCCCCTTGCCCAGGCCTGACGCCTCTGACAGAGGCGTCAGGCCTGGGCAGGGGACCCTCATTTCCCCCCATCACTGGTTCTGCCCCCAGCCCCCTCCGATTGCTGGCTCTGCCCCTTGCCCAGGCCTGATGCCTCGGCCAGAGGCGTAGACCCCCATCACCCTCCGATCGCCTGATTGGCCCCTTGCCCAGGCCTGACGCCTCCGCCAGAGGTGTCAAGCTTGGACAGGGGACCCCCATCTCCCCCCATCACTGGCTCTGGCCCCCGCCCAGGCCTGAGGCCTCTGGCCCAGGAATCATGCCTGGGCAGGGGACCCCCATCTCCTTCTGATCGCTTGCTCCACCCCCCACCCAAGCCTGACGCCTCTGACCCAGGCTTCAGGCCTGGGCAAGGGGACCATCATATCCCCCCAATCCCCGGCTCCGCCCCCCACCCAGTCCTGATGCCTCCGCCAGAGGAGTTGACCCCCATCACCCTCCGATCACCAATCACCGGATCGGCCCCTTGACCAGGCCTGAGGCCTCCGGCAGAGGTGTCAGGCCTGGGCAGGGGACCCCCAGCTCCCCGCGGTTGCAGGCTCCGCCCCTGCCCAGGCCTAACGCCTCTGGCCTAGGCATCCGGCCCGGGCAGCGGGGACCCGCAGTGGCAGCGGGGGGCGCCGCGATCGTGTGCTCCGCTTTAGGCCCAGACAAGGGACCCCTAGCTCCCGGGACTGCCAGCTTGGACCGTGTCCAGCTCCCATCGCTGGCTCCACCCCTACTTCCTGCTATCACTGGCCAGGGCGGCAAAGGCACCTGATTCTCCAATCATGGCTGGGGGGCAGGGCAAAGGCGGCCCCAGGGCCGCCTTTGCCCTGCCCCCCAGCTCTTAGCTCCCCCCTGGGTTTCCGATCACTGTCAGTGGCAGGGGGCTTCTTCCTGCTTTCCCTTTCGCCTCCCTGCATTGTGCCTACATATGCAAATTAACCGCCATCTTGTTGGCAGTTAACCGCCATCTTGTTGGCAGTTAACTGCCAATCTTAGTTGGCAGTTAACTGCCAATCTTAGTTGGCAGTTAATTTGCATATAGCCCTGATTAGCCAATGAAAAGGGTAGCGTCGTACACCAATTACCATTTTTCTCTTTTATTAGTGTAGATATCTATCTATATAAAAGCCTAATATGCAAAGTGTCCCCTCAGGAGTTTGACCAGGAGAACAGGAGTTCAATCTCTCACTATGAATCCAACAGATGGTGCAATGACCACCAGGGGGTGGCGCAGAACATGGCGGGCAACCAGCAGCGGTGGCAGCAGGACGCTGAGGGAGTGAAGGAATGGGGAGGCAGAGCGGCGAGGGAAACTGCATGGTGGCACAGGGAAGGAGGAGGCGGGGTGGCAGGGAGCCTTATTGGCCCTGATCACCCGCCAGGCCTAGGGACTGTGGGAAGCCACCTATTGTCTTCACTAGCAGAGAGGTATGGACAAAGAACCTGGAAGGCTGGTGACCCTTGAAGCCCTGGCAAAGATCAGGGCTGTGCACCCACTGTTAGTCCAGATAATGATAGCTGAAGCAACTTCCCCATTCATTATTATGTAAATCCTTGCTAACGGGCAAGTCTGCCTGTTACCGGAAATTGCCTGCCTAAGGGCTAAGGGTGTATCCCAAACCAATAAAAGGTTGGTGAGGCCTGAGCACCAGTGGAAATCCTTCCCCTTGAGTTGGACTTGCCCACCTGGCCCCCCCAATATTTCCAAATTATCTCTTGTCTTGTATCTTTTATTTGTGTGTGGTCCCTTTTCCAGATCCTGAACCCTGAACCACGCGGGACGTGGGGGGAACATTTACACAAGGGACCCTACCCATGCACAAATTTCGTGCACTGGGCCTCTAGTGTTGAATAAGAGTGGTGAGAGCAGACATCCTTGCCATGTTCTTGGGACAGAAAGCATTCAGTCTGTGTGTGTGTGGTGGGGGAGGTAGTGGGGGAGTAGGGAGAAGCATTCAGTCTTTCACCATTTTTTTATTATTGTTGTTAATCCTCACCTGGGGATATTTTTCCATTGATTTCTAGAGAGAGTGGAAGGGTTGGGGAGAGACAAAGAGAGAGAAACATCAATGTGAGAGAGACACATCAATTGGCTGCCTCCCACACACACCCCAACTGACTCAGGTTAGGGATTGAGCCTGCAACCCAGGTATGTGTCCTTGACTGGAATTGAACTAGAGACTCTTCAATCTGAGGGCCAACACTCTATCCACTGAGCCAAACCGGTTAGGGCTCTTCACCACTAAAAAAAGATTACTGATTGATTTTTATTATATTTTTAATGAGAGAGGAAAGGGGAGAGAGAGAAACATCAATTCCACTTATTTATGCATTCATTAGTTGATTCTCATATGTACCCTGACCTGGGATCCACCCCACAACGTGAGTGTATCAGGATGACTCTCTAACCAACTGAGCTACCCAGCCAAGGCCAGTCTTTCACCATTAAGTATGTTAGCCATAGATTTTTTTTTTTTTTTTTGTATATGCTCTTTGTTGAGAAAGTTCCTCTCTATTTCTGTTTTTCCTGTGGTTTTTAAAAATCATGAACAGATATTGAATTTTCTTGTGTGCTTTTCCTGATATCTGCTGATATCTTGAGGTTTTTCTTCTTTAGACTCTTAATATGGTGGATTGCATTGATTGGTTTTAATATTTTAAAACCAATTAGCTTTGCCCTAACTGATTTGGCTCAATGGATAGAGCATTGGCCTGCAGACTGAAGGGTCCCAGGTTCGATTACAGCCAAGGGCACATACCCGGGTTTCAGGCTCCATCCCCAGTGTGGGGTGTGCAGGAGGCAGCCGATCAATGGTTCTCTCTCATCATTGATGTTTCTATCTCTCTCTCCCTTTCCCTTCCTCTCTGAAATCAATAAAAATATATATTTTAAAAAAAATATTAACCAGCTTTGCATCCTTGGAATGTCCCCTCCCCGCCCCCCACCTTTGCCCACCGCCATCTATCCCCTGCCACCCCCTTCTCTGGCCTTCACCACACTGTTGTTGGTATCCATGGACTATCAATGTATTTCTTTATTTCCCTTGAAACTTCCTCTTTGACCTGAGGACTGTTTGCAAGTGTGTTGTTTACTTTTCATGTTTGGATATTTTCCCATTGTCTTTATTATTAATTTCTAAGTTTTGATTTCACAGTGATCAGAGAACACACTCTGTATGATTTTAATTATTTTAAATTTGTGCCTGGCTGGTGTGGCTCAGTGGTTGAGCATTGACCTATGAACCAAGAGGTCATGGTTCAATTCCCAGTTGGGGCACATGCCTGGGTTGCAGGCTGGATCCCCAGTGTGGCATGTGCAGCAGGCAGTCGATTAATAATTTTCGCCATTGATGTTTCTATCTCTCTCTCCCTCTCCCTTTCTCGCTGAAATCAACAAAAATATATATTTTTTTAAAAAATAGTAATTATTTTAAATTTGGTAAGATTTGTTTTATGACCCCGGAGTGGTAAGTCATGGTATGCGCATGTTCTTTGAGCACATGAAATGAATGTGTATTCTGCTGTTGTTAGGTGGGATGGTCTATGTGTCGATTAAATACTTGGTTGATGATGTTGTTGACGTCTTCTATATCTCGCTGATTTTCTGTCTAGTTGTTCTGTCAGTGGTTGAGGGGTGTTTTGAAGTTTCCAACCATAATTATAAATCTGTCTATTTTTCGCTGAACCGGTTTGGCTCAGTGGATGGAGCATCGGCCTGCGGACTGGGGGGTCCCGGGTTCGATTCCGGTCGGGGGCATGTGCCTTGGTTGCAGGCACATCCCCAGTGGGGAGTGTGCAGGAGGCGGCTGATCGATGTTTCTCTCTCATCGATGTTTCTGACTCTCTATCCCTCTCCCTTCTTCTCTGTAAAAAATCAATAATATATATATATATATATATATTTTAAAAATCTGTCTATTTTTCCTTTCAGTTCTGTCAGTTTTGCTTCACATATTTTTCAGCTGGTCATGCAGATTCATTTAGGATTGCCGTGTCTTCTTGGTGGGCTGACCCTTTTTATCATTACATAAGGGAGAAGAAACAAACAGAACATTAGGAAAGGGAAGGGATTTCTTAGTAGTGCTAGGTAGGGTGGAGTCCAGGCTCCTGACGTGGTTGGCTGGTGGGGTTGGGGTGGTGTCCATTTTTCTTTTCAAGTTTACTATCAGGCTGATCAAAATTAAAATGTGAGGTAACTATTAGTGACGCTGTGGGGAAGGAAGCAGGTGTTCCCTCATACTTTGCTTTTGCGATTGTGCATTGGTCCAACTTTCATGGGCAACACTCTGGTAATAGCTAACAAGGTTACAAACACATACCCTTTGACCAGCAGTTCCACTTGTAGCAGTTTATCCCAGTGGTGTCAGCACATGTGAGTGAAATTATGTTAAGAGCAAAAAAAATTAGAAACCGTCTAAATGTCTTTTAGTAGGAGACTTGTTACATTTTAAAAATGGTACATTCCACATGGTGAAATACTGAGGCAGCCACTTCTTTATTTCTTTATTTTTATTTGGATATATATTTTCTTGTTGTTGACAGTATTACAGATGCCCCCATTCCCCCCTCCCTTTGCTCCCCTTCACCCAGCCCCGCCCCATCACAGGCCTTCACATGATTGTCTGTGTCTGTGGGCAATGCCTCTATGCATATATGTTCTTTGGTTAATATCTTCCAATATTTTTTATTTTAAAATGTTATTTATTGATTTGAGAGAGAGAAGGAGAGGTTGAGAGAGAGAGAGAGAGAGAGAGAGAGAGAGAGAGAGAGAAATCAATTTGTTCTTCCACTTATTCATGCAGTCACTGGTTGCTTCTTGTAAATGCCCTGACTAGGGATCCAACCTACAACTTTGGTGTGTGGGGATGACGCTGTAACCAACTGAGCTACCCGGCCAGGACTGAGACAGCCACTTTGTTAAAAAGGAGCTGTTTACCTATTGATAGAGAATGGCCCATTGTCAAGATAAAATGTTAAGTGAAGAAAAAAGAAAGCAACATGCAGAACAGTATAACTAATAGTTACTCGTTGTGTAAAAGAAAAAATACAAACAGGTATTTTGCCTATATATGCCCCCCGCCTCAAAAAAAAATTAGGCTGGATACACAAGTAACTGCTAACAGCACTTCCTCCAGGTACCACGTCCCCCCACTGCACTGAAGTCCACAGTGGGCAAATACTTGTCAGACTGGCCTTCTTCCAGCCCAGGTGCCAACAGCGGGCTCTGGGATTGCTGCGCGTGGGACCCCCAGTACAATAAGCAGAGACAAGACCAGCCTGTGGCTGCACCGCCCGCCCTTTGAACCTGCCCTATCAGTGTTTGCTTTTGTAGACACTTGGGTCCCCATTGTGGAGGCAGGAGAGGGGTGGAGAGGGAAGGAGCCTGCTCATTGGCTAAGGGGTCCTCTAGACTGGCCTGACTCCAGCGTCCAGGGCTCAGACTCTGGGTTAATTGGGGGACTGGGGTTCAGATGCTGAAGACACTCACTGAAAGGGATGTGACGCCTGCTTTACAACTCCTTCCACACCCCTCCCTCCAGTCCCCCTCGTATTTGTAAACTGTCCCCTGAGTCTGCCTTGGTGGCACTCCTGGGCCGTGGAAGGGAGAGGTAGGGGGATTTCTTATAGAGCTTGGAACAGAGCTCCCCCGGCACCCAAGCCCTCTTATCCCAAACCGCTCCATTGTGAGGGCCAAGGGGGCCCACGAAAGGTCAAGGAGCTCGCTATGCTCACCCACCCACACACTTCTCTCTTTGGTGGCGTCTTCCACACTCATAGAATACAAGCCGAGTGCCCTCTCTGAGCCTCAGTCTTTCCACCTATAAAATGGGGGGTGGGGCCCTAGCTGGTTTGGCTCAGTGGATAGAGCGTCTGCGGACTGAGGAGTCCTGGGATCAATTCTGGTCAAGGGCACATGTCCAAGTTGCAGGCTTGATCCCCAGTAGGGGGCGTGCATGAGGCAGCCAATCAATGATTTTCATTGATGTTTCTATCTATCTCTCTCTCTCCCTCTCTGAAATCAATATATACATATATATATATATTAAATGGGGGTGGGGGTTGATTATATATCATTTTGTCAAAATTATCTGATTATGTATCTGACTGTCCCACTACTTCTGGGAGGGTCAGGAATGTGTCTGGTTTTGTCTGCTGCTGTATTCCCACTGTCCAGTTCTGTGCCTGGCACACAGAAGGCACTCAATATTTGTGGAGTGAATTAATGCTCCCGGATGTCTGCATAGGAGCCTATGTTGTGGTGTCTCTTGGCTTCAGCCTCCAGACCTGGCTGTCCTTGGGGCAGGGGGCAGGAGCTACCCCAATCTGGGTCTCAGATGTCCCCGGCTGGAGCCTTCCCCAGCTGGATGTCCTCTTGGGTCAATTCCTCATTCTTTTATTCTAATATTTGCTGAGAGCCTAGTCCAGAGACATTAGCAATTCCATGGTCTGGGGTGCTGCCACTCCTTTTGATTTCTCAGATGATCCTTCCCCCATGAAGAGATAGATATTGTCTAAATAATCCCACAGAGTAATGCAACATGACCAGGGGATGCTCTGAGAGCGTATAGCAGGGATGAGGGGCCCAGGCTGGTCCGGGGTCAGGGAACACATCCTGAAAGGAGACCTGAAGGAGGAGGAGTCTAACCAACAAACAAGGAGGAGGCAGGTCAGGCTGTGAAGCTGTAGGAGACCCCTCCCCAGCCCACTGCCTCTCTGCAGGGATCCATTTGCTGGGAGTCCTGAGTCCTGAAAACACTACTCCCCCTACCTCGCCCCCCCCCCCCCCCCCCCACACACACCTCTTCCGTCAGTCTGTCAGGTGGGAGCCAACCTTTACCCCATACTGCCAGGAGAGGGCACCCTGCTCCTAGTTTTGGCTGCCCCTGCCACAGTTGCAGTCCTGTGATATATAAACCTCCCATATGCCCTGAGAGACAGGCGAAATGCAGCTTGTTGTCCCCTCTCATAGAAGAAACGAAGGCTTAGAGAAGTTTCATGGACATAGCTAGTCAGTAGTCTTTTGACTTGTTTTGAGGACCTTTAGCCCATGGAACCATCTGCTCTGGGTGTTGACAGTGACACTTAATATAATGATACTAGTTGCAATTGATTTATTAAGTGCTCCCTATGTTCCACTCTGTAAGGTAGATGTTGCAATTAAATCCATGTTACAGATGAAAAACACTAGGCCTATAGTGGTCGATTGGTGTCTGATCCTAGAACTCCTGCTGGTAAGCACTGTGCTACTCTGCTTTCCCATCATACTCTCCCCTATAGCCCCCACCACGCATTCATTTGAGATTGCTACATGCAAAGACATAGAAGGAACAGAACAGAAACCCTGCTCCCCAGCTCCATTTTAACAAACATATGTGTTTACACATAGATACAGCCATACAAACTCTCAGGCTCATATTCATTCACCCATACAGTATACACTTTCCCCAGCATCACAAATATACACATGCAGATATATTCACACTCATACACATGCACGCATATTCACACACTCTCATATACTCAGTCCTACATATTCAGACATACACACCGTTAGGTGTCAGTCAAGACCTGTGCTTTAATTGCCAGGGCCCTTGGGCCCTAGGTTATACCAGTGATCTGTGAGCTGGTCATGACGCCCCTCCCTTCCTCTTCCCTTCCATTCATTCCAGAAACTTTGCCAGCTGCTCACTGGGGACAGGCTACTGGGGAACACAGATGACTCACACCTGGCTCCTGCCCTCAAGGAACTTCCTAGCCATGGGGGAGAAACACTCATCAAGGATTTCCACAGTCATGGATGCCAGGGCAGATCAGTAGAGCATCTATAATGAAGGGAGGGGCTCCACCCTTGGGCGCACCATCCTGGGGCCTGTGGGGGCTTCTCAGAGGAAGAGGCGCCCATCAGAGTCTTCAGGAAGAGCCAGGTGAAGAAAGCAGAAAGAGACCTGCCCAGGTGTGGGGACAATGTTTGCAAAGTCATGGCAGAGTAAAAAAGCAGGGGGGTGCGATGGGGGGAAGTAGCCAATATTATGCACTGTTTCAAACCCTCTATGTGGATTATGCTATGCAACCCTCTCAACAACATTATGGGATAAAAACATCATTAACTGTATTTTGTAGCTATGGAGACTGAGGATGAGGAAGACCCAGCTGGTAAGCTGCAGTCAGGACCTGAGCCCAGCTCTGCCGAGCTCCAGGGTGTAGGCTCATGACCTCAGGGCTTTGCTGCTTTGGCTGTGCTCACTTCTGCTGTGCACAAATATACACCCTCCTCCCTCTCCCTCTGGCACTAAAGGGGATGTTGAGAGATGCACCAAAGTAATGTCACCCTCCATACTCCCTCCAAACTCACCTAAGTACCCTGGTGCTTCCTTCTGTACCCAACGTGCTGTTCTGCCCAAGAACTTTCAAATAGTGTGTCCTTATGGACCACACAGTTCTGTTCTGGTTTTGGCAGACAGCTTTGTAAAGGATCTAATACATGTTCCTACATTCTTCATGGAGGACTGAAAGCTCAGAAGCTCTGTGAACTCCCCCAAGGCAGCCACCAAACCTTGGGCATCTCTGCATCCCAGCATCCAGCTCCAGGTCTGGCCCGGGACAGCTACCACATTAAGGTTTGCAGAACGGGATGGATGACATGTGGATTTGAGCAGAAGTTAGAACAGAGTAGTCCTTGGAATCTTTGCCCCATTGCTGATGTTTTCTGATGTTTTGAATTAGTATCCAATTTTTAAAAATATGTTTTTATTGATTTCAGAGAGGAAGGGAGGAGAGAGACATAGAAACTTCATTGATGAGAGAGAATCATTGATCCGCTGCTTCCTGCACGCCCCCTACTGGGGATTGAGCCTAACCCGGGCATGTGCCCTTGACCAGAATCAAACCTGGGACCCTTCAGTCTGCAGGCTGATGCTCTATCCACTGAGCCAAACCGGCTAGGGCTGAATTAGTATCCAATCTTTTAAAATTGGGGGAGTTCACAAGGAAATCTGTATCTCCAGCTTCTCTTGAAAAATGATCAGAAAAGGAGACATATGTAATACTCTGTGTAATACTTTAAGCAATAAAACAATTTTAAAAAATGATCAGAACTGTCATATAGCGGGTGGGTGAGCTAGATGTTAGCTACCCTCTTTAGTTGGTGTATTAGCTCTCCAGGCCACCGCACACCCCCAGCCTTGGCCCATTTCAGTGTTATGCCAGATGATCCCCAGATGGTACAGGATCATCTCAATGAACATTGGTTGTCCTTCTCATTTGCATAGCACCTTGTCCCTACACTGCAGGGTTTCCTGAATTCGTAAGTTGGTTATAATTTACTTATCTTCTAGTTGCCAACCTGGATCCTAAAATGCAAGCATTAATAATAACCCCTTAGCCTGGCCGGTGTGCTTCTGGGATTGAGCATCTACCCAGGTACCAAGAGGTCACTGGTTCGATTCCTGGTCAGGGCACATGCCCAGGTTGCAGGCTCAATCCCCAGTAGGGGGCGTGCAGGAGGCAGCTAATTGATGAAGTTCTCTCTCACCGATGTTTCTATCCCTCTATCCCTCTCCCTTCCTCTCTGAAATCAATTAAAAAATATTTTAAAAAAATATATTTTAAAAAATAACAACCCCTTAAACTCAAGCTTCCAGGATGGATGGACTTGTTGTCTCCCTGTGAGGTGGGCAGGGCTGGGATCCTCACATCCTACAGAAGACAAAACTGAGGGATGAGCCTTTCCTGAAGCATCACAGAATCAGCAGTGAGAGCCTGGGCTTGAAGAGCTCACACCCAGGTAAGGAGACTGATGTGCCAGCGGGCACATGGTGTGAGAATCAACTGATATGGGTTATGCTCTGAGTTCCTGGATCTCGGGGACAGAGAGGAGGGTCCAGAAGGAGGACAAAGAGCTTGGCCCGATTGTCTGAAGATAATTGTGGGTAAATGTCTGCTCTGTCATTCGGTTACCCATTGCTGTGTAACAAACCACGCATGCTTAGTGGCATAAGACAACAATAATCATTTATTATTTTGTTTGTTTGTTTGAGGGATTGATTGGGCTCAGTTGGGCAAATTCTTGCTCATGTTCTCTTGTGCGGTTGCAGTCAGACAGTGGCTGGGCTGGTGTCATCTTAAAGGAAGCATCCTTACTCACATGGCTGCCAGCTGATGCTGGGTCAGCAGGGACCTCAGAGGGGCTGTCAGCAGGAAACCTGCACGTGCCTTCTCCACGTAGCCTGGGAGTCCTCAGAGCAGGTAGCTGGGTTCTAAGGGTGAATCCCAAGAGAGAGCCATGCAGAAGTTGTAGTTGTATCAAATTTTATACTATATGTATATTCTTCAAAAATTTTTTCTAGCTTTATTGAGATATAATTGACATATAACATTATGTAAGTTTAAGGGGTATAATGTTATGATTTGATACATGTATATATTGTAAAATGATTAACACAATAAGGTTGGTTAATACATCATTCACCTCACGTAATTAATGGTAATTATTTATTGTAATGGAAATGTTGGTAGTGAGAACATTTTAGATGTATTCTCTTAGCATGTATATAAAACAGTAGTTGTCCTGCGTACATTAGATCCCCAGAATTTATTCATGTTAGGAAGTTTGTACCATTTAGCCAACAGCTCTCCATTTCCCCCACAACCCAGTCCCTGGCAGTCACCATTCTACTCTATGTTTCTGTGAGTTTGGCTTTTTTAGATTCCACATGCAAGTGAGATCATACAATATTTGTCTTTCTCTGTCTGATTTATTTCACTTAGCATGCCCTCAAGGTCCATCCATGTTATTTCAAATTGCAAGATTTTTCTCCTTGTTATGGCTGAGTAGTATTCCTGTGTGTGTGTGTGTACCACATTTGCTTTATCCATTCATCCATTGATGGCCACTTAGGTTGTTTCCATGTCTTGGCTATTGTATGTGTCACCTCGTATTATCTCACCTTGGAATTCCTATGGCATTGCTTCCAGTCTACTAGTGGTTGAGGCAGTCATCAAAAAACAACAAAGTTCAAGAGAAGGGACTAGATTGGAGAGTGGCAAGGTTCTAGAAGAGCATGAGAGATAGGAGATATCATTGTGATCATTTTTGTATTTTTGTGTGTGTGTGTTTTTTTTTTTTTTTTTTTGGTCTGTGCAGTTTATTTATTTATTTATTTTTTAAAATTAAATCTTTATTGTTCAGATTATTACATTTGTTCCTCTTTTTCCCCCCCATAACTCCCCTCCTCCCAGTTCCCGCCCCACCCTCCGCCCTCACTCCCCACCCATTGTCCTCATCCATAGGTGGACGATATTTGTCCAGTCTCTTCCCGCATCTCCCACACCCCTTTCCCCCCCAAGAATAGTCAGTCCATTCCCTTTCTATGTCCCTGATTCTATTATGATCACCAGATTATTTATTCACTTGATTCTTAGATTCATTTGTTGATAGATGCATGTTTGTTGTTCATAATTTGTATCTTTACCTTTTTCTTCTTCTTCCTCTTCTTAAAGGATACCTTTCAGCATTTCATATAATCCTGGTTTGGTGGTGATGAACTCCTTTAGCTTTTCCTTATCTGTGAAGCTCTTTATCTGACCTTCTATTCTGAATGATAGCTTTGCTGGATAAAGTAATCTTGGTTGTAGGTTCTTGGTATTCATCACTTTGAATATTTCTTGCCATTCCCTTCTGGCCTGCAAAGTTTCTGTTGAGAAATCAGCTGACAGTCGTATGGGTATTCCCTTGTAGGTAACTGAGTTTCTTTCTCTTGCTGTTTTTAAGATTCTCTCTTTGTCTTTTGCTCTTGGCATTTTAATTATGATGTGTCTTGGTGTGGTCCTCTTTGGATTCCTTTTGTTTGGGGTTCTCTGCGCTTCCTGGACCTGTAAGTCTATTTCTTTCACCAGGTGGGGGAAGTTTTCTGTCATTATTTCTTCAAATAGGTTTTCAATATCTTGCTCTCTCTCATCTTCTGGCACCCCTATAATTCTGATGTTGGTACGCTTGAAGCTGTCCCAGAGGCTCCTTACACTATCTTCGTATTTTCGGATTCTTTTTTCATTTTGCTTTTCTGGTTGGGTGTTTTTTGCTTCTTCGCATTTCAAATCTTTGCCTTGATTCTTGCGCTCCTCTGGTCTGCTGTTGGGAGTCTGTATAGTATTCGTTATTTCAGTCCGTGTATGCTTAATTTCTAATTGGTTCTTTATCGTAACATCGAGGATCTTCATTAGTTTTCTTGAGGATCTCACTACATTTAACAGCGGCTTCTAGACAGTTCTTAAGAGACCTTAAAAGTGTGGTTCTGAACTCAATATCCTCCATTGACAGTTTTGTCCTGTTTCTTTGTCTCCGCATTTTTTATGCTTTCTTGGTACACCCCCTAGTGGTCTTTGTGCACAGTCTTGTTGTAGTTAAGCCTTGATTGTTGTCAGCAATACTGGGGGTGATTTGACCTCCAGGCTAACTGGCTATGAGAGTCCACTGTGTCTGCAGTGGGAGAGCTTCTGTGCTGGATCTCTAGGGCGGTGCTAATCTAGCGTTTGCCTGAGGCTATCTGCAAATGGCTCTGAGCAGGGCTTGGGCGGGGCGGGTCCCTGGGGATCTACAGAGGGGGTGGAGAGAGCAGTTATGGCTGCTCTTAGTTCCGTCCCTAGGGGCTCTGCCTCACAGAGTCTCAGCAACCGCTGCAAGCCTCGGAGAGAAAGCTGCCTTCGAGTTCCGACCAAAGCCAGACAGTCCCGCTTCTCCCGTTTGAGTCTGGGTCCCTAGAGACTCGCCCGGATCTGGAGCTCAGAGTCTGAAACTCCCTCCCGATTGAAAACAACAACCGCGCCCTCCGCCACCAGCCCACTCCGTGCGCACTCCGCACCTGAGTATTTCACTTTAGCACTGCGCCTCCTCTGAGTCTGGGTATGATATACTCTTTCCTCCTAGTTGTAGAATTTCCACTCAGCCAGCCTTCCTGTGGTTCTGGATGATGTCCGTTCCGTCTTTAGTTGTTTTTTGAAGTGGTTGTTCGAGGCAGCAATCTCCGGCGTTAACCTATGCCGCCATCTTGGTTTCTCCCTAAATTCTTTATATCGAGGCTCTCCATTTTTGAAAAATTGACTCTGCCACACCAAACAAGGGGTGAGCTCTGGAGTCAGATGTGTGGGTTAGAATCCCAGCTCTACCATTTATGGCTCTAAGTCTCATTCTCCTCATCTATAAAATGGGGCTAATAATAGCACTTGACTTCCTGTGATTGCTGTGAGTATTGAACAAGATAAGGACGCAACGTGCAAGATACCTGGCACATGGCTTGTGCTTAATGGCTGTCACTGTTGTTGGGACAGGTGATCAGGCTAAGTTCTGACCAGTGTGATTTACCATAGCAGGGCACTGCCTGCTTGTATGTGTGTGAGGAAGCCTGGAGGTGAGTTCAAAGGTGTGTGTGCACGTGGATCCATGTACACATGCCCACAGGAGCGGAAATGAATGTGTGTGTCAGCGTTAGTGGGTGTTTGGGTGAGAACTTGGATGGAGGCCTGCCTGTGTACACGAGGGCACACGCAGGACTATGGATATGTGTGAGCATGTGGGACAGGCCGAGTGTGTGTGTGTGTCCACAGGTGTATGCGATTAGCACCGGGTGTGGGTTGACTGAGCTATGAGGGTGTGCAAGAGTGTGGGATATAGCCAAGCATGTGTGTTTGGTTGTGTGTATGTGTGCATGAGTGTGTGTACTTTTCTGAAGTTGCCTGTCCATGATGGAAGCTTGGAAAAAAATGAGAAAATGTAGAAACAAAGAACCCTTTCAGACCTTCCCAGGGATGTTCAAATCAAATGAACCCCTGGGGACTACAACCAGCTGGCAAGACAAGGCAAGCCAGGTGGAGGGGCGTGGAGAAAGGCTTTTCTGAGGTTAGTAATCATGCTTGGGCTGGGAGCCAGGGCTCCTATTAGGGCCAACTGCTTCCCACACACAGTTGCCTCTTCAGCTTGGATGACAGTTTAGCATCTCATCCCTCCTCCTCCTCATTCCAATTGCAATTAGTAGATAATTTGTTCACTCATTCAAATACCTATTGAGTACCTAGTATGGGCCTGGCACTGTGCTAGAGGCTAGGGATACAGCAGCGAACAAAGCCCCCATTCTAGAAGAGCTAATGTTCTAGGCGGGAACTTTATATACATGAACACATATATCATGAACAAATATAACGTCAGATGGTGGCGAGTGATGTGAAGAAAAATTAAAGGGATGTGGGTGACTTGGGAGGTGGGAGATCCTCAGAGGAAGTCAGGGAGGCCTCTCTGAGGGGCAGAGAACTTAAGAGTGTCTGGGGAAAGACGTTCCAGGCAGAGGGAATAGCAAGCGCCGAAGACCTTAAGGTGAGAATGTGCCTGGCACATTCCAGGAATGACAAGGAGGCAGCTGAGGCTGCAGTGAGATGAACTGAGGGCGAAGGGGGAGAAATGAGGTCATAAAGCTGCCAGGAGTTGGAGGACCATGAGCTTTTGCAGAGAGGACGACTCTCCTTCCGTTCCTTTCCCTTCTCTATCACCCATATGTGTTAGTTTCCTGGGGTTGGAATAACAAATTACCACGAACTGTTGGTGTAAAACCCAGAAATTTATTCTCTCACAGTTTGGAGACCAGAAGTCCAAGTGTCAGCAGGGCCACACTCCCTCTGAGGGCTCCAGGGGAGAATCCTTTCTTGCCTCTTCCAGCTTCTGGTGGCTCCAGGAGTTCACTGGTCTGTGGCTGCATCACTCCAATCTGTGCCTCCATCTTCACATGGCCTTCTCCTCTTCTCCCTCTGTCTCTTTTCTCTTGTTGTTTCTTCTGAGGATACTTGTTATTGTATTTAGAATTTAGGCCCCACACTAATAAACTCATCTCGAAATCCTTAATTGCATCCACAAAGACCCTTTTTCCCAATAAGGTCACAATCACAGGTTCTGAATTAGGACATGGATATACTTTTTTGGGGGGCTTTGGGGGGGGACACCATTCAACACACTACACTTCATTATTTCAGGATCTGAAACAGAGCCAAGTATGGCCTGTCTGGGTTTCAATTGTCACCTTTGAAAAGAAAACAATAGCATAGGTTCCTATGGTTGTCAAGAGGGAGAGATGAAATCATGAATGTAAAATGCTTTTGCTAGTGCCCCACTAGCAAAATATAATAGGTGCTCAATTTCGAATTGTTATTATTTGAGTAATGTCCCCATGAAATTAGTCATTTTATCAAGTATCTTGAGCTGCTTTTGAGTACAGAGCTTCTGTTTTTAACCACAGGAGTACAAAGGAAGGGGCAGGCCCAGCATGGGAACCCCTTCCTGAGGCTGCTCTGGTTTGCAAAGGGTACCTGCCACCCTCACCCTTTGTGATGGTTAATTTAATGTGTCAACTGGACTGGGCCATGGAGTGCCCAGATTAAACATGGTTTCTGGGTGTGTCTGTGAGTGTATTTCTGGGTGAGATTACCATTTGTATCAGTGGATTCATTAAAGTAGGCTGCCCTCCCAGTGTGAGTGGGCATCATCAAATCCATTGAGGGCCTGAATAGAACAAAAGACAGAGTGCAGAGGATTCCTTCCCTTCCTGACTGCTTGCTTGAGCTGGACATTGGTCTTCTGTTGCCCTTGGACTAAATTATACCACCAACTCTCCTGGGTCTTCAGCTTGTAGACAGCAAATCATGGGACTTCTTCTGCTCTATAATCATATGAGCCAATTCCTCAAAACCTCTCTCTCTCTCTCTCTCTCTCTCTCTCTCTCTCTCTCTCTCTCTCTCTCCATGGATGAATCTCAGATATTATGTTGAGTAGTGAAAGAAGCCAAACCAAAAAAAGAGCACATGCTGTATAATCCCACTTGCATAGAGTTCAAGAACAGGCAAAATTAATATATGTTATAGAAATGAGAATAGTAGTTAATGTGGCTGGGAGGCTGGGAACTCTGGACTGGGACGGGGCCTGAAGGAACCGTGAAGTCGTCTGGAAATATACTGGATGAAGGTTACATGGGTTTAACACATTTAAAAATGGATGATATGGACACTTAAAACAATTGCATTTTATTTACTTAACTGTATGTATGTTATAGCTCAACCAAAACATTAACAAGTCTGTCAGTACCAAGTGTTGACAGTGATGAGGAGCTCCAGGACTTCTCATGCTCTCCTGGTAGGGGAGGAGGAAATGGGTATAACCACTTTGGGAATCCATTTGGCAATAACTTGCAAAGTTGAAGTTGTGTGTACCCTTTGACCGACTAATTCATTCCCAAGTCTATACATGAGAGAAACTCACAAGGAGACATGTACCATGCTGTTCCTTGCATCACTGTTTGTCATTGCAAAATATTAGAAGCAAACCAAAGGTCCATCAACAGGATAATAAAATGTGGTGTACTCATGTAATGTAATGCTACATAAAAATTGGGTCAGAGAGAAGAGGTAAGAGAAACAAAAGTAGTAGATCAAAGAGGGCTCAGAGATCAACTCCATGCTCTATTTTATTTTGTTATTTTTAAAATAATATATTTGTATTGATTTCAGAGAGGAAGGAAGAGGGAGAACGAGAGAAAAACATCAATGATGAGAGAGAATCATTGATTGGCTGCCTCCTGCAGGCCCCCCATTAGGGATCGAGCCCACAACCTGGGCCCTGAAAGGAATTGAACTGTGACCTCTTGGTTCATAAGTCAATGCTCACCCACTGAGCCACACCAGCTGGTCAAGAAGAGCATAGTGTCACCCTGGCCAATGTGGCTCAGTTGGCTGAGCATCAGCTCATGCATGGAAAGGTCACTGGTTCTATTCCCAGTCAGGGCACATGCCTGGGTTGTGGGCTCAATCCTCAGCCAGGGCCATGCAAGAGGCAACTGATCGATGTTTCTTTCTCTCTCCCTGTCCCTTCCTCTCACTTTAAATATATCAAAAAATAAAAAGGGCAGGCCTAACCAGTTTGGCTCAATGGATAGAGCGTCAGCCTGCCGACTAAAGAGTCCCCAGGTTTGCTTCTGGTCAAGGGCATGTACCTTGGTTGCGGGCACATCCCCAGTTGGGGGTGTGCAGGAGGCAGCTGATCAATGTTTCTCTCTCATCGATGTTTCTAACTCTCTATCTCTCTCCCTTCCTCTCTGTAAAAAAAATCAATAAAATATATTTTAAAAAATAAAAAGGGCATAGTGCTGCCCAGCAGTGTGGGTCAATGGTTGAGTGTCAACCTATCAACCAGGAGGTTTGATTCCCAGTCAGGGCACATGCCCAGATTGTGGTCTTGATCCCCAGTGTGGGGCATGCAGGAGGCAGCCAATCAATGATTCTCTCTCATCATGTACCTTTCTCTCTCGTCCTCTCCCTTCCTCTCTGAAATCAACACAAATATGTATTTTTTAAAAAGCATAGTGCCACCAGAATAGCTAAAACTTAAAGAACTGACAATATCAACTTGATAAGGATGAGGAGAAATTAGACCTTTCATTCTCATGCATTGCTGGTAAGAGAATAAATGGGCACAACCTCTTTGGAAAACTATTTGGCAGTATATACTACAGCTAAATGTATATCTCCCTTATGATTCAGAAACACTTCCACTTCTAGGTTTATATACCCAAAAGGAGTGATACATAGGTCTATCAAAAGATGTGAACATGAGTGTTCATAGTCTTCTTCACTGAGAACCACCCAAATGCCTATCAACTGAATAGATAAATTATGAACTGTTCATACAATGGAACACTCAATAACAAAAAAGAGAGAAGAAGACGTAGAGGAGGAGAGGGAGGAATTACTAATTTCTGCAACAACATGACTTGTCCAAAGTCGTGTTACAAAAGCAGGACTGAACCCCAGATGTCGGTGACTCCAAATTCTATGCTTCTTAGAGTAACAGTGTAAATTAGGAATGCCTTTTTGAGAGACGCTTGGCAGTATCACAATTAAAAATGTAATGGCCTTTTCGCTAGCCGGTGTGGCTCCATTGGTTGGAGTGTTGACCCGTACACCGAAAGGTGGCAGGTTCGATTCCAGATAGGGCACATACCTAGGTTGCAGGTTTGATCCCGGTTGGGGAGTGTGCAGGAGGCAATAGATCATTGTTTCTCCATATTTCTCCCTTGCATTGATGTTTCTCTTTCTCCTTCTCTCTCTTTCCCTCCCTCCCTTCCTCCATTCCTCCCTCCCTAACTAAGTTCGCCATCATAACCCACCCTAGGAAAAAAAGTCTGTGTTGATATTAAGAAGCATGTGCGCCGAGTCGATGTGGCTGAATGGTTGAGTGTTGACCCATGAATCAGGGGGTCATGGTTGATTCCTGGTCAGGGCACATGCCCTAGTTGTGGGCTCAATCTCCAGTAGGGGGCATGCAAGAGACAGCTGATCGATGAGTCTCATCATTGATATTTCTATTTTTCTCTCCCTTTCCCTTCATCTCTCTAAAATTAATAAAAACATATTAAAAAAAACAACAACAAAAAAGAAGAAGCATGTGTAAGGATGTTCATTTCAGCATTGTTTGTAATGGGAAAAAATAGGAAACAACCCAAATATCCACCAACAGGATAATGTTTTAAATAATCTATTCCCTGTAAGAAGACACGGAGAAGAAGTACATGGCCGATAGTGTGGACTCTCCATTCAAATCCTGCTTTGTTCACTCAGTTAATATATTTAACCTTACCCGGCCTCATATTCTTCATCTTTAAAATGGAAAGAATACTATTGGTCACAGGCAGTAAGGTTGAAATGAGATACACATGTGAAGCATGGAAGATGGGGCCTGGTACCTGTAGACTCTTGTGTGTATTTCCCCACTATATACACTATGGCATTCTGGGCAGCAGTTAAAAAGAACTAGTAAGTCTGTATGTACTGTACAGAAATCTCCAACTCATGAGGTGAAGTACAAAAAACTAGTTGCAGAACAATGTGACTTCCTTGGAAAGCAAAATGATAGATTTCTCTTTTTTTAATGTATTTTTATTGATTACAGAGAGGAAGGGAGAGGAAGATACAACAAAAAAATATATTTTTATTGATTACACAGAGGAATGAAAATCATTGATCAGCTGCCTCCTGCACACCCCCCACCGGGAATCGAGCCCGAAATCCAGGCATGTGTCCCTGCCTAGAATCAAACCTGGGACCCTTTGGTCCCCAGGTCGACACTCTAGCCACTGAGACAAACTGGCTAGGGCCAAAATGATAGATTTCTATATATTTATGCCACAAATACATAAAATAAGATCTGGCATGATATGCATCACTTTATTTATTTATTTATTTATTTATTTATTTATTTATTTATTATTGATTTTAGAGAAAGAGGAAAGGAAAGAGAGAGAGCAACCAGCCCTGGCTTGGTTTGGGATCATCCCATGCACCTAAAGGTTGTGGGTTCGATTCTCAATAGGGGGTATGCGAGAGGTAGCCGATTCATGTTTTGCTATCACATCGATGTTTCTCTATCTCTCTCCCTCTCCCTTCCTCTTTCTCTCTCTAAACACAAACACACACACACACAATAAAGCACAGTCCAGTCTAGCATCCTGCTATCTTAGCTTGTGTTTCCAGCTATAGTCCATTGTCTGTGGGGTCCACATGCCTCGTGGCCACATGGCAGGCTAGCACACACGGTGAATGTGTGGATACAATAATAGCTACCTGATCAATGGTTATAAGCATTAAATGAGTTAACACACACAAAACACTTAGAATAGTGCCTATCTGTTATGCAATGTAAGATAATTGTTACCTACTACTCATGGAATTAAATTTCTTTTCTTCTGTGCCCTTTCACTGGTCTAAATAACCTCCCTGTCTTGGTCAGCCTCCCACTGACAGTTCCTCCAGGGTCTTATGCAAGGGAAAAGCTTTAATTTAAAAAGTTTGAAGGACTTTATTGGCGATAACCCTGTCTTAACAGGGTTAAGATAAGGACTGCAGGGGAAGGACAAGCCTGTGAGTGGTGGAACGGAGTGGGCCAGGAGAGGGGTGGGGAAGAGACATAGTAGGGCCCAGGCTCCAAGAACAGCACTTAATTATCTAATTATCATATTTCATCAAATTCAGGTCCCACTAGGCTCTGGCCAGGTAGCTTAGTTGGTTAGAGCATCATCACAATACACCAAGGCAAGGTTGTGGGTTTGAGCCCCAATCACACATCCAAGAATCAACCAATGAATGCATAAAAAGTGGAACAACAAAATCAATGTTTCTCTCTCTCTCTCTAAAAAAATTTTAAGATCCATCATTATAATATACACGATTATTTTATGTAACACTACATAATTTTTAAATGCTGCAATTAGCTTATGACTTGTTAGCTATTATATGCATGCCAATTTCAAAGATATTAAAAGTCAAACAAATGTGCATTGTAGAATTTTTAAAATATGGGTTCCTAGGGTCCTGAAAGATTATGATCTTTCCCCCATTAAACTATAAAATAAGTATAAGAGGATTTTCCCTATAATGATTACTTTAAAGTGCTTTTTTTTGGAAGGGGGGAATAATAAATGTCAAATTCTTTCCCTAAACCATATCTCATCTCCTTTGTTCCCCTGCAGGGGCTGAGTCAGCCTGTTGGGTGACCCAGGCCTGCCCTGGGGGAGGCGAGAAGTCACACAACAGTTCTTTGAGCTCCTCCCCTGCAGCAGCAGCTGGAAAGGGGCCCGGCTTTATGGGGGAACAATGGTGCCAGCCAGCTGCGGGCGAAGCAGAGCTGAGCAGCCTGGCCTGACCTGGCCTGCGTCCAAAAAAGCGACCCTTGCACCTGAAGAGTCCACTCCACTGGGCAAAGGTCTGAGAGATGCAAGGAAAACAGAGAGGAGATCCCTTCAGCCCTTCAGGTAACTCACTATGCATGGAATCCCAGGATCTCTCAGTCAGAGACCTCTGGGCCCGTGGAATTAATCAAACTGCTCCATTGTACAGATGGGGAAACAAAGACCTAGAAAGGGCTGGAACTTGCCCTGGGTCTCACAAATCAGTGGTAAAGCTGGAGGCAGAATCCAGGTTCCTTTTGACTCACCAAATTTACTATCAAGTGGTGATTTATACAATCTTTTTTAAAAATATGTTTTTATTTATTTTAGAGAGAGGTGGAGAGGGAGGGAAAGAGAGAAAATTATCAATGAGAGAGAGAGAGAGAAACATCAACCGCTGCCTCCTGCTGGGGATTAAGTCTGAAACCCTGGCATGTGCCCTGACGGAATCAAACCTGCAACCTTTCAGTGCATAGGACGACCCTCAACCAACTGAGCCACACCGGCCAGCGCGGTCTGTGCACATGCCCGGGTCATGTCGGTTTGACAGGGTGTTTGTCTGACACATCAGATAAAGTGTCTGATGCACCTGATGACTGGAATGAGACAAACAGTACCTTAAATATGAATACCTCCAGGGAAGAGGAGACCCGTGGTTACCTGCCTGCCTCTACTCCTTCAAGCCAATATTTACTGTGACATAGTAACTGCCCAGGTTCAAAGCCCACCTCTAATATTTCTCATGTTTCTGACCTTGGATAAATTACTTTGTCATTTGTGTTAGCAAGCCTCCAAGACAGCCCCCGATGATGATTCTCACTCACCAGTATTCATACTCTCGTGACCTCAGTCCCCACCCACAATGATTACAGCTGCTCTGTGTAATCACGAGGAGATTGCAGAAATGACCACATGGCCTCTGAGACTAGGTCAGAAAAGACATTTCAGCTTCCTGTTGACTCTCTTGAGTGACTTGCTCAAAGGGAAGTTAAGGCACTGACTGGACTTCCACGTAAGAAACATCCAAACCTGTAGGAATTTCTATGAGTTTATTTGAGCCAGTTGCCAGGAAGCAAAATCTCAACGTATTGAGAAAATGCTCCAGAGAATAGCAGTTTTGCACCTTATTTTATACATTAGAATAAAAGGAGAAGATGTAAGAGGGTTACACGAAATCTGTTGGTGATAGATTAGGGAAGTAGGAGAAAGAAAAGTGGGGAGGTGGCAGGGTGGGGGAAGGAATCTCTGGGATTGGCTAAAAAGTAAAAGGAATAGACACATTTCTTTTACATTTGTGGATATAGGATAATTAGCAGTAAACAACACCATAACAATGACAATGAGGAGCTTTGTGATCTCTGCTCTGGTGCAGTGATTGTGCCATGAGGGGTCTGGAAAAAAGAAATTACCCTGACATTTCAAGGGTATGTTATCCTAGATGCAAAAAGACCATAGGCCCATTCAGTTAAGGTAAACATTGACCTTTGTCAGGGAAGATATCAGTCTAGGTCTAGGACATGTCTACTACCCACCATGACCTGCTTTTAGTTAAGAAATTTTAATTTCAAACTCCCTATGTGGTTACTTTAGGTCACTGAGTTTGTAAGACCCACCATGCAGACCTCCCCTGAGCTTGTCAGATTTAGTATGTGGCCCCTTTTCCCTCCCCACATTCAAGCAGCCCAATGGAGAGATCTGCCCGGCAAGTAACAGAGATCTCCTTGACCTTGTCAACTGCCAAATCATTTGCCAGCCACGTGCATGAGCCACCTCGGAATTAGATCCGCTAGCCGCAGTCGAGCCTTAAGATGACTACAGCCCTGGTTGACATCTTGGCTGGAGCCTCCTGAGATGAGCCAGGCCAGAATCACCCAGGTATTCTGCTCTTAATTTCCTGACCCACAGACAATGTCTGCGATAAAAAACGTTCATTGCAGTTGTGAGCTACTTGAGTTGTTACACAGGGATAGATAATTAATACAGTCACTCTTTGCCTCCTTTTACTCATCTTTAAAGTGGAGATGAGGCTAGTACCTGCTTCATAGAATCACAGCGAGGATTCAGTAGTGTTACCAGACAGGGGACCTGTCCCTGAGCCGGTCTGCCTAGGGCCAGCTGGCAGCATGTGGGTTCTTGACTTTGTGTAGGAAAAATTTCACAACAGGAGTCCAGGAGACGATGATGGTACATTTACTAAAGCTGGGGATAGTGAAACAAGGAAGGGCTTCCTTCGCATAGACGAAGCAACAGGAAAGGCTAGGCGGGGCTGCCTTAACTCACTGAGAAGTCAAAGTAAAGGGGACCTTGGGGACAGATTCAGGGCATTAGCCTGCATGACCCATTGCTCCACTGGTTGTAGTCTCGTGGGGACCCTTAGAGTTTAGGAGATGCAGCCAGTGGGGAAAGAAGAGCGGGAAGGAGGAGGGAAAGGGAATAGGCACGGGCTGTTCTCCAAAGGGAGAGAGTACTCTGGGTCCTTTGTCTTGAGGCTTTTTGAAAAATCAGACAGAGGCCGAAAACCAGGACTACAGGCTTTATTAGAGGAGAAGCACCTGCCGGGCTGTCTCACAAGGAGAGGACAGCAGCACGTGCAGAGGTGGGCACGCCTTTTGAGGGGCGGAATGGGAAGGGGGGCTTAGTGTACTCGGCGCACACTGATTGGTGGCTTACTGCATTGTCCATATAGGACAAGGGCTTAGGGTATTTGGCAGGTGTGGATTGGTGGTCCAATGTATAGTCCATATAAGGTACCTGGTTAGTCACGCAGGTATTTCTGGGCTGCAGGTTACGTCATACCCCACCCACCAGTTGGGGGAAGAGAGGATCTATCACTTTTATATCTCTCTGGTAGGTGGGAATCTTAGGCAAGTTCTTAGGGGAGGGTTTCAGCAGAATATTCATCAGTTTTTCAGGTGTGTTCTTTCAGGGGGTCGTTAGTCATTGCAGCTGGTCCTGGCGTTGCCCACCAGGTTTTGTTGCTTTTCTGGGCCTGGAGCTGAAATACAGCTGAGGCTTAGATGTTATTGCTAGGAAGGTGACCTTCTGTACCGGGCTGTAAATTGATCAGCCATCTGTCTCAGTTTCCCTATTCCACTTGTCCTGGTTTACTTGTCTGTCTCAATAGGATGATGTCTGGAAAGGGTTTGGCTCGTAGCAAACACTTGTTGATGGGAGCCAGTGTTGCCATATTATTTTATGATCCTCATTAACTGAGAGCAAAGGTTAAGTAGTGTATGAGTAAGGGCCTGGAGCGAGGATGAAGTAACAACACCCGGTAGGTATCTTCTTCATTTTCTTTTTCTTTTTTTCTAATATATTTTATTGATTTTTTACAGAGAGGAAGGGAGAGGGATAGAGGGTCAGAAACATCGATGAGAGAGAAACATCGATCAGCCGCCTCCTGCACACTCCCCACTGGGTATGTGCCCGCAACCAAGGTACATGCCCTTAACTGGAATCGAACCTGGGACCCTTGAGTCCGCAGGCCGACGCTCTATCCACTGAGCCAAACCAGCCAGGGCTATCTTTTTCATTTTCCCTGCAATCCAGCTCTGACTATACACTTGCATGCTTTCTCCCAAGGCAGAAGTCTGTGGAGGCCAGACAGAACAGAAATAGTTTCCCACAAATCCCCTCAGAGCCTGTCTGATGGACTGTTCCCCTATGCCCCAAGGTGTGCTGGTTCCTGGAATAGGCCACTCCCCTGCAAGGTAAGGGATTTCCCCCCTTATCTGGGGCGGGTCACATACCAATACTCCTATCCATCCTGCCTGTCATGCAGTGCAGAAGATATCCATGTCACCTTGCCACTGCGCAGGACACACATTGCTAGGAGGTCTTATCAATGGAATGTGCTTTTATTATTTTTATTATTATTAAATGCTTTTACAGTTCATTCCTGATTGATTTTTTTTATTTTTAATTTTTTAGAGAGAGAGATACATAAATTTGTTGATCCTCTTATTTATGCATTCATTGGTTGCTTCTTGTATGTGCCTTGGCCAGGGATCAAATTCGAAACCTTGGCATATCAGGATGATGCTTCAACCAACTGAGCTACTTGACCAGGGCTATGAGATCTGCTTTGACTCAGCACTTTCCAGTGATGTTCCCTTACCCCTGGCAGCTCATCTGCTAAGGATTGCTTTCCTCCTTAATTTGTCTCTGAGTTTAAATGTTAACTGTGCTACTGATTTTCCCTTTGTCGAGTCACTCAACCTCTTAAGCACCATTTCCTCATCTGCGAAACAGAGATAGTGGATTTTGCCTCAGCGTGGTTGGCGGTAGACAGTGAAGCAGGACAGTATGAAAGCTTTGTTAAATGGAAATAATAAACCGCAGGTGAACAACACAGTTTTGAACAGCACAGGTCGACTTACACATGGATTCCCCCCCCCCCAATAAATATACAGTTGGCTTTTCTTAACCCCGAGTTTTAAATCCAAAAACAGTATTTTCGATCCACGGTTGGGAGGGCTGCCTGTCTGCGTTGTTCTCTGCCATTTTCTGTAAAGGACTTGAGCATCTGCAGATTTTGGCATCGACAGGGGTCCTGCAGCCAATCCCCCTCAGATACCGAGGGCTGTAGTCAAGTTTCGTGGAGTCTAAAATTACACTCAGATTTTCAACTGCATGGGGGTTGGTGCCCTGAACCCCCACATTGTTCAAGGGCCAGCTGTATAAATGCCCCAGTCTGTTGCCCAGCTCCCTGCTCTGCCCATTCTCCCCATAGCTGGAGCCACTTAACTCTCACATGCAACCTCTGCCCTGCTCTGGGCTTGAGACCAACTTTGTTTTTTAATCAGGGAAGCTTAAAAGAGATTTAATCATGGGCTCAGCTATTAGTTGAAAATTTGCCATGGTACCTTCACCGAAGTAATAGAATCACAGTATATTCTCCTTACATTTGGATGTGCGTTAGTTAATGATGCCTGGACCCCACTCCAGAGATTTGAATTGAATTCTCTAGGGTGTGACTTGGACCGTGGGAATTTTCAAAGCTTCTCTGCCTTACACCCTGAGTGAAACAACTGTTTTCAGAACACTGGACATCAGATAAGGAAGGACAGTGATCTCTGAGAGAATGGAAACAAATGAGGTGAGACCTATGATTTCCCAAAATTACTGTCTTGAGAGTTTCCAAGCCATGGTGCAGGGAGGGTGAAACCAGGTAGAACCCAGCAGACTCTCGGGGTTGGGCAGACAGAGCTGAGAGTCTGGAGACCAAAGAGGTAGGGTTGGCAGAGCACCAGAGAGAAAATAGTTGCACAGAGGGAGAGAATGCTGGTGATCTACTCAAGTTTTCAGCTGAGTACTCACTAGCACATGTGTGTGGAGAAACTGTCTGAGGTCTGGGAAAGAACCATCCAAAAGGATGAGAGGTACCGTGTTCCTGTTCACAAAGGGCTGGGAATAGTGCCTGTGCCCGCTAGCCAGAACGGAAAGCCTCCTGATTCATAGGGTACTCAGTAGACTTCACAGTACTCAGTAGTGCAGAAAATGAGCCCTAGACTAAGCACTGCGTTGGTCCCACCTAATCCTAAAAGCAAGACCCTAAAACATCAAACTGTTTCCAAATAACTGCATTCCAGAACAAAGTTCAAGAATACTTGTAGAATTACCAAAATATCCAGCAGTCAACAGGTCACATTCACAATATCTGGCATGCAATAAAGAATTTACCAGTCGTGCAGAGCAGGAAATAATGAGGAGAAAAAGGAATTGAAGTTGACCCAGAATTGACATAGGTGTTAGAATTAGCAGACAAGGACATTAAAGCAGTTATTATTATAACTGTAGTACACATGTCCAAAAAGATAAACAGAGACATGGAAATATAAAAAAGAAGTCAGCCCTAGCCAGTTTGGCTCAGTGGATAGAGTGTCGGCCTGCAGACTGATGGGTCCTGGGTTTGATTCCAATCAAGGGCACATGCCCCGATTGCAGGCTCAATCCCCAGTAGGGGGTGTGCAGGAGGCAGCTGATCATTGATTCTCTCTCTCATTATTGATGTTTCTATCTCTTTATCCCTCTCCCTTCCTCTCTGAAATCAATAAAAATATATTTAAAAAAATATTTTTAAGAGTAAATTCTTAGAGATAGAACTGTTGGAACTGGCATATGGTTGTTTTAAAACAACTTTATAGGCCCTGACCGGTTTGGCTCAGTGGATAGAGCGTTGGCCTGCAGACTCAAGGGTCCCAGGTTCGATTCCAGTCAAGGGCATGTACCTTGGTTGTGGGCACATACCCAGTAGGGAGTGTGCAGGAGGCAGCTGGTCGATGTTTCTCTCTCATCGATGTTTCTAACTCTCTATCCCTCTCTCTTCCTCTCTGTAAACAGTCAATAAAATATATTTAAAAAAAACAAACAAAAAAAACTTTATAGAGGTATACTTGACATACCATAAAATTCACCCAGTACATTTCAAAGATTTATGATAAATGTACTGAGTTGTACAGTCATCATCACAGTCTATTTTTAGAATATTTTCATCATGTCAATACGATCCCTCATGGTCATTTACAGTTAATTCCTGTTCCCACCCCCTGCTCCAGGCAGCTACTCATCTTTCTGTCGCTATAGATTTGCCTTTTCTGGCCATTTCATGTACATGGAATTATACAACATGTGATCTTTTGTGTCTGGCTTTTTCATTTAGCTTAATGTTTTTAAGGTTCCTGTATGACATAGCGTATATCAATAGCTTATTTTTATTATGGAATGGTATTCCATTGTATGGATATAGCACTTATTTTGTATCCATTCACCAATTGATGGACTTTTTTTGAGTTTTGTGTGTCCCCCCCCCCCCTTTTGCTGCTGTGAACATTTACATGAAAGTAATTGGGGGATATATTTAAAAATTTTTTCTTGGGTAGATATGTAGAAGTGGAATTGTTTGGTCTTTTGACAAATTTATGTTTAATTTTTCAAGAAACCAAGACATTTGCCCCGCTGGTGTGCCTCAGTGGTTGAGGGTTGACCCATGAACCAGGAGGTCATGGTTTGATTCCAGGTCAGGGCACATGACCTGGTTTCGGGGGTCCATCCCCAGTAGGGGGTGTGCAGGAGGCAGCCAATCAATGATTCTCTCACATCATTGATGTTTCTATCTCTCTCTCTCCTTTCCTCTCTGAAATCAATTAAAAAATTTTTTTAAAAAGAAACTTTTTCAAAGTGATAATACCATTTTAGATTTCTACCAACGATGTATGAAGCTTCCTATTTTTCCACATTCTTGACAACCTTTGTTACTGTCTGGAGTTTTTAAAATTTATTTAATAACCATTCTAGTGGGTGTAAAATGGCATCTCCTTGTATTTTTTAATCTTCTTGTATTTTTAATTTGCATTTCACTAATGACTAATGATGTTAGGTATCTTTTCTTTTTTAATTTATTGATTTGAGAGAGAGAGAAAAAAACACATAAATTTGTTATTCCACTTATTTATGCATTCCTTGGTTGATTCTTGTATGTGCCCTGACCAGGGATTGAACCCTCAACGTTGGCCTATCAAGACGGCACTCTAACTCAGTGGTTCTCAACCTTCCTAATGCTCTGGCCCTTTAATACAGTTCCTCATGTTGTGGTGACCCCCAGTTTCATTGTTACAAATTGAACATAATTAAAGCATAGTGATTAATCACAAAAACAATATGTAATTATATATGTGTTTTCCGATGGTCTTAGGCAACCCCTGTGAAAGGGTTGTTTGACCCCCAAAGGGGTCGCGACCCACAGGTTGAGAACCACTGCTAACTAATTGAGCCACCCGGCCAGGCCATAGACATCTTTTCATTTGCTTATTGGCCATACCTGTACCTCATTTGGTGAAATGTTTATTCCAGTCTTTTGTCTTATTATTGAGTTTCAAGAGTTCTTTGTATATTCTGTATACAAATTCTTCATACATGTGTTTTGCACATATTTTCTCCCCATCTCTCACTTGAGTTTCATTTCCTTATGGTGTCTCTTAAAAAAGATGTTATTGACGCTGGCCAGTGTGGCTCACTTGGTTGGGTGTCATTTAGTGCACTGAAAAGTTGCCAGTTGGATTCCCCATCAGGGCACATGCCCAAGTTGTGGGCTTGATCCCCAGTAGGGGGCTGACTGAGGTTTTGCTCTCACATGGATGTTTCTCTGTCTCTCTCCCTTCCTCTCTCTCTAATAACAGTTTTTAAAAATCTTTAAAATTTTTTTCAAAAGGTTATTAAAGTGAAGTTCACACAACATAAAATTAACCATTTAGAATTGACCAATTCAGGCCCTGGCCAGGTAGCTCAGTTGGTTAGAGCATCGTCCTGATATACCAAGGTTGTGGAATTCTGTCCCAGGTCAGGGCACAAACAAAAATCAATGAATAAATGCATAAATAAGTGGAACAACAAATTGATGTTTCTCCTTCTCTTCCTCTTTATCTAAAAATTAATTTTAAACATTTTAAAATTGAACAATTCATTAATGGTATCTTTTGAAGTACAAAAATATTGAATTTTGATTATCTAATTTATTTTTTATTGGATATCAATTTATGGGTAATGCTTTTGATTTCATATTTAAGAAATCTTTGCCTAACCCAAGGTCTTAAAGACCTTTCCCCAATGTCTTCTAAAAATGTTATTGTTTGACTCATTCTTTAGATTCCTGATCTATTTAGAGTTATTTTTGTGTATTGTGTGAAACAGGGGTATAGTTCATCCTTTTACATGTGGATATTTTAACATATGTATTTATTTTATTTTTTTAACACTGATTTTAGAGAGAGGAAGGGAGAGGAACATCGATGTAAAACATGGAATGGTTGCTTCCCTCACAGTGCCCCGATGGAGGATCAATCCTGCAACCTGGGTTTGTGCCCTGCCTGGGAATCGGTTTGTTGTATGGGACAATGCTCCAACTGAGCCACCTGGCTAAGGTGAACCTATGTATTTTAAATTTGAATACATGTGGTCAAATTGTCTTCCCACCACACAGTTGGCATCACAACAGTCGGCAGTGAGCCTGGCTGTTTTTTTCACACCCTCGCTAACACAACTCAGATATCAAACTTTTTGTTCCTGACCAATCTGTTACTGGCAAGATAATGAGACCTCTGTTCCTGTCTTCTTGAAGGAAAGATTTCAATCAAGAGACAAAGTTCAGGAAAGCAAGCAAGAATTTATTGACCACAGCAAAAACACACTTAGGGCAATGAAGCAAGGAAGGGCGTAGAAGAAGCAGCAGCAGAGCCTAGGCTGGGCTGCTTTGGCTCACGGGGAAGTCAGAGACAAGGGACCTTGGAGACAGGTTCAGAGGTCTAGCCTAGAACGAGCTGCTGCTGCCCATTCCTCCTCTGGTTGCAAGTCTTGTGGGGTCCCTTGGACTTTAGGAGATACATGCCTATGGGGGAGGGGAGAGGGAAAGGGGTGGCATAGTTGTGCTCCCTGGAGGGAGAGCATGCTGGGACCTTAGTTTTGCAGGGGTTTTAAAAGTTGGTTGTTTAGGGGAGGTTTAAGGGGGGAGGATCAATAGAATATTCATCAGCTTTATGCTGATGTGCCAAAATGAGATTCATTCCCTTAACTTCATCTGTCCTTGCGTATGGTTGGCACATATGGCACTAATTGGATTTCTGCTATTTATCTCCCTGAGTAGGGTGATTTAAGCTATTTACCCTCTGGTTGGGGAGGAGAAGTATAAACCACTTACTCTTTTTTTAAAAAATATTTTTATTGATTTTAGAGAGAGGTAGGGAGAGGGAGAGAGAGATAGAAACATCAATGGGAGAGCATCATCGATCCACTGCCATCTGTACATTCCCCTACTGGGGATCAAGCCCATAACTGAGGCATGCACCCTGACCAGTAATCAAACAGTGACCTCTTGGTTCATGGGTCGATGCTCAACCATTGAACCCCACCAGCCGGGCCAAACTGTTTATTCTTAAGTGTCCTTGGTTTTCGGAAGATAGGATTTACTAGGTGGCTGCAAACTGCTGTTTAACTAGTAGTTTCCCTATTCTGCTTGTTCTGGATTGTCCTAGCTTCTTACTATCTTATAACAAATCTAATAGTGAAAGCATAGCACTTCAATAGTTTTAATTTGCTAAATTCCTACTTTAGCCACATCCTAAGCATTTTCTGTGAAATGAACAGCTGAATGCATTAGTTACCTACTGTTTCAGGATACACACTAAGAAACAAAACTACTAAAATTAAAAAAATTACCATACAATCTACCAAAGTATTTACTGATAAAATGATAGCCATCTGGGATTTGTTTCCAAATAAGCTATCAGTTAAGGTAATGGATGAAAGCTATTGTTAATAAGTTGATATTTGATGCTGGGTGAAGCTTGGAATTCATTATGCTATGTTCTTTTAGATAGTGAAATTTTTCATAATGAAAAGGTATTTTTTAATGGCCATTTTTGGCACCACCTAAAATCATCTTTGTACATCCATTAATGCACAACCCCTTAGAACAGCGGTCACGAACCCTTTGGGGGTTGAACGACCCTTTCACAGGGGTCGCCTAAGACCATCAGAAAACACATATATAATTACATATTGTTTTTGTGATTAATCACTATGCTTTAATTATGTTCAATTTGTAACAATGAAATTGGGAGTCACCACAACATGAGGAACTGTATTAAAGGGTCGCGGCATTAGGAAGGTTGAGAACCACTGCCTTAGAAGATACTAGTTTCAGGGTTAACAAAGAGGGCTCTAGATTCAGACTGACCAAATTTCAATCTTGCTTCCATCAGGTACTAGCTGATCTCAGGCAAGTTGTCAAACCTCTCTGGGAGACAGTTGCCTAACCTGAAAAATGAAGAGCTAAACTTACTATTGTTCTGTACTGGGTTGATGTTCTCTCATTTTATGGTTCCCACAACCCTAAGAGGGAAAAGTATATTTGTCTTGTTTTACAGATAAGGAAACAGCTTTAATGCAGATGTCTGGACCATTAGACCTTGAGGGACCTGCCCCTCTTCCCTCTAAGTTTTGATTGTCCTCAAGGACTGGAAATAAGGTCACATATTCCTTTGTATTTCACATTACACTTTGTTGCCACCTCTGGAGAAGTTTACTTGAATCTGGGATGAGTTCCGAGATTCTCAGGAGCATTTCTGGTCTGACACACCTTCCTGGCTTGCATATTGCATAAGGTGACCTGGATGCTTATTCCTTGATTCTATCTTTGCCTGAGGAATTCACAGGCATGACTTCAATTTAAAAAAAAAGATGTTTAGGATAGACATATCCAATAAAAACTGTAGGTAAGAAATGATTCTGATGTGCCGTCTGTAGAGATGGGTCCATGGTCTTTCCTAGGGGAAGGACAACTTTAGCTTTGAAAGCCAGGAAAAGGGGAATTGAGGATAACGAGCAGGACTAGATGTTCTGACACGCTGTTTATTTTCTAATGAAGTTTCTCAGTCCTGCAATTGCTTGTCTGACTTGCATTGCTCCCAAAAACTGCAGGAGGAGGTGCAGAGAGAACTTTATGGCTATTTATTTATTTTTGATTTTCAGAATGTGTTAAGAAAGCTGTCAATTTGAACAGGAAAGAACGTTTATTCTAAAAAATAACATCTAATTGCTTCTCGGCCTTTTGGCTAAGACCAAGTGTAGTATCTGTTCTTTTTTTTTTTTAAAAATTTTTTTTTCAGCATTACCAGGCCTGCCACTCAACTTAGTATCTGTTCTTATCAGTTTAATGAAAAATAACATCTAGCCCAGCCAGAGTAGGCTCAGTGATTGAGGGTCTACCCTTGAACCAAGAGAGCACCGGTTTGATTCCTGATCAGGGCACATGCCCAGGTTGCGGGCTGGATCCCCAGTAGGAGGCCTACAGGAGGCAGGCAATCAATGTTTCTTTCTATCCCTCTCCCTTCCTCTCCCTCTAAAATTAATAAAAACATTTAAAAATAAATAAAAAATAACACCTAGGCTTTGCTAGATCAGAAAGTACCTGCAAAGGCAACCTGGGAGACCTTGTACCTACCTGGGAAGGCTCTGCACATCCTTTGAATCCCTGAATTCTAAACTTTATTGCACAAAAGGCCGCTTGGAATGTGTATCAAAACCCTCCAGTCAAAACCACTTTTTCAACCTGAAGGCCTCTAAAGAGGTGCATTTCAAAGGGCTTCACAGTGTGGGATCAGTGCTGACTTTGGTCCCTGTGGGAGGACAGCAGTGTCCACCCTGTGGGGTGTCCATGCTCAGGCCACCAAATGCAGGAGCCACCTTGTGAAAGGCTGCAGGAGTGGACTAGTCCAGAGGGGCTCTGAGCGATGACAACAGGCAGGAGTCCCTGTCCAAGGCAGTCATTTGAAGTCCAGCTCATTTAGTGTTTTTTTCTACTTGTGAAATCAAAATGGAAGACACCCATAACAGAACTGCTATTTCCATGTTCAGTAACTTTTAAAAATCAGTGGCTTGCCGAAACCGGTTTGGCTCAGTGGATAGAGCGTCGGCCTGCGGACTGGGGGGTCCCGGGTTCGATTCCGGTCGGGGGCATGTGCCTGGGTTGCGGGCACATCCCCAGTGGGGGATGTGCAGGAGGCAGCTGATCGATGTTTCTCTCTGATCGATGTTTCTCTCTGATCGATGTTTCTCTCTCATCGATGTTTCTGGCTTTCTATCTCTTTCCCTTCCTCTCTGTGAAAAATCAATAAAATATATTTAAAAAAATAAATAAATAAATAAAAATAAAAATCAGTGGCTTTTATAAGCATGCCTTCTAATGTATCATTAAAGTCTATATAACAGCAGGGAGTTCACCAAGAAGGAGGGCTGCCTAGAAGCCTCAGGTGTGACTCTCACCATAGAGCTGCTCCTCATTGCCGTTGGCTAATAATAATGTTCTAGGTCATGACATTAGTATCTCATGATAAATATTTGTACTGTGAAGACTGCATTTTTAAAGACACAATGTCATTTTAAAATCCAGTAAGTAGTGATTTCAGGATGTAAACAGCTACAAGCTGAAAGCTTCTCCATGGTTCTCAAGACACCTCCCCTCCCCCCCTTTAATTTTGGCTATATATATATATATATATATTTAATTTTTTATTTTTTAAAAAAAATATATATTATTGACTTTTTACAGAGAGGAATGGAGAGGGATAGAGAGTCAGAAACATCAATGAGAGAGAAACATTGATCAGCTGCCTCCTGCACACTCCCCTACTGGGGATGTGCCCGCAACCAAGGTACATGCCCTTGACCGGAATCGAACCCGGGACCCTTGAGTCCACAGGGCGACGCTCTATCCACTGAGCCAAACCGGTTAGGGCTTGGCTATATATTTTTATAAGTTTTTTTTTTAAATACGTTTATATTCATTATAGAAAATCTGAAGGATAAAGAGAAGCATAAAGTCTTTCACATACCTCAACTCAACCCCCCGACTCCCAATCAATACATGGCTTTTATTGCATCTTTAAAATATCACAAATAAGTCTGAGGAGTCATCCGGCATCTTGCCGTTTCTATAGCTGAACAACAAAGATCTTATTCATCAGTCTGCTGGCCTGTTCCTTTTTCAGAAACATAGATACCACCGTGATATTCTTGTTTTTAACTATTTTGTCTTGCTGATCAAAGTAGCTGAATTTGATACAAATTCAATGTTATTTCCTTCAAGAATTAACTCATCTTTCTGGGCTTGATATACTGAACAAGCTATTCCTGACCTCATCCCAAACCCTGCGAGTATATTTTTCACCCAAGAAATTTCTGACTTCAATAAGAGAACCATTCACCTGAATAATGACATTGACGGGAAAGTGAGTGTACACAGACCTCATCTTGTAACGGAAGCCCAGTATAACACCCTTGATTGTAGATGGTGCAAATGGTAGCCAGTTCCTTTCTATTTTCCCACCGCTTATCAACCTGGAACCTCTTCTTTTTCCTTCCAATGAGACTGAGTTCTACATTGATGTGATTGAAGACCCTCCCCAGGGTGCCTCTGGGGTGATGGACACATTTTCTGGCGTGCCGACAATCTGATCACTGAGAGAGGTCTTCATCCTCGCAGCAGATGCAGCAAAGAGCACAAGGTCTCATCTTTACATTGATCCCAGAAGAGGCCATTGTGAAGTAGTTGAAAGACACAGTCCTGGGTTTAAATTCCAAGTCCGTTTTTTGCATTCTTTGTGAATTTTGGCAAGTCGCCTAACCCTTCTGAAATTCTGTTTTCACCTCTAGAAAAGTGGTCATTGCAATACATCCTACCTCAATGGGAATGAATACAGGCACATCTAGTTTAGGGCATTCAGTGAGCAGTCAATAAATGTGTCTCTATCTCCTCAATAAAGAAGTTTTCATTCAGGCATTTTCTGAGAAGTTTTCATTCAGGCATTTTCTGAGTAACGCCTTTAAGACGTTACTACATGCCAGAGGAAATACAGGGATGGATAAGACCAGTTCTTTGACCTTGAATATGGTTTGGGGAGGGAGGAAATCTTAAAGATTAAATGGTCCAGTCGACTGCCTTTAGATTAGAAAAACACATGTGACTCCAATTTCCAGATGTCAGCAAAGACCAAGAAAGGCCAGGTCACACAGCAAGAAAATAGTAGGGAGGAGACTGAAACCCAATTAGGCGGCATATTGGGATAGAGGCAATGAGAGAGAGCTTTTGGAAATAAAATTATGCTGGTTTGTAGCTCAAAAGAGAGAAACAGGTGGGAAATGGAGATGCCTGCGAATGGATCAGGGGGTCACAAATCCAACCTGAAGTTGGGCTGCATTTTGCTTTGCAGGATTTCCCCCTCCTCACCCAACATTTTCTTATGGAAAATTTCAAACATGTAGAACAGTTGAAAGAATGATGCAGTGAACATCCATTTCCCACCACGTAGATTCTGCAGTTGTTCAGTTTGCTACATTTGCTTTGTCAAATATTCATTCATTCATCTATCCCTCCATCCCGCCACCCATTCATCTTACTTTTTGATACATTTCAAAGAAACTACAGAGTTCACCTCTAAAAATACTTATCAGTAAGTAGAGTTTAAACTGTATTTTTTGAGTTTAAATTTACACACAGTGATCTCAGTTATATCATTTGCTGAGTTTCGATAAATGCATACAACTGTGTAATCCACACTCCCAACAAGATACTAAAAGAACTTTTTCAAAATTCTCCTCATCCAGAGGCAACCACTATTGTGATTTTTTTCAAGTAGGTTTTACCTTTTCTGGAACATCATACAAGTAGACTCATATAGTGTGTACTCTTTTGTGAAAGGCTTATTTCTGTTAGCATAATATTTGAGACTTGTGTATTTTGTGTATTAGTAATTTGTCCTTTTTATTTATTTTTTAATTTAAATTCTTTATTGCTTTATGTATTACATAAGTCTCCTTTTTCCCCCATTGACCTCTCCCCGGCTGCCCCCAACCCTGCTCTTTTTATTTTTATCGATTTCAGAGAGGAAGGGAGAGAGAGAGAGAGAGAGAGAGAGAGAGAGAGATATCGAAACATCAATGATAAGAATCATTGATCAGCTGCCTCCTACACTCTCCCTACTGGTAATCCAGCCCATAATTGGGGCATGTGCCCTGACCAGTAATCGAACCCGTGACCTTTTGGTTCATAGATCGACACTCAACCACTGAGCCACACTGGCTGGGCTAATTTGTTCTTTTTTATTGCTTAGTAGTATTCCACTGTAGGAATTAACATACCACAATTTATCCATATTCCTGCTGATGAAACAAACAGAAGTTTTATTTTTTTATTTTTATTTTATTTATTTTTTTAAAAATATTTTATTGATTTTTTTTACAGAGAGGAAGGGAGAGAGAGAGAGAGTTAGAAACATCGATGAGAGAAACATCGATCAGCCGCCTCCTGCACATCTCCCACTGGGGATATGCCCGCAACCCAGGCACATGCCCTTGACCGGAATCGAACCTGGGACCTTTCAGTCTGCAGGCCGACGCTCTATCCACTGAGCCAAACCGGTTTCAGCTACAAACAGAAGTTTTAAACACTTTGAGTTGGTTACCAATGTTTTAGACCTGAGTTCAAATCTTAACTCTGCCACTTGCTAGATATGTGACCATAGGCTGGTTACTTTGCCTCTTTCAGACTCACTTTCCCCATCTGCATAATGGGAAAAAAATATAGCTATTGCTTATTGAGTGCTTGCTTTGTGCTTGCCTGACACTGCTCTAAGTGTTTTGCATGCTCATTTAATCCTCACAATGACCCATGATATAGGGTATAATACTATCCCCATTTTATAGATGGGGAAACTGAGCACCCCACCTAGGTTTCTGGGAGTGTTCAATGGGATAGTGTATGTAAAACACTTAAGACTATTTGGCAATTACAATGTAGAAAGTAAACATTAGCTGCTATTTTTTCTTTTACCTTACTGGCCCATTGGAGGAAAATAAGTTTACTGTACCTGATGGAGAAAATATATAAAGCACTGGGAATAGGGTTGCCAAATAAAATGCAAGCTGCCCAGTTAAATTTGAATTTAAATTTAAACTTGAATTTTAGATAAGCAATGAAAATAATTTTCGTATAAGTATGTCACATCAATATTTGTCCTGTACTTATCTGAAACTCAGATTTAAATGACCATCCTACATTTACATTTTCTAAATCTGGCAATCCTACCTGGGAGGGAGTGACAAGGGATGGAATCTGTGTACCTCATTTTGCAGGTGAGGAAACAGTCTTAGAGGAGGGAAGTGATGGAGCCATGAACTTAGGTCTTCCATGATCTCTTTGGATCCAGAGTTGAGGCTTCCAGAGTCTCATTCACTGTCTTTTCTCCATCCCTGCACTTTTCAAGTCTCCCCCCCCCCTCCGCTCCCCCCTCCCCCCCACTCCCGGCAATGGAATGCAGAATGGCTCCAGGGGAGGGGCACAGCAGTGTGACTAAGTGTTCTGCAGAAAGCCAGTAAGTGACAGGTGGCATGAGGGCCACTGGGGCTTCTCTCCCCACTCCTTCCACTGCATCCCTACTTCCTTCACTCTTTTTCCCCCAGAGGCCTAGAAAGCTCCTTCTCTTGCTGGTGGGGACCCCCAGGTTTCCGGCCTCCTGATCTAGCAGGGCTGGGTCCTGTCCCAGGCTGACCTGGGTGTTGAAGGCAGAGGGAAGGTGTAGGTGCAGCCACTGGTTCTGCATTCTTACCAGGCCAAGATTAGACTGACTTCTGGATTGAGAACCTGGGAGTCAGAGCCACACAGCATGAGAGATGAGGAAATGCCAGGCTGGGGTTCTCTGCCCTAACCAACTCAGCTTCTATTTGCAGAGCCGCCAACGACCTACCCTGGATTTCCTAGAGTCTTCACAACATTCTAGGTCAGGAGGTAGGATTCATTCATTATTCCCATGGAGAGATTTGGAGACTGAGATTCAGGGGACTTGCCTAAGACTCCTGAAGCAAGTTGTTGATAGGATTAGGTCCTTGAAACATATTCGGTGGAACCTCATTTCTTGAACGTCTCCCATCTTGAACAATTCGCTTCTCAACCTGATAACCCTTTCATGCTGATACCTGTATGATCAGTCACTCATCTCTTAGGTGACAAAGGAGAGAATGCGTGAATACGAGTCAGTTTATCCCTGTTAAAATCTCAGGATATTGTGCTATGAATATATTTGTGTTTTTTTGCTTTTGTTGCTGCTTATAATTATTGTTATATTTTCATTTTTTTACTGTAAATTTCCTTTTTGTTAAATTTCCATACACTTCATGTCCTTTTTGTTTTTAAAGTGTTTATAGATTAAACAGTGCATTAGACATGTACTGTATATAAGAAAGGTTAAAACAGGGAATCAACCCTAGCTGGTTTTGCTCAATGAATAGAGTGTCAGACTGCGGACTGAAGGGTCCAAGGTTTGATTCCGAACAGGACATATGCCTGGGTTTCGGTTGCGGGCTAGGTCCCCAGTGGGGGGGGCGGGGGGCGGGGGGGGGGTGCAGGAGGCAGCCAATCAATGATTCTCTCTCACCATTGATGTTCTATCTCTCTCTCTCTTCCTTCCTCTCTGAAATTAATTAAAAAATATTTTAAAAAAACACAGGGAATCATTTGGGGGTCTGGAGTGGACTAGTTCAGTTTACTTTATTTGTAATGGGAAAAATGATTTGGTTTTTGAACAGCCTTCCAGAACAAATTAAGTTTGAGAACCGAGGTTCCACTGTACCTCTCAAAAAGCCTAAATTATTAACTCGGCTCAGTACTGTCTCCCACATTGGAGCTAACCCTCCCTGTTGGTATTAGCAAGTTTAGGATAGCATAGTCCAGTAGTTCTCAAAATATGATTTAGAAATGCAAATTCTTGGACCTGATTCCAGAACTCCCTGACTTAGAAATTCTGATGGGCGATACCTGGCAATCAGAGCGTTGTTAAGTCCTCCAGGTGATTCTGAATGCATTCAAAGTTTGAGAATCTTTGGGGTATAGTAGAAAGACATGCAATTGTGGGACAAAATGAGTATACATTTAAAACATTTGTTTAAGTAAACTTTTTTTTTATTGATTAAGGTATTACATATGTGTCCTTATCCCCCCAGTGCCCCCCACCCCACCCCGTGTTTAAGTAAACTTTTATTGACATAATATAAATGCAGAAATATACACAAATCCCAAGTATATAGCTTGATGATTTTTACAAAGTGAACTCGCCTGTGGATCAGCACTCAAATCAAGATACAGAACAGTCCCCTGGCTGGTTTGCCTCAGTGGATAGAGCGTCAGCCTGGGGACTGAAAGGTCCCTGGTTCAATTCTGGTCAAGGGCACCTGCCCAGGTTGTGGGCTCAATCCCCAGTCGGGGGCGTGCAGGAGGCAGCCAATCAATGATTCTCTTTCATCATTGATGTTTCCATCTCCCTCCCCCCTCCTCTCTGAAATCAATAAAAATATATTTAATAATAAAAATAGCCTTAACCGGTTTGGCTCAGTGGATAGAGTGTCGGCCTGCAGACTCAAGGGTCCCAGGTTCGATTCCGGTCAAGGCCACGTACCTTGGTTGCGGGCACATACCCAGTAGGGAGTGTGCAGGAGGCAGCTGATCGATGTTTCTCTCTCATTGATGTTTCTAACTCTCTATCCCTCTCCCTTCCTCTCCGTAAAAAATCAATAAAATATATTTAAAAAAAATTAAAAAGACATAGACCATTATTACCAGCTCTGAGAAGCCCCTTTGTGGTTCCTTCCTGCTACTACCTCCCCTCCAAGGGTAATCACTATCCTGACTTCAAACACCATAGATCAGTTTTGTCTAACAGAGTTTTTTAAGTTGTGGATGAAGACGGGATCTGGAGCCACAGAGCTTTGGTTGGATCCCTGGTTCCTGGTTGATGTAATTTCCTTGAGACATATTTCCTTCTCTGTATACTGGTCATAAAAGTACTTCATACTTTTAAGGGATACTATGTTTTCCAAACTTGCCTGGTGACAAGAATCACCTGGGTGCTCTTCTGGGGACGGTGTCTTTAGGTACTCACAGTGGCCCAGCATTTGGCATACAGTCAAACAATAGAGCCTCTAACAAAACCTGGCTGTCCCAAAACCCTGGGAATAGAATGATTTACCTTTATAACAAGAAGGTTGGGAAAGCGCCAAAATCTGCATGTGGCATGAGCACAGGCCAACTTTGCAGAGTTCTGCTGTGAGACCTAAAGTTCTAATGTTGTCTAAAATGAATAAACATGTCAGCAGGGCCTACAGTGATCCATGTGTGCTAAATGTGTCAGCGACAGGATCAAGCGTGCTTTCCTTATTGAAGAGCAGAAAATTGTGAAAGTGTTGAAGGCATAAGCACAGAGTCAGAAAGCTAAATTTAAAAATGAAGCTTTTTTGAGTAATAAACAAACAAGCAAAAAAGAATCACCTGGGGCGCTAGTTAACCCATATTCTCCAGAAAATACATTCTTTTTAAATTAAATTTATTGAGGTGATTTTAAAAAATATATTTTTATTGATTCCAGAGAAGAAGGGAGAAGGAGAGAGAGATAGAAACATCAATAAAGAGAGAGAATCATTGATTGGCTGCCTCCTGCACGCCTTACGCTGGGGATCGAGCCCACAACCTGGGCATGTTTTCTGACCATGAACTCCTCGTTCATAGGTTGACGCTCAACCACTGAGCCATGCCAGCCGGGCAAGATTACCTGCTAGGTTTGTTTTTTTAAAAATTTTCTTTATTGATTAAGGTATTACATATGTGTCCTTATCCCTCCTCTCCCCCCACCGCCCGCTCATGCCCTCACCCCCCTGGTGTCTGTGTCCATTGGTTATGCTCATATGCATGCATACAAGTCCTTTGGCTGATCTCTCCCCCTGACCCCCACCCTCTCCTACCTTCCCTCTGAGGTTTGACTCTCTGATCGATGCTTCTCTGTCTCTGTTTTTGTGCATTGGTTTATGTTCATTATATTCCACAAATGAGTGAGATCACGTGGTATTTATCTTCCTCCAACTGGCTTATTTCGCTTAGCATAATGCTCTCCAGGTCCATCTATGCTGTTGCAAATGGTGGTAAGAGTTCCTGCTTTTTTACAGCGGCATAGTATTCCATTGTGTAGATGTAGCACAGTTTTTTAATCCACTCATCTGCTGATGGGCACTTAGGCTGTTTCCAAATCTTAGCCATTGTAAATTGTGCCGCTATGAACATAAGGGTGCATATATCCTTTCTGACTGGTGTTCCTATTTCCTTGGGATATATTCCTAGAAGTGGATCACTGGGTCAAATGGGAGTTCTGCTTGCCAGGTTTTGATACCCGGGTAATGTTGGCCTCATAGACTATGTTAGGAAGTATTGCCTCTTTTTCAGTTTTTGGTAAGAGTTTGAGAAAGGTAGGTATTCAATCTTCTTTGAATGTTTGGTAGAGTTTACTAGTGAAGCAAAGCTATCTGGTCCGGACTTCTACTTTTGGGGAGGTTTTTTTTTGTTGTTGTTGTTGTTGTTGTTTTCTGGGGAGGTTTTTAATGGTGGTTTCAATTTCCTTAGTGTTGATTGGTCTATTTAGATTTTCCACTTCTTGATGATTTAGTCTAGGAAGACTATATTTTTCTAAGAACTTGTCTATTTTTTCTAGGCTATTGAATTTGGTGGCATATAGTCTTGTACATTTCTTTGTATTTCTGTGGTGTCCATCATAACTTCTCCTATTTCATTTCTGATTTTGAGTCTTTTCTCTTTTTTCCTTAGTGAGTCTAGCCAGAGGTTTGTCGATTTTATTAATCTTGACAAAGAACCAGCTCTTTGTTGCATTATTTTTTTGTATTATCTTTTTGTTCTTTATTTCATTTAATTCAGCTCTAATTTTTATTATTTCCTTACTTCTGCTGACTTTGGGCTGCATCTATTCTTTTTTTAATTCTTTAGGCTGTAAAGTTAGGTTTTTTTTAAAAAATATATTTTTATTGATTTCAGAGAGGAAGGGAGAGGGAGAGAGAGATAGAAGCATCAATGATGAGAGAGCATCATTGATCGGCTGCCCCCCGCAATCCCCTCACTGGGAATCGAGCCCACAACCCGGGCATGTGCCCCTGACTGAAATTAAACCCGGGACCTTTCAGTTCACAGGCCAACGCTCCATCCACTGAGCCAAACCGGCCAGGGCAAGTTAGGTTGCTTATTGGGATTTTTATTGTTTCTGGAGCTAGGCCTGTAATGATATAAACTTCTCTCTTATTATCACTTTTGTTGCATCCAAAAAGTTTTTACATGTTGTATTGTCATTCTCATTTGTCTCTATGTATCTTTTGATCTCTCCTTTTATTTCTTCCTTGTCTAGAGAGAGTGGAAGGGAGGAGGGGGAAGAGAGAGAGAGAGAGAAATATAGATGTGAGAGAGACATATTGATTGATTTCTTCCTGCACAAGTCCCTACTGGGGCCTAAGGGTACCTGCAACTGAGGTATGTGCCCTTAACTGGGAATCTAACTCACGACCGTTGGGTTCATAAACCGATGCTCTAACCACTGAGCAACCATCCAAGGCTTGACCCAATCATTCTTTAGTAGCATGTTGTTTAATCTCTACATATTGTGGTCTTCCCCACTTCCTTTTTACTGTTGATTTCCAATTTCAAAACATTGTGGTCAGAGAATAAGCTTGGCATGATTTCAATCTTCTTAAATTTGTTGAGGCTAGTTTTGTATCCCAACATATGGTCTATCCTTAAGGATGTTCCATATTCACTGGAGAAGAATGTATAATCTGGTGTTCTGGGATTAAAGGCTCTGTAAATGTTAATTATGTCCATTTGTTCTAAAGTGTTATTTAAGGCCATTATTTATTTAATTTAATTTATTGATTTGAGGGGAGGGGGAGGAAGACAGAGAGAGAAAGATTGATTTGTTATTCTACTTATTTATGCATTCATTGGTTGGTTCTTGTATGTGACCTGACTGGGGATTGAACCTGCAACCTTGGTGTATCAGGACGATGCTCAAACCAACTGAGGTAACTAACCAGAGCAAGGCCTATATTTTCTTATTGATTTTCTCTTTGGATGACCTATCCATAGCTGTCAATACCATATGTAGGTCCCCTGCTATAATTGTGTTTTTGTCCGTTTCTTCTTTAGCTCTGTTAGTAGTTGCTTTATATATTTTGGTGCTCTCTGATTGGATAGATATATATTGATGTGTTATGTCTTCCTGATGTATGTCCCCTTTATCATTATAAAATGTGCATCTTTGTTTCTTGTTATCTTTTTTAAAAAATTATACTAGTATTTATTGATTTCAAAGAGGAAGGGAGAGAAATAGAAACATCAATCAATGATGAGAGAGAATCATTGATCGGCTACCTCCTACTGGGGATTGAGCCCGAAATCTGGGCATGTGTCCTGACCGGGGATCCAATCATGAGCTCCTGGTTCATGGGTTGAAACTCAACCACTGAGCAACACTAGCTGAGCACTTGTTATCTTTTTTATCTCGAAATCTACTTTGTCAGATATAAGTATGGCTACACCTGCTTTGAGAATACATTCTTTTTTTAAAAAATTTATTTTACTGATTTTTTACAGAGAAGAAGGGAGAGGGATAGAGAGAAACATCGATGAGAGAGAAACATCGATCAGCTGCCTCCTGCACACTCCCTACTGGGTATGTGCCCGCAACCAAGGTACATACCCTTGACCGGAATCGAACCTGGGACCCCTGAGTCCACAGGTCGACGCTCTATCCATTGAGCCAAACTGATTAGGGCAAGAATATATTCTTAATGGGACAAAACTTGGTTGGAGGTGGAGAGGAAATTGTAAAAACTTTTTAATGTAAAAGCACAGGTATGCATATGGTACATCAATAGATATACAGTGTATTTGTGATATTAAAATATCATGAGGGGAATGATTAGGGAAAATAAGTGTCTAAAATTTTTCCTTAGATGATTAAAAAAAAGTTGCACATTTGTCAGAATGGCTATCATCCATAAATCCACAAACAAATGTTGAAAATGTGGAGAAAAGGGATCCCTCATGCACTGTTGGTGGGAATGCAGGTTGGTGCAGCCACTATGGAAAGCAGCATGGAGGGCCCTCAAAATAATTAAGAAATTGAACTGCCTTATGACCCATTGATTCCACTTCTGGGTACATAGCAGAAAAAACCCCCAAAACACTAACTTGAAAGAATATATACATCCCTATGTTTATTGCAGCATTATTTACAGCTAGAGGCCCAGTGCACGAATTTGTGCACGGGTGGGGTCCAGCCAGCCCGCCACCAATCAGAGTGGATTGGGGCTGGGCCTGTCAGGAGGAGGAGACAGCAGGAGGTTGGCCGGCCAGCTCACCCTGATTGGGGCCCAATCAGGGCTAGGCAGGCCGGGGGGCGGGGCTGCAGGCAGTTGGCTGGTCGGCCCTGCCCCTGATCGGAGTGGGGCGGGGGGGTGCCGATCGGAGGCAGAGCTGGCTGGGGGTAGGGGCTGCAGGCCTATCGGAGTGGTGAGGGCCAATAGGAGGCAGGGCTGGCCAGGGAGTGGGGCCACAGGAGGTCTGCCAGTTCACTGGCCGCAGTGGGCGTCATAGCAACTGGTCATTCTGGTCGTTACAGAATGACCAGTTTTACATCGCTGGCTTTTTATATATATCGATAGCCTAGATACTGAAGCAATTCAGGTGCCCATCAATAGATGAATGCATAAAAAAGTTGTGGTGTACATATACAATAGAATATTACTTGGTCATAAAAAGAATGAAATATTACTCCTTGGAACAGCATGGATGAACCTAGAGAATATTATGCTAAGTGAAATAAGGCAGCCAGAGAAGACATATACCATATGATTTCACTTATATATGGAATCTAAAGAGTAAAATAAATGAACCAAAATGAAACAGACTCATAGACACAGAGAACAGACTGATGGTTGCCAGAGGGGGTAGGGGTTGGAGGCATGGGTGAAAAAGGTGAAGGAATTAAGAAGTACAAATTGCCCTAGCCAGTTTGGCTCAGTGGATAGAGCATCAGCCTATGGACTGAAGAGTCCCGGGTTCGATTCTGGCCAAGGGCATATGCCTTGGTTGTGGGCTCAATCCCCAGTAGGGAGTGTGCAGGAAGCAGCTGATCAATGATTCTGTCATCATTGATGTTTCTATCTCTCTCTCCCTCTCCCTTCCTCTGAAATAAATAAAAATATATTTTAAAAAAGTCTTGATCTCCCCACCCTCATAAGAAGCACAAAAGTGGCATGGATAATGGAAAGTAAACACCCCCCCCCCCAAAAAAAAGAAGTACAAGTTATGACCTTTAGCACAATTGGTTAGACTCTATTAGACAAAATACTGACTTCTGCGCAGGGGCCACGAAGTTTCAATTGCTCTGTATGTGCGCACCCGCACGTGGTATTTTGTGGAAGAGCCACACTCAAGGGGCCAAAGAGCTGCATGTGGTTCGAGAGCCGCAGTTTGCCGACCACGGGGTTAGAGCATTGTCCAGGTAAACCAAGGTTGCAGGTTCAATCCCCTGTGGCTTGCTGGCTCAGTTGTTTACAGCATCGTCCTGATACACCAAGGTTTTGGGTTCAATCTCTGGTCAGGGCACATACAAGAATCAACCAATGAATGTATAAATAAGCAGAAGAACAGATCGATCTCTCTCTCTCTCTCTCTCTCCTTAAAAAAAAAAAAATCAATAAATAAAGAAGTACAAATTGGTAGTTACAAAATAGTCACAGGGATGTAAAGTACAGCATAGGGGATATTGTAATAATTATGTATGTTGTCATGTGGGTACTTGAAATATGGAGGGAAGGGACAGGACACCACTTTGTAAAGTATATGATTGTCTAACCACAATGCTGTACACCTGGAAGTAATACAAAATAACATTGAATGTAAACTGTAATTGGAAAAAAAAAGTCGAGAAACAGTGCCCTACAGCAGTGATTCTCCAAATGTGGTCCTTGATTAAAAATGTATATTTTCAGGCTCATTCTAGGGCAGTGGTTCTCAACCTGTGGGTCGCGACCCCTTTGGCGGTCGAACGACCCTTTCACAGGGGTCGCCTAAGACCATCCTGCATATCAGATATTTACATTATGATTCATAACAGTAGTAACATTACAGTTATGAAGTAGCAACGAAAATCATTTTATGGTTGGGTCACAACATGAAGAACTGTATTTAAAGGGCCAGAAGGTTGAGAACCACTGTTCTAGGGGGACCTACTGAATGGGAAATTATGGGTGGAGCCCAGCAATCTAAGGTTTAATAAAATCCTCTAGGTAATTCTGATGGGCACTAAAGTTTGAAAACCACTGCCCAAGAGAATCGAATGTGATAGAGGTCCAGGAATCTCTTTTTAAAATATGGTTTTAATTGATTTTTAAAGAAAGAGTGGAAAGAAGAGGGATAGAGAGATAGAAACATTGATGAGAGAGAAACATCAACATCGATTGGCTGCCTCCTGCATGTCCCCTACTGGGGATCAAGCACTAAACCCGGGCATGTGCCCTGACTGGGAATCGAACCAGTGACCCCTTGGTTCATAGGTCCACGCTCAATCACTGAGCCAAGAATCTGTATCTTTAACAAGCTCTCCTAAAGACACGTTTCAGGAAACATTGACATGGAGGATTTTAAAGTACTTTGAAAAGTGTGAGTGTCTTTCCAGATGGAGGAAACATGCTAAACAACAATAACAAAGGTCACTGATTACTAAGCATTTAGTTGTGTCTCTGAGTCTACTTGCACAGCCTATTCATTTTCAGAAAGAACCCATGAAGGAAGTTGAGGATGGACTCTAAAGCCAGACTACCTGATTTATGCATCTGTAAACTGAGGATAATGAAGGTACTTCCCTCCTAGGTTTGTTGTGAGAATTGAAGAAGCTTATTGATCAGCTCTTAGAACACCTTCCAGGTTGGCACCACTTATGGGTAAGCTATTTTTATCATGCCTAAGCGGACCATGATAAAGGTGGATTTGAAGCCAATCAATATTAACTCCGGAGTGTACTTTTGTAAGGACTAAGCTATAATCTAGTGGTTCTTCAAATCTAATCCACCACCAGAGCACACCAGAGAGCTTGTTAGAAAAGCAAATTACTGCCTGGCCAGTGCGGCCCAGTGGTTGAACCTTGACCTATGAGCCAGGAGGTCATGGTTGGATTCAGGTCCAGGGCACATGCTCTGGTTTTGGGTTTGATCTCCAACAGGGGGCGTGCAGAAGGCAGCCAATCAATGATTCTCTCTCATCATTGTTGTTTCTATTTCTCTCTCCCTACCCCTTCCTCTCTGAAATAAATTTAAAAAAATATATTTTTTTAAAGAAATGCAAATTATTGCATCCCAAATCTGCTGAATTAGAAGCTCTGGGGGTGGGGCCCAGATGGCTGAGATTTAAGTCGTTCAGGTGATTCTGATTTACACTACAGTTTGGGTATCATAGCTGCAGTCCGTAGAGGTCCTGGTGTGTATGTGTGTGAGGGGTGTTAAAAAATAAAAGCCTAGAGGTGCTGGAAGCAATCCAAGAATCCCTCTCTCCTGGGGGCGAGAAAACCAATCCAGTGGTGCTCACCAGTCTCTGCCAGTCCTGGCAGGCTGCTGGCTCGCGCAGGGCCTTCTGGGGATTGTAGTGCAGACCGCTCCCGAGCCGCAGGCGCCTGCGCATTGGCCGCCAACTCGCTCTAGTTGCTGTGGTCCGGACTCGGGACCGGCTGCCATCTTAGTCGAGGGACTGAAGAGTCGCCGCCGCCCCGAGTCCCGGTAAACACCAGCTGGCGGGTTGGGGACAGTTCTGGGGGAGAAGGGAGATGAATGTCCGAGGAGAACGAGGGGTGGAGGAGTGTGACGCGCAAGCCAGGACCCAGAGCCGCGACTGCTCCCTCTCCCCTCGGAGCCGGTGCCTGTGGGGGCGCGGGGAGCTCGGGCTAGTGGCTGCGGCCGGATGGGGGGTGGGACGGCCCCGATGCGCTCAAGGGCCACTTTCGGGGTGAGGCGCCCGGAGCGTCTCGCCTCGCGGGCGCCAAGTTATGGGAAGCCTGGGCCGCGGCGAGAACCGTCAGGGTCCGGCCCCGCGCCCCTCAGCCCTGCCCGGGGCCACCTTCTCGCGGCCCGGCCTTTGCGCGGGGCCCGGCGGCAGCGGCCAGCGCGGGCGACGTGGCCCTTTAAGGGGCGGTGGCTGGGCCCACCTGCCACCCGGCTGGCCTTCCCGAGACTTTCTGGAGCCCCCAGTCGCGAGGGGGGCCCAGCCCAGCGGCTGCTTCCCCTTCTCACTCTCCCTCGCCTCCCTCCATTGTCCCTCGGCGTGGTGGTCCCGGCCGGGCGCCTCCTTGGTGCCGGCTGCTGCCGCGGCCCCGCCGGCGCTAAGTTTTGCAGACGTGGAATTGTCACTGTCCTCCCTCCTGAGAGTGAGTGCCCTTGTCTTCGGTAGAGAAAAGAAAAAAAGTAGGCGTGAGCGTCTTCTGAGGGTCGAAACACGATGAGTTCGTGACTGGGTGAGGGACTCAGATGTTCAGACTGGGTTCCGAGCCGCGATTTAGAGAGAGAGAGACACGGGGTCTGCGTCCCGAGGGTGAGCCTGAGATGAGAGATGTAACCGGGGGCACTTGCCTGCCACCCGACAGTCATGCTGCCCCGGGAACCACTCACCTTGTTTTCTTGGTTATCTTGTGTCTTAATCTGGTTACATTTTCTGACAGGATTCTACAGTTTCAGTTTACTTTTTTGGGGGGGAGTGAGGGGTGGGGAAGGAAGAGTGGAAAAATTCCGGAGGCACTGGAGTCAGCTTCCTATCATTATACTTAATTGGGGGGAGGGGTCCCCGTCATTATTCCTAATGCAAATTAGCCTTACGGAAGTATGTACAAGCAGCGTGTATTTCCACCTTGAAATCGGCTAAGGGCTTATTACTCAGCTGAAAGAAAGTTCTCATGGCAGATCCGGTGAGAGAGCCTGCACTGTGTGTACTCATGGCTCTACTCAAGGTACAGTTACTTCATTTTTAAGATTTAGATATGAAGGTGGAAATAAATCCAACGTTTTTGGAACAATGAATGTTAGTTTTGGGGGTGTGAGTCCAAAAGGAATTCCTTCATCATCGGCATGAGGCAAGTCAACAGGAATATGATATGAAATAAAAAATACAAGTGCAGAATACTTGTGCGGTGTATTCTGGTATAAATCATTTCTACATTTCTTTAAAAAAAAATCTTTACACCTACTGGGAGAGACAAACTAGCCTCCAAATTTGACCATTAGGATAATTAGGGGAACTTTTTAAAAGTAGGAATTCCAGGGTCTCATCTCCTGAGATTGATTTAGCACCTCTGGGTTGGACCTGAAGAATTTACTTTTAAAACATGCCCCCGGCACTTCTGATGGTTTTGGGGACCACAGAGGCAAACAATACTGTGGACATACCAAGAACAGCTCAAAAGGCTTTGACTTAGGAGAGGAAGTGACCAGTCTGTTTGAGGGTTGGCCAGAGAGAGATGCAGGACCTGCCCCTGTGCCTAATATGGGTCTTGGATGATAAGTGGGAGTGTGAAGGGATGGGGAAAAGGAAGAGGGCAGGCAGAGGAAAGACCTTAATGCTCTGTGTGAATGCAGAGAATTGTGGAAGAAAAAAGGTTCAGGGAACAGAGAGTGGGATGGGGAAGGAGAGCATTATGGGATGTGAGGCCAGAAAGGTAAAAGGAGGCAATTATAAAAAGTTCTAAGTATAATGTTTAAAAACTTGTTTTATATTGTTAGCAATAAATATCAATTTTTAAACAGGTAAGTGATATATGAGGTCATATGTGCTTTAGAAAGATTGCTCTGATAAGTGAAAGAATGGGAGAATGGCTATTGCAGAGGTCTAGGTGAGAAGTGAAGAGGCTTGACCTTGGAGAGAGGCTGTGGGGGGATGATCAAGGGATTGGGCTTCGTTCTTTACCAGGGGGTCATGGTTGGATTCCGGTCCAGGGCACTTACTCTGGTTTTGGGTTTTATCTCCAATAGGGGGCGTGCAGGAGGCAGCCAATCAATGATTCTCTCTCATCATTGTTGTTTCTGTTTCTCTCTTCCTACCCCGTCCTCTCTGAAATCAATAAAAAATAATTTTTTTTAAAGAAGAAATGCAAATTGTTGGATCCCATCCCAAATCTGTTGAATTAGAAGCTCTGGGGGTGGGGCCCAGATGTCTAAGATTTAAGGCCTTCAGGTCAATATTGTTGACATACTTTTAGATGAGAATGTTTTAGGGCCAGTCTTGGTAAAGGGCTCCTTTCCTGTCAAAAGAACCCATTAGCAAATCTGAATAGTATTGCCAGGCTATATATGTTAATAGTATCAGACTGATTGTTCATTAGCATCTTTCAAAAATTAGAACCAGATGGGGTTCAATTTGGAGGAGAACTTGGGAGATTAGACTGAAATACATAACTGTCAACATTATTATTTTTGTTGTTGATCCTCACCCGAGGATATTTTTCCACTGATTTTTAGAAAGAGGGAAACATCAGTCTGAGAGAAACACATCAGTTGGTTGCCTCCTGCATGAGCCCCCACCAGGGCCCAGGCCAGGGAGGAGCCTGCAGCCAAGGTATGTGCTCTTGACTGGAATCGAACCCGGGACCCTGTGGTCTGCAGGCCAACACTCTATCCACTGAGCCAAACCGGCTAGGGCTAACTGTCAACGTTATTAATGTAAGCCCTTTGAAAGTGTTTTTCTTCCACCCTCATAAACTTGGTATTAAAAATTTAGAGTTGGAAGAGATTGCAGAGATTATCTAGTCCACAGTGGCAAATATATTTTGGTTTATTGGCCAACTCCACTTTGAAGTAGCTTCTAGAAGCAATGTGTTGAAGAGGATTTTGGTCTTATATGTTCTCTGGGAAAGTGAGTTATGATTGATGGTGATGCCTCCTGTAGACATTAGTTCTCCAGTGAGAGGTATATGTGACAAGCATATACTATTCTTAGTTCATTCTCTTCGTTTTCTGTTTGTTTTTGAAGAAAGTCCTAAGCAGGTTAAATCATTTACCTAAATAAAACTAGTTAAGAGTTAGGACTAGAACCAAGTTTTGTAGCTCTTAATCGGTGGTTCTCCAAAATGTACCAAGATGGATGTATGCTACTAAAGAGCTTTTAGTATTAGGCCAAAAGGAAAAAAAAGAAAAAAGGGTTTTCTAATCTGTGCCTCTTGACTATTTAGGCAAGAGTTTAACAAGGAACTCTGGCCTAGAAGTAAGTTTTGTTTTCATTCTGGCTTAAGAAGTTTGTGTCTGTACTGATAAGAAATAGTTACCTGTTGTTGTTGTTGTTTTGGGTTGTTACTTCCTTTCTTGTTTCTCTTCTCTCTCAATTTTGGGTTTTGGGGATTGGTTTCCTTTATATGAGTTAAGGCAAAAGTGTATAAAGTGTTGTGTGTTTTTTTCTGTATTTATAGCACCTAGCCAAATTCTGGGCTCATAATAAGCGCTCAGTAAAGATATGTTGATTTTTGTGACTGTAAATGATACTGGCTTTGAGTCGATATAAATTAGCAAGGTGGGGAGTGTGGAATTGAATTGCAGTATTCTCTGGCTGGGAGGTTGGCCCTCAGCTAAAAATGCTGGATACAAGCTTCATAACTAGAAGTACATAGTTAACCAGAAGCTGTTCCTGCCTCTATCTTTCTTCAGTCTAGCAGTGCACTGTCCTTGGAAAACTGCTGCCAGCTCAGCTCTTTTGCTTCTTTTCAGAACTGGAAAGATCCTTGGAGTGTTTTCTTTTTCTATCCCTAGAAATCTTCAAATTGCAGGGACTGTCCTTATAATGACTCCAGTAGGTAGAATATGTGTTTATATGGCTATTCTCATTTTGCCATGTAGCTATTGTACATAGAGGGGCATTATCCCATACTATGTATGAGGCATTTTCAGCTACTCACCTTCTTATCCTGCCTGCCCCATCAACAATTCTCTATCCAACCTGGCCAGTGTGGCCCAGTGCTTGAGCATCAACCCATCAACTAAGTGGTCACCAGTTTGATTCCCGATCAGGACCAATGCCCTGATTATTGGCTCGATCCCCAGTAGGGGGCATGTAGGAGGCAGTCGATAGATGATGTTTCTCTTTCATTGATGTTTCTATCTCTCTATCCCTTTTCCCTTTTTCTCCCTCTAAAAATCAGTAAAACATTTAAAAAACAAAACAAAAAAAAATTCTCTGTCCAATGAAACTTAAAAATAACTTATACTGTCTGATTCCCAAGGTCATTGCTAATTTGATGCATTTAACCATAGAAGCAATGTGTTAATGGGCCCTTCTTCCCCTCTCAGGTAACATGCATTTAACAGTGGCATTCTGGAGACAACGCCTTAACCCAAGGAATTGACTCCTGACTTGAACGGTGAGAACTTCAGGTATGGTGGCATGCCTGTGAGAGAGGTTGTGGCACAGGAATGGTGCAGAGGGTGAACCTTGGTCATGTAACTGCTGTGGGAGGTATGGAGAGAGAGCACTATTGATGCTGCCTGCATCAGTTAGTTGAAGAAATAGGCAGTTTCTACCTAGATCTGGAAACTCAAAGCCTTCTCTATGAGAATTATCATGTGAGCTACACTGTGCTCTTAATATGGGTCCTCTGACTTTTCTGTTTTTCTGGCTTCCTTAGATACATACACACTTTTCCCTTTTGTGCTGCTTTGTAAATGGTTATACTTGTCTAGGCATGTGCATGTATATGGTAAAAAAGTGTAAGAATTAAAAGGAAGGCAACATGTGCAGTGGGAAAAGAATGGAGGACTTGGAAAGAAGAGGTCTGGGTTGTTTTGTTTTTTTCAAGCCTCACCGGAGGATATTTTTCCATTGATTTTTAGAGGGAGTGGAAGGAAGAGGCAGACAGAAACATCGATGTGAGAGAAATACATCAATTGGTTGCCTCTCACATGCGCCGAATAGGGCCGGGCTGGGGAGGAGCCTGCACCCAAGGTGTGCACGCTCTATCCACTGAGCCAAACCAGCCAGGGCAAGGTCTGAGTTCTTACTTGATTTTTCCACTGACAAACTGACTTAACAAATTATTTAATCTTGCTGGGACTCAGTTTATATCTGTAAAAAAGATTTATTGCTTCTTACCTGCCTCCCTGGCATTGTGAGGATCAAATAAAATAATACATTAAATCTTTAGGAAAAAATGAGTTTATAACTTAAGACATTATCTAGATCTACAAGGTAGAAGAAGTTGGCAATATTAAAAAGGAAAACATGAGGATAGGACAGATTCACTTTAAAAGATCAGAAGATAGAAAAGGAAGATTATTGGATTAAAATAAAAACTAGAGCATAGAAAAAGATAAAGCTATAAGAAAATACTGAGTGAGTGAAGTAAAGCAGATGAGTTGGTGGATGAGAAAGCTGAGTAGGAAGGAAGTGGTCCCTTGTATTTGCCTAACCTTTACCTTGCTACTACTTGTTGTCATTATCATTACTAGTTCCCTTCGCATAAATGTTCCATCCATACTTAGACTCTTGTCACCACTGTAAACATCAATGTTTATTATTCACTCATCTATGTGACCCTTTGTGTTTATTTTTTGTTAACTAATTACCCTATAAATTCTGAGAGATCAAGTACTGTGATTTGCTTATTATGGTGTCCCAGGTCAGTGCTATAATTAAATGTGTACTTAATCTGTTCCTTTTTATAATTATGGAGAGAAAAGAAGGAGATGGTAGGGTGCATTGTGTGAGATACAAGGAAAAGGAATAAGTAAGAGGAAAGTAGATAAACGAGATGATAAAAGGAAGAATTCTTAGGATCTGACAATGAAAAAGAAAGACATGGAAATGAAAAATACATATGTAGAGCAAAAAGGGGGGGAAAGGAGATGGTGTTACCTGCAGTATAGGAACAAGGCAGCTTTCATTTATCTAATGTTAATGTGATACTTTACAAAAACATGTTATTTGGGGGGAGGCGAGGGTAGGGAGGAGGGGGTCAATGGGGAGAAAAAGGGGACATCTGTAATACTTTCAACAATAAAGATAAATTAAAAACAAACACAAAAATATGTTCTGGGAAAGATTCTCCATACCAGAATTTTAAAAAATATTTCTAAAAGTATCCACTTCATCCTGAACTCGTAAAGTATTTCTTTGTGGAAAGAAAACTGGGCCAGTATTCAGAAGACCTGGTTCTAGCCTTGGATTGCTTGTTACTTAAATTCTGTGATCTTGGGCAATTCACTTAAATCTCTCTGGGTCTCTGTTTCCTCACTTGTGTATTGAACATGATCGCTCAGATTCCTTCTAGCTAGCTTACGCTTTGATTATACTTAGTACTTCATGCACTGGCTTACTAATTTTTCAGGGCTTTGTTTGTATCAAAATACAGGACTGTTTCAGAAATATAATAGCATTTCATAATATCCAGTGCTTTATAATTGAGAGGCCATTTTAAGTTCTACTTTAAACATTAAGTTTGTAATGTTCAGCCAGCATTTATTGAGCTCCTATTGTGCTAGACCCCAAGGGACACTTAATATAAAACCCTTGCCTTGACCCATGAACCAAAAACCAAGAGGTCACTGGTTCAATTCCCGGTGTGGCCTGGATTGTGGGCTTGATGATCCCTAGTAGGAGGTTTACAGAGGGCAGCCAATTGATGATGTTTCTCTCTCATCAATGTTTCTATCTTTCAATCCCTCTCTCTCCCTTTCTCTCTATAATCAATCAAAACATTAAAAAAAAACAAAAAAAACCAACAACCTCTGCCTCAAGGATTTTGTGTTCTTGTCAGGGAAACAAACTTGTCACCAGTAATTATTGTAAAAAGCAAGATGTTATAATAAGGATTGCATTGAATTGCAACTTAAGATAATTAACTTTGGATTTTTTGGTTCAAACATAATTGAATATATGTTAAGTGTTGCTCTGTGCTAGGCATTACAGGGAATCATGATGAAAAAGCATTCCCTGCACTTAAGAAACTTGTAATTTTTTTTCATGTGTGCAGACTGATAACCCTGATAGACTCTCTACTCCAGGAAAGAGAAGTTTTGTACTGTATCATCAGTTTAAAGTTTTAAACTAAGAATTTATCTGCATGGAACTTACCTCACTCCAGAAATGTCTAATAGCATATTTGCTTTCTGAGAAAATACATTTTATTAGATTCCGCAGCCCTTACTCTGTCAATTGCAGGGCGTTTTTTTTTTTTAAGACCGGGGAAAAAATCCAGAAATGCCGTCTGCATTTAGGTGAACTTTGGTTTGCTTCTTAGTCATTTGTGCAAAGACAGAGTAGACTCTAGAATTTAGTCCTTTGATCCTTTGTTTTAGAGAATCAGTTTAGTTGGTCACAGAAGAAAGGATGCTAGTCCATAAAGGAATCATATTTTAGGGGTTAACAGTGTGTACTAGAATTAGATCGTCTGATTTGAATTTTGGCAATATGACTTTGACTAAGTTGCTTAACTTCTTTGTTTTTAAATTGAGGTAAAATTTACCATTTTAATCATTTAAAAATATATAATTCAAAAATATATATATATAATTCAGTGCTTGGTTCACTATTGATGCTAGTGGGAAGTGTAGACCAAATGTGGTCTGAACATCTTAACTTTTTTCTAAAGAGAAACTGGAAATCCAGATTTTAAAAAAAGATATATATTTTTCATTTTGTTATTTATTTATTTATTTAGGTTAATCCTCACCCGAGGATATTTTCTCATTGATTTTTAGAGAGAATGGAAGAGCAAGGGAGGGACAGAGAGAAACATTGATGTGTCTCACATCAGTTGGTTGCCTCCTGCATGCAACCTGACTAGGGCAGGGGGAACTTGTGACCGAGGTACTGAGGTGCATTCCCTTGACTGGAATTTAACCTGGGACCCTTCAGTCTGCGGGCCTACGTTCTGTCCACTGAACCAAACCGGCGAGGGCTGGAAATCCAGATTTTGTGAGAAATCTTTATTTTTAAATGTTGGCAACTTATGAATTCATAATATAAACACTGTGGGCCAAACAAATCACCACTGTGGGCTAAATTTGTCCTGTGGGTTACCTTTTTGCAACCTCTGATCTGGAGCTTGACGTTTTGCAGCATAACTCATGTTCCCTGCCCTCTGGGAAGAAAGTCCTAACCCACATAAAGATTTAAGCAATACCTCAAAGTAGTCTAGGGCTGAATGAGGGTTATGTGGAATAATTATTAAGACAGAGAGGAAAGGGGAAGCTACTTAAGACTGGGATTCAGAATGAGCAGAGATGCAGAAGCAGGAATGGACTTGATGGTGGGAGTGCAGTGAAGAGATTATTTGGAGTTTATATTAGTTTGAAGAGGTTTAGTGTGGGCCTGGTAATAAGAAAAAGTTTTGAAAAATTAAGAGACCAGCCTTATTGTGGGATAGCCTTAAGTCCTGTTGGCTGACAAACTCAGATGGTATTTTATGGAGATTATTTCATAATATTGAGGTTTACAGTGTTTACTAGAGTTGGTGGGGTCTGGTCTGGAGGCAGGGAGACCAGGCTAGAAGTGGTAATAGGAATAGAAAGGAAGGGACAAATGTTTGTATAAGAGACAAAATCTTTTATTTGGGTCACTCTGTCTGTGACAGTGGGACCCTGCAGTAGATAAAGAGGACCAATTTTGAAAGCCTTTTCCCTATTCATTTTATAAAAACTGGGGTATGTGAGGATAATACTGTGTGTATAGGCTATCCCTCTTTTTTCATGTTGTGGATCTTGCTTCATTACTCTCAGTGTCAGCACACTCCTTAATGATGGATTGCATACATAGTCTTATGATTTCTCAGTTTGCACAAGTAGAATAGAAAGAAAGGAAGTTCTTATGTACTATACAAATAGTTGAAGGTTAATTAGCAATATAACTAAATATTAATGCTGCCAGTCTCTTTTAGACAAACAATTTTATAAAGTGTTCAGATGAATTAGGTACATAGCAGTTTTCATCTACAAATATGAAACTACTTAGGATTTTTTTTTTTTTTTAATACTAGGATTTGAAAAGGTTATGCTTTTGAAAAATGGAATAATGTGATGATTTAAAGCATAGGATTTGGGTTGCCAGCTCTAGAAATGTAGTATAAACATAGGTACTCTGAGCTCCTACTTCTTTTTCTCTGAAAAATGGGCATAATATCTACTTCCCATGGTTGTCATGAGACTGCACATTAAAATATCATGAATAAAATGATAGCTGTTATTATTAATCTTGTTAAAAAGAGAAAATGCCGTAGCTGGTTTGGCTTAGTGGGTAGAGCGTCGACCTGTGGACTGAAGGGTCCTGGGTTCAATTTCGGTCAAGGGCATATGCATGGGTTGTGGGCTCGATCCCCAGTAGGGGGCATGCAGGAGGCAGCTGATCAATGTTTCTCTCTCTTTCACTCCTGCTCCCTTCCTCTCTGAAATCAATAAAAATGTAAAAAAAGGAAATAAGAAAAGAACAAGAAAGTATCAAAGTAGTTCAACTGCTTATTACATTTCTAGTTTTGGTTTTTGGTGATTTCAGTTAACCTCTGATAAGTTTCATTAAGCATTTGTTTATTTAGGTATCTATTTAAATATATTTTTATTGATTTCAGAGAGAAAGGGAGGAGGAGAGAGAGATAGAAACATCAATATGAGAGAGATTCATTGATCAGCTGCCTCCTGCATGCCCCCTACTGGGAATCGAGCCCACAGCCCCCCTGACTGGGAATCAAACCATAACCTCCTTGTTCATAGGTTGATGCTCAACCACAGAGCCACACCTGCTGGGCATTAGATTGTTATTTTATACATGGAATTTTTGTATCTACCAAGGTTTGGAAGCACTGACAAATGGTTTGGTCATGGGAAAATTGTAGAATTTTGCTGCAGAAACTTGACACAATACTTAATTTATGATTCAGAATGTTTAAAGAAACCGATGAACATTGTAGAAAGGTGGAATGTGTTTATTCTGTATAACCTGAGAAAGTGATTTGTAGGATTTTATTTTAACCAGGCTTTCTGATCTGTTTATACTTTCTAATGAAAATCTTCTTGACACAGACATGGAAGTCATTCCTTATTTTTTGGCTAAGATGAAAAATGTAGTAGTGTAGTAAGTAGTCTTTTTAGGAAGTAAATGAAGTAGAGATAGCCTGAGTATTAAGAATACTTGAGATTAGTAACATTTTCATCATTGAAGAATAAGAGTACTGAAACTGAGCCTCTGAAAAGTATACTACGTTGTCCCCATCATAGAGATATATCAGTAGGGTCAGATTGATCTAAAACTCATTTAATGGAGAAGCGATTGTTTGTTTGTTTTTTGAAGCATCACCTATGTCCTGAATATTAAAAGGGATTTTCAAGTGGTTCATCTATAATAATAAAAGCGTAATATGCTAATTAGACTGGACGACCTTCCAGAGGAAGCCAGAGCTGTGAGGGCTGAGGTGGCTGCCGTGGAAGGCGGGGGCTGAGGCAGAGGAGGTAGCCACAGCGGCGGCAGAGGCAGAGGCCCCCGGCTGTGGCAGGGGCCGAGCCCCTTGTATGAATTTCGTGCATCGGGCCTCTATTTTAACTATAGATCTGCTTTAGAAGTGGGAAGGAAAAAAACATGGGAGAGGGATTAGCTGCATTTGCTTCTGTGGAATGTCAGTAGACAAAGGGAAATCCTAGATTATCTTTTTTTCTTGGAAGTTTTGGAGGAAAGATATTTACTATAGGTCTTAATTATAAACTATACTAGAGGCCCGATTAACGAAATTTGTGCAAGAGTAGGCCTTTCTTCACTTGGCTGCCATCACCGGCTTTCCTCTGGTACCAGGGACCCGGGCTTCCCTCCTTCCCTCACAGCCCCGGCTTTGTCTGGAAGGTCGTCCGGAAGGACGTCTGGTCTAATTATCATATTATGCTTTTATTATTATAGATTCTATGTATATTGAAATGTACAGAATGTAACTACTACTGCTTTTCATTGTTCAGAATGTTGCTGACATTTATCTGCGGTCATATTCCCCCTTTGTCTTTGCCCTTGAGGTTTTATACTTTCTTATTCTTTTACTAGAGGCCTGCTGCACGAAATTGTTCTTGGGGGGCGGGGGGTGTCCCTCAGTCTGGCCTGCACCCTCTTGTCCGACTGCCGGTTTAGGCCTGATCCCCATGGGGATCCCTCTCACAATCTGGGACACTGCATGCACCAGTGACCATACTTTTCTTTTTTTTCTCTTTTTTAAAAAAAATATATTTTATTGATTTTTTACAGAGAGGAAGGGAGAGGTATAGAGAGTCAGAAACATCGATGAGAAGAAACATCAATCAGCTGCTTCCTGCACACCCCCTACTGGGGATGTGCCCACAACCAAGGTATATGCCCTTGACCAGAATCGAACCTGGGACCCTTCAGTCCACAGGCCGACGCTCTATCCACTGAGCCAAACTGGTTAGGGCAGTGACCATACTTTTCATACAGGTGAAAGGCATCTTGCTGTTGTATGGGCAGCTACATTTTTTTGCCCTGATTATAAAAAGTAGTACATAACATGATCCTTCTGAGGCAGTAGAACCATTTTCCCCATTCTATGGGTGGAAAAACTGAAGCGGAGAGAAGTTAAGTAATTGTCTTTGTCACACAGTTATAAGTGTCAGAATCAAGGCTGACCACAAAATGTGCAAGCCAGAGTCCATGCTTGTCATCGCTGCATCATCCTGTTTTTTCATTGTTAGAGTAGCCTTGCCAGGTTTTAATTTTTAATACTAAGAGACTGTTCCCATTCTATAGGGTGGGGTCCCTAGGCCTGGCTGATGATCAGGGCCGATCTGTGGGGCGACCAGTGGGCAGGGCGATGGCCACCGCTGGTCACCTCCCTCTTGGGGGGCAGAACCTTCATTACATTTTTTTTCAGTTTTGGATTTTTCTATTCTTCTGTTAACCATTTACTTGATGGGGTAAACATTTATAAAGGATTGACCTCTTAGGCCAGGAAGAGTCCCTGTGTTACTTAAATTTTACTTTAGAGAAGGAAAATATAAGATCTTATTGAAGAAATTTGATTCTTCTCTTGGGACTTGCTGTTGTTACTGTTTCTCTAAGAAAATACAAGTCAGCCTGAGGTATTCAAACAAGGGTTACCTTTTGTCATTCTAAGGAGAAGAAAATCTGTTTCATTCATTTCAGTGATTCACTTCTTTTTTTTTTTTTTAAATATTTGTATTGATTTTTTACAGAGAAGAAGGGAGAGGGATAGAGAGTTAGAAACATCGATGAGAGAGATCGATCAGCTGCCTCCTGCACGCCCCCCACTGGGGATGTGCCCGCAACCAGGAATCGAACCCGGGACCCTTGAGTCCGCAGGCCGATGCTCTATCCACTGAGCCAAACCGGTTCGGCAGTGATTCATTTCTTAACATGATTTAAGGTGTGATGATTTGAAATTTTGAGACTGGTATTTGTTAGGGCTTTGTGTTGTTTTTTTAAAAAAAAAATATTGATTTTTTACAGAGAGGAAGGGAGAGGGATAGTTAGAAACACTGATGAGAGAGAAACATTAATCAGCTGCCTCCTGCACACCCCCTGCTGGGGATGTGCCCGCAACCAAGGTACAGGCCCTTGACCGGAATCGAACCTGGGACCCTTGAGTCCGCAGGCCAACGCTCTATCCACTGAGCCAAACTGGTTAGGGCAGGGTTTTTTTGTTTTTACTAAGAGAGAGTTGGAGTGATCCTAAGCTCAACATCCTATATAATAAAAGCCTAATACGCTAAGTGTTCGATCAGCCATTCAACCAATCAAAGCGAAATATGCTAATGATATGCTAAGACCGCTCAATCTCTCACTATGATGTACACTGACCACCAGGGGCCAGACCCTCTGACCAGTAGGTTAGCTTGCTGGTGGGGTCCGGCCAATCGGGACTGAGCGAGATGGGCTGGACATGCACTGGAGCTCTCCTGTGGTCCCTCTCCGGCTGGCCAACCTCCCGCGCCCCTCCCTGGCCCCGATTGTGCACCAGTGGGGTCCTTCGGCCTGGCCTGCGCCCTCTCACAATCCAGGACCCCTCGGGTGGTGTCGGAGAGCCGGGTTTGGCCCGATCCCACAGGCCAGGCTGAGGGTCCCCGCTGGTGCATGAATTCATGCACTGGGCCTCTAGTACTTTAATTATTTTGAAAAGGACTAAACTGAGTAAGTTCAAGTACAGCAATGACGTGTTTTTTGTTTGTTTCACTTTTACCTTTTTTTGGTTCCTTTATGGAATCATGGTTTTAAATAATGAAATTAACACCAAGCAAGGCTAGAGATCTCAGTTTTTTGGCCATATCTTCTGTTCTGACCTAGATCAGTCCATTTTGATTGGGTTGTTTGCCTTATTATTATCAAGTTGTAAGAGTATTTTTGTGTGTGTGAATTCAGGATATAAATCCTTTAATCGGATATGTGTCTTACAAATATATTTTCCCAGCCTTTTGCTTGTCTTTTCATTTTCTTAACATCTTTTGATGAGTAGAAGTTCCTAATTTTGACAAGGCTTAATTTCTCAAATTTTGTATGTGTGTGTATATGGTACTTTTGGTGTCCTGTGTAAGAATTCTTTGCCTAATTGGGCAATCCATCTAAATTTCCTGGATTTCTTTCTTTTTTTTTTTTTTTTATATATATTTTATTGATTTTTTACAGAGAGGAAGGGAGAGAGACAGAGAGCTAGAAACATCGATGAGAGAGAAACATCGATCAGCTGCCTCCTGCACATCTCCCACTGGGGATATGCCCGCAACCCAGGTACACGCCCTTGACCGGAATCGAACCTGGGACCCTTCAGTCTGCAGGCTGACGCTCTATCCACTGAGCCAAACCAGTTTCGGCTAAATTTCCTAGATTTCAATTTGTTTACCTGTGAGAACAAAAAGGTGTGCAGGGTATTTTGCCTTCTTTGGAACAATATTTTTATTCAGTTCCTTTTCAGATTCAGTCAAAGTAGAGGAGGTAGTTTTGAGATAGAATAAATAATAAAGTGAAAGTCTGCAGACCCAATTTTATTTTTTTGGAGTGTAGAATTGGCTCCTGCTTTCATAATCCTATTTGTTTCCTAATGGGTAAGTGGTAATTTGTGCCACCTTTCCTACCCCCAGTATTTAGAGCTCTTGGTGTAAATGATTCTCTCTTTGATTTTTTTTCCTGGTTTTTAATACAGTCTCAATAACTGTTTTTTTTTCCTTCATTTATTTGAAAATATATTTTCATTGATTTCAGAGAGGAAGGGGGAGGTAGAGAGAGATAGAAACATCAATGATGAGAATCACTGATTGGCTACCACTTGCACGCCCCTACGGGGGATCAAGGTCGCAACCTGGGCATGTGCCCTTGACCAGAATTGAACCCAGGATCATTCAGTCCGCAGGCTGATGCTCTACCCATTGAGCCAAACTAGCTAGACTTGTTACTCCTTTTAATAAAAACACATGCATTTGTTTCTAAAGTGTGCATACATGTTACTCAGTAACTAATTAGTATTGATATCTTTTTAAAAAATGTTTTTATTTTTAGAGAGAATGGGAGAGAGAAACATTAATGTGAGAGAGAAACATTGATCAGTTGCCTCCTGCTAGCACCAGTAGAGCCTGCAATCCTGGCATGTGCCCTGACTGGGAATTGAACTGGTGACCTTTTGGTGCATGGGACCAACTAAGCCACCACGCAGGTCAGGGTGTTAGTTCTTCATTGTTCAGAAATGATATGAGAAAGGTTTTCTGGAAGGTTGGGGATGGTGGCCACCAGAGTCTTACATTTTGAGAATTCATTGGTATTGAGAGATGGTCAGAAACAAGAGTTTTTTGGGAGCCAAGAAATTCAACTTTATATAATCACTAGAGGCCTGGTGCACGAATTCGGGCATGGGTTGGGTCCCTCGGCCTGGCTGGTGATCGGGGATGATTGGGGCCAGCTGGCTGGGGCGGGGAGGGACTGCAGGAAATTGGCTGGCTGTGGGAAATTAGCTGTGGGAGCACACTGACTACCAGGGGGCAGCTCCTGCATTGAGTGTCTGCCCCCTGGTGGTCGTGGTCAGTGCATCATCATAAGAACCGGTCGTAAAGGTCGCTTAGACTTTTATGTATGTAGATTAGTTTGTATAATATTACACAAGCGTTTTCAGAAGAGCAGTATTTATAGTAGCACAACAATATTTATTGTTGCATGTCAAATCCTTTAAATTCTAGCTGTAACTAGTGAAAGCTGGGAAATAACTTGTAATAGTAGTTAATATTATTAAAATGTTTGTCAGAAAGCTATTTGGGAGAACAGGGGAAAATTGACTTCTGGAATACTGGATACAGAGTTCAAACCAACAAATGAATGCTAAAAGTTCAGTTCTGGTGCCAATTTCCTTAAACTTTGTTTTCATAGTATTGAACCTTGAAATTTGTACTTTCCTGTTTTTCTCTTTGAAAAAGATAATCATCTCTTTATGCATATTCTTTAGAATCCATTCTGATAATATTTGGTTGGAAAATGAGAAAGGAGCTTTCAATGACATGTGATGTTTAGAGCCAAGGTGTCAATGTCGTGGGGGAGAGAGGATGGTCCACATCCTACCTCCCTGTTAAGATAACTTTTTCCAGTAAATAGGAAAGCAACTTTTCCCCATCATGAGTGGATTTGAGTTCATTCTCTCATCTTTTGTTGAGAGATTTAAGTTACAGAAATGAGTATTTATTTATTTTCTACTCCAACCTAAAGTACTTTTATCTCCTACTAGAGGCCCAGTGCACAAAAATTTGTGCACTGGGTGGGGGGGTCCCTCAGCCTGGCCTGTGCCCTCTCGCAGTCTGGGACCCCTCGGGGGATGACCACCTGCTGGCTTAGGCCTGCTCCCTGGGGGATTGGGCCTACGCTGGCAATCAGACATCCCTCTGGCAGCCCGGCAGCCTGGCAGCCCTCGGGGGATGTCCACTTGCCAGCGGGGAGCAGACCTAAGCTGCAGTCGGACATCCTTAGTGCTGCCGAGGAGGCAGGAGAGGCTCCCACCACCACTGCTGTACTGGCAGCCATCAGCCTGGCTTGTGGCTAAGCAGAGCTCCCCCATGTGGGAGTGCACTGACCACCAGAGGGCAGCTCCTGCATTGAGCGTCTGCCCCCTGGTGGTCAGTATGTGTCATAGTGACCAGTCATTCCCAGTCTTTCTGCTGTTAGGGTCAGTTTGCATATTACCCATTTACTATATAGGATAGAGGCCTGGTGCATGGGTGGGGACTGGCTGGTTTGCCCTGAAGGGTGTCCCGGATCAGCATTTACTATATAGGATAGAGGCCTGGTGCATGGGTGGGGACTGGCTGGTTTGCCCTGAAGGGTGTCCCGGATCAGGGTGGGTGTCCTGCTTGGGTGCCTGGGCAGCCTGGGTGAGGGGCTGATGGCTGTTTGCAGCTGGTCACACCCCCTTCAGGGTGGGGGTCCCCACTGGGGTGCCTGGCCAGCCTGGGTGAGGGGCTGATGGCTGTTTTCAGGCTGGCCCCACCCCCTTCAGCGTGGGGGTCACCACTGGGGTGCCTGGCCAGTCTGGGTGAGGGGCTGAGGGCCGTTTTCAGGCTGGCCTGCGACTGAAGTTCAGAGCCTCTCTTTTTTTCTTTTTTTATTCTGGGATTTATTTACCTTCTATAATTGAAACTCTGTTGCCGTCACTGGCGCTCCCAGCTCTGAGGCCGTGGCTGGCTGAAAGCAGGTATCTGGGGTTTGTTTGGCTTCTATAATTGAAACTTTGTTGCTTTTGGAGCTGTTGCTTTCAGAGCTCAGAGCCGGGCCACGGCAGGTGGGGAACCTTGGCTTCCTCCATCACTGGAGCAAGCAAGCCTCCTGCTCGCTTCAGCTGCATGGCTGCCAGCCGCCATCTTTGTTGGCAGTTAATTTGCATATCTTGCTGATTAGCCCGTGGGAAGTGTAGCGGAGGTACGGTTAATTACCCTTTTTGTCTTTTATTAGATAGGATGACAATACCTTCAGCAATTCCATACACCAAGGTCAGATCCTTTGCAATTATTAGTAGAGAATGGGATCTACATATTGTTCCTTCCAGCCAGCCTCTGTAACTGGCCCTGGGGAACAGAATCTAGTTTTCAACCCACAGGGTCCTGGTGGCTACTGGTTGCATACACAATAACCATCATACAAAAAAAAGAACCATCACCAACTCCATTATCCATCCCACTTCCAACTGGATTGAGGCTGGAGTCCATTCTTCACAGTAGTGGCTGGTGAATGAAGACAGAATTTTCAAAAGAGATCCTTTGATACATAACTCTTCTACTTGAGTAGTGGTTTGGGAACATGGTTGAGTGTCCCTACTCAAGGGAGACTACTCAGTATTTACAATTACCATTTATGCTTCTGTATTTTAGTAAGGCTGTTTGAGAGTTTGATTTCATTAGGTTTTAGTTCTTTGAATACTACTGTACTTGAGCTCTTTGAATTCTGTACGAGATCCTTTGATACGTAACTCTTCTACTTGAGTAGTGGTTTGGGAACATGGTTGAGTGTCCCTACTCAAGGGAGACTACTCAGTATTTACAATTACCTTTTATGCTTCTGTATTTTAGTAAGGCTGTTCGAGGGTTTGATTTCATTAGGTTTTAGTTCTTTGAATACTACTGTACTTGATATCTTTGAATTCTGTACTTTCTGCTTCAATAAGCAATTTTTCTGCTCATCAGTTTTGTATGTTTCCTGAAATTCTTTTTGGTGGCTTTTAAGAAGATATAGGCCTATATCAAATTATTGAAAGGTCTTCTAGGTCAAAATAGATGTGGCCTATAAAAATAACTGATTGTGTTAGATGTGTTATTTCTAGAAAGAAACCAAGTAAATTTCATAATATTCTATTTAATAATTTATAAATAGGATACATATTTTAAAATAAGGCCAGACAGGTGTTTGACTGTTTGTTGTTTATGGGACAAGATGTTACTGAAATAATCTTGTGAACTGTGTCTATCTCTTTCACTTTTTTCTTTCTACTGCCTTTCAGGAAGATGTTAAGATTAGTTTTTACCTCTGGCAATGTTTTAGCACCTTTTTTCTATATTAGACATTCTGTCACATTTTTATAGTGTGATAGTAAACATCACTCAAAATAAATGATATAAAATTGTTAAGAATTGACCCTATTTTAAGTTTCTTTATAACCAGCAGGATAATACGTAGCAGGTTATTTTAACATTATGTTAGATCTAGATTCAAACTGATAACTTCATTGGTTCAAGTCACATTGATTTACTAGGTGGAGATACCTTGTAAACTTTACTTGATTGTGAAAACTTTTTTTTTAATTAAATATATTTCTATTGATTTTAGAGAGGAAGGAAAAGAGAGAGAGACAGAAACATCAATGATGAGAGAGAATCATTGATTGGCTGCCTCCTGCATGCCCCACACTGGGGATCTAGCCTGCAACCTGGTCCTGTGCCCTTTACTGGAATCGAACCTGTGACCCTTCATTTTGTAGGCAGACACTCTATCCACTGAGCCAAACCAGTTAGGGCATGAAAACTTTTTTAAAAATCATTTTGTTAGTTATTTTCCATAGGAAATTCATGCAGAGGCATTCATCTATGTCTCATGAATTTTAAAGCTATAGATGGAGGCAAAGTTGAAATGGCTTTTAAAATTGAGCGTTAGGAGAAGAGTGGAGGAGGTAAAAGAAGGATAGATTGTAAGATGAAAGGACATTAGGAAAGAAAGGTTAGCCTAACATTAAGATATAGAAGTAGAAGAGAGATGCTAGAAATGGATCCTGCAGCGATCTCCACAAGATAGGAAAACCAAGTCATATTTATTTTTGTTGTAGAAACTAGATTAACAATATTTTTCCCCCCACATTGAGAATGCTCTTTTTTTGGTCAAGTTTATTGAGCTATAACTTACATATAATAGAATTCATCCTTTTCAGAGATACAGGTATTTGAATTTTGATAAACACTTGCAGTCTTGTGTGCCTTGGTACTCCTTCATCTCTCCCTAATCCCAGCCCCTAGGTGGCACTGATGTGGTCTTTTTTTTTAATCCTCACCCAAGGATATTTTTCTTTTTTTTTTTAAAGAGTGGAAGGGGGCGGGCCGGGGGGGGGGGTAAGTGGAGGGGGAGAGAGAAACATTGATGTCAGAGAGACACATCGATTAGTTGCTTCCTGCACTCGCCTGACCAGGGACAGGGATCAGTCTGCAACCAAGGTACGAGTCCTTGATTGGAATCGAACCTGGGACCTGTCACTTGACAGGCTGATGCACTATCCACTGAACCAAAACCACTCGAGCAGCACTAATGTATTTTCTTCTCAATAATTTGGCCTTTTCCAGAATGTCATAAATTGGATCATAGGGTATATATTTCCTAGGACTGCTGTTACAAATTACCACAACCTAAGTAGTTTTCGATAACACAACAACTTTATTCTTTCACAGTTTAGGAGTTCAAATAGCCAAAATAAGGTGTCAGCAGGGTTGAAACTCTCAGAGGGAGAATCTGTTTCATGACATTATATTAGTTTCTGAGGATTGTCTGTAATCTTGGGCATTCCTTGGCTTCTATACACATCTCTCCAGTCTCTGCCTTATCTTCACTTGGTGTTCCCCCTATGTCATTACATCATCTTTATCTTGCATGTTTCTGTGTACACATTTTCTTATAAGGACACTAGTCATTGAATTATGGCCCACCCAAATGTGGTATGACCTCATCCTAACTTGATTGCATTTGCAAAGACCCCATAAGGCCAAATAAGGTCACATTCAGAGGTTCCAGGTAGACATGAATTTTGAGGGAGACACTATTCAACCCATTTCACATAATTGGGTATGCAGCCTTTAAAAAAATGTTTTAATTTATCATACAATAAAATTTGCTTTTTTAACTAACACTACAACACTAAGGATACAGAACAGGTCCATTATACCAAAAACCTTCTTTGTACTGCATTTTTATAGACATAACCAATCCCCTACTCTTAACTCCTGGCAACTAAAGATTTTTCTTGTCCCTTTTGGAAACTGTCACATAAATAACATATGTAACCTTTAACTTTTTTTTTTAAATCCTCATCCGAGGATATTTTTCCATTGATTTTTAGAGGAAGTGGAAGAGAGGGAAAGACAGAGAAATATCGATGTGAGAGAAACATCTGTTGTTTGCCTCTTGCACGCACCCTGACCAGGGCCCAGGTTAGGGAGGACCTTGCAACTGAGGTAAATGCCCTTGACTGGAATCAAACCTGCAACTAGTCGGTCTACAGACCAACACTCTATCCACTAAGCCAAACTGGCTAGGGCTTATATGTGACCTTTTGAGATTGGTTTTCAGTCAGCATGATACCTTTGAGATTCATTCAAGTTGTTGCATGTATCACTAAGTTTTTTTGTTAGTTTTTAAATATGTTTTTATTGACTTTAGAAAGAAAGGAAGGGAGAGGGAAAGACAGAAACATCACTGTGAGAAAGTAACATTGATTGGTTGCCTCCTGTATACACCCTGATGGGGGATCCAACCTAAAACCTGAGCATGTGCCCTAACCTGGAATCTAACCAGTGATCTTTCAGTGCATGGAATGACGCTCAACCAACTGAGCTACACCAGCCAGGGCAGTAGTTATTGATTGATTGATTGATTGATTGATTAGTATTCCAGCCTATGAATGTACCACAGTTTATCAGTTTACTTGTTGAGGTACATTGGGTTGTTTTACATTTTTGGCGGTTATGAATAGAGTTATTATAAACATTCCTGTACAGATTTTATGTGGGCATAGTGTTTTTATTTCTCTAGGCATGATTTCTCAATGTTGGCACTATGACATGTCAGACTGGATAATTTTTGTTTTGGAGGGCTGAATTTATAACAGCTTAATTTCAATAACATACAAAAACTCTTTTCCTTTACAGCTTTGTTACCACAGGTAAGATCATCCTGTGTTACCCAATTGAATCTTAAATTCAAAGACAGTTGTCCTTATCAGAGGCACACAAATGGGAGAAGTGAGGCCCATGGGAAGACAGGCAGAGATTGGAATTATTCAACCATAAGGCAAGAAACTCCTGCAGTTTCTGAGGGTCAGAAATTTGGGAACAGCCTGGCTGAGCCGTTTTGGGTTAGGATCTAGATTTTATTTTACTTTATTTTATTTTATTATTTATGTATTTTATTTTATTTATTTATTTTATTTTATTATTTATTTTATTTTATTATTTTATTTCATTTTATTATTTTATTTTATTATTTTATTTTATTTATTTTATTTTATTATTTTATTTTATTTTATTTTATTTGTTTTTTCTTCCGTGTGTGTGTGTGTGTGTGTGTGTGTGTGTGTGTGTGTGTATGTGTAAAATTGATTTCAGAGAGGAAGGGAGAGGGAGAGAGATATAGAAATATCAATGATGAGAGAGAATCATTGATCGGCTGCCTCCTGCACGCCCCCTACTGGGGATCAAGCCCCCAACCCAGGAATATGCCCTTGACCATAATCAAACCCATGACCTTTTAGTCTGCAGGCTGACACTCTATCCACTGAACCAAACCAGCTAGGGCTATATATTTATTTTAAACTTTAATTTTTAAAATTTACTGATTTGAGAGAGAGAAATCAATTTGTTGTTCCACTTATTTATGCATTCATTGGCTGATTCTTGTATGTACTCTGATTGGGAATTGAACCTGTAACCTTGGTGTATCGGGATGATGCTCTAACCACCTGAGCTATCCCTCCAAGGCTAGGGTCTTTATTTATTTATTTATTTATTTATTTATTTATTTTTATTATTTTAAAAAAGATATGTTTTTATTGATTTCAGAGAGGGAGGGAGAGGGAGAGAGAGATAGAAACATCAATGATGAGAGAGAATTATCGATAGGCTGTCTTTCACATACTCCCCACTTGGCATCAAGCACGCAATCTGGGCATGTACCCTGACCAGAAATTGAACTGTGACCTCTTGGTTCATAGGTTGATGTTCAATGACGGATCCACGCCAGCCGAGCAGCCTGTATCTTTTTCATTTGGCTGTACCTGAGTTACATCCTTTTTTATAATTACCTTTGGCCCGGTGCTCAAAATTCGTCTACTTAGGGGGCGGTCTCCCTCAGCCCGGCCTGCACCCTCTTGCAGATCGGGAGCCCTTGGGGGGTATCCGACTGCTGGCTTAGGCAGTCCCTGGGGGGAGTGGGCCTAAGCCAGCAGTCGGACATCTTTAGCGCAGCTGTGAACCAGGCTTCTGGCTGAGTGGTGCTTCCCCTGTGGGAGCACACTGACTACCAGGGGGCAGCTCCTGCATTGAGCGTCTGCCCCCTGGTGGTCAGTGCACGTCATAGTGACCTGTCATTCTGCTGTTCAGTCAATTTGCATATTAGCCTTTTATTATATAGGATCAGTAATCTAGTAAATAAAATGTTTCTCTGAGTTCTGTGAGCTGCTTTAGTAAATTAATTGAGCTTGAGGAGGGGGTTGTTGGAACTTCCAATCTATATCTGGTTGGTCAGAAGCTTAGGTGATAACCTGGACTTGTCCAACTGCCTCTAAGTGGTGCTGGGGCGGGGGGGTCAAGGGGAGGCAGTCGTGTAGGACTGTAGGATCTGATGCTATCTCCAGGTAGATAGTGTCAGAATTGAGTTAAATTGTAGGACACCCAGTTGGTGTTGGAGAATTGCTTGTTGGTGTGGGAAACTTCCCCTACCAGGTGTACCGGTTAATAATAGTGGATTTTGTAATCAAAGAAAACACGATAATTTCAAGAGAAACATCAGAAGTGCTTTATTCAAATTAATGTCCATCGCTAGTTACACATTTCCCCCATCTTTCAGGTAATTTGTGGATACCGTCCCAATAGAACTTTTCTTGTTTTGAGGCAAACCATTCAGAGACCCAGTTTTCCACTTCTTCCTATGTTTTGAAGTGCTGCTCAGAAAGTGCCTGTGCCATCAATCAGAACAAGTGGTAATCTGAAGGAGCAAGGTGTGGTGAATATGGCGGGTGGGTTAATATTTCCCAGGGTAGATCTTTTAACGTGTCTTTAACTGGTTTTGAAGTGTGTGATGGTGCATCATCATGAAGCAAAATTATTTTGCCATGTTTTCTGGCACATTCTGGTCGTTTGATGATTAAAGCGTGGTTTAAAATCTTTCCCATTGTTTGTAAACGATCGGAAATTGCTTGAAATTGTTTTCTGAGCAATGTTTAATCTTTCTGCAAGTTATTTTTGAGTTTGACACGCATCTTCATCCAATACTTGTAATTGTTGGTCTTCAAACTTTTTCGGTTAACCTGGATGTTCTTTGTCTTTTACATCAAAATCATCACTTTTAAAGCATTTAAACCAGCGTTTACAAGTATCTTGAGATGGAGCAAGTTCACCATAAGCTTCCTGAAGTATACGATAACTTTTTCTTCAAAATAAAGTAATGAATTAAAACTTCCCGCAGATGCTCTTTTTTTTGGCACGAAATTTGACATTTTTAAGCATAAAAATATCTATGATGTTAACACCTTCAGCAAATTTGACATATGAAGTTTTGCAGCTTACTGTCAATTCAACAAAATAGCATACATATCAAATTATATATATGAACATATGTGTTACTCCCAAGTATTGAAAAAAATTTGTATTATTAACCGGTACACCTAGTATATGTCTCCTGCCACACACACATTAGAATTGGTGACCAGAACCTTTACACTGTTAAAAGAATGAAAAGTAGCCATAGCCTGCAAGTAAATATTTTCAAAACATATCTGATAAAAGACTTGTATATAAAATATACAAAGAACTCTTAAAATGCAACAGTAAGAAAACAGAATGGGAGCAAAAGATCTGAAGAGATTCCTTACCAAACAATATACATAGATGGCAAACAAGCATATGAGAAGATTTTGAACATTATATGTTCTACGGAATTGCAATTTAACCACCAGTGAAATACCACTGTACGTCTACCTATTAGACTTAATTTCAAAAAGTGAACAATACCAAATGCTAGTGAGGATATAGAGTAATGGGAATTCTCTTTCAGTCCTAGTAGGAACACACAATAGTATAGCCACTTTGGAAGGCCATTTGGCAGAGCTAAAACATAGGATTACCATTACCCAACAATTGTATTACTATTTACCCAATTGAGTTGAAAATAAGTTCACAAGTAACCTGCACATGAATATTTATAGCAGCTTTTTTTCATAATTGCCTAACACTGAAAGCAACCACGATGTTCTTCAGTAGGCAAATAGATAAAGTGTGGTACAAACAGTAGAATATTATTAAGCAATTAAAAACATAAGCTGTCAAGTTATGTTAAGATATGGAGGAACCTTTTATCATACTTCTGAGTGAAAGAAGGCAGCCCAAAAGGGCTCCAAATTGTATGTTTCTACCTATCTGATAGTCTGGAAGAGGCAAAACTTCAGAGACAGTAAAAAGATCCATGATAGCCAAGGGTTCTGAGTGAAGATGAATAGGTGAAGCATAGGGGATTTTTAGGGTGGTGAGATCTTTCTGTTTTATTGTAGTGATGGATACATGGCTTTATTCATTTGTCAAGACATAGTATTGTACAACATAAAGAGTGAACCTTAATATAAATTGTGGACTTGAGAAAAAAAATTATAGAATATTCCAGGTACTGATTATCACGATAGACAAGGTGCCTGCTTTTGTGAGCCTTACAGTCCATAAATGGGAAAATTTTAATGATCTGATAAAATGTAGTAGGTGGCTACTTTAGATTGAGTAATCAGGGCAGACCTCTCTGAAGAGGTGAGAATTTAACTTGAGGCCGATATACAAGAAGTGTTGGCTTTTAAAGGTAGAGGAAAAAGCATTCCCAGCAGAGGGGACAGTTGGTGCAAAAGGCTGGAAGGCTGGAATAACAGTGTGTTTGAGGAATAGAAAGAAACCCAGATTTGCAGTGGGTGAGAAGAACGATATGAGGTGAAGTCACAAAATCAGTCATGGGTGGAATGGAATAGGGTTTCTGTACGCTAGGATAATGAGTTTGGATTCTATTTTAAGTGAGATAGGAAGTTATGATCTAACTTGAATTTTTAAAAAATTTAAATTCTTTATAGTTTAAAGTATCACATATGTCTCCTTTTCCCCCCGTTGACCTCTCCCCAGTCACTCCCACCCCCCAGCACATGCCCTCACCCCCCTACTGTCTGTGTCCATTGGTTATGCTTATATGCTTGCATACAGGTCCTTTGGTTGATCTCTTACCCTGACCCCTTCCCTCTGAGGTTTGACAGTTTGTTCAATGCTTCTATGTCTCTGGATCTGTTTTTGTTCATCAGTTTATGTTGTTCATTATATTCCACAAATGAGTGAGATCATGTGATATTTATCTTTCTCTGACTGGCTCATTTCACTTAGCATAATGCTCTCCAGGTCCATCCATGCTATTGCAAATGGTACGAGCCCTTTGTTTTTTACAGCAGCATAGTATTTCATTGTGTAGACATACCATAGGTTTTTAATCTGTTCATCTGCTGTTGGGCACTTAGGCTGTTTCCAACTCTTAGCTATTGTAAACTAGAGGCTTGGTGCATGAATTCGTCTTGTCCAGTCCTGATCGGGGCCAATGGGGACTGCGGGAGGGCTCTAGGGCGTGTCCAGCCCTCTCACCCAGTCCCGATTGGCCGATCCCAGCAGCAAGCTAACCTACCAGTTGGAGCATCTGCCTCCTGTGGCAAGCTGGCGCAACCATGGCATACTTAGCCCCACGATGGGTGCCTTATGTGCCGAGCCAGTTCAGCCAGGTTTGGTGAGCCTGAGTGGGGGCAGTGAAGGTATTGAGAAAAGACAGACAAGAGAATAAAAGCTGAGTCTGGGTGGGACACTGTCCTCTCTGATGGAGAGCTAGTGACAGTGCCACGGACTACAAGCTGTGTCTTTATTTGATAACTAGATTCCATGAGGCAAAGTAAGGGCCTGGTCAAGATGTTTACAACATACTTGTGGGTTTCGATCGTTACATGCACCTGAACTCTATCAAGCCCACATCACTCAGGCACATGGGGCCATGTGTTCAGACAATAGTTTCAAGCTTACAACTATAGCTGTTGGCTATAATTGTGCTGGGAGTTGCATGTGGCAATGAGAGAACTGTGCCCACTCATTAGTCCGAGGCTTGAACCTGTCCAAACACTGTAGCCACTCCCCACATCTCCCCCCTTTTTTCTGTTTTTAAACACTTCCATTTACATCATCAAAAACTGTAAGCAAATTATTCAGCATAACCAAAACATCAAAAACAAACTTCTGGCTGTTAACAGAATAACCAACACACATGCACATGTTAACATTTTCAGGATATTTTACTCAGAGTCCTTAGGTTTTAGCTATGCCAAATGCAATTACTAAAAACCAAAGAAGCGGGGAGATGTAGAGAGCGCCTGGGAAGGCACATGAGCATTTCTTTAATTATTGTCAGCGGAATCCAGTGGCGTTGGCAGAGCCACGTCCTGGAAACACACCCTTGCCAGAGGCAGGTGTGTTGTCAGCCCAACTTACAGCTCAGGCACCAGGAGGTGGGTTTCATTATCTAAATCCAGCCAAGCACCAGGAACAAACATGATTATCTGGGTCCACCCAGAAGTGACAATTACAAAGAACCCACAAGAATGCACATAGTCTTCTTTGTCTTGGGCTTTAGTAAAACTTCCTGGTTTTTGCTGTATAAAATAAACGTGCTGTATTGGCTCTGGATCCCTGTCTCTTCATTAGAGGACAGTGGTCCCACCCAGTCCCAGCTTTCCCTACTGTATTTGTGTCTATCTCTTTTCATTTTCTCAATCCCTACTCACCCCTATTCAGGAACCGGACCACTCTCTAGCCGCACTGGATGCAGAAAAGAGAGAAATATTTATACCCCCCGGTGGTCAGTGTGCATCATAGCAACTGGTTGAGTGTTCGACTGAATGGTCAACTGATCTGTCAGACACTTAGCATATTACACTTTTATTATGCAGCATTGTGCTGCTATGAACATAGTGATGCATATATTCTTTCTGATTGGTGTTTCTGATTTCTTGGGATATATTCCTAGAAGTGGGATTACTGGGTCAAATGGAAGTTCCATTTTTAATTTTTTAAGGAAACTCCATACTGTTTTCCACAGTGGCTGCACCAGTCTGCAGTCTCACCAGCAGTGCGCGAGGGTTCCTTTTTTTCCACATCCTCGCCAGCACTTGTCATTTGTTGATTTGTTGATGATAGCCATTCTGACAGGTATGAGATGATACCTCATTATCTTTTTTTTTTTTTAAGTATATCTTATTGATTTTTTACAGAGAGGAAGAGGGATAGAGAGTTAGAAACATTGATGAGAGAGAAACATCGATCACCTGCCTCCTGCACACCTCCCACCGGGGACATGCCTGCAACCAAGGCACATGCCCTTGACGGGAATTGAACCTGGGACCCCTCAGTCCGCAGGCCGACACTCTATCCACTGAGCCAAACCAGTTAGGGTCCTCATTGTCGTTTTGATTTGCATCTCTCAGATGATTAGTGACTTTGAGTATGTTTTCATATGTCTCTTGGCCTTCTGTATGTCCACTTTCCAAAAGTGTCTATTCTAACTTCGTTTTTTATTTTTATTTTTTATTTTTTTTAATTAAATCTTTATTGTTCAAATTATTACATTTGTTCCTCTTTTTCTCCTCCATAACTCCCCTCCTCCCAGTTCCCACCCCACCCTCCGCCCTCACTCCCCACCTACTGTCCTCATCCATAGGTGCACGATTTTTGTCCAGTCTCTTCCCGCATCTCCCACACCCCTTTCCCCCCAAGAATAGTCAGTCCATTCCCTTTCTATGTCCCTGATTCTATTATAATCATCAGTTCATTCTGTACATGATTATTTATTCACTTGATTCTTAGATTCACTTTTTGATAGATGCATATTTGTTGTTCATAATTTGTATCTTTACCTTTTTCTTCTTCTTCCTCTTCTTAAAGGATACCTTTCAGCATTTCATATCATACTGGTTTGGTGGTAATGAACTCCTTTAGCTTTTCCTTATCTGTGAAGCTCTTTATCTGACCTTCTATTCTGAATGATAGCTTTGCTGGATAAAGTAATCTTGGTTGTAGGTTCTTGATGTTCATCACTTTGAATATTTCTTGCCATTCCCTTCTGGCCTGCAAAGTTTCTGTTGAGAAATCAGCTGACAGTCGTATGGGTATTCCCTTGTAGGTAACTGAGTTTCTTTCTCTTGCTGCTTTTAAGATTCTCTCTTTGTCTTTTGCTCTTGGCATTTTAATGATGATGTGTCTTGGTGTGGTCCTCTTTGGATTCCTTTTGTTTGGGGTTCTCTGCGCTTCCTGGACCTGTAAGTCTATTTCTTTCACCAGGTGGGGGAAGTTTTCTGTCATTATTTCTTCAAATAGGTTTTCAATATCTTGCTCTCTCTCTCTACTCTGGCACCCCTATAATTTGGATGTTGGTACGCTTGAAGCTGTCTCAGAGGCTCCTTACACTATCTTCGTATTTTCAGATTCTTTTTTTATTTTGCTTTTCCGGTTGGGTGTTTTTTGCTTCTTCGCTTTTCAGATCTTTGATTTGATTCTTGCAATCCTCTAGTCTGCTGTTGGGAGTCTGTATAATATTCTTTATTTCAGTCAGTGTATGCTTAATTTCTAGTTGGTTCTTTATCACAACATCGAGGGTCTCATTAGATTTCTTGTAGATCTCATTAAGTTTATCGGCAGTTTCTAGAAAATTATTGAAAGACCTTAAAAGTGTGGTTTTGAGCTCTATATCCTCCATTTCTGTCATGTTTCTTTGTCTCCGCATTTTTTATGCTTTCTTGGTGCACCCCCTTGTGGTCTTTGTGCGCAGTCTTGTTGTAGTTAAGCCTTGATTGTTGTCGGTAATACTGGGGGTGATTTGACCTCCAGGCTAACTGGCTATGAGAATCAGCTGTGTCTGCAGTGGGAGAACTTCTGTGCTGGATCTCGAGGGCGGTGCTAATCTAGCCTTTGCCTAAGGCTATCCCGCAAATGCCTCTGTGCAGGGCTTGGGCGGGGCGGGTCCCGGGGGATCTACAGGGTGGGCGGAGCGAGCAGTTATGGCTGCTCTCAGTCCTGTCCCCAGGGGCTCTGCCCCTCAGAGTCCCAGCAACCGCCACAAACCTTGGAGGGAAAGCTGCCTTCGAGTTCCTACCGAAGCCAGACAGTCCCATTTGAGTCTGGGTCCCTAGAGACTCGCCCGGATCTGGAGCTCAGAGTTTGAGACTCCCTCCCGATTGAAACAGACAACGCACCCTCCGCTGCCAGCCCACTCCGCATGCACTCCGCACCTTAGTATTTTACTTCAGCACTGTGCCTCCTCTGAGTCTCGGTATGCTATTCTCTTTCCTCCTAGTTGTAGAACTTCCACTCAGCCAGCCTTCCTGTGGTTCTGAATGATGTCTGTTCCGTCTTTTAGTTGTATTTTTGAAGTGGTTGTGCGGGCAGCAAACTCCGGCGTTAACCTATGCTGCCATCTTGGTTTTCTTCATCTAACTTCATTTTTAAAAAAGTACCCTAGTTGCTATGTGGAGAATGGATGTGGGGAGCGAGAGGGAACTGGAGTTGGGAGACCAGTTTTAATGACTTGTAGTAATTTGTTGACATAGCAGGGATGTTTGTGGCTTGGACTAAGATGGTTCAGAAGAGAAGGAAAAAAGTTGATATGTATTTTAGGGTATATAATAGGGCATATTTTGCAGGTAGAATCCTAAGCACATGTTGTGAGGGAAAGATAATGTCTGTATCTTTGGCTTGAGTAACTGGATGGATGGTATTGAATGAGTGTGCCCAGGTGATAGTTTCGATTTAGTCATTTTAACCATGTAGACACTTGTAAATAATAGTCAAACCTAGGAGTCTGGAGCTCAGGGGAGAAGACAAGACTTGTATATATTCTCTATTCTGTCTACTCTGTCTTGCCTGTTTTGTTTTTTTGCTTTTTCCCATTTTGATATATTTTTACTACTATTCTACTTCATTTATTTAAAAAAAATTTTAGCCCTGGCCGGTATGGCTTGGTTGGAGCATCGCGCTGTACACCTAAGGGTGGTCAGGGTATGTGTATGTGACGCAACTGATTGATTGCCCCCCCCCTCCACCCCCCACCCCCATCGCCTTCCTCTCTCTAAAGTCAGTAAAAATTTTTTTAAAAAAATTTAAATTACAGTGGACATTCAGTAGTATATTAGTTTTAGGTATACAGTGTATATATGGTTAGGACAGTTATATAAATTATATTACTTGATAAGTCTAGTTACCCCCTGACAGCATATCCCCTGTCTTGCCTGTTTTATAAATTCTACAAGTCATCAGTGTTACACGGTTTCTTTTTAAAACCTCAAACAATACATATAAAACCTAAGTTTCCCAATGATTACCTTCTTTATTACACACAGACCTCCCTCACCCACTACTGTTACCAGTTTGGGATATAAACTTTTTTGTGTTTATTTGTAAGTCTATGCACAAATATATATTTTGTTTCCAAAAATAACATTACATTGTGTATATTCTGTGATGTTAAAATGTTCATGGAATTATTCCATTTTAGCCATTAATAAGTTATTTGTTTTAATGGCTGCATGGTATGAATATGTGATTTATTTAACTGGTTGCCAATTGATATTTAGGCCATTTCTGTAGTTTTCTTTTTTACTGTTATACAAACAGTAATTTTTATTCTTTTCAAGAATTTAAATTATTAAAATTGCCAGCATGTTTTTTGTAGAGCATCTCACAATTCTTTCATAGTGATTCTCTGTAATTATCTGGAGAGAATCACTGTTCCTAAATATGTTTATAGTATATATATGCTGTCATCAGTCTTTCTATATAAAGTTAATTTGTTTTTAAAATGTGTTTTATCTCTAGAGATTTTAGATTTTCTTTGCAACTTTGAATTAATATTAGTTTAGAGTAAATAACCTACACTATACTATTTTTTCCTAGCAGGCAACTGTTGATATAGATTATGCATGAAATCAGCACTCAGATATTGGACTTTTGTTACTGCCTCTTAATTTGCTTGTCTTGATGTTGAGTTCTGTGGTAAACAGTCTTTTGGGTATTGAGAAGATAATAACTATGCAGAATGTGATAATGATGTCTTTGAGGGCCCGTTCTATAACAAGCACTTTGAATCACAAGAATATCCTTTGAAATGCAGTGTTAAAGCTTTTCTGTTAACACCTCATTTTTTTTATATTCTGGGTGACTTCTAACGACTTTATTTATGGTGTATGCCTTCCCTATCTATCTATATAAATATATAAAAGCCTAAGTGACCATTACACCAGAATGACCACAACGACCAGTCGCTATGATGCACACTGAGCAGGCAGGCAGGCAGGCAGGCAAGCAATTAGGAACGAGCAGGCAGGCACGTGTGCAGATAGGGGAGAGTGGTCCCGGATTGCAAGAGGGATGTCTAACTGCAGGGATTGGGCCTAAACCAGCAGTAGGACATTCCTCAAGGGGTTCCAGATTGCGCGAGGACACAGGCCAGGCTGAGGGACTCCCCCCCGCCCCTGTGCATGAATTTCGTGCACCAGGCTTCTAGTTTAAAATAAAAGGGCTTGCCCTGACCGGTATGACTCAGTTGGTTGGGTGTTGTCCAGTGCACCAAAAGGTTGCTGGTTCACTTCCCAGTCAGCGCACCTGCCCAGTTTGCTGGTTCAATCCCTGGTAAGGGAGTATGCAGGAGGTGGCCAATCTATGTTTTGCTGTCACATTGATGTTTCTCTTTCCCTCTGCCCTCCTTTCTCTCTAAAAATCATTTTTAAAATCTTAAAATGGCTCTTTTAGTAAATTATAGGTTATAAAAGATATAAAATGGTACAATTTAAATAAATAAAGAAGGTGAAGGGAAAACTACATATATCAGACCAAAACTATAGTAAGGCCAAAATTTTAGCTTTGAATGTTTTCATATGTAAGTCCAGGAACGAAACATTAGATTTCATAGAGTTCACCTCAGTAGGAATTATTGTTCTATTTCATTTTGGTAGATTTGGGAAAACATCAGAATTATTTTATATTTAAAATTTTAAGTGGACTTTGTATAAAAACTCAAGACAATGTTTAGGGTTTAAATATATTTTGTTTGCTTTTTTGTATGTGTATACTTTTTTCATAGTACCTGGCAAATAGTAAGTGCTAAGTAAATTTTGTTTGACTTTAATCTTTACCTTGGCCTATTTAAAATATTTCTGATATTTTTATTCAGTCCCCAAAAGCCTAAGAACAGTTTTTTTTATTTTTAAATCATATTTAGTTTAATTCAAATACTATTAATGATAAGTAACAAACATTTACAGAGGTTTGTTTTTTTTCCAAAAACATAAACATTTAAAGTTTACAACAACCCCTGTGAGGTAGAGGTGGTATTAGCCCCATTTTTCTGACAGGAAACTGAGACCTAGCGAGGTTATACATAATTTAAATGATATCATATAGTAAGTGTTGAGCTAGGAATCAAGCCCAAGTGTTCCTACTTTTATAAAGTACTAGAGGCCCGGTGCATGAAATTCATGCACCCAGGAGGGGGTGTCCCTCAGCCCAGCCTGTGCTCTCTCACAGTCCAGGAGCCCTCAGGGGATGTCCGACTGACTGCTCCCCCCTGGGGAGCGGGCCTAAGCCAGCAGACATCCTTAGCGCTGCTGCGGAGGCGGGAGAGGTTCCTGCCACCACCGCTGAGCTCGCCAGCCGTGAGCATGGCTTCTGGCTGAGTGGCGCTCCCACTGTGGGAGTGCAGTGATTACCAGGGGGCAGCTCCTGCATTGAGCATCTGCCCCCTGGTGGTCAGTGTGCATCATAGTAACTGGTCGTTCTGCTGTTCAGTCGATTTGCATATTAGCCTTTTATTATATAGGATTTGTTATATGAATCATGCTGTTTTCACATGGAGATTAACTCTTTCCTGATTAGTGACTGAAGAAGATATGTTACAGGTTTTCATTTAATATAATTCAATAGCCATTTATTTAAGGATTTGCTGTATATCAGGCACTGTTTTGGGCTTCTGGGTTTCATCAATGAACACCACAAAACCCCTGCTCATCTAGAGTTTGTATTCTAGCCTAGAGTGTCAGAACCCATGAACTACAAAGTGAATTACTTAGTATGTCAGAAAGTGATATAGTCAGTAGAAGAAAATGACCAGGATAGGTGGAACAGATTGTAAAACTGACAAGAGATCAAATAGAATCAAGGTCCCTAAGGCTAGAGCATGCTAGAATAACATGGAAGTAGGTGCCTGAGTAGGGGAGCAGAATAGAAGGAAATCAGGAAATTGGAAGCACATATCATATTAGGTCTTTTAGATAAGAGTCATCCTGGTTGTGTTGAGAATAGATACTGAGGCTAGACAAGGGTAGGAACAGGAAGACCTTTTAGGTTAATGCCATAATCTAGGGAAAAGATGGCTGTCAGAGGAAGCTCTGAACATATTGGTGGTCGAGGTGGTGAGAAATGGTTGAATTCTGGATGTATTTTGCAAATAGCGAGAAAAGAATTTGCCTGCAGGTTGGAAGGCAAATATTAAAGAAAGGAGTTAAGGGTGGCTCCAAGGTTTTTTTTTTAGCCTGATCATCCATCTGAAAGGATGGAGTTGCCATTAACTGAGATAATTTACGGGGAAGATGAGGAGTTCATTTTGGGATGTGTTAAGTTTGGGATGTCTTTAAATACCCAAGTAAAGTTGTTTAGAGTTGAGGAATAAAGTTTGGGATCCTATATAATAAAAGGCTAATATGCAGATCAACCGAACAGTGGAACGACTGGTGGCTATGATGCACACTGACCACCAGGGGGCAGACACTCAATGCAGGAGCTGCCCCCTGGTGGTCAGTGCACTAACACAGGGGGAGCGCTGCTCAGCCAGAAGCTGGGCTCATGGCTGGTGAGCGCAGTGGCAGTGGCAGGAGTCTCTCCTGCGTCCATGGCAGCGCTAAGGATGTCTGACTGACGGCTTAGGCCCGCTCCCCCGGAGCAGACCTAAGCTATCAGTCGGACATCTCCCGAGGGCTCCCGAACTGCAAGAGGGTGTAGGGTAGGCCAAGGGATAGCCCCCCCAAGTGCATGAATTTCGTGCACTGGGCCTCTAGTAGAAATATAAAGTTGGAACTCTTTGGTATATAGATGATATGTAAAGCCATACCACTGGATGATATTTTTTTAAATTTTTTTTATTACGTATATCTTTATTGTTGAAAGTATAGCATATGTCCCGTTTTTACCTCCATTGACTCCTTGTAACCCACCCCATCCCCTGCCCCAGGCCTTCATCATCCTATTGTCTGTGTCCATGGGTTATGCATATAACATACAAGTTCTTTGGTTGATCTCTTCCCCCCTCCACTCCACCTCTACCCCCGCGATTCTCCACTCATCAATTTATTTTGTTACTTATATTCCAATATGAGTGCAATCATGTGATACTTGTCTTTCTCTGACTGACTTATTTTACTTAACATGATACTCTCCAGGTTCCTCCATGTTGTCTCAAAGGGTGTAAGAGATTATTTTTTGCTGCTGCGTGGTATTCCGTGGTATAAATATACCACAGCTTTTTTATCCACTCATCTAGTGATGGGCACTTGGGCTGTTTCCAGATCTTAGCTATTGTAAATTGTGCTGCTATGCACATAGGGTGCATACATTCTTTCTGATTGGTGTTTCAGGTTTCTTAGGATATATTCCTAGAAATGGGATCACTGGGTCAAATGGCAGCTCCATATTTAATTTTTTGAGGAAACTTCATACTGCTTTCCATAATGGCTGCACCAGTCTGCATTCCTACCAGCAGTGTACTAGAGTTCCCTTTTCTCCACGTCCTTGCCAGCACTTGTCATTTGTTGATTTGTTGATGGTAGCCATTCTGACAGGTGTGAGGTGATACCTCTTTGTCATTTTAATTTGCATTTCTCTGTAGATCAGTGACTTTGAGCATTTCTTCATATGTCTCGGCCTTCTGTATGTTCTCTTTGGAGAAGTGCCTATTTAGGTCCTTTGCCCATTTTTTAAACGGGTTGTTTGTTTTTCTTTTGTTAAGTTGTATAAGTTCATTATATATTTTGGAAATTAACCCTTTATCAGATGTATCATTGTCAAATATGTTCTCCCACACAGTGGGCTTCCTTTTCATTTTGTTTCTTTTGCTGTGCAGAATGGATGATATTTTTGAGGAACTGAGTATCAGGATAAGAAGGAGCCAATAACTGACCCCTAGGTTACTCCAACGTGAAAAGCATACAGAGAGAAGGAATTGTCAGAGGAGACTAAGAAGGAACAATCAGTGAGGGTAGGACATAAACCTAGAGAATTTGTCTTGGAAACTCAAGGAAAGAAGGTAAATCTCGGAAGGAGGAATGATCAACCATGTCAGATTTTTCTGGTAGGTTAGGCAGGATGAATACTTAGAATTGAAAATTATATTTAGCAATGTGAAGACCACTGGTTATTATCTCGCATTCAGTGGGATGTGGAAATGGCTTGGTTAGCCCCATTTACATATTTTTAAAATGAGAATTTTTTGATGTTTACAAGTTTTTCTTTTGCCATGTTCAGGTTTGCTGTCCTATTGGTGGTATGTGTGACAGTGGATCACAGCTTGGTTCAATGGGTAGCCTGACCATGAAATCACAACTTCAGATCACTGGTAAGTCTTTAAAAGACCCATACTTTATTCCCCCTGCCCCCCAACATAAAAAATAATCTTAAGAGAAGAAAATCTTTAGTTACATATCAGGTGCTGAATTAATATTTGCTTAATGAATGAACAAAATGTGTATATATGTAAAAATTACATATTTGTTGTTAATCCTCACCCGAGGATATTGTTTCCATTGCTTTTCAAAAAGAGTGTGGAAGGAAGGGAGAGAAGAAGAGATGGGGGAGAGAGGAAGAAACATCGATGTGAGAGAGACACATTGATTGGCTGCATGCGCCCCTATGGGTGGATGGGTAGGGGCACAGTGTGCACCTGCAACCCTTTGCTGTTTAGGCTGGCACTCTGACCACTGATCAACATGGGCCAGGCCAAAAATTACATTTATATTTCAGGAAATTCATTCTTGGATAACATGTATTAGTATTTCATTTCTTTTTATTGCCAAATAATATTTCATGTATGGACATACCACATTTTATTTATCCATTTATCAGTTGATTGGTGTTTGGGTTGTTTACACTTTTTGGCTATTATGAATAACTAGAGGCCCGGTGCATGAAATCCATGCATGGGTAGGGTCCCCAGGCCTGGTGATCAGGGCCAATCGAGACCTTCCGGCTGTTGGCCGGGGTCTTCCTTTTTTCTGCGCCACCCACGTCAAAGCTATTTTGCCATATAACACCACCCAACCTCATCTGAGGATATTTTTTCCATTGATTTTTAGAGAGAGTTGAAGGGAGGGGGAGAGACAGAGAGAGAGAGAAACATCAATGTGAGAGAGATACATCAGTTGGTTGCCTCCTTCACATACCCAAACCAGGGACAGGAATAAGCTTTCAACTGAGGTACATGCCCTTGACCAGAATTAAACATGGGACACTTCAGTCCACAGGCCAATGCTCTATCCGTTGAGCCAAACCGGGTAGGGCAGGATACTTATTTCAGAGACATGACATCTATTATAAACTAGAGGCCCAGTGCATGAAAATTCATGCGCTTGAGGGGGGTGTCCCCTTAGCCCAACCTGCGCCCTCTTGCAGTCCAGGAACCCTTGGGGCATGTCCACCTGCTGGCTTAGGCCTACTCCCTAGGGGGATCAGGCCTAAGCTGGCAGTCCGACATCCCTCTGGCAGCCTGGGAGCCCTGGGGGATGTCCAACTGATGGCTTAGGCCTGCTCCATGAGGAGCAGGCCTAAGCCGTAGTCAGACATCCTTAGCGCTGCCGAGGAGGCGGGAGCTGTGCTTGCAGCTGTCAGCCCGGCTTGTGGCTGAGCTGAGCTGAGCTCCCCCTGTGGGAGTGCACTGACCACCAGGAGGCAGCTCCTGCATTGAGCATCTGCTCCCTGGTGGTCAGTGTGTGTCATAGCAACTGTCATTCCCAGTTGTTCTGCCGTTAGGGTTAATTTGTATATTCTTTTATTATATAGGATTGCCTTTCTTAACATTATCAATCAAAACATTTTTTTTAATTGAAAAGGAGCCAGCTCTAGCTGGTTTGGCTCAGTGGATAGAGTGTTGGTCTGGGGACTAAAGGGTCCCAGGATCGATTCCAGTCAAGGGCACATGCCCAGGTTGAGGGCTCGATCCCCAGTAGGCGGCGTGCAGGAGGCAGCTGATCATTGATTCTCTGTCATAATTGATGTTTCTATCTCTCCCTCCCTTTCTCTTCCTCTCTGAAATCAGTCCTCCTATATAATAAAGAGGTAACCTGCAAATTAACCCTCACACCCTCACAAGATGGCTGCCTATGACCAGGCCAACAGGAAGGGTTAGTGAGGGACAATCAAACGACTGAACAAGCAGGCTGCGTGGGGTGACCAGGCCGGCAGGGGGGGCAATTGGGGGCAATCAGGTTGGCAGGGGGGGCAGTTGGGGGTGACCAGGCCAGCACAGGGGGCAGTAAGAGGCAACCAGGCTGGCAGGGGGCCATTTGGGGGTGATTAGGCTAGCGGGGGGGAGGCAGTGAGTGACGACTAGGCCAGCAGGCGGGCATTTGGGGGTGACCAGTCCAGCAGGGGAGGGGCAGTTAGGGGCGACCAGGCCAGCAGAGGGGGGCAGTTGGGGGCGACCAGGCCTGCAGAGGGGGCAGTAAGGGTGGACCAGGCTGGCGGGGGCAACCAGGCCAGCACACAGAGGCAGTGAAGGGTGATCAGGCCAGTGGTGGGGGCAGTTAGGGGCGACCAGGCAGGCAGGCAGGCAGGTGAGCGATTAGGAGCCAGCAGTCCAGGATTGTGAGAGGGATGTCCAACTGCCAGTTTAGTCCTGATCTGGGGATTGGGCCTAAACTGGCAGTCGGACATCCCCTGAGGGGTCCCTGATTGGAGAGGGTGCAGTCTGGGCTGAGGGGACCCCCCCACCACCACCACACGAATTTCGTGCACCGGGTCTCTAGTAAAAATATATATATACTAGAGGCCCAGTGCACAAAAATTTGTGCATGGGGGGTGTCCCTCAGCCCGGCTTGTGCCCTCTCGCAATCTGGGACCCCTCAGGGGATGACCATCTTGCCAGCTTAGGCCCACTCCCCGGGGGATTGGGCCTAAGATGGCAATCAGACATCCCTCTGGCAGCCCGGCAGCCCTCGGGGGATGTCCACTTGCCAGCGGGGAGCAGGCCTAAGTTGCAGTCGGGCATCCTTAGCGCTGCTGAGGAGGCAGGAGAGGCTCCCACCACCACCGCTGTACTGGCAGCCATCAGCCTGGCTTGTGGCTGAGCAGAGCTCCTCCCATGTGAGAGCGCCCTGACCACCAGAGGGCAGCTCTACATTGAGCGTCTGCCCCCTGATGGTCAGTGTGTGTCATAGTGATCAGTCATTCCCAGTCCTTCTGCTGTTAGGATCAGTTTGCATATTACCCATTTACTGTATAGGATAGAGGCCTGGTGCATGGGTGGGGGCTGGCTGGTTTGCCCTGAAGGGTGTCCCGGATCAGGGTGAGGGTCCTGCTTGGGTACCTGGCCAGCCTGGATGAGGGGCTGATGGCTGTTTGCAGCTGGTCACACCCCCTTCAGGGTGGGGGTCCCCACTGGGGTGCCTGGCCAGTCTGGGTGAAGGGCTGAGGGCTGTTTTCAGGCTGGTGGGCGACTGAAGCTCCCAACCTCTCCTTTTTTCTTTTTTTTTTTATTCTGGGATTTATTTACCTTCTATAGCTGTCACTGGAGCTGAGAGCCGGCTCCAGCTCTGAGTCTGTTGCTGGCTGAAAGCAGGTACCTGGGTTTGTTTAGATTCTATAATTGAAACTCTGTTGCCATCACTGGCCGCTCTGAGCTCTGAGGCCCCGCTGGCTGAAAGCAGGTACCTGGGGTTTGTTTAGGTTCTATAATTGCAACATTGTTTCATCCGGAGCTCAGAGCTGGGCTGCGGCAGGCGGGGAATCTTGGCTTCCTCCATCACTGGAGCAAACAAGCCTCCTGTTTGCTTCAGCTGCCTGGCTGCTGGCCACCATCTTGGCTGGCAGTTAATTTGCATATCTTGCTGATTAGCCAATGGGAAGGGTAGCGAAGTTACGGTTAATTACCATGTTTCTCTATTATTAGGTAGGATTTTAAAAAGGAGCCAAAATGACTGGTAAGAATGGTACTGTTTTGGGAAAGACCATTAATATTTATTGTAAAAGTTTAATTTATGGCCAGAATGTAAGTATAAACATTACTATCAAAAGACTAACTTGTTGGATCACATATTTAAAATTTTCTTACCTCTTTTTCCATTATCCTTTATATCCCTGTCCATATTAGATTCTGCTGATTTTTACTTTTCATTTCCTGGATCATGTACTTTTTCTCTAATCCTGTTGTGTGGGTCCCTTATCTGGGATGTAAATCTGTTTTCTTACATCCTTTCTCTAGTCATTTCCTGTTTAATTATGTTCTATATATAACCTCAGCTATACTAAATTTATCTGTGTATTATTTGATGTTTGCTATATGCACACATTATACTATGTTGGCAAAGTAAGTACTTCGGTATTTTCTAGACATTTCTTAGTCTCAGTCTTTACTCATAACTCATCATCTGAGGAAGAGAAACCATCTTGATTTTAGTTATTACTAATTGGAATTAAATATTATTGTATTTCCCCAAATTTACTAGACTACCATGTATTTAGCTCTGATTGCTTGGTCCTTCATATTTAAGACATAGTTTTGCCACAGAGGCCTGTCATGACTTCTGACCCATAGAGGTAGCCCTTGCCTAACTGGTTTCATCTCTTATCAGCCCATCATAAGGCTAATTTACTGGTCTCAGCACCCTTACTTATTTTACTCTGTTCTCAATAGTCTCCTGGTTGCCAAAATATGTTAGATAAATTGGAGTCACTTTTTTTATATATATTTAAATTATCAAAGTTTTTATTTTGCACCAGAGAAGTAAGGTGAAGGACTGAAATTAATTCAAAGCCCTGACCTTCAGAACAGAAGGATCAGAAGAACACTAATATTGTGTGTGTGTGTGTGTGTGTGTGTGTGTGTGTGTGTGTGTGAGAGAGAGAGAGAGAGAGAGAGAGGAGAGAGAGAGAGAGAGAGAGAGAGAGAGAGAGAGAGAGAGAGAGAGAGACTGAGACTATAAAGCAGGGAAACTTGTTTTCTACTATGACTAATCATTTGGTTCAACAAATGTTTTAAATGTTTCTCAGGTTTAAATCACTAAGTGCTATAGGAGTGATAAAGACTAGCTACATCCTTGCCATGAAGGTTATTATAGGGTGAATTAAACCAAATATAAACTACGTAATACATTTACTAAAAAACTAGAAATGAAAAGCTGTAGGAGACATATATAAATATGAAAATGCTATGGAAGCATAGAGGCAGGAACAATTAACTTCTTAGATTTAAAGAAGTATTCAATCAAAGAGAAGGGGGCGTTTGTCTTTTAAGAAGTAGGATTTTATTGGGTGGAAAAGGGTGGGTGTAGCACATAGAGGCATGAAAGTGCATGGCCTTTGTGAGGAACAGCAAACAGTTACTGGTGGTTAGAATACTACGGGCTGGGTGGGATTTGGTATTGGAGGAGGCTGAGAGTACATAGTAAACAATATAAAATGCCCCAGGAGAGTTAAAACTTAATTTTGCTGGCATTAGGGAATCATTGAGATTCTCTAAAATTAAGATGATGCCCGGCCAGCGTGGCTCAGTGTTTGAGCATGGATCTATGAACCAGGAGGTTAGGGTTCGATTCCTGGTCAGGATACATGGCCTAGTTGCAGGCTCAATCCTCAGTGTGGGGCATGCAAGATCAATGATTATCTCTCATCATTGATGTTTCTATCTCTCTCTCCCTTTCCCTTCCTCTCTGAAATCAATAAAATATATTTTAAAAATTAAGATGATAATACCTATCTCACAGAATAGTCATGATGAGTATTGGAATGACAATAAGCATCATACACACCGTAAATTCTAATAGTTGATGTTAGTTTCCTTCCTCTTTCATTTACCCATTTAAAGTTTCCTGAAATGACTTTGTGAGATTGGGTGGTGTTATGTGGCAAAATAGCTTTCAAAAGTTTGAACCCTAGCCGAAACCGGTTTGGCTCAGTGGATAGAGCGTTGGCCTGTGGACTGAAAGGTCCCAGGTTCGATTCCGGTCAAGGGCATGTACCTGGGTTGCGGGCATATCCCCAGTAGGAGATGTGCAGGAGGCAGCTGATCGATGTTTCTCTCTCATCGATGTTTCTAACTCTCTATCTCTCTCCCTTCCTCTCTGTAAAAAATCAATAAAATATATTAAAAAAAAAAAAAAAAGTTTGAACCCTAAAAAGCCATTAAGGGCAGAATATTTTCTTCCTATCAGGTCTGCAGTTGCTCTTTGTTCTAGATTTAATTAGTTTCAGAGGACCACAAGAGCCCCCAGAAACGTAATATTTTTGCATAATTGTTTGGGCTTGTTTCCTCTTTTCTCAGACTATAAACGAATTAAAAATAGGAATTTTGTATTTTTCTGTGGCAATCCTATGATTGAATTTGGTTCTGTATTAAGTACTTGAGCTTTATAGTACACATTAATCAGAGGTGGGTCTGGTCTCCACTTGATTATACTATTCTGTTCTGAAAAATACTTCTTACTTAGTGTTTCCCCTTAGATGTCCCATAGCATCTCAAATTTTATACACTCATTATTAAACTCTTGATTTCTTGCCCATTCCACTCTCCTCAATCATGTTCTTTTCCATATTATTAAATGATACCATCTTCTCTCCAGCTACTCATGCCAGAAACCTGGGAGTTATCCTTGTTGCTTCTTTTCCCGACTTCCACATGCAATCTAATCCTATTGGTTCTCCTTAGGAAGTAGTTATTTTTCCCCATATCCATGTTCACCACCCTAGTCCAAACCACTTTCAAATTTTTTTTTTAATCCCCACAGCGGATATTTTTTCCATTGATTTCTAGAGAGAGTGTGGAAGGGAGGGAGGAGGAAGACAAAGAGAAACATCTGTGTGAGAGAAACACATCAATTGGCTGCCTCCTGCACTCACCCCTACTAGGGCTGGGGAACTTGTAACCAAGGTGGAATTGAATCCAGACCCTTGGGTCCCAAGGCCAACATTCTGACCACTGAGAAAACTGGCCAGGGCAACCACCATCTATTTCTTGATTAAAATGACTCTATTAGCCTCTATCCCCTACTTTTGTCTCCCTTTAACTTATTTTTCCCACAGCAGAAGAATGATGTTTGAGTGTTAATCTGATCATCTGTTTCCTCAGTGCCCATAATAATACCTGATGTGTTACAGGCACCCAGTAAATTTGTTGAATAGTACTCTATTACTTAAATGTCCTCAGTGGCTCCTTACTGCCTCCCTTTCTGGCAGTATCTCTTATAGCTTTTCCTTCTTTTTTTAAATATATTTTTATTGATTTCAGAGAGGAAGAGAGATAGAAACATCAGTGATGAGAGAGAATCATTGATCAGTTACCCCCTAAACACCCCCCAGACTGGGGATCGAGCCCGCAACCTGGGCATGTACCCTGACTGGGAATCGAACCGTGACCTCCTGGGTCATAGGTCAATGCTTAACCACTGAGCCACTGCAGCTGGGCCTTTTTTTTTTTTTTTTTTTAATGCATATTGATTTCAAATTAGATTGAACTTCATTATAAAAAGCATTTCAAAATAATGATGAAGTTCTACTTTATTGAATGTGCATACATCATTAGAATAGTAAGTCTATGGCTAGTTGGAATGCTACCAAAAAGGCACAGAAGCCGTAACCGGTTTGGCTCAGTGGATAGAGCGTCGGCCTGCGGACTGAAGGGTCCCAGGTTCGATTCCGGTTAGGGGCCTGTACCTTGGTTGCAGGCATATCCCCACTGGGCGGTGTGCAGGAGGCAGCTGGTCGATGTTTCTCTCTCATTGATGTTTCTAACTCTCTATCTCTCTCCCTTCCTCTCTGTAAAAGGTCAATAAAATATATATTAAAAAAAAAAGGCACAGAAACACAAAAGGACAGAATTATCAGATCTGTGTGAAGTCAAGAGATTCAGGGCTGCCATCTGGAACTATGCCTGCTAGGATGCTCAGACTAGCTGTGATTTGTACTGTATATTGAGCTTCTTGGGTAGCTGCTATACAAACTTTGCTAGCATCTACAAACGGTCCCTTCACCTTGATGGGCAGTGGCATTCTCTAAACCAGTGGTCGCCAACCTTTCAGACCTGACAGACCATCAGTGGTCTGCGGACCACTGGTTGGTGACTGCTACTCTAAACTTCTCTGCTAGAGTAGATACCCAGGGGGTAGAGTATTTCCTTGGCTATGATCACCTAGTTTGTACGGAAGCAATGCGTTGTTACTTGTGGAAACCATGGGGTGCTCTGCTAGACTGGCATATATTTGTTGTACCATCCAAGGGGCTTGGACAGGGCTATTTATGGCAAAAGTGACTAACTCAAGGGTTAAAGCTAAGGAGTCAGTATCTCAAGATGCACAATGTAGGAAGCTCTTGCAAATATAATGAGATCTATGAGATGCTAAAAGTAATCCTAGTTTATAACTGTTCTTCTAGTGGCTTTCCAGCATGCTTAAATAAAATCCAAATTCCTTATCTTGGCTTAACACCCTAATGTGATTTCATTTACTATTCTTCCCACTTGCTGTACTTTTCCTTGGATATGCCAAACTCTGTTCACAATTCCAGTCTTCACATGCCTAGCTCCTTGCCATTTAGATGCTTTGTAAAAGTACTTCCTCAGAGGTCTTCCTTACTATCAAGCCATTCTGCCACATTAGTTTGTTTTTCGTCACAAGGATTTTTCTCTAACTAGGATCTCATTTTCTTGAGAGCCAATGCCTTTTCTATTGTAAACTGCTCTATCCACAGTTTAGAGCAATATCTGACACATGGTAGACATTTAAATATTTGTTGACCAAGTTTATCAGTATACTTTTTTTGGGGGAGTGGAGGGGAGAAACGCTTTTTAAATTTTTTTTTTTTAATTTCAGAGAGAAGGAAGAGGGAGAGAGAGAGAGAAACATCAATGATGAGAGAGAATCAGTAATCTGCTGCCTTCTGAATGCCCCCTACTGTGGATTGAGCCGAAACCCAGGCATATGACCTCCTGGTTTATAGGTCGATGCTCAACCACTGAGCCACACTGGCCGGACTATAGTACACTATTTAATTGACCTCAGAGTTCTGGGTTGATTGATAATGATAGTGGGCTACTATACCAATGATACTGATGGGAGTTTGGGTGGATGGTGTGGGGAAGTCCTATATTAATTTACTGGAATGGGAGAAAATATTCATGAGTGAATAAAATTAGTAAATATTAGAGTAAGCCTGCTCCTCTGAGTAAAAGTAATAATGCTTAAATAACCTTTATGAAAGTAAAGTGATTTGAAGATGAACTATCAAACTGTCAACTCAAATATTGAAATGTTTTTTCTTTTCTTTTAGTCATTTCAGCAAAACTTAAAGAAAATAAAAAGAATTGGTTTGGACCAAGTCCTTATGTGGAAGTTACAGTAGATGGACAGTCAAAGAAGACAGAAAAATGTAACAATACAAACAGTCCCAAATGGAAGCAACCCCTTACAGTGTAGGTTTGAAAGTATTTTCTATAGTATATTTTGTTTAGTAGCTGAGAAATGCAGCTTTAAAAAGGTTTCACTTGTTTTCTTTGCTTCTTTCCTCTCTTTCATCTTTTTCTTTTTCCCCCATCCTAGGACTCCTTCCTCTAGTTCCCTTTTTGTTTCTCTTTAGATATTTCTGTTTTTCTAGTCTCTCCTTTACTTTCTCCAGTTTAATTGATGATGCTATCGCTATTGCCCCTGAATAACAGCTGGGGGAACCCATGGTCATGGCCATTCTTAATAGCTGTTTACTTAAGTTAGGGTTTGAAATAGAGGGCTACGAGTAGCTCACTTTATTTTTTAATTTAATTTTAAAAGATAGTTTTGTTTTATTATGATGCTCACATAGTACCTACACAGGGAATTTCTTCCTTTAAAAAAATTATACTATATGTTTTCTTCTACAACTTTGTTTTTATACCTAGTTCACATAACATGGGTATATTTTTAGCTGAGTACATAGAGGTCTGACTTCCCTTATATAGCTACATAATATTCCTGAGTATGAATGGACTATCACTTATTTTACTAGTTCCCTATTGATCAGTTGGTTTCTAATGTTGTGCTGTTAGACACTGTTACAATATATATTCATGTGCATATGTTTATATATTAGTGTTCTCTCCAATATTAATTCATAGATGTAGGATGTAGCTCAATTTCAACACTATTGACAAAGCCTCAAATGTTGGTTTTGAGCACTCATTGAAGGAAATTATAGGTTAAACTAGAGGCCCAGTGCATGAATTTGTATATGGGTGGGTCTGGCTGGCCCGCCCGATTGGGGCCGGGCTGGGGGGAGGGGATGCAGGAGGTTGTCCTGCCAGCCTGGCCCCTGATTGGGGTGGGGAGGGGCAATCAGGGGCCGGGCTGGTCGGGGGGGCGGGGGGGGGGGCCCGCTCCCTGTTGAACTTCCTGTCGAGGGGACATTTGCGTATTAGGCTTTTTTCATATGATTTATCAACAAATGGATTAAAAAAATGTTTTCATTGATTTCAGAGAGAGGAAGGAAGAGAAAGAGAGAGAAACATCAATGATGATAGAGACTCATTGATTGGCTGCCTCCTGCACTCCCCCTTCTGGGGATCAAGCCCATAACCAGGCATGTTCCCTGACTGGGAATCAAACCATGGCATCCTGTTCATGGGTTGACATTCAACCACTGAACCACACCAAGCCAGCTCAACAAATGGATTTTAAAATATTTGGTTTGGGGACCAAATGTATATAAAAATGTAGTTTAAATGTAACTAGTTGTCACATCCTAAATAATAAAAGGCTAATATGCAAATTGACCAAACAGCGGAACAACCAGTCACTATGATGCGCACTGACCACCAGGGGGCAGATGCTCCACACAGGAGCTGCCCCCTGGTGGTCAGTGTGCTCCCACAAGGGGAGTGCCACTCAGCCAGAAGCCGAGCTAACTGGTGAGTGCAGCGGCAGTGGCAGGAGCCTTTCCCGCCTCTGTGGTAGCGCTAAAGATGTCCAAGAGGGCGCAGGCCGGGCCAAGTGCACGAATTTCATGTACCGGGCCTCTAGTACCTAATAGTACACAAATTGCTTTCATTACCTAACATTTGGATTTCTTGGTTTTTTTCCCCTCAAAGAAGTAAACCAGTGACTTTAAAAAAAGTTTTTCTAAATGGTCAGATGAGACATTTGAAACTAAAAGCTCTTTTCTTCACATGATACATGCTTATGTGGATAGTATTTATTCCTAGTAAAACAAAGCAAATTGAATATGCCTATTTATTCTTTTTACTTTAATCTTTATTACCTATATTATTCTTTAACAAGGATTTTTGAAGATCTGAGGCACCTTAATGTACTTCATGATAATTTTGATCGAGTGAAATTCACAAATTTATTCAAGATCATTTTGAGGCCTATTTACAGAAAGAAGTATTGTAATGATCCACATTTGTATTCATTTCAATATTAATATTTCTTAGACTTTGTTTTTAATTAGTGGCTCGTTAGAGATTGAATCTAAATTAAACAGTATATGAGTAAAATTTTCACAAAAATGAAATGAAATCTATAAAATGTCACAACCTCTATAATGAATAATAGACTGAATGCTCATCAACTTTCTACCAACTGCTATCTGTGCTCACTACATACATACATACTTTGAGACTCTTAAGCTGATAATGACATGAACTCAGTGCTTAAAACATTAAGAAAAAAGAAACTTTTGAAGTAGTACCATATGGTAGTACTGTTATTTAGCCCAGATGTTTAGGGAACACATAGCTCATGTTCTCCTGAATTTTTAATTTGCAGCAGATTGGCTTGTGATTTTAACACAGCTTCCATTGTTATGCTAGCAGACTTTTCAGACTTCTCTAGAGTTGAATTGAAATAATTAAGATAAGACCATCTTTGACAGTATACTTTATCCTCTCAAATTAAAGTAATATTAAATTTATCTGTTCTTGTATTCCATCTCCATTATGATTTCCCAGATGACTAATAGAGAAATGTTTTCTTACTGCAGGGTGCCCCCCAAAATGTATACACACTTTGAATAATTATTAATGCCAATAATAAATCTGAAAAGAAAGAAACATCAATTGAGCTATCAGCTGTAAAGGGTGTATACACATTTGGGGGCACCCTGTATATACTATATGTTTTCCTGAAAGTAACATTTGAGAATTTTTAAGAGAATTAATACATTATATTATACCCCTACACACACACTACTACCACCACAACCAAAAAAGAGAGGCAATATTAAGTGAAAATATTTTAGTTTGCTTTAAATACTACCTGCTACTATTAAAATGGTGGTAGAAATATGATGATGGGGTTATAGGCATTAGGTGGACTTCTAAGGAGAAGAGTGTTTATTTGTTCCCCAAAATTTGATCAAGATTTAGAGAGAATGAGGTATATTAAAAGCTTTCAAGATTTTGTCTTCCTAGCTTTGAACCATAGGACTATGGTAGATTTTATAGTGTTCCTGTTTTCTAATTGATGACAAATAGTTTGAATATAATTTATTATAAATACAAATTTCCCAAGGTTTGCTTTGGAAATTACCATTACAGATAGCATTTGTTATTGGCCTTTAGCATGGCATGAGTGAGTCTATATTTGACAGTTGTCCTGGACAATTTGTCTTCAGCAGTGTGAAATGTAAGGTATCATAATCCTGAAATCATTATAAAGTTGACTGAGGAACTTTTTAATATATATTTTAATGATAGGCCTTGTTCAGATTACAGTCTGCCACTGACTGGCTGTATGATATTGGGCAATGTGCTTAACCTTCTAAATGGGAGTTTCTATATCTGAAGATGAACATGCTAAACCCCATCTCATAGGGTTGCTTTGAAGATTAAATGAAGTAATCTCAAGTTGAGCACACTACATGAAGTAAAATAAGGATTTAGTTTATAAGTTCACTTTTTTATACTACTAAAACTAGTTTTCCAAATTTATAGCATGATGAGCAGTTTCACTTTTGTTGACAGTGCATGGATGAAGTTGCCACTATAGTTCATTTACAAGGGAAAATGATCATGCAAGCATGTAACATCCAGGTGTTTTTCATAAGGTTATGGAATATAGGCAATATTAGTTATACAGTAAACTATGAGGGGCACAGTAGGATTGTAGACATTAAAACTTAATTGTAATTTATGTAGCATTCCATTGTGATATTTAATGAAAAAGTTTTTTTCACCTTCATTTTTAGTATCGTCACCCCTATGAGTAAATTACATTTTCGCGTGTGGAGTCACCAGACACTGAAATCTGATGTTTTATTGGGAACTGCTGCACTAGATATCTATGAAACATTAAAGTCAAACAATATGAAACGTATGTATGTAAAAGTAATAGAAATTATGCTCAGTTTCTTTTTTCTTCAGGAAATTCATATGCCAAACATCCAGAATGATTATGTTCACTATTTTTAATTATTAACAGGGAGAAGAATCTTGAATTATTTAAAGCATTCTGAGTAACCTTGGTTTGGCCATTCCTTTTGTATTCAAAGTCTTAAATAAATATTCACTTATTTAATAGATATTTATTAAAGTACTGCATACTCAATTATGGAAAACTATAAAATACAGAGCAGAGATGAAGGAAAAAAACAATCCCAACGTCAGAGAGACAAATGTTAATATTTTGATAGATTTTCTTTTCCAAATGCTCATTTTAAAAACTTCCTCATTTATTTTATTTTTAAAATATATTTTTATTGATTTCAAAGAGAGAGGGAGAGAGATAGAAACATCAATGATGAGAGATGCCCTACACTGGGGATCAAGCTCAAAACCCGAGCATGTGCCCTGACCGGGAATCAAACTGTGACCTCCTGGTTCCTAGGTTGATGCTCAGTCACTGAGCCACACTTACTGGACAAAATTTCCTCACTATTTAGCATTTTATGTTATTAAGTGTTAGCAAATTCTAATTTTAAAATGTTTTGGTGTCATAAGATCTGAAACCCTGAGTGAAGAATATTAAAACAATGTATATACACATATGTGATTTTTTTTCACATTGTTTTTAACAGTTAAGATGACTTAAAGGGAAAAATAATCAATATGTAGATTTTTTTCCTGACATTAAGTTTTTAAGTTAAGATGACTTAAAGAAAAAAAATGACCATTTGTTCTGTAATTTATTCTCTTCCAGTTGAGAAAGTAGTTGTGACTTTACAGCTTGTAGGTGACAAAGAACCAACAGAGACAATAGGAGACTTGTCAGTTTGTCTTGATGGGCTGCAGTTAGAATCTGAAGTTGTTACCAATGGTGAAGCTACATGTTCAGAAAGTAAGTAATCGCTTTTTGTATAGGGTCATTAATGATTCTTCTTTTTTTTTTTTTCTTTCTTTTTTTTTTTTTTTTTATTATTAGTTAAGGTATTACAAATGTGTCCTCATCCCCCCTATTAACCCCCAACCTCCCCCCCACACACACACTCATGCTCCCATCCTCCTGTTGTCCGTGCCCATTGGTTTGGCTTCTATACATGTATACAAGTCCTTCGGTTGATCTCTTCCCCTTACCCCCGCCCTCCCCTACTTTCCTTCTGGGGATTGATAGCCTGATCGCTGTTTCTCAGTCTTTGGGTCTGTCCCTTTTCATCAGTCTATGTTGTTCTCTGTAATCCACAAATGAGTGAGATCATGTGGTATTTATCTTTCTCTGACTGGCTTTTTTCACTTAGCATAATGCTCTCCAGTTCCATCCATGCTGTTGCAAAAGGCAAGAGTTCCCTTTTTTTTACTGCAGCATAGTATTCCATTGTGTATATGTACCACAGTTTTCTAATCCACTCATCTGCCAATGGGCACCCAGGCTGTTTCCAAATCTTAGCTATGGTGAATTGTGCTGCTATGAACATAGGGGTGCATATATCCTTTCTGATGCTTCTCCTTACATTAGCCAGTCTAGTGTGCTGCATGTAATTTTTATTATTCTTTTCACATTTAAGACATTGTTTCCTTTTTATTTTTACTTTAAGGAATTTTTTTAGTATGTTTTTATTGATTGTTTTAGAAAGAGAAAAAGGGAGAGTGAGGGAAGATAGAAACATTGATAGAGAAACATAGATTGGCTGCCTCCTGCAGGCCCCCTACTGTGGATCAAGCCTGCAACCCAGGCATATGCCCTGCCCAAGAATCGAACCAGCGACCTGTATGGTGCACGGGACAATCAATCCACTGAGCAACACAAGCTTCACCATTATTTTCTTTTTAAAAAGAGACATTGATAATTGAAAACATTTTCCTTTTAGGGCATTGTTTGTATGAATTAGATGTCTTTCTGTAAGTTGAAAGGCTAGCCAAATAAAAGTTGAATCACAGTTGTCCCTATGGGTAATAAATTGATTTATAAAGTATTTATTCTCTAGGCCAGTGATAGCTGTTAAGGTGGCATATGGCAAACATAGTTTATTGTCTGTAGCAGTGTGTGTTTAAGTTTAAATTTGACTCGAAATCTTTATTAGTACTGTACCAGACAGCCAATACAAGCTGAAATTCATTTGCCACCTCTCTTCTATTTATGTAGAGATGCCTTTGTGTTATAATAATGAAAAAACCAATTCATTATATGAATGCTGGTATATCTTACAGTTTATGATTTCCTAGTGTTTGTTAAAGGGAGTAAACATGAACTATAAATTGAAAGTTTGATAGCACCCAAGTTGTGCCTGCAGAGTTAGCATGCTTAATAAAACTACTTCTCAGTGGATTCTCTTTAGATATTTCCATCACTTTTCATGTACTAAGTGAATTTTCTTTTTTTTTTTTAGAAAGATACTTTCTTTTTAAAAATATATTTGTATTGATTTCAGAGAGGGAAAGAGGGAGATAGGAACATCAATAATGAGAGAATCATTGATTAGCTGCCTCCTGCATGCCCCCACTGGGGATTGAGCCCACAACCCAGGCATGTGCCCTGACTGGGAATGAAACACTGACCTGGTTCATAGGTCGATGCTCATGCCAGCCGGGCTGAATCTGATTTTTAGAGACTGCAGCACAAAGAACAGATTCATGCCTGACAAAGTTCTTTTTGTTTACTTAGAAACTGCATTATGAAACATTTTATAGTTGTCAGGTGCTATTCTTCTGTTTCTACTTTGGAAGACTTCCTACTTCCTCTTTAACTCATGATCTTTTTTAATAGCAGGACCTTACAGGTAGTCCTGATATATCTTCCAGATGGTTTCTTTGGGGTTAATGAGGATGAAGAGAAATTTCTGAAATGGTCATACTGCATCAGAATTGATATCTTCATTTTAATTGACAGCTATTCATGGGTATTCTATAATAGTTCATTTTTCTATAAATTTGAGCTCTGGAAGATAATATAAATAATTAAATCACATTGCTACACTGCTCTAACCCTGTTTTTATAGCTTCCTGTTTATTCCCTACAAATTTGGAACTATTATTAATGCCAAATATTTCATAATTAACAAAAGTAAAGCATGTTAGTCTTCATATTTCAGAGTAGAATCTAAACTGCTTATTTATATTTATGACTTTATTGTTTATTATCTACAGAAGTTCACATTTATGTCATCAGTTTACCACTCAAGTAGGAAAATAATTGGCAGAATTTAACATGATTTCTTGAAGTAAAGAGGTTTTTTTAAAATATATATTTTATTGGTTTTTACAGAGAGGAAGGGAGAGGGCTAGAGAGCTAGAAACATCGACCAGCTGCCTCCTGCACACTCCCCACTGGGGATGTGCCCGCAACCAAGGTACATGCCCTTGACCCCAATTGAACCTGGGACCTTTCAGTCCGCAGGCCGATACTCCATCGACTGAACCAAACCAGTTAGGGCTGAAGTAAAGAGTTTTTAACTGGGGAGTAAATCATAGTGGATTTTAAGATTAGAGTTGCCAGCTATAATAGCTACTTTTTTTTTTTAATGCTTATCATATTGTAGGCATAATGTTGGTGTATTTACATGTATACTCATTTAACTCATAATGTTGTAAAGCATTATGTTTCATTTTCTTTCCAATAACACACTTAAAACTTAGCAGCTTTAAATTAAATCATGAGTTAGTTGTGAGCAAACAAACAAAACCCAGTTCAGCCCACAAGTACGTGCGGTGGGAATTAAACTTCTATTTTTCTTTGATTGGTTCCATTTCTGTAACTTACAAGTCAGAAATGAAAACTAGAGTTTAGCACTAAAATTGAGTTTTTAGCACCTGGGCATTGTTTGATTGGATTAGAACTTGGGGTGGAGTGGGGCATAGCTTTGGTATTCCAATATTTTTCTAATTTTATAGGTTTTTAGATTTTTTCCTCCTGAGCATATTCAGTCAGAAGTCTTTGTGGAAAAATACATAGATGGTTCTTTTTGAAAAATTATTTCAGAGAGGAAGGAAGAGGGAGTTGGAAACATAAATGGTGAGAGAGAATCATTAATTGGCTGCCTTCTGCACACCCCACACTGGGGATCGAGCCCAGAACCCACATATGCTCTGATTGGGAATCTAACTGTAACCTCTTGGTTCATAGGTCGACACTCAACTACTGAGCCATGCCAGCCGACCATTGGTGATTCTTATAATGAAATCTGTTCTTGTAGACTTTGATATTTTTTATTGATTAAGTAATGTTAATAAAAAGAATCACTGTCTGAATTTGGATATAAAAGTAGTCAAATAATATAGCTTGCCGTGTATTTGGATATATTGTGAATGTTGGATTTTCCTGATGATTCAGCATTATCTCTTTTGGTACTTATGAATTTGTGATTCATTCTTTTTGTTGGTTATATTTTTTTTAAATGGCAGTTATATATGTAAACCTTTTTCAAATGAAACAAAATTTACTCAGCATGTTTATTTGTTCTTCCCACTTTACTTCAAACTTTATTTAAAAACCAGAGAGCTTTATGCCCTGGCCAGCATTGCCTAGTGGTTAGAGCATTGGCCCACACACCTGAGGGCTGCTGGTTTGATTCCTGGCCCAGTCCGGGCGTGTGCAGGAAGCAACCAATCCATGTGTTTCTCTCACATTGATCTCTCTCTCTCTCTTTGTTAAGCCTCACCTGAGGATATTTTTCCCATTGATTTTTAGAGACAGTGGAAGGGAGGGAGGGACATGGGGAGGGGAAGGAGGCAAGGAGAGAAAGCATGAGAGCAAGAGCAAGACTTGAGAGAGACATTTGATGCTCTTCCTTATTTCGCTGATTTAGAAAGTAACCACATAATTTGCCCTGGTATTTTCCCGTAGTTAATACAGAGTTATTCTGCTTTTGTAAGTCTCTGGGAAGAAGCCTTTATTGCTAGTTGGTAGACTTAGCTCTATAGTCCTCAGATATAAGTTAACTCAACAAATTGAATGTGGGCAGTTGTTAATATCTATAAGAGCTTCCTATTCATTTACTTTTAGTTCTATTTTTAGTTCTTTGGAGGTTGGTAGTGGAGTGTTTTACAGCTCTCTTCCAAATATGACATCCAACAAGAAGCACCAAAAAGTATTATTGTCAAAGACATTAGTTTTCCTAAAGAGAAATTTTACTATTAAATTTTGATTATAAAATAGGATTATAAAATATTCTTATGAAGATCTATATTATTTAACATATATATCTCTGGAGATATATCCCAAAATGAATTTGGGGATATTTTTGGGCATATGTGACCTTTGGTTCTTATTGTGTATATTCCATTACATTTTTATTTTATTCTTTTTTGCATTAGACTGTCTTGCATTAATTTTAGGCTCAATAGCCATTTTCATGTGTGAATACATCTAATGTTTTTTTTTTATCAGCATAATACATTCTAAGAAGCTAGCCTAAATTTTTTGCTCTACCAGTATTATTTGAAATTACCAGATGTCAGTTGGGCCTGAGTACCAACTAATTGTTTTACAGAGAGAAACTTTGCTGTAATGGTATTTTAAAAATTTGACTTACATTTGAAAATTTTTATGTATGCTCATAAGATATCCTACATAGACCCTTCAATCCATGCTTTACTATAGTAAATGAGAAAGTTTAGAAGTAGTAGTTACTGATAGGTTTAAATGGTTTGTTCCACATGGTTTTCTTAATTTTGTAGAAAAGTAGGATACTAGTTGACCTATTTTAGTAACTTATGCTGGATATTTTGATTTTCTGATTTCATTTATGTTTTATTTATCAGCTATTTTAAGGGAATGTATTCCATATAAGAATAATTCTTATAAAACAAAATTATATCATTGTATCATGTCTTAAAAACTATTTTTAACAGCTTTATTGATATGTATTTTATATTTCATAAAATTCACCCATTTCAGCTATATAATTTAATGGTTTTTAGTAATTTATTTGAATAATCCAACCAGTACTGTAAATTGGGTTTAGAACATTTTCATCTCCCAGTAAGATCCCTCCCTCTAGCCTATTTATAGGAAATCCTGTTCTCACCTCAGGCTCAGGCAACCACTAATCTAGTTTGTCTTTAAAATTTTGTCTTTTCTAGACATGTTACATAAATGAAATCATACAATATGTGGTCTTTTGTGTCAGGTTTTTTCACTTAGCATAATGTTTTTTAGATTAATCCACTACAGCATGTTTCAGTAATTCATTCCTTTTTATTGCTGAATTAGAGGCCCAGTGCACAAAATTTGTGCACTTGCGGGGGGGCGGTCCCCCAGCCTGGCCTGTATCCTCTTAGAGTGCAGGAGCCTCACAATTGATCACCCCAAAGAGGTAGGCCCTGCCCACTCATCCTGGGCTCCTCAATGGATTGCCCTAAAGAGGTAGGCCAGAGCCAGGGGTCCCGCCTCCACGCCACGTGGAGCCATGGGCCCCGCCTTTGCGCCGCACACGCAGCCGTCAAGCACCCCCCCCCCCTCGTGCCCACTGTGCATGCAGCCTCCTAGTGATTGCTGAGGGCGTCACGACGTGAGGGCGTGACAACCACATAGGCTTTTATTAATAGGATAGTTTTCTATTGCATAGATATACCATATTTAATCTACACATCTCTACCATTTTAAAAAAATGCAATATTTGGGGGACATATGTAATACTTTCAACAATAAAGATTTATTTTTTTTAATGCAATATTTGTATACCAGATGAGATGCTTGCCAACTTTGCTGTGTAGTATAGTGGTGACTCATCATCTCATAAGGAGTTAATCTATTACTTATGCTTTGGAATAATAAAGTGATTATTTCACTGTTTGAAATTATGCCCATATTCATAGGGTGCTATTGTTCTTTAACTATATGGACCTGGACTGTTAAACTTGAGTTCTTGTTTTTTCATTTTATAGTTTTTTTTCTTCTTTGTTTTTGTGGCAGTGTGCCTACCTCTAGTAGCCTTCTTCTAATGTTTTATACTTTATAGTATACAGCCCCTTACTGAATCCTAGAGATAGTTCCCATGAATAAAATTTGAAGAAAGTGTGAACATTGTAGCATTCATTTTTGGCTACTTTAACACCCATTTGTGCCTTTCCTATTCTTGAAGCTGTTTTCCAGGCCCCAGCACTAGAGATATGTTACTGGTTTTTCTGTTTTCAGAGCCTATTTTATTAATTATTCTGCTGGTGATCAGCACTTTTTTGGTAAGATATTTGGAATACAAAAATGGCTAAAAATAATTAGATTTATATTCAAATTAAGCAAACATATTTTAAGAAAGACAGAAGTAGCCCAGGAGTAATATACCTTGGTTAATTAGTATTTCTTACATGTAATCCACATTTGCACAAAATTTTGGTAAAACTTTTATTTCAGTCTTAATATTTATCACATATTCCTTTTAAATGTCATGTTGCAATTTAAATTCTAGTATGTTCTTTACTAGAAAGATTTAATAAAAGGCTTTGCTTACATACCATGTTTAGGAAAAACATGAAAACCACTTTGAAACTCATTTTCTCTCTAAATTTTATTGATGTTAAAGGTGCTTCACAGAATGATGATGGCTCCAGGCCCAAGGAGGAAACAAGGTAAGATTTTACTTATTTATTAAGAATGCAGAAAAAGATATTCATTTTAGTCAAAACTTCAAGTTCAGATTGATATAAAAATAAATGACTGTCAAAAAATTCAGGGCTCACCCTGGCCAGTTTGTCTCAGTGGATAGAGCGTCGGCCTGTGGACTGAAGGGTCCCAGGTTCCATTCCGTTCAAGGGCACATGCCTGGGTTGCGGGCTCAGTCCCCCCTGGGGGGGTGTGCAGGAGGTGGACGATCCATGATTCTCATCAGTGATGTTTCTATCTCTTCCTTCCTCTCTGAAATCAATAAAAATATATTTTTTAAAAATTCAGGGCTCATGGTAAGAAAGGAAATATTTATGAAAGATTCAGGACTCTTAGCTTATCTGACTGCAGTTCTCTGGTGTAGGCCAGGGATACCCAAATTGCTAATACTTCCTTCAGCTTGTAGAAAGTTAATATATTGGCATTTTTTTTTTCAAAGGCAAGGAGTTCAGAATCCCAGGGCCATCATTAGGATGTTAAATTTATTTTCTAGGAAAGCTAAAAATATAAGGATTGGGTACATATAAAGTTCACCACTAGCTATAATATCTCCTGGGCCTTCATTAGCAGGGGCAGAGATTTGAACCAGATGTTTGCTCTTAGCCTAGATTCAGCGCTTTCATGTGCCTACCTGCCTTCAGGCCTGCAACTATTGAATGTCTGGGTTGTGTTAACCAACTTAACAGACTTTAAAGTAGTGTTTATTGGTTTTTCTGGAAACCAGCAATGGGAGATAAAGTTAGGAAAGGAGATGATTTTGTTGTACTTGTCTATTTACCTTTAAAGATATATTTTTATTGCTATTTAGAGAGAGAGGAAGGAAGAGGGAGGGAGAGAGAGAGAAATATGGAAGTGAGAGAGTAGCATCAATCGCCTACTTCCTGCATGATCCCCCACCGAGGATCCAGCCCACAACCCAGCAACCTTTTGGTAAACAGGACCACACCTAATCAACTGAGCCACACCAGCCAGCGCTCTATTTACTTTCGTGATGAGTAAAAATTTCATAATAAAAAGTTTAAAAAAGATAACTCATTAAGATTTTTAGGAAAATCAAAGTTTATAAAGCTGTTGTGTTTTACATAATGGAGATCTGCCTTCACAAAGTCACTCCTGTGACAAAGAATCATCTTCTAATCTCAAAAGAAGTGTAGGATATTAAGGGGTAGTAACTTCTTGGCCAGCGAAAAATAACTATTTTATTTCTCCCTGTGATTACAAAGCAACAGAAACATTTCTTAAAATTACATAAATGTCTCTGTAAACTGGAAGATAACTTATGTTTTTGTGCCTCTTTTAGTTTTATATTTAATAGAAGAGTTCTTGAATTCCTGAAATTTCCCCTATAAAAATTTTTCCCCATAAAAATATTTTAATATTTCTGTTTGCTTTGGTCAGTTAACTCCTGTTTTGTATAATAAACCTATATTTTTGCATTAATAAATGAGAGTGTGATATAATTTTATATGCCCATTGAAAAGTTCTGTTATGCCACTCTGTTGTTTCATTTTTGCAAATCTCTTTCTTATAATACCTTTATGAAACCACTCTAGACAAGTCTAAATTTCTTGCAAAAGCATTGCTATAGCCCTAGCTTTATGCCATTTATTTAATCAGTGTTTTACATCTTCCCAAGTGAATCATCGTTTATAAGTAATCTCAGGTACAGTGTCTTCTAGATTTCTGAGACTGCCAGACTAGTTTTGAACATGGCCTTTTCTTCTTCTTTTTTTAATCCTCACTCGAGGATATTTTTCCCATTGATTTCTAAAGAGAGTGGAAGGGAGGGAGAGAAAGGTTGTGTGTGTTGCGGGGGCGGGGGGGGGGGGAGAGACAGACAGACAGACAGACAGAAAGAAACATCCATGCGAGACAGATACATCAATTGTTTGCCTCCCACATGCACCCCTACCAAGATAGGGGAACTTGCAACTGAAGTATGTACCTTTGACGGGGAATCCAACCCCGTGACTCTTCACTCTGCAGGCTGATGCACTAACCATTTAGCACCAGCCAGGGCTTGAGCATGTCTTTTATGTTAAGTATGAATTCCTTTACATTATCTTTTATTTCAGAGAGCATATCTCTGAGATGATTGGTTTGAAATGCATTTTGTAAACTGTCAAATGCTGTTTAGAGTTACTACATAACAATTATGGCTACGACTGGCTTTACCCCTTTTTCTTTTATTTGCAGATTTTATAACTATATGACTAAAAAGCAGAGAGAGCGCGCGTGCGCAAGCGTGCACACACAGGGGCACTAATATATCCAGTGAACAATGGCTTCTGCTCCTCCCTGCCCCAGCTATCATTTAAGAAGTTTACTAAACAGCTTTAGGTTGTTTACCTTTATGTCCTAATTCAAGCACTGTGTGTATCATCATTGTAGTCTTGTTGGTCTGTTTCCTCCCATAGCATGTCTGGATGTTTTATATTTCTCAGGAACAAAGGAACAAAGCTACAGTATCACATAATGAGTAGCTAATTGCGTTTTTAAAAAATATATTTTTCTTGATTTCAGAGAGGAAGGGAGAGGGAGAGATAGAAACATCAATGATGAGAGAGAATCATGTATCACCTGCTTTCTGTACGCCCCCTACTGGGGATTGAGCCTGCAAACTGGGTATGTGCCCTGACCGGGAATCAAAACTGTGACCTCCTGGTTCATAGGTCAGTGTGCAACCACTGAGCCACATTGGCTAGGGCTAGGCAGTAACTAATTGCTTTTATTTATTTTTTTTATCCTCACCAAGGATATGTTTTTATTGATTTGAGCAGGAAGGAGGAAGAAAGAGAGAGAAAGAGAAATAAACAAACATCAATGTGAGAGAAATATTGATTGGTTGCCTCCTGTACATGCACTAATCGGGGATTCAACCCTCAACCTAGGTATGTGCCCTGACTGGGAATTGAACCTGTAACCTTTTGGTGTATGGAAAGAATGCTCCAACCTACTAAACCACTTGGCCAGAGTAGTAAAGACAATAGTGTGATGAGTTCCTGCTGACAGTTCTAAATAATGTATTGGTTTCCAGTGTTGGTTTTCAAAATCCCATTTTCAGGTTTTAGTTTCACACACACAGTTTGTGGGGAGAGATTAGCAAAGAGCTTATATGCATATATGCATAACCCCTGGATACAGACAATAGTGTGGTGAAGGTAGGGTGGTGCGGGTGGGGAAGGGATGGAGTAGATGGAGTTATGGGGATAAAAAGGGGACATCTGTAATACTTTGAACAATAAACAGTTTAAAAAAAAAGGAACTTAAAGTAAACCACCAGTGCTAGTTCCTCAAACTGCAGAGTACATTAGAATCTACTGGAGGACTTGTTGAACCACAGATTGCTAAGTCTCATCTTCAATTTTTGATTAGTTGCATCTGGGGTGGATGGAGCCCAAGATTTGCTTTTCTCACAAGTTTCCTGGTGATGCTGCTGCTGCTGCACTAATACAAAGACACCTGAGGCGTGAGGATACTTTTTCCATTGATTTTTTTTTTTTTTGAGAGAGAGAGTGGAAGGGAAAGGGGAGAAGTGGGGGAGAGAGAGAGAAGCATAGATGTGACAGAGACACACCTATCAGTTGCTTGCTGGGAGCGGGGATCAGACCTACAACCCAGGTATGTGCCCTTGACCAGAATCAAACCTCTGGTGCTGATGCTCTAACCATTGAGTACACCTGCCAGGGCAAGACATGTTTCTTACATTACAACAAATTATAGGAAATCTATCAAGTTAAATAACAAAGTCTGTTTTTTGAAAATTCAGGCTTGCATCTTCATCCCATATTCTATTACTTGAGAGCTAGTTTGAATCTTTTTTGAACTTTTTATTTTATTATAATAATGTAAATCATTGTATAAAATATATAAAAGCTTCATGGAAGAAATAGCATTTGACCTAAGATCATAAGGCATAGTTATAACTTGGGTATGCATGTCTTGGGGGAATTGGAGAGAGGCAGGAGTTCTAGGTGGAAGAAAGGAAAATAATCATGGGGTTGGAAAAGAACACAGTGTGTTTTATTGGAAGTCTTCAGTGTTTGACTGAAAATTGACTAATTGAAAGTTGGGCACTAGCCAGTTTGGCTCAGTGGATACTTGGCCTGCGGACCAAAGGGTCCCAGATTCGATTCCAGTTAAGGGCATGTACCTCGGTTGTAGGCTCCTCCTGGCCCAAGCCCTGGTCGGGGCACATGCAGGGGGCAACCAATTGATGTGTTTCTCTCACATTGATGTTTCTCTCTGTCTTTCCCTCTCTCTTCCACTCTAAAAATTCAGTGGAAAAATATCCTCTGGTGAGGATTAAAAAGAAAGAAAGAAAGTTGGAGCCCTAGGTGGAGTGGCTCAGCTGGTTGGAGGTCTCAGGTTTTGTTCCCCATCAGGGCACATACCTAGGTTAGAGGATTGGTCTTCATTCCCAGTTGGGGTGTGTATTTCTCCTTCTCTCTCTGTTTTTCTTCCTTCCTCCCTCTCTAAAAAAATCAGTGAGACTTAGATAATGAGTGTCAAGAGGCACAGGGGAGAAGAAAAATTAAATTGCCTGGGAGGATAGCAATGTCATTCACAGAGCCAATATTTCCTGCATTTAGTTTGATAATTCAGATGGGGACATGACAAAGATTAGAGATTTCTGATTTGGGAATCATTTTAGAGATAATCTTTAAAATCATGGAATTTGAGACTATAGGTGAAAATCTGAAGAGAAGGAAAAGGAAGACAAGAATAGTACCTGTCCTAACTGGTTTGGCTCAGTGGATAGAACATCAGCCTGCAGACTGAAGGGTCCCAGGTTTGATTCTGGTCAAGGGCATGTACCTTGGTTGTGGGCACATCTCCAGTAGAGGGTGTGCAGGAGGCAGCTGATTGATGTTTCTCTTTCATCGATGTTTCTAACTCTCTATCCCTTTCCCTTCCTCTCTGTAAAAAAATCAATAAAATCTATTAAAAAAAATAAAGAATAGTACCTTAGGGACCAATATTTAGTGAATGGGGGGAAAAGGACAAAATGAAGGAGTGGTTAGAGGTGGGAGCATAAGATTAGAAAAGCTTGCCGAAACCGGTTTGACTCAGTGGATAGAGTGTCAGCTTGCGGACTGAATGGCCCCAGGTTCGATTCTGGTCAAGGCCATGTACCTGGGTTGCGGGCACATCCCCAGTAGGAGATGTGCAGGAGGCAGCTGATCAATGTTTCTCTCTCATCGATGTTTCTCTCTATCTCTCTCCCTTCCTCTCTGTAAAAACTCAATAAAATATATATATATAAAAAATTTTTAACAACAACAAAAAAAGATTAGAAAAGCATTGTCACAGAAGTTGAAAAAAATGTTTTTAAGAGTTGGGTTATTTTACACTCATCAAATACTGCATAAGAGAGTGAGGTGTTAGACTAATTAATTCAGGGATGATTGGACGTGTGAAAAAGAAAAATCAGGTTAGAGTTTCAGCTCATCCCAAGATCAGAGTAGATTGATTCCAGGTTGATTTTAAAAAAATGAAACTATAAAACCTCCAGGGGAAAATATGACCGGTTAACTTACTTTTTAATATATTTAATTACATAGAAATATAAAACTTTCATATTTTAAAAAATATAGAATTAAAAGCAAATGACGTATTTAACCAATATGAAAGATAAAAACTTAATATCCTCAGATTATTATAAGAAGCTTTTCCAAATAATAAGGAAAACTATTCTCATGCAATAGAAAAATGTACAAAAGACATATATAGTTATGGAAGAAGAAACGCAAATTTTGTTGAACATTAATATTTTTTAAAAAACATGTTTTTATTGATTTTAAAGAGAGGAGGAGGGAGAGAAACATTAATATGAGAGAGAAACTTTGATCAGTTGCCTCCTGCACACACCCTGACTATGGATTGAACTTCAACTTGGGCATGTACCCTTACCAGGAATCAAACCTGAGCCACACCAGCCAGGATGAACATTAACATTTTTATTTACCAAATTGACAGTGATTTAAAAATATTTAAAAACTTTATGGTGAACTGAACATTTTCTTATCTAGCCAATGGGAAAAGAAATAAATTATTACCTTTAAAAATACGTATTTTTAATTTAACCATCAGTATTTCAGTTTTGAATATATTTGCATACATTGATCCAGCTATTCTATTCTGGCAGTTTATCTGATGGAAATAAAAATTGCCCAAAAAATCCCCTAAAGAGCCCTAGCTGGTTTGGCTCAGTGATAAAGCTTCGGCCTACAAACTGGAGGGTCCCAGGTTCAATTCCAGTCAAGCACACATGCCTGGGTTGTGGGCTCGATCCCCAGTAGGGGGCGTGCAGGAGGCAGCTGATAAATAAATCTTATCATTGGTGTTTCTATTTCTCTCTCCTTCTCTGAAATCAATAAAAATATATATTTTAAAAAAACTAGAGAAAATAAAATTATTATATTACATCCATATGATTGAGTATACTGCAGTCATTAGAAATGTTTTTTAATCATTTGGGGAAAATACCTCGTATATAATGAGTAACAAAAGGAAGACAAGAACTCATCTAGGATATGAAGCATTGTATGATAACATACATTGCTGAATCACAGTCATAACCAATGAGAAAGTACTGATAAGATATATTCCCATATCTTAATGGTGGTAATCTCCAGAATGTAGGATTGGAGGTAATTTCTATTTTATAATTAGAAATTGCTTTTCACTTTGAAAACCTTTTAAAAATTAAAATGCACTAAATAAATACTTAGAAATTATAATGAAGGAAAGGAGAATGGGAGAACAATTTGAGGAGCAGTTAGGATTGAAGAAGTGTTTTAAGTTGCAGGGTTTAGTTGCATTTGTGAACTTAGAGGAAAGGTGAAGAAGAAGGAAGATGATGAAAGATACAAGAAAGGCGTTAAATGCTGATGGAAAGTCCTAGAAGATAAAGGCTAAAATCAAGCACACACAGACACATTAGCCATGAAGAAGTGAAGAGAGATTCCCCCAATCCCAAGATGGGAAACAAACATGAAGATGATTAGAGAAATTTCAAGGTAAAGAAGAAAGTTGAAGTATCAGATAATCATTTTAGCGAAGAGGCCTAGTCAGGATCATTTACGGAGTGGGATTAGGTATTTGGGGAGATTGAAAAGGTTTTCAGTGGGCACTTGGAATGTGGCTAGGAGTAGATTAGAGGTGTAGAAAGTGATTGATTTTCAAACAGTAAAGATAGGCCAATTGAAGTATTTGAATAATGTGAATTGTAGCCCATATTGCCTCAGTCTCTGAAATGATCAAACTTTAGGAAACTGAAGTCTACCAGAATAAAAAGATACAGACTGAAGAAGCACAATTTCAATTTTTAAAAATCTTTTGCCTGGGTCTGTATAATTGTATAGGGCTTTAAAAAGCTCTTTGTTCTACTGAACTGCTATTATTTTATTACTGGTAATTTTAACACCAGTATACCACTCCTTGTGTTTTGAACCTGTGGTGTAAGTTGTCATAGTCATCTGTCATTTTTAATCCTTTAGCTCCCTGGAGACTTGAGCTGTGATTTCATCTTTTTTTTTCCTTTTTGATGAGAGAGACAGAGAAAACGCTTGTATGTGCCCTTGATAGGGGATCAAACCTGCAACCGTGGTGTGTTGAGATGATGTTCTAACCAACTGAGCTACCCAGCCAGGGCTGGTTTATACTAACGGAAAAAAAACCCAAAAACTTTTAATCCTGTGAATCATTGGAAATGCATACCTGAAGACTTTTCCTTACTAGGCCCAGTGGAAAATTTATTAGGAGCTTTTGTAGAACAGCCTACCTACCCCTTTAATTTGGTATTTTTACCTAGTTTATTTACTTTACTAAAATACACCTGATTTATCAACTAGAACATTCTTGTCCTCAGAGAGCAATAGTGGAAAAAGTAAATGAAGGATTAATTGTAATGAAAAGATTGCTTGGGGGAGGGGGAAGTATTGAACAAGAATGAAAGAATTAAAGGTACTAGGGAAAATAGCCTACGATGGAGATGATGGAATGTGAAAATAGAGGGGGTAAAGTTCATCATGAGACTGAATAAAAGATAGAGTAGGAGACAGGTAGAAGGTTGTAGATGGAAGGATTTCAGAGTTTAAGATCTACAAAGAGGAGCAATTTTTTTTTTTTAATATATTTTATTGATTTTTTACAGAGAGGAAGGGAGAGAGACAGAGAGTTAGAAACATCGATGAGAGAGAAACATCGATCAGCCGCCTCCTGCACATCTCCCACTGGGGATATGCCCGCAACCCAGGTACATGCCCTTGACCGGAATCGAACCTGGGACCTTTCAGTCCGCAGGCCGACGCTCTATCCACTGAGCCAAACCGGTTTCGGCCAAAGAGGAGCAATTTTAAGAATTAAATTTAAGGAGTCATACTATATAGATTGTCAGATGATTATGTTGAGAAGATGAGGTCAAGGTATTAGAAGGGTGGGCCCTGGCTGGGTAGTTCAGTTGGTAAAATCATTGTCCCAATACTCTAAGGTTGTGGTTTTGATCGCTGGTCAGGGCACATATAAGAATCAACCAATGAATGCGTAAATAAATGGAAGAACAAATCAATGTTTCTCTGTTTCTTTCTTTTTAAGATCAATAATAATAATAATAATAATAATAAGATATTAGAAGGGTGAAAAGCATGAATGTTAAAAATCTCCACGATTTTAGTTCTCAAAAACAGAACATAGCACTAAGTGAAGTCAGTCAGAGAAAGACAAGTATCACATCATCTTCCTCATACGTGGAATCTAATTAACAAAATAAACTGATGAACAGAGTGGATCCAGAGACATGGAAGCATGGAATAGAGTGCGGATCTTGGTGGGAGAGCCTGGGTTGGTGGGTGGGAGATAATCAATCAAAGACCTTGTATGCATATATGCATAACCCATGGATGCAGACGGTGGGGTGTTGAGTGCCTGGGGCGGAAGGCGCGGGGTGGGAGTGGGCTGGAGGGGGTTGATGGGGGAACAAGAGGGACATATGTAATACTTTCAAAAATAAAGACTTAAAAATAAATAACCCTTGCCCTAATCGGTTTGGCTCAGTGGATAGAGCGTTGGCCTATGGACTGAAAGGTCCCAGGTTCAATTCCGGTCAAGGGCATGTACCTTGGTTGCGGGCACATCACCAGTAGGGGGTGTGCAGGAGGCAGCTAATCGATGTTTCTCTCTCGTCGATGTTTCTAACTCTCTATCCCTCTCTCTTCCTCTCTGTAAAAAAATCAATATTTTTTTAAAATAAATAAATAAATAACCCCCCCAAAAAACACAGCATTTTTAGAATTTCGTTTCAGCTGCTCCTTTGTTTGTCATAGCAGATTTACCTCATGCCCTGAATGCTTTTTCTTCCTCGCGTGTTCTTAATACTTCACTAGCACTGTATGTGCAATTTATTATGAATTTTGTAGTTGAGAAAGTTTTTAGAAATCATTTACTCCAGATAATGACTTTTGAGGTGCTGAGAGATTAACTTTCCTTTGGTCACATAACTAGTCAATAGAGTCAGTTAAAAACCTCAATTTCCCTTATCAAATATTAATTGAGCATAATAGCTTGGGTTGATTTCTGGGTTCTCTGTTCTGTTCCATTGATCTATATTCCTGTTCTTGTGCCAGTACCAGCCTGTTTTGATTATAGTGGCTTTGTCATATAGCTTGATATCTGGTATTATGATCCCTCCAATTTTGTTCTTCTTTCTCAAGATTGCTGCTGCTATTTGGGATCTTTTTTGTTCCATATAAATTTTTGGAGAGTTTGTTCTAGATATATGAAATATTCCATTGTATTTTAATAGGGATTGCATTGAATCTATAGATTGCTTTGGGTAGTATGGATATTTTAATGATGTTAATTCTACCAATCCATGAACACAGTATATTGTTCCACTTATTTATGTCTTCTTTTTTCAGCGTTCTATAGTTTTCCAAGTACAGGTCTTTTACAACTCCTTGGTTAAGTTTATTTCTAAGTATCTTAATTTTTTTGTAGCAATAGTAAATGGGATTATTTTTTTAATTTCCTCTTTTGGAGAGTTCATTATATCTTAACCTTTGAGACAGCATGGAAGGACCTGAAGAATATTATGCTAAGTGAAATAAGCAAGTCAGAGAAAGACAGATATCTCTTGATCTCACTTACTATGTGGAATCTAATGACAAAATAGATCCAGAGACATGGAAGCATGCAACAGACTGAGAATTCTCAGAGGGAAGGGATCATCCAAAGAACTTACATGCATATATGCATAACCCATGGACACAGGCAATAGTGGAGTGAAGGCCTGGGGAGGGGGTGGGAGTTGGGGATAAAGGGGGGACATCGGTAATACTTTCAACAATAAAGATAAGTTTAAAAATAAAACTTCAATTTCCCACTTTTGGTTTATTCTACTAGTTGTCTATCTTTAAAAAAAGCATCAAGAATCTTTCTTTAAAAGAGTATGAAGAGGTAATACTCAGAGTCTCAAAGGGGTCTAGACTCAAAATGGGTTTGGGACCTCGTCAGCTAGGGGCAGGGGAGCAGTGTCTAAACTGACTCTTTCTGCATTTACTTTATATTCTGGGGTGTCTTGGCCTTCCTGCGGGCAGTTAACACTAACCAGGTGCTGATTGCCAGTTACTAAGTTATTGCCTTTATTCAAAATAAGCATTTGAGGAACCCCCAAAGCATTGCTTGTCATACTCTACTGTTTACACATATCATCTGGAGATCTTGTTAAATTGTTATTTCAGATATAATAGGTCAAGAGTGGAGTCCAAGATTCTGCATTTCTAACAGGCTGATGTGTATTGTCCTTGGCTTCTGGTTCAAAGACCATACTTTAAGAAGAAAGGCCCTAAAGTGCTTTTGGGAACATAGTTTGAAATAATTTAATACATGGTGCTGCCTCTCTAGTTTGGTTTCTTAAATCTATTAGCTTTTGTTTTTGATTATGGTCCAGGATTATGGATTAATACTATGTAGTGGATTGCTGCTTATAGCTGAGACATCTGCAAACTGGCTAACTCAAGTTCTGCTTTCTAATCCATAACTACATTCCACTTGTGAAAAGGAATCGACTATAGTTAGCTGACAGTAGTAGTTAAGTTCAAAATGACATTTCCTGTTAGTGTCCTCTCCCCTCTTTCTTGCCCTCCAATTTATGTCATTGCTTTGAAAAAATGATAGCTCCTTTAAAAAAGGTATTTGGACTCCTCCCCTATTAATCATTAACTTTGAACATTTTGTTTACCATTTGCTGGAATGGGAGGAGAGCATGCCCTGGGAAGTAAGTATGGTTCTTTCTCCTACCATGGAATACTCAGCCCTGCCCCAAACTTGCCCTAAACCTAAAGGCCAGTGGAAATCGAGGAAATTATGAAGTTATCTGTGCTTCTGATCAAAATAGTGCCCTTCTTAAAGCATTTGGGATTTTGAAAATTTGACTCTGTTTCTGCTTACATAGGACCTCAGCAGACTTATTTGAAATCTGCACTAGTGTACCTAATAATGTTGAATGGTCCCAAGTATTTCTGTGCCCTGGCTCCCCATTCTATTTCTGAATGGGCTCTCAGGGTTATATGTAAGACCCTACCCAAAGGCTGTTTATGTATTTGATAAAGCTAGCCAGAAGTTAGAAAGCTTTTCACAAACTTGTAAAACTCTTAAGTTTGCTAGTTTTTGCTAAATTAAAAGAGCGTTTCCCCCCCTTCCCTTTCCTTTACCCGCTTCTTACTCAGAGTGAACACAAATGGATCAGACGACCCTGAGGATGCAGGGTCTGGTGAAAATAGTAAGGTCAATGGGAATAATTCTCCATCACTCTCAAATGGCGGTGTTAAGCCTTCTAGACCTCCAAGACCTTCACGACCACCTCCACCTACCCCACGTAGACCAGGTGTGTATTCCAGCCATATACTAGGGATGTAGCTCTTATACTGTGATTGTAAGTAATGTTCTGTTTGGGAATTGATCCTGAGGTAAGTGTAAAGAGGCCCTGGTAGACTGGTTTTCTAGCTGTAATTTTATATTAAAGATTTTGGCCAAGAATGATCTTTCTAAAAGTAACTAAGACTTGCCTTTTCCCTAAGTTTTTCCTCCAGGGGTGAAGTTAATGAGGCATGAGCTCTATTCAGAATAAAAATCACATGTACATTATATAAAGTACTAGAGGCCCGATGTACAAAATTCGTGCAAAAGTAGGCCTTCCTTCCCCAGGTTGCCAGCACCGGCTTCCCTCTGGCACCCGGGACCCGGGCTTCCCTCGAAGCCTCAGCTTTGTCTGGAAGGTCATCTGGTCTAATTAGCATATTACCTTTTATTATTATACATAAGCAGTACAGATAAGATTGTATCTTTCTGTCAGGGTTTGTATCTGTGTGGACATTAGTATGCCATAGAATCAAAGATCTGGTTGCTTATTCTCATTATATCCTTTAGAAAGACAATTAGTAAATGGCAAGTAATGCTAAATGATATTCAGATTTTAAAGCAAAAACTATACAATAAATGAACATACTTCATGTAATAAAAGTGTAAATATATACAGGTAGAATATCCATTTTATTCCTGACCAGCTAGAATAAATCTTTAATCTTTTATTATTTCTCTTTTCTAGTATGTGGACAGGGAATGTAAAATAATTAAACCAAATATTATTAGAAAAATAAACTGGTTGTCCACAAATTATTTCATTAAGTGGCTTTGTGTTTAATTATACATCTTCCCACTTTTCTGTAGATAATGTTAACAATATATTCCCACCTCTAAGATCATATACTACTTTGTCATAATATTGATAACTTCCTTCAGGAATTGTTTTGTCAATAAGTATTTCCTGAAGATGTAATATGTACTTAACAACTATTTATAAGAATAGTATTGTTTATTAGTCAGGTCTTCCATTATAATTAACATCAAAAATTGACCTCTAATCTGCAAGGTGTCATAAGAAAGACAATTTTAAGGATCTGGAAGATTGTTAAATGAAAGTAATAATACCATGCAATACCAACACTTACCTATTCTAAGAGTTTTTACTTTCTGTGCAATCAGGAAATCAGGATCTGTGCTTCATAATTAAAATAGGACATGGGGTAGACAGCCTAAAAAATGTAAACAAGCCTATTTAGTGGGACCATTGGCTTTTTCCCATTATTTAATTTACCTTAGTAATCTTTTCCTACATATTTATATATTAAATTTTATATTCTTCATCTACCTCTTCATTTTTTAAAGTTAAAAATTTATCCTGATTTCTGAAAATAGAAGATTATTTTCCTGTTTTTTCCAAATCTTTTATAGCTTCTGTTAATGGTTCACCTTCTGCCCCTTCTGAAAGTGATGGCTCCAGTACAGGCTCTCTGCCTCCAACAAATACAAATTCAAATACATCTGAGGGAGCAACATCTGGATTAATAATTCCTCTTACTATATCTGGAGGCTCGGGCCCTAGGCCATTAAATCCTGTACCCCAAGCTCCACTACCACCTGGGTGAGTAACTGTTTTTGGTTAATATTTATTTTCTTTTGGCATCTATATATACTTATTAATAAAGAAAATACCGTTCTTTAAAATACTGTCTTAAAACAATTGTAATTGTTTTTGGTGGGGATCTAGAATCAAAATGAACCAAAATAAAGCTCACCATATTTGAAATTTCTACCCTCATTTCCAGGGCAAAGTGGAAGAAATTTTTTTTTAAATGATTACTATTATTTTTTTATTTTTATTTTTTTTGAAAGACTGAACCATAGAAAGTTAACCAAGGCCAAGTAGTAATATAGTCACCTAATTCAGATTGCTTGTTTTAAGGGAAAAAGAATCACTTTTTAAAATAAAATAGGAAACTGAGAAAATTAGTACTCATAATCCTATTTTAATCACTAAATTAATAATACTCTAATAGATTTTATACACACACACACATACACGGCATTCAAATTAACCCAGAGCTCAGAATGCTAACCAAAATTAAATGTTTAATATATATATATATATATATATATATATATTTTTTTTTTTTTTTTATTAATTTGAGAGAGGAAGGAAGAGGGAGAGAGAGATAGAAACATCAATGATGAGAGAGAATCATTGATTGGCTGCCTCCTGCATGCCCTTGACTGGGGATCGAGCCCACAATTGGGCATGTGCCCTTGACCAGAATAGACCCTGGGACCCTTTAGTCCACAGGTCGATGCTCTATTCACTGAGCCAAGCCAGCTAGGGCTGGTTAATATATTAATAAGCTCTCATGTTGAGAATTTTAATTGGTAAGTAGATTATATATTACTAGAGGCCCGGTGCACATATTTGTGCATGGGTGGGGTCCCTCTGCCTGGCTGGCAATCGGGACTGATCAGGCCAGCTGGCAGAGAGGAGGGACCATAGGAGGTTGGCCGGCTGCGGGAGGTTGGCTTTGGGAGCGCACTGACCACCAGGGGCAGCTCCTGCATGAGTGTCTGCCTCCTGGTGGTCAGTGCACATCACAGGTCTACTGGTCTTAATGGTTGCTTAGGCTTTTATATATATACTAGAGGCCCGGTGCACAAAAATTTGTGCACTCGGGGGGGGGGGGGGTCCCTCAGCCCGGCCTGTGCCCTCTCGCAGTCTGGGACCCCTCAGGAGATAACGCCCTGCTGGCTTAGGCCTGTTCCCGGGTGGCAGAGGGCAGGCCCAATCCCTAGGTGCAGCCCCTGGTGGGGCTCAGAGCAGGGCCGATTGGGGAGTTGGGACGCCTTCCCCTGTCATGCACAGAGCAGGGCAGATTGGGAGGTTGCGATGCCACCCTCAGTCACGCTCAGGGTAGGACCGATTGGGGGGTTGGGGCACCGCCCCCTGTCACACTCAAGGCAGGGTCAGTGGGGAGGTTGCGGCGCCACCCCCTGTCACACACAGAGCAGGGCCCATCAGGGGGGTTGGGGCTCCGCACCCTGTCATGCACAGAGCAGGGCCCATCAGGGGGTTGAGGCGCTGCACCCTGTCACGCACAGAGCTGCAGGGCGATCAGGGTGTTGGGGAGCTCCCCCCTATCAGGCACAGAGCAGGGCTGATCAGGGGGTTGGGGCGCCTTCCCCTGTCACGAACAGAGCAGGGTGGATAGGGAGGTTGTGGCCCTGCCCCCTGTCACACACAGAGCCACAGGGCGATCAGAGGGTTTGGGCGCTGCCCCCTGTCACGGTGATCCCAGTGCCGGGAGGCCTCTGGGCTCCGCTGATCCTGGTGCTGGGAGGCATATTACCCTTTTACTATATAGGATAGAGGCCTGGTGCATGGGTGGGGCTGGCTGGTTTGCCCTGAAGGGTGTTCTGGATCAGGGTGGGGGTCCCACTGGGATGCCTGGCCAGCCTGGATGAGGGGATGATGGCTGTTTGCAGCTGGTCACACATCCTTCAGGGTGGGGGTCCCCACTGGGGTGCCTGGCCAGTCTGGGTGAGGGGCTGAGGGCTCTTTTCAGGCCGACTGAAGCTCCCAACTGCTCCTTTTTTCTTTTTTTTTTAATTCTGGGCCAGCTTTAGTTCTGGCTCCAGCTCTGAGGCCTCTGCTGCTGAAAGAAGGTATCTGGTTTGTTTCGGTTCTATAGTCGAAACAATGTATAACTCCAGCTCTGAGATCCCTGGCTCGCTGAAAGCAGGTTTCTGGGGTTTTGTTTAGCTTCTATATTTGTTACAATGTTTCTTAAACTGCAGGCTCAGAGGCCGGCAAGGCAGGCGGGGAATGTTGGTTTCCTCCGTCACTGAAGCAAGCAAGCCTCATGTTACTTTCAAGCTGCCTGGCTGCCGGCCGCCATCTTGGCTGGCAGTTAATTTGCATATCTCGCTGATTAGCCAATGGGAAGGGTAGCGGTCGTATGCCAATTTCCATGTTTCTCTTTTATTAGATAGGATAGATTTGTGTGGGTAGTTAGACCATTTTCCTTTTTGGAAAGCCTCCATGGGAAGCCAAATTAGAAAGTTGTTTGTGCAAGGGATTACCAAAGAGAAACTGAGTGCTCTTAGAAGTGATTGGTACTTCTAAGCTATGATGGTTTAGTCTTCTTTACTTTGGAGGTAAACCTTACCAAGGAGACTAGAATACTCAGAATGAGTTTGTCCATTGCAGAGATATATCTGACATATCTGATAAATTCTTACTCTTTGATTTCAGTGTTTCTAGAATCCAAGTAATTCTTTGTCTTTCGGTTAGTAGTTCTTTAGTTTTTCTTTCGATTTCGTTGTTTTAATTACAGCTTTCTTTTCCACTTAAGTCCTGCATATACCTTGACCAGATTGAGACAGACTGTTTCCTGAGTCTGTTTCTAGCCTCTTTAGAAATAAAAGGCTTCTCCTAGAGCAGATACTTGATACTTCTGCAGAGGCGATCTCATCCACTATGTGTCACTCTCAGTATAACATTTCTTGATTCTGTTCCTAAATTCTTTTCATATCTTCTTTATATACTGACATGCTTATTTGCCTCAGTTCTATAATATTCTATATATATAAAAGCCTAAGCAACTGTTCGACCGTCTGACCGGTAGCTATGATGCGCACTGACCCCAGGGAGCAAACGCTCAACGCAGGAGCTGCCAAGCTGCAGTGACTTGGCAGCTGCAGTTCTCGGGGAATGCACCCAGAACCAGAGAGGAGGGAGGCTGATTCCGGGGCGTGTTACCCGAGAACCACCCTCTCGCAATCTGGGACCCCTCGGGGGATGTGGGAGAGCCGGTTTGGCCCGATCCCCGCAGGCCAGGCTGAGGGACACCCCCCCCCCCCCCCCCTTGCACAAATCCGTGTACCAAGCCTCTCATGGTCATATAAGACAAAAAGGCAAAGACAGGATTAAAGATAAGTACCATACCCAGACTTTTTAATTTTGTGTTTAAGTTGGGAGCAGAGAGTGGACCAGCACGGGCGAGTTTACTATGTAGATCATATTGAAAAAAGAACAACGTGGGATAGACCAGAACCTCTACCTCCTGGGTAAGTATCTGAATTAATGAAGAGAAAAAGTGTGTATTCAGAACTATAGATTATGTCTGTAACAAAACCTTCGCTACATTCTTACTTTTCAACTCTTCCTGTCTTTAACCACTTTGTTTTGTGGTAAATGTAAACTAGTAAGAAGAGAATCAGATACTTGATGGAGCATAATGAATGATCATAATTTTCACTCAATTTTCACTCAGTTTTAACCTAAAGATTCTATAAGTCTTACTACTTCCAGGTTTTTCTTTCTGAACTTTAACTGCCTCAAACCACTGGATTTTAGGATTAGTTTCTTTAAGACTAATTATTTAAATGAGTAAGAATTATAATCCCTATCATATAAATGAGGATAAAATCCCTATATTATATATATATATATAAATAAAGTATATATATATATAAAACTTTATTTTTAAACCTCACTTAGGATACGTTTATTGATTTGAAAGAGAGAGAGAGAGAGAGAGAGAGAGAGAGAGAGAGAGAGAGAGAGATTGGTTGCCTCTAGTACTTTCCCGGACTAGGGATTGAACCTGCAACCTAGGTATGTGCCCCATGGGAATTGAACCCAAAACCTTTGGGTATAGGGCATTTTGTTCAGCCATCTGAGCCACCTGGCCAGGGCTAACAAATATTTTAATACAGCCCAGCCGGCATAGGTCAGTGTTTGAGCATCGACCTCTGAACCAGGAGGTCACAGTTCAATTCCAGGTCGGGACTCATGTCCAGGTTGCGGGCTCAATCCCCAGTAGGGGGCATGCAGGAGGCAGCTGATCAGTGATTCTCATCATTGATGTTTCTATCTCTCTCTCTCTCTCCCTTCCTCTCTGAAATCAATAAAAATATTTTTTTAAAAAGAATATTTTAATGCAGGATATTGAGCATTTACATTATATAATTGGAAGAAATGTATTTTTATTCAAGGTTAGTCATAGCAGACATGGGGAAATATTTAATCTTGCTAGTAATAGTCTTAAGTACACAACTAAAAGGCACTGTTTTACTTGTTAAATCATTAGGTACTATTTATTGTGAAATTGTGGAGGATCTTTACCTCATAACATTGCTGGGGGTAGTATAAATTAGTTACAGTTCTAACAGGAAGTATATATAACCATATTAATGCACATACTCTTAGTAAGTCCCTGAGGAAATTTATCCTAAAGAAAAAATACAAAGGAAGGAAAAACTTTTTGATATATTAAAGGTATTTATTATTTTACTATTTATGATATCAGAAAATTGGGAAGAAGCCTAAACAATCAATCAGTTAGAAATCTCAAAGTTATTATATCAATTTACTTAATATTATGTTCTCATTTGAAATGATAAATTAGATAATTGTATTCTTGTGGAAAAGTGCTTTTTGATATCTGTGAATATATATATCTATATATCTATATATAGATATATAGATATATAGATAAATTATGTCCCTATTAAGTTTGCAACAATGACAAGAACATTGGAAAGAAAATGAAAACTTTTTCTTAATGACTATTTGAGACTTACTAAATAGACATTGTGTTTAAGTTCATTAATAGACCATTTCAGAATACATAAAATAAAAGGCTTCAGGTAAATCACAAGTAGTTTCTTAAGGTAAAATGTTACTAAACATGCACCAGGGCCAAGATGAAGTCCTGTTTAATTCTTATCTGTTTCACAAGTATTTGTTGATTTAGGTTGTATTTTGTTCTGATTTAGCTGGGAACGCAGGGTTGACAACATGGGACGTATTTATTATGTTGACCATTTCACAAGAACAACAACGTGGCAGAGGCCAACATTGGAATCCGTCCGGAACTATGAACAGTGGCAGCTCCAGCGTAGTCAGCTTCAAGGAGCAATGCAGCAGTTTAATCAGAGATTCATTTATGGGGTGAGCAACCTGTTGCATTATAAACTTAAGAATATTTGGTTTTTACCTTTTCCTGAATAGGAAATATAAAGCACTAATTAGAAGGAAGGTGTATGTAAGTTGGCAACCTAGTTGTTGCTATTGATATTGTTTTTAGACCTTATCTCAACCATTCTGTGTATCTGGTTTGTTCTTTCCTATTTGAAATTTCCTGAAGTTCAACCTCCTTTATTTTGTTAATGTCAAAAAAAAAAAGATTTTAGGACAACTTAAAAGCCATGGACAAAAGAATAGTAAAAATAAACCAAAACAATTTGAAAATAATTAAAACAGTTCTAAATTTAGTACTACCTAACTTAGCAGAACATTTGAAGGCTTGAATCTAAGAACATCTGACTCTTGAGTGGTTGTACAAAATTAATGATAGAATTTAATCACTTTGCAATGTATAAAGGTAAAGTATACCTGATAAATTATTTGATGTTTTGGGAAGCTACAGAAATTTGCTTTTTATTGGATTATGTTAAATAATATTATTCTGCCTTCAAAACCAAATTATGTTTGGTATAAAAAAATTCCTTTTTGGTCCTATCCGGTTTGGCTCGGTGGATAAAGTGTCGGCCTGCAGACTGAAGGGTCCTGGGTTTGATACTGGTAAAGGGCACATGTCCGGGTTGCAGGCTCGAATCCCCAGGAGGGGACGTGCAGGAGGCAGCCAATCCATGATTCTCTCTCATCATTGATGTTTCAGTCTCTCTCTCCCTCTTCCTCGCTCTGAAAATCAATAAAAAAAATGTATTTTTTAAAATTTCCTTTTTGGAAATTCATTTAAATTTTACATATTTTTCTTTAGAGTAATGTTGCAGTAATGGTGACATACACTGAAATATATTAATGGTTTGTCATACAATCCTTTTTTTTTTTAATTCTTTATTGTTCAGATTATTACATTTGTTCCTCTTTTTTCCCCCCATAACTCCCCTCCTCCCAGTTCCCGCCCCACCCTCCGCCCTCACTCCACACCCACTGTCCTCATTCATAGGTGCACGATATTTGTCCAGTCTCTTCCCACATCTCCCACACCCCTTTCCCCCCAAGAATAGTCAGTCCATTCCCTTTCTATGTCCCTGATTCTATTATGATCACCAGATTATTTGTTCACTTGATTCTTAGATTCACTTGTTGATAGATGCATGTTTGTTGTTCATAATTTGTATCTTTACCTTTTTCTTCTTCTTCCTCTTCTTAAAGGATACCTTTCAGCATTTCATATAATACTGGTTTGGTGGTGATGAACTCCTTTAGCTTTTTCTTATCTGTGAAGCTCTTTATCTGACCTTCCGTTCTGAATGATAGCTTTGCTGGATAAAGTAATCTTGGTTGCAGGTTCTTGGTATTCATCACTTTGAATATTTCTTGCCATTCCCTTCTGGCCTGCAAAGTTTCTGTTGATAAATCAGCTGACAGTCATATGGGTATTCCCTTGTAAGTAACTGAGTTTCTTTCTCTTGCTGTTTTTAAGATTCTCTCTTTGTCTTTTGCTCTTGGCATTTTAATTATGATGTGTCTTGGTGTGGTCCTCTTTGGATTCCTTTTGTTTGGGGTTCTCTGCGCTTCCTGGACCTGTAAGTCTATTTCTTTCACCAGGTGGGGGAAGTTTTCTGTCATTATTTCTTCAAATAGGTTTTCAATATCTTGCTCTCTCTCATCTTCTGGCACCCCTATAATTCTGATGTTGGTACGCTTGAAGCTGTCCCAGAGGCTCCTTACACTATCTCCGTATTTTCGGATTCTTTTTTCATTTTGCTTTTCTGGTTGGGTGTTTTTTGCTTCTTCGCATTTCAAATCTTTGCCTTGATTCTTGCGCTCCTCTGGTCTGCTGTTGGGAGTCTGTATAGTATTTGTTATTTTAGTCCGTGTATGCTTAATTTCTAGTTGGTTCTTTATCATAACATCAAGGGTCTCATTAGATTTCTTGAGGATCTCACTACATTTATCGGCGGCTTCTAGACAGTTCTTAAGAGACCTTAAAAGTGTGGTTCTGAACTCAATATCCTCCATTGACAGTTTTGTCCTGTTTCTTTGTCTCCGCATTTTTTATGCTTTCTTGGTGCACCCCCTAGTGGTCTTTGTGCGCAGTCTTGTTGTAGTTAAGCCTTGATTGTTGTCGGCAATACCGGGGGTGATTTGACCTCCAGGCTAACTGGCTATGAGAATCCGCTGTATCTGCAGTGGGAGAGCTTCTGTGCTGGATCTCTAGGGCAGTGCTAATCTAGCCTTTGCCTGAGGCTATCCGGCAAATGGCTCTGCGCAGGGCTTGGGCGGGGCGGGTCCCCGGGGATCTACAGGGCGGGCCGGAGCGAGCAGTTATGGCTGCTCTCAGTTCCGTCCCTAGGGGCTCTGCCTCACAGAGTCCCAGCAACCGCTGCAAACCTCAGAGAGAAAGCTGCCTTCGAGTTCCGACCGAAGCCAGACAGTCCCGCTTCTCCCGTTTGAGTCTGACTCCCTAGAGACTCGCCCGGATCTGGAGCTCAGAGTCTGAAACTCCCTCCCGATTGAAAACAACAACCGCGTCCTCCGCCTCCAGCCCGCTCCGCGTGCACTCCGCACCTTAGTATTTCACTTCAGCACTGTGCCTCCTCTGAGTCTGGGTATGATATTCTCTTTCCTCCTAGTTGTAGAATTTCCACTCAGCCAGCCTTCCTGTGGTTCTGGATGATGTCCGTTCCGTCTTTTAGTTGTTTTTTGAAGTGGTTGTTGGAGGCAACAATCTCCGGCGTTAACCTATGCCGCCATCTTGGTTTCTCTGTCATACAATCTTTGATGTTAGAAGTTTTACAGTCTTTGAGAATCACAGATCTTTTCTCTGAGGAAAAGAAAATAGTTCTTGGAGAAATTTGATCCTACATGATTAACAAGAGGGATTTGTTTTCAATAGTATGTAGAACTTAAAGAAAGTCAACTCTATAAGAGTTCAAGAGAAGTTGACCCTCTTCATTGCCATCTCTTGCCCTCTACCACCACCAGTACAATCCCATTTAGAATCCACTAGAGTAAAGTCATCTGTCTTCATTAAGCATTGTTTTCTTTTCTCCATGATCCTGTGTATTTCTTGGACCTCATCATACTAGGTATCACTCACTGACAAATTCACCTTTTTTAAAAAAATGTTTTTTTATTGATTTCAGAGAGGGAGAGAGAGATAGAAACATCAGTGATGAGAGAGAATCATTGATCTGCTGCCTCATGCATGCCCCCTACTGGAATCAACTCCGCAACCTGGACATGTGCCCTGACCTGGAATTGAACGGTGACCTGGTTCACAAGTCAATGGTCAACCACTGAGCCACAGTGGTCAGGAAACAAATTCACCTTTATTGTCAGCCTTACCTGATTATGACTAAGACTAGAGGTCCAGTGCACAAAATTCGTGCACTGGGGGGCGGGGGCGCGGGAGTGTCCCTCAGCCCAGCCTGTGCCCTCAGGGAATGTCCCTCTCGCAATCTGGGACGCTGCACACACCAGTGACCATACTTTTTATACAAGTGAAAGGCATCTTGCTATTTTATGAGCAGCTACATTTTTTTGCCCTGATTATAAAAAGTAGTACATAACATGATCCTTCTGAGGCATTAGTACTATTTTCCCCATCTTATGGGTGGAAAAACTAAAGCAGAGAGAAGTTAAGTAATTGGCTTTGTCACACAGTTATAAGTGTCAGTATCAGGGCTGACCACAAAATGTGCAAGCCATCCATGCATGTCATCACTACATCATCCTATTTATTCAGTGTTAGAGTAGCGTTGCCAGATTTTAATTTTTAAATCTGAGACTGTTCCCAATATATAGGGTAGGGTCCCTAGGCCTGGCTGGCGATCAGGGCTGATCTGTGGGGTGACCAGTGGGTGGGGGGGCGATCGGGGGACCCCCCGCTGGCACCTGCCTTGGCTGGCAGCCTGGCGCCACCTGTTCACCAGCTCTGCCCCCTGCCACTGCTGCCCATCGCCTCCCTCTGCAGGGAGATTGGCAGACAGGGTGATTGGGGGTGCCCCCGCTGGCAGCCACCTTGGCTTGCGGCCTGGCACCGCCCACTGGTTGGCCCTGCCCCCCAATCGCCACCACCAGTTGCCTCCCTCTCGGTGGGCAATGCACATCATAGTGGCCAGTCATTCCGCTGTTTGGTCGACTTGCATATTAGGGTGTTATTATATAGGATTACCTTTTTTACACAATTATTTTTCCTGCCAACTTCTGTAGATAGCTATCACTGTATCAATTTTTATCTCTTGTCTACCTTATTACCCTTTTGTTTTTCTATGTTGTTTTACATTTTCTTTTCTTTCTAAATTATAATCAGCTTTGGTACACCTGGACAAATTTCTTCTAGGTTTTAATGACTAGCTTTTCTGCCTTCTTTAAAGCTGGTTTCTACATGGGTGTCCAGTGGATAGAGCATGGATTTTGGAGTCAGACACATCTGGGTTCAAATCTTGGTTCCACACTTTCTCTATATGATTTTGAGTAAGTTAACTAACCTTATCAAGAATCATCTATATCCTATCTAATAAAAGACAAAAAGGGTAATTAACCGCACCTCCGCTACACTTCCCATTGGCTAATCAGCAAGATATGCAAATTAACTGCCAACAAATATGGTGGCCGGCAGCCATGCAGCTGAAGCGAGCAGGAGGCTTGCTTGCTCCAGTGATGGAGGAAGCCAAGGTTCCCCGCCTGCCACGGCCTGCTCTAAGCTCTGAAAGCAACAATGTTTCAATTATAGACGCTAAACAAACCCCAGTTACCTGCTTTCAGCCAGCTGCGCCCTCAGAGCTGGGAGCACCAGTGATGGCAACAAAGTTTCAATTATAGAAGGTAAATAAATCCCAGAATAAAAAAAAAAGAAAAGAAAAAAAGGAGAGACCGGGAGCTTCAGTTGCCGGCCAGCCTGAAAACGGCCCTTAACCCCTCACCCAGACTGGCCAGGCACCCCAGTGGGGACCCCCACCCTGATCCGGGACACCCTTCAGGGCAAACCAGCCGGCCCCCACCCGTGCACCAGGCCTCTATCCTATATAGTAAAAGGGTAATATGCAAACTGACCCCAACAGCAGAAGGACTGGGAATGACTGGTCACTATGACACACACTGACCACCAGGGGGCAGACGCTCAATGCAGGAGCTGCCCTCTGGTGGTCAGTGCGCTCCCGCATGGGTGAGCTCTGCTCAGCCACAAGCCAGGCTGATGGCTGCCAGTACAGCGGTTATGGTGGGAGCCTCTCCTGCCTCCTCAGCAGCGCTAAGGATGTCCGACTGCAGCTTAGGTCTGCTCTCCACTGGCAAGTGGGCATCCCCCGAGGGCTCCCAGGCTGCCAGAGGGATGTCTGATTGCCAGCTTAGGCCCAATCCCCCGGGGAGCAGGCCTAAGCCAGCAGGTCGTTATCTCCCGAGGGGTCCCAGACTACGAGAGGGCACAGGCTGGGCTGAGGGACGCTCCCCCCGCCCCCGAGTGCACAAATTTTTGTGCCCCAGGCCTCTAGTATATACATAAAAGGCTAATATACTAAGTGTCTGACCGGTTGCTATGACACGCACTGACCAGCAGGGGACAGACGTTCAACGCAGGAGCTGCCATGATATCCACAAAGGAAATTTGGCTTCCCCCAAGTGGGACACAGGCCCTGCCACCACCCTGGAGCGACAGCCCACCAAATCATAACCAACGCTGCCAAGACCCCATGACACAAAATGCAGCCCACAGCCCAGCCTGGAAACGGTTGCTGTGGGCGCTGGGTAATGACATCACATAGCAACGCCTGGCTTCCTCTCCCTAGCGACAACTAGCCTCCTTGGAGTTTCTTCAGCCCAGGAACATGACTTGCTTTATAGCTAGATGGAAACATTTTACACTTTAACCAAATGTCTGTGAAGTTTTTCCCCGTGCCTCATCTCATTTGATCCTCACAGAAGTCCTGGAGTAGGTAGATAGGAGACTTGGTAGAATCCTATTTTCTTTTTATTAGCCGGAAAACAGAGATTTAGAAAGCTTAGAAACTTGACCCAACTAAAAAGAAGTAAGAAATGGTAGACCTTGAAAATGATTTCAGGTTTTCTCACTGCACAGAATATGGTCAAATACTGCTGCAGTTAAATATTTTACCCTTTGTTCTCCCTGCATAATCTACAATAATAATCTGCTTCATGTTGATATTTACTGCTGTGTTGCTGACAATTAACTGAAAGAGAAGTTGAGGTGCTTCACTAGGCAGAAAATGTTTAGCTACATCAGAAAGCAGGTGTAACTAAACAAGTTTATTCTATATCTATAAAAGGCTAAGTTGACTTGTGCATGCACAATACATATAAAGCTCTCGCTGGCGCCAAACGCATGCGTGTGTTTTGATCTGTCATTGTCGATCGTGAATTTGGTTGACACTTCTGTTACAGAGAAAGGGCAAATAGCGATATAAAAATATTTCTTCTAATTAATTTCCTTTCAATGTGTGCGATTCTGTGCACCGGGCCATTAGTTACTTTATAACATACCTATAATTACTACAGGGGGTTTTCTTGAGGATTCTGTAAAATAAGTTTTCTTGTTTTTGGCACATACTATATGCTTAGAAGTATTAGTTTTCATGTTTTCTTTCCCTCATATTCACAATTGTAAATGTACCTTCTGTCTCACGTTTACAGTGCATAATCTTTTTAAACATTCTATTAAAGGCAAATTAGCAAATTTCTGGAGCACCTACAGTATATGGTTTCATTTTAAACCTGACCAATTTGATTCTCAAAGTCTTTGGAACTTTGCTTGAATTGTAGCTTTTACTCGATATCCATGATTTTTTTTGTTTGTTTTTCTTTTCTCCTATTCAAAATAATTTGACTAATTTTCTGAAATTCTTACTTTTTGCTCTTGCTATAGAATGTCTTGCCATAGAATAGTTTTAAATTATAAAGAACTTATTTTAGTTTTCCTTAACTTAGCCAGGGACATGAACTGAATTGAATGAATTTAACATTCCTTTTTTTTTTTCAGTACCTTTTAAATTGATTTTATAGAGAGAGATAGGGGTGGGGAAGAGAGTAAGATAGAAACATTGATGAGAGAGAAACATAGATAGGCTGCCTCTTGCATGCCCCCTACTGAGGATCAAGCCTACAACCCGGGCATGTGCCTTGACTGGGAATGGAACTGGTGACCTCTCCACACGGGATGACACTCAGCTGAGCCACACCAGCCAGGGTGAATTGAATATTCTTAATATCAACTACATAAAAAGTTATGGGGTCATGGGGTGTTGCTGAAAAAGTCTAGTTATTGGGCATATAAATTTGCCTTTGTCTGACCCTGGTTACAGGGCAGTGGACACATATATGAGCATTTTTAACCTCAGGTTGTATATGTTGTTGATGTAACACTGTGATAGCTCTTCCTGGCCCATGGCTTCACAGCTTACCTGTCCAGGGAGGGTCAGAGGGATAGGGTTGGGTATTAGAAAATAATCAAAATGGTTTTTCATATGCCAAACTTTTCAGACATGTTCTATAATCAGGGTTCAGTTCTTTTATAGTGTTTCTTCCTGGCCTCCCTACTCTTACTCCTTTTTATTATTGCATCTAGCAAGAAGAGCAAGACCAGTTCTTTTTATTTTTTTATTTTTCCCCCCAGTCCCCTCAAGACCAGTTCTTTTTTTTTTTTTTTAATATATTTTATTGATTTTTTACAGAGAGGAAGGGAGAGAGATAGTTAGAAACATCGATGAGAGAGAAAGATTGATCAGCTGCCTCCTGCACATCTCCTACTGGGGATATGCCCGCAACCCAGGTATATGCCCTTGACTGGAATCGAACCTGGGACCTTTCAGTCCGCAGGCCGACGCTCTATCCACTGAGCCAAACCGGTTTTGGCAAGACCAGTTCTTGACAGGTCTATCTTCCAAGAGCTGTTATATCGGAAACGGGTATCTCTCTTACAAGCTTTAAAACTTTCAATCAGTTAACTCAGTTTCTGCAATAAGTCAGTGGCATAGGAAAAATCAATTGGGGGAACCTACTGTAGATTGAGACAAAGAATCAACCAAATGTAATGTGATGACTTTGCATCTGATTTGAACGAATAAGCAATCCTGCATTTAATGAAGGATTGAGTACTAGGTGATACAATTAACATTGATTTTGCTGAGTGTGGTAAAGGTATTGTGGTTATGTAAGAATATGTTTACACATTTTATTTTATTTTTTTAATATATTTTTTTATTTCAGAGAGGAAGGGGGAGAGAGAGAGAGAGAGAGAGAGAGAGAGAGAAACATCAATGATGAGAGAGAATCATTGATTGGCTGCCTCCTGCATAGCCCCTACTAGGGATCAAGGCAGCAACCCTTGACCGGATTCGAAACTAGGACCCTTCAGTCCGCAGGCTGACGTTCTATCCACTGAGCTAAACCCGCTAGGACTGTTTACACATTTTAGAAAGGCATACTAAAATACAGTACATGGGTGAAATGATGACAGATTACGTCTTTTTTTTCTTTTTTCTTTTAACCCGAGGATATTTTTCCATTGATTTTTAGAAAGATTGGAGGAGAGAGGGAAAGACAGAAATATTGATGTGGGAGAAACACATCGATTGGTTGCCTCTTGCAGGAACCCTGACTAGGACCTGGGCCAGGGCGAAGTCTGCAACCCAAGGTATGTGCCCTTGACCAGAATCAAACCCGGGACCCTTCTGTCTGTAGGCCAACACTATACCCACTGAGCCAAACCTGTTAGGGCTGATTAAGTCTTGTATGTAGTTCTAGGCTTATCAACTCTTTTCAACTGGAATTCTTTCCTTTTAGTCATTTGACCACCTGTTCTTGCTCCACTGATTCTCTTCCCATAGTTCTTTGTATATACTATGCTCTGTATGTGATCCTCTCTTTTTAAGTTAGAAATAAAAGATTTTTTGATGAAAGAGAATCATTGGTTGGCTGCCTCCTGCATGCCATCTACTGGGGATTGAGCCTGCACCCCAGGCATGTGCCATGACCGCAGATTGAACTGTGACCTCCTGGTTTATGGGTCAATGCTCAACCACACCAACTGGGCTCGACTAGTAATTTTAAACAACATATACTAGTTGCTTCTTGCTTTCTTCTCAAGTCTGATAATATCTGCTTTTTTAATTGGGAAGTTTATTTCATCAACATTTACTATAAATTTCTATGTATTTGTGTTGAATCTATCATCTTGGTGTTTGGCTTTTATTTGCTACCTCTTGTATTTATCCTTTCCTGACTGATTGAATCAAGTATTTTGTATCATTTAATTTTATCTCCTCTAATGACTTTATCTTTATGGCTCTTGACATTTTAGTTATGTTTCTTTGTGTGTTTTTTTGTTGTCATTTTGGTGGTTGATTTAGTCATTACAATATGCACTTTAATTTGACACAGTATATATTAAAAATATGCAACTTTATAGAGAAAAAAAAGAAATACAAGATTTTTTTCTTTTCTCTGATGACTCAGTACTGTTATTTATAAATTATTTTGGGGGGTTATACACAGGTGTGAGCAAAAATTGGTTTACAGTTGTTAATACAATAATTAATAAATAATAATACAAGAATAAACTGTTGCTTACTCAGAAGTATTTTTTTAACTTACTGATTTGTAGCTAAGAAGGAAAAAGTGGTCATGGGGGGGGAGAGAATGAGGATTATGCAGTTGTAATATTTGATTTTCAAATAATTTGAAACATTAAATATTGTTTGCACGAATTTTTTTTTTCTCCACCAAAGTGTATTGGCATTTATCCATGATCATGTGACACTTCTCTAAGATGTGAACTCTATTAGAGTGTGTTATGTTGCACAAGGCCAGGAAAAGCATATCAGAACTTACAAGGTTGCTCTCAATTTGTCCAAGTCCAATATTTCACCCTTTTTGTTGTTCTCTTTAGAATCAAGATTTGTTTGCAACAACACAAAATAAAGAATTTGATCCTCTTGGTCCCCTGCCACCTGGATGGGGTAAGTTACATACATTTTTTTGTTGAATTTAGTCTTTTTAAAACTCAGATATTTGTGGATGATATCTTATCCTTGCTTGAATTAATATCTGGGAATATTTGGGGAGTGTTGGTTTAATTTAGAGTGCCAAGTAGGCATTAAATTTCCCCAAAATTCTAAGTTGACCTTTTATTATAGTAAACTTTTATTGGAATTTAGAATTGTTTTATTCCTTTAAAGTTAAAAATATTTTGCTCAGCTATAAAAAGAAATGGATTATTACATATAGCAATCTGATGGACCTCAAGGGCATAATGCTTAGTGAAAAAAGTCAATCTCAAAAGATTATGGTTCAATTTACATAACACTCTCAAAATGCCGTAACTTTAGAGATGCAAAACACATAATAGGTACCAGAAGAAAGATCCAAAGATAACTGTACAAATACAGGAGGTAACTTAAGTGGTTCTTATGTAGTGGTGGAAGAGTTCTTTTTGTTTGCTTTTTAATGTATTTTTATTGATTTCAGAGAGATAAAGGGAGAGAGACATAGAAATATCAATGATGAGAGAAGAGAATCATCAAATGGCTGCCTCCTACACAGCCCCTACTGGGGATCAAGCTTGGAACCCAGGCTTGTGCCCTGACTGGGAATTGAATCATGACCTTTTGGCTCATACGTTACCAGTCAACCATCGAGGCACACCTGCTGGGCATAGAGTTGTGTATTTTGACCATGGTGGTGATTACACAAATCTGTACATGGGATAAAAGTAAATAAAACTATACATTCACATAAATGAATTCAACTTTAAAAATTGGTGAAAATTAAATAAAATCTGTAGTTAATAGTAATTTACCATTGTCAGTGTCTTGATTTTGATATTGTACTATGCTATGTAATAAAAGCCTAATATGTTAAGTGTCCGGTCGTCCATTCAACCAATCAAAGCATAATATGCTAATGCTGCTCAATCGCTCACTATGATGTTCACTGATCACCATGGGGCAGATGCTCTGACCAGTAGGTTAGCTTGCTGCTGGGGTCTGGCCGATTGGGACTGAGCCAGACGGGCTGGACATGCCCTGGAGTCCTCCCGCAGTCCCTCTCCGGCTGGCCAACCACCAGCATCCCTCCCCGGCCCCAATTGTGCACCAGTGGGGTCCCTCGGCCTGGCCTGTGCCAGCTAGTAATCCAGGACCCCTTGGGCCCGGCAGTGGTTCTCAACCTTCCTAATGCCACGACCCTTTAATACAGTTCCTCATGTTGTGGTGACCCCCCAACCATAAAATTTTCGTTGCTACTTCATAACTGTAATTTTGCTACTGTTATGAATCGTAATGTAAATATCTGATATGCAGGATGTATTTTCCGGGGTCGCGACCCATAGGTTGAGAACCACTGCCTTAGGGAATGTTGGAGAGCTAGTTTTGGCCTGATCCCACAGGCCAGGCTGAGAGGGCCCCACTGGTGCATGAATTGATGCACTGGGCTTCTAGTTCCTAAAGGTGTCACCACTGGGAGAAACTGGTTGAAGGTTTATGAGATTCTTTGAATGACTTTTTTTAAAAATATATTTTATTGATTTTTTTTACAGAGAGGAAGGGAGAGGGATAGAGAGTTAGAAGCATTGCTCAGCTGCCTCCTGCACACCCCCTACTGGGGATGTGTCTGCTACCAAGGTACATGCCCTTGACCGGTATCGAGCCTGGACCTTTCAGTCCGCAGGCTGACACTCTATCCACTGAGCCAAACCGGTTACAGCTCTTTGAATGACTTTTGCCACATCTTGTGAATAATATTTCAAAAGATAAAACCTAAAAAATAACATTTTTATCACATGGATGCCTCCAACACAGTTCAGAGTATGGTTGAGTTGATGTTACCTGTAAAAACAGTGGAATGGGCACGTGTAAGGATGGTGACTTTGTGTTGTATACCATTGAGCACATCACATGAGCATGCTCTGTTACTGAGTACATTTGGTACTTCATTATTAAAACTTTGTTAATACACCACATTCTGTTTTATAGTGTTATACTAGTGGCCCAGTGCACGAAATTCGTGCACATTGAAAGGGAATTAATTAGAGGAAATATTTTAATGTTGCTATTTGCCCTTTCTCTATAATAAAAGTGTGAGAGATAAAAGGAAATGAGTACAATGTGTATGAAAATAATACATAATTTTATTAATAAATAAACAATAATAAAATGATATAACAAAAAATTCATGATGTAAAAACAACACTGATGCAAATAATGACTTATAAAGTGATTAAACTTATTCTAATATCTCCCTGTATACCACATTAAGAGTAAAAACACTTTCAGAGTGCTTGACTAATTTCCCTTGGGATAAAGTATTTACAACTTTAACATCACACGCTCTTCGAACTCGAGAGAAAGCAACATATAACTGACCATGTTCGAAAACGGGTTCAGGTAGGAATATTCCTGCTCTGTCTAGGAATATTCTATGTTCGAGAATTGCATTCTCATGTACTCCATTTTCACTGAGAAGGCAGTTCCTACCGGTATTGGTAGTACTTGTTGATGACTGTTCTCTAGACATTCTGTCGTCGCCACCACCTTCTTTTCCCTTCAAAGGCACCTTGGTCTTTAGACATTTTTCTGTCGATGGTGCCTCTGTTTTTCGGCTTCAGAGCGACATTTTTCCAGTAGCTGCTCAGATACATCCTGTCGCAGGCGCCGCCTTCTTTCAAGATCAGACGCATGTTGCTCTGCAGGCATTTTCTGTCGATAACGCCAGCACTTTTCGGCGACAGAGCTGCCTTGTATCAACTGTTTCACTTTGGACATTGTCCTACCTGTCTACTGACACCGTCTGAGATGCAGGAGAATGAGAGTCCTGCCTGTCAGGCCACTGAGAGCTGTGTGACTAATGGCTGATTCTGGATGATTCTGTGGGGGTGGGACTTCCCCCTCTCTGCTGTCACTTTCCACAGCTGTGATGAGGAAGCTGGGGTGACAGAGAGCCACACTGTCCCCGGAAGCCTGGGTCAACACTGGAGGACCGGTTGGGGCCGTGACTGATGGCTGACGGGCAGCAGTCACCCTGCCAGTGCCGGATCTCCCGCGGAAGATCCAGGCTGGAGGGACGACTGCTGCGGGAGATTCGGTCTGGCGGGGCGACTGTTGCGGGAGATCCGGGCTGGCGGGGAGACTGCTGGCTGTTACAGTCACCCCGCCAGCCTGCATCTCCCGGAGGGAGGGCCGGTTGGGGGCGTGACTGATGGCTGACGGGCAGCAGTCGCCCCACCAGTGCCGGATCTCCCGCAGGAGATCCAGGCTGGAGGGACGACTGCTGCGGGAGATCCGGGCTGGCGGGGAGACTGCTGGTGGTCGCAGTCGCCCCGCCAGCCCGGATCTCCCGGCGGAAGGGCTGGTTGGGGGCGTGACTGATGGCTGACGGGCAGCAGTCGCCCCACCAGTCCGGATCTCCTGTCAGGAGGCGTGACTGATGGCTGACAGGCAGCAGTCGCCCCGCCAGCCTGGATCTCCCGGTGGGAGGGCCGGTTGGGGGCGTGACAGCTGGTGGACCGCCAGGGTCACGCCTGCCATCCAGGTCACAGATAGCAGGCCTGGATGGCGGCGGGGCAGGCAGAATGGCGCTGTCCCATCCTGCCTGCAGTATGCAAATTAGCCGCCATCTTTGTTGGCGGTTAACCGCCATCTTGGCTGGCAGTTAATTTGCATATCACCCTGATTAGCCAATGGGAAGGGTAGCGGAGTGACACTAATTACCATGTTTCTCTTTTATTAGATAGGATGTTATAACACTGTAGCAATTTTCCAGAAGGTATTATATGGCAGTGTAGAAACAATTTTTCACAGAAGCCAAAGAGGATATAGAAAGTGGAAAACAGCAAAGAAAAGCTTGTTATGGAAACAGAGCTGTAGATATTTCAGAATATTTGGGTAACTTCAGAAAGTGGTATTTCTAGATAGTCTTATTGGGAAGCATTGGTCCCTAACATAGATTGCTTTAGTATTACATTACCAAGGGATGGAGGAAAAAAATTCATATGTACTAGCTGTATAATATAAGCCTGCCTTTGAGAAAACCCATTGCTCTTAAGCAGTTATTTATCCTTAATGCTCCTGAGAATCAAAAAATATAGTTGTTCATACTTATAACTGTATTACCACCAGCTTGAAATAAAATCTGGACATGTGAAAATTGTAAATTTCTGTCTTCACCAAAGCCGGGTAGTTACTGTTAAGGAGTCTTTTGGCTCTGTTGGAGCCTCGGAGTATGGTCAGTGTATGGTTGATATGAATGTACTTTAGAAGAGGGGATGTTGCCCTTATCAGGCATATTGAATAAGATCTGTCAGATTGCATTCCCAGAAATGGATGGATTTTGTATGAACTAAACTAAAGAAACGCTTTATTTCTTGAGTTTGTCTATGTTATGTTGAAAAAAAGAAATTGAAGCACTGAAAGGATATATGTATTTATCCTTTTAATTTTATTACAGAAAAACCATGATCCAATGGTTTTTGTCAGAAACACCATTTTACTCATCCAGAGCAGCTGCAAGAAAAATTGCTGCTTCTTCATAGCAGCATGAATTACAGTCATTGTTGCCTTTATTCAAAAAGCTTTTCCTGCAGCTGGTCTTGCCTCATGTATTTATCATCCTCATCATCAGAATCTTTCTTATTTTTACTTTAGCCATCATCTCCCTAAAATACTTCCTCTAAACACCCAGTCCCAGCTTATCCAGGTTATAAGAATGTTACCTTTTTTGTTTTACATACATTCTGCTTATTTTTAGGTGTCACAGTCCTTGAAATTGAAGTGTGCTCCCCTTCCTAAATGAGTTCATGATCATTCTGTTACTCAGACTGAGCACTGCTTATGACTGTCTGCTTTGGGGGCATATGCCTTACTTGTGGTACTGTGACAGATGAGATCCACATGACATCCTCAGGATTGACCCAGGAAATAAAATCCCAGTTTATATTCTGTGTTTACGTTATGAAATTGACAGCCTTATTTTTGTGACACCATACATATTTAAATCTAATTTCCTCACCTTTTCAGACATTTAAATGCTAGGACAGACATTATTGTCTTAAAATATTTTCTTAACACATGCAAACTATAGAGGCTGGATAATGAAGAATAGTTTTGGTTAAGGAGTCTTTTGGTTCAAAAAAATGTAGTCTAACAGGCCTTTTTATGTAGCTGGGTTTACCCTTCAAGTATAAAGATATTTATTTATTTTGAGAGTTGCTATGAAAGAATACATAGAACAAGAAGAAGCTTCTCCTTTTTACTGTTTTATTCATCAAGTCAAGAAGTGTTCTGATGTGCATTCAGAGTTCATGTTCAGTAATTTCAGTATTGTTTATCATGTGATTTTTCAACAAAGAAATCAGTTCTACAGCCACAGTTCTTCCTCTCATTGAACAGATGAGCCTTCAATTTGCAAGTACATCCATCCACCTTTGAAATTTTGTTTTTCACAGCCTCTTCTAAAAAATGCTTATATCAGCAGTATATACTTAGAAAATAATAGAAAATACGTTTTCTATTAACTTTATCTTGCCTCATGTTTGTTTTTTGTTTTTTTTTTTTTTGGATACTTGCATTTATCCTTTAATTTTCTTTCTTGATTAAGGTATTACATATGTGTCCTTACCTCTACCCCCCCATGCCCCCACACCCCTGGTGTCTGTGTCCATTGGTTATGCTTATATGCATGCATACAAGTCCTTTGGTTGATCTCTCCCCCTCATGTTTGCTTTTGAAGAGAAAATCTCTCATCCTAAAATCTGAACTTACATGGCAGATAAAAGATGAATATATGCTTAGGATATTACTTTTAGATGAACAATATTACTCTGCAAAATTCTTTGGAATCAAGAAATTTATAGGTTCTGCAAATATATTTTAATTTTTAAAATTTAATGTGACTGCCAAGAACATGAACTTACTTTGTTGCCTTTAGCCAGCTGTAGTAAGTGGGTGCTTCTTTTTGCCTCAGAATCAATCTTAAAGTTAATTACATGTTTCTACACTCAAGATGCCATGATCAGCAAAACCAGTGTTAATATTCATTCTGTCACAAGATGCAGAGTCCCATTTTTCTGTATATCATGCACACCTGGAGTTCTGTTTCCATTTTAGTCTCAGCTAATAGAAAGTACTGATATGGCCCTTGCTGGTTTGGCTCAGGGGATAGAGCATCGACCTGTGGAATGAAGGGTCCCAGGTTCGATTCCAGTCAAGGACACATGCCCAGATTGCGGGCTCAATCCCCAGTAGGGGGCATACAAGAGGCAGCCAATCAAAGATTCTTATTGTTGATGTTTTTATCTCTCTCTTCCTCTCCCTTCCTCTCTGAAATCAATAAAAATACATTTTTTTTAAAAGAAGAAAGTACTGATATGTCAGGAGTGGGTTCATGATACTGAAAAATATGCCCCTTCTAACCCCCCATATCATCACTGCTACATGAAATCATGGAAGCAGTACTAGAGATACTGTTAAATGTTAACAAATATTTACTTGCCCTAGCTGGTTTGACTCAGTGGATAGAGCGATGGCCTGGGGACTAAAGGGTCCTGGGTTCAATTCCGGTCAAGGGCACATGCCGGAGTCACGGGCTCGATCCCCAGTAGGGGTGTGCAGGAGGCATCCAATCATTGACTCTCTTTCATCATTGATGTTTATATCTCTCCCCTCTCCCTTCCTCTCTGAAATCCATAAAAATATATTTTAAAAAAACAATAACAAATATTAACTTGACAAGGCTATATAATTTGGCCTAAGACTCATCTTGCAATACTTTGCTTAGAGAAAGATCCAAAGGCTCTAAATAAATGTTATTTTAAAAATAGATACAGCCTGGCTTGTGTTGCTTAGTGGTTGAGTGTCAACCTATGAACCAGGAAGTCATGGTTCACCCAGTCAGGGTTGCTGGCTTGATCCCCCAGTAGGGGGCATGCAGGAGGCATCTGATCAGTGATTCTCTCATCATTGATGTTTCTAGCTCTCCCTCTCCCTTCCTTTCTGAAATCAGTAATATATACTTGTTAATCCTTGCCTGAGGGTATTTTCCCATTGATTTTTAGAGAGCATGGAAGGATGGGGGGGAGACAGAGAAGAGAGAGAAACATTGATGTGAGAGAGACACATTGATTGGTTACTTCACACATAAACCCTGACCAGGGCTGGGGATCAAGCCTGCAACTGAGGTACGTGCCCTTGACAGACTTAAACCTAGGTCCCTTCAGTCCCAAGGCCAATGCTCTAACCATTTTGCCAAACCAGTAGGGCAATAAAAATATAGTTTAAAAAAATAAGAAAACAAATAAAAATAGGTACAACTTTTTTAACTACAGGAGATAAAATTTGACTTCCTAGCATGAAATTAAATTCAAAATTTCATTTGAAAATTGCTAATTTTTAGAAAATGTTTTTCATAAAGTTGGAATGGAATGTATACTCTGTAATACTTCAGTTATTTATTTGGAGACATCTTGGCCAAATTAAAAAATTCAGATACAAGAAGTGACCTATCTTTTGAAGAATTAATTGGTAATGGAGCACAGAAGTGTGAATAGTTCAGAACAGTATTAATATTAAAATTTCAAAACTATCTGTTTAATAAAGGAGGAAATAACTCCACATGTCTTCTCGACCTTAATGAGAGCTCAGGGAAGCAGGGAACATTTCTAGAACAGGAACAAGAAAACAAGGAGAATCCTAAAGCAAGGGCAGGGGTAGGAAGACAAGCAGCAACTTCAGACACAGTAAATTAAAGAACTGAGCCCTGCTGCCCAGCCCTTGTGCAGGAAGTTACTATAGATATTTAGGATTTGGGAGCTGGGTATATTAAGGAATAGGACATATTTTGAAACAATGTCTTTCCTAGTTGAATAATGCCAAGCATGTAACAAACAAGTTATATTATCCCCATTATGTTTTAAGAAATGAGATGGTATAGTATGGGGGGGGAGGGGGAGGAATGCCTGAATGAAGGCCTGAGTTTCCATCCTGTCACTGCCACTTAATTCTGAGATTTTGGGCAAATAACTGAGTTTGTTGTTTTTTTTTCCAAAATAAACTAAAATCACTTACCCAATGAGACTTTAAGGATAAATGAAGTCATCTCTGAAAAGTTAAAATGGTTAATTAATAGTGCTGTTGTTAGTTGGATTGAGCAGAAAGATTCTTTGAGCAGGACATTGTGAATTAACTATGTTTAGCTTCTAGGATGTAATCATATTTTTATAACTTTAGTATATATAAATTTATTAATGAAATAATAAACCTTTTAAAGTTGTGATTTAAAAACTACGAAATCAACAGTATAATGAGAAATGGGCAAATTCAGCTCATTTTATTATTTTAGTTTAGTGAAGAAGACTATGCCAGCTCTAATGCTTTGCTTTGTTTGTTTGTTTAAGAAAAGAGAACAGACGGCAATGGTAGAGTATATTTTGTCAACCACAACACTCGTATTACACAATGGGAAGACCCCAGAAGTCAAGGGTAAGAACTTTCGTTTACTGGTTTATAAATAACTCTTAAAGATTGTACCGTTTCTGATTCAGTTAGGAAAAGGATCAGTTACATAGTCTTTCCGCAGAGGCCTTAAACATTACTCATTCACATACCTTATAAAGAGAAAAAAAATTAAACTATTTAATATAATGGATGTGGATTTCTTGAGAGTATAGGGGGGCGGGGGGGGGAATCACTGGCTTGTGCCAATACATTTAAGTATTCAAAAAAACCTGTTTATTATTAATAAGACCAGATAAGTAACTCTAAAGCAGGGTTTTGCAACCTGGGATCCACTGGATAAAATTCAGGGAGCTTGTGACTTAGGGAGAAAAAAATTAAACATTCAGTTTCATTAACCTTTACCTGAATTTCCATTGTGATTGTAAGGTACAACCAGAGTAGAATTAGCAATGCCTAGGACTTTACCCCCAGTAGAGATCATCATTCTGCAGTTGTTGCAGATATATCAAAATATTGTTCACATACATCGTTACAATAATTAGCTAGTTAATCCTATATAATAAAGAGCTAATATGCTAATTAGACCTGACAGCTGAACGACCTTCCAGACGACCAGTGTGCAGGGAGCAGGGCCGCGAGGGCCAAGGCAGCCAGGGCTGTGAAGACCTACTCTTGCATGAATTTCATGCATCAGGCCTCTAGTATATTAATAAGAGTTACATTACTATTATAAGTTTGTCTTTTTGCTGTTTAATAACTGTATATAGAATTGCTTTTCCACTGAGCCAAACCAGTTAGGGCTAGAATTGCTTTTCTTTGTAACATTATGTAACGGTGTGTGTATTAATTGGCTAAGGCTGCCTGAACAAAGTACTTGTGGCTTAAACAACAGAAATTAGTTTCGTAGTTGAGGAGCTACAAGATCAAGGTGTTGCAAAGGCTACCCTTCTAAAGGTGGTAGGGAAGGGCCTGCTCCAGGCCTCTCTCTTAGTTTCTGGTGGTTCCTTGGCTTGTGGCAGCATAATTACAGTTTTGAAATGGCACTCGCTCTGTTCAGATTTTCCCTTTTCATAAGGCTACTAGTCATAATCGATTAGTGGCCCACCATTTCCATTTGAATTAAGTACATCTGCAGTGATTTCCAAATGAGGTCACATTCTGAGGTATTGAGGGTTAGGACTTCAACATAAGAATTTGCAGGGGGTACATAATTCAGCCTATAGCAATATGTAATACTATGCATTTAGCAGACTGCCAGAAGGATTCCATTCTGCAAGAAATTTGGCTAGGTATACCGTCAGAGAGCACAGTCTCCACATGATTGCCCTCACTTCAGACATTAGCCATAAAATGGGACCAACTGGCTACAAATTTGGAAGTCCCCACACTCACTTTTCAGGTTTGATTACTCAGAGAGACTTGAACTCACTGTAGCCTCTTGTATTCAGTCATGTTATTTCAGGGAAAAGGATACAAATTAGACCTAACAGAAGGAAGAGATGAAAAGAGAAGAATCTGAGAGGGTTCCAAACACCCAGAATTAATGTGAAACAGTGTGTGTGGAGTGTTGTTAAGCATGGAATCTCATCTGAGTCTCTGGTGTCCAGAATTTTTATTAAGGATCCATCGTGTACTGCCTATGTGGGTAACCTTTACTCGCTAGGCCTTTCCCAGAGTTTGAGCTAAAACCTTTAGTTTTCAGTTATGCCAGAGGTCAGACTTATGTGGAATATTCCAAAGTCTCCATCAGAAAATACATTGTTAACTGTCTGAGTGTTCAAAGCCTCCAAGCAAAGATACTCCTGACAGGCAGGACATTCCAGAGGCCTGCAAACAAGCTCCCAGTAGCCCAGGGCAAAGGCTGTCTGTTTAGGTCTGATTAATTCTTCACTTAATACATTCATGGCTCAAAGTTTTAAGAACTGCTGTTCTAAAGGCATGCTTTAAATTTAAAATCTATTTCTGGGTACCAACAAATCACAACTTTTTTTAAAATGGAGTTGTGGTATTTAACTAAAATATTTTTAATTTCCCAAAAAGGAAGAATTTAAAAAGTAGCACTTCTAACTCCTCTTTAAAATTCTATCTCTATGTGTGTGGGGGGGAGGTTGGGGGTTAATGGGGGGGATGAAGACACATTTGTAATACCTTAACTAATAATAAAAAAAAAAAAAAATTCTATCTCTAAGGATAGAATAGACCATGTCACCTTACTGTAATTTGCTACCATTTTTTTGTTCCCCGTTTTCCTTTAACGTTTCAGAACTAAAGTTAGAATCCTATTTTAATACGGATAACCCAGTTCTATTCCATTTGTTTTGTTTTTGAGACAACAACTTGTTACTAAGTCTGTCTTGCAAATACAATTAAAACAAATGAGAAGTGTTACCTTTTTTTTAAATTTTGGTAGTCTGTTTTATCTGACATTGCACTCAGTTCTGTGAATACAGCTAAATGTTCTGAACCTCTTGACATAGTTTAAAAAATACTGTTCTGTGCAATGTTCTTAGCCTTTTGTTCTTCCAAAGTATACCTAAGGAAAATGACGTACCTGTCTCCAACGGTGGCTCTGTAAAACAGTGAGCTTAAATGCCTTCAACTTCTGTCCATGGGGTGACAAATGTAGCCACGTCACCCTCACATCCAGTTTAGATCGTTGGTAGTGGTGAACAGTGATATCACCTTGAGAGAACTGATTTGATAAGATCTCTATTTTAGTGCTCTGTCAGCAATATGAAATAAATGAGTGGAGGACCAGAGTGAGACTAGAGGCAGGAAAAACCAGTTAGGTGGCTGTTGTGAAACTTTAAGAGAGATGAATAAAGCCAGAGTAAGGATGGTGCAGGGGATTGAAAATAGTGACTAACATGAAGACATCTAAGGCAGAATAGGCAGAACTTAGTTACCATGGGATGTTTAGATGGGTTATTAGGTAGATGGGGAATGCAAGTCAAGTAGGTAAGAGAAGACTGAGTGGTGGTTGATGGATCTGTTGACATGTTCACATGCTTTATAGGATAAAGAGGATATAGGTAAACTGGTCTAGTAAACAACTGGGTATACTGGACTAAATGGTTTTCTAGAAGATTCCTACTGCATATATGTGTGTTTTTAGTTTCTGTATATGGCAAACAAGCAACTCTTTAACATTTTTGTTTGTTTATATTTTTTCCTATGTTCTTCAGTCAATTAAATGAAAAGCCCTTACCTGAAGGCTGGGAAATGAGATTCACAGTGGATGGAATTCCATATTTTGTGGACCACAATAGAAGAACAACCACCTATATAGATCCCCGCACTGGAAAATCTGCCCTGTAAGTTTTCTAAACATTGTAGATTAAAAGAAAAACTGATCCCAAGATTTTGATGTAAAAGATCTGAATTAGCAAAAAGTGCAGTTCTTACCATTTCTTGAGTTGGTCTGCCCATAGGTTTGTGTTCACTAAGTATTTTGTATTTCTATTACCCTCTTGAATATTTTCTGCTATATACTTTTCATATTGTTGCCATCTTTGCACATAGCAGTAAATGAAACTATTTAGAAATTACCAGTATAGTACTGCTCACCAATTAATCCCCGATTTCTGATGCTTATTTTCTTAATTTCTATTATTTTTAACTTAAAAGTTCCCTTAGCTTTGTTTTTCTTTTTCATTTTTGAAAAGTAGCTGTTTTGTTCATTTGCTTAATATGTTTTATTTAGGTTTTTTTCTTTAATTATTATGGTAATGCATACATAACAAAGTTTACCATTTTAAGTGTACAGTTTAATAGCATTAAGGACATTCACATTAAACAATAACTCTCCAATCCTCCTCCCTCAGCTACTATTCTACTTTCTGTCTTTATGAATTTGACTGCACATAGAAATGGAGTCAGACAATATTTGTTTTCTGGTACTTATTTCACTTAGCATCATGTCTCCAAGATTTTTTATGTTGTAGCTTGTATCAGAATTTCTTTTCTCTTTAAGCTGAATAATATTTCTATCTATGTATGTACCACTTTTTGTTTATACATCTATTCATGGACATTTGGGTTGTTTTCACCTTTTGCCTGTTGTGAATAATGCTGTTATGAACATGAAGGTATAGATACCTGTTCGAATCCTTGCTTGTGTATATACAGATAAGTGAAGTTGCAGGATCAAATGCTAATTTTGTGGGGTTTTTGAGTCACTGCCATACTATATTCCATATCAGGTACACCATTTTACATCTCACCAGCAGTGCACATGGGTTCCAGTTTTTCCAATCTACACCAACAGTTGTTTTCTGTGTTTTTTGTTTGTTTTTTAAAATGCCATCCTATGGGTATGAAGTAGTGCCTCATTGTGGTTTTTATTTTTATTTCTCTAATGAATCATGATGTTGAGCATCTTTTCATGTGCTTATTGGCATTTGTATATCTTTGAAGAAAGGTCTGTTCAAGTCCTTTGCCTTTTTTTTTCCTTGCCCATTTTTTAATAGAGTTGTTTTTTGAGTTTTAGAAATTTTCTATATATTCTAGATACTCAACCTTGTCAGATATGTCATTTGCAAATATCTTTTTTCATTTTATGTGTTGCCTAAGAGTTGTGTAGCTTCAGCACCTATATTTAGGTCCTGGATACATTTTTAGTTAATTTTTGCAATGGAGGTAAGGGTCCAATTTCATTTTTTTGCATATGGATATCCAGTTATCCTAGCACCATTTGTTGAAAAGACTGTCCTTTCCCCATTGAATGGTTTTGGCACCCTTCTCGAAATCATTTGACCATATATGCAAGGGTTTATTTCTAGACGTTCTATCCTGTTGTCTGTATATCTGTCTTTAGTTTGTACCACACTATTTTGATTACTATTGCTTTGTATTAAATTTTGAAATTAGGAAATGTGAGTCCTCCAACTTTGTTTTTCTTTTCTTTTTTTTTCTTTTTTTAAATCCTCACCCAAGGATATTTTTCCATTGATTTTTAGAGAGAGTGGAAGAGAGAGGGAAAGGTAGAGAGAAATATCAATGTGAGAGAAACACATCGATTAGTTGCCTCCTGCACGAGCCCTGACCAGGGAGGGCCTGGGCCGTTGAGGAGCCTGCACCCAAGGTATGTGCCCTTGACCTGAATTGAACCCTGACCCTTCAATCTGCAGGCTGATGCTCTATCCACTGTGCCAAACCTGCTAGGGTTGTTTTTCTTTTTTAATATTGTTTTGGCGTTTTAAGGTCCCTTGAGATTCCATATAAATTTTAGGGTAGATTTTTCTCTTTCTGAGAAAAAGTCATTGGGATTTTGATAGAAATTGCACTGAATTTGAAGTTTGCTTTGGTTAATATTGACATCTTAACAATGTTCAGTATTCTAATCCATGAACATAAGCTATGTTTACATTTATTTGCCTTTAATTTCTTTCAACAGTGTGTTATAGTTTTCTGTGTAGAAGCCTTTTATTCTCTTTGTTAAGTTAATTCCTAAATGTTTTGTTCTTTTTTTGTTTATTTGCTTGTTTTTATTGATTTCACAGAGAGTAAGGGAGAGGGAGAGAGAGATAGAAACATCAATGATGAGAGAGAATCATTGATCAGCTGCTTCCTACGAGCTCCCTACTGTGGGATTGAGCCTGCAACCCAGGCATGTGCCCTGACCAGGAATCAAACGGTGACTTCCTGGTTCATGGATCAACGCACAACCACTGAACAACACTGGCCAGACTGTTTTGTCATTTTTGGTGCTACTGTAAATGGAATTGTTTTCTTTTTTTTTTCTTCTTCTTTTTTTTAAATATATTTTATTGATTTTTTACAGAGAGGAAGGGAGAGAGATAGAGTTAGAAACATCAATGAGAGAGAAACATCGATCAGCTGCCTCCTGCACAAACCCTACTGGGAATGTGTCCGCAACCCAGGTACATGCCCTTGACCGGAATCGAACCTGGGAACCTTTCAGTCCGCAGGTCGACGCTCTATCCACTGAGCCAGACCGGTTCCGGCGGAATTGTTTTCTTAGTTTATTAGTTTATAGAAGTGCAACTGATTTTTGTGTATTGTTTTATATCCTACTTTGCTGAATTTCCTTATTATTTCTAATGGATTTTTTTAATCTGGAATTTTTAGGGTTTTCTGTATATAAGATCATATCTTTAAACAGATAATTTTTACTTTCCAATTTGGATGCCTTTTATTTCTTTGTCTTGCCTAATTATTCTGGCTAGACACGGGGGTGGGCAAACTTTTTGACTCAAGGGCCACAATGGGTTCTTAAACTGGATCGGAGGGCCGGAACAAAAGCCTGGATGGAGTGTTTGTGTGAACTAATATAAATTCAAAGTAAACATCATTACATAAAAGGGTACGGTCTTTTTTTTTTTTTTAGTTTTATTCATTTCAAACGGGCTGGATCCGGCCCGCGGGCCATAGTTTGCCCACGGCTGGTAGAGCTTCTAATACTATGTTGAATGGAAATGGTGAAAGTAGGCATCCTTGCCTTGTTCCCTATCTTAGTGGGAAAGTTTTCATTCTTTCACCATTGAGTATGATATGAACTGTGGGATTTTGATATATGTTATTTTTTGTTGAGGCAGTTTCCTTCTAGTCCTAGTTTGTTGTGGATTATTTTTTAAATCATGAAAGGATGTTGAATTTTATCAAACACTTTTATTTGCATTGAGATGATTTTTCCCCTTTATTATTAATGTGTGGTGGATTACATTGATTTTTTTATACATATATTGAACCAACTTTGCATTTTAAGATAAATACCACTTTGTCAAAAGTATTAAAATTTTACTCCTTTTAATCTATTGAATTTAGTGTGCTAGGATTTTGTTGAGAATTCTTGTATTAGTGTTCATAAGAGATATTGGTCTGTAGTTTCATTTTCTTGTAGTTTTTTTGTCTGGCTTGACATCAGGACTATCCTGACCGCTCATTACTTTTTAATTTTATACTTTTTGTGTATTAAAAACTTTCATGTTTAAAGCAGCACTAGGAAATCAAGCCAATTAGGTATTAATGAAATCAGAAATGATTTATGTATGGAAATAAATTATAAATAGGTAATTTTAGATCATTCATTTCAATTATAATTACATTTGGGTACATATAACAGAAAACCTCAAAACGATAGTGGCTTATATAATACAGAAGTATATTTCTTTCCATCATTTAAAAATGTTCCGGTGGGACTTACACAGCACACTACTGAATAATCCATGGCTCAGAGAAGTAATCACAAAGAATTAGGAAATACTTTTGTACTTACTGATAATAAAAATACAACATATCTCAGCTTGTGGGATTTAACAAAAGTAGTCTTTAGAGACAAATTTAATGCTTAAAAGAGTAGGTTAGAAAATAAAGGTATAAAATCAATCATCCTGCTTCAAATATTTAAGAAGATGGAAAAAGAAAAGTTAATTAAACCCCAAATAAGCACAAGAAAGGTAATTAGCATAAAAGTAAATAATGAAATGAAAATATGAAACAATAGAGAAAGCAAAGCTAGAAGTTGGATCTTTGAGAAAGATGAATAATATTGATAACCCCTAGTAAACCTGAGAGAGAAAAGGAGAAAACAAATTACTAATATATTAGAAAGTGAAGAGATATTGCTATATCCCATACACATGAAAAGATAATCTATACTAATAAAAGGGTAATATGCTAATTAGACCAGATGTCTTCCAGACGTCCTTCCGGATGTCCTTCCTGACAAAGCTGGGGCCTGGGTGAAGCCAGCCGGGGTCCCAGGTGCCTACAGGTGGCCCAGGCGAAGCCAGCCGCAGTCCTGGTGCCTGCAGGCAGCGGGAGGAGGGAAGCCCAGGTCCCGGGTTCCTGAGGGAAGCTGGTGCCGGCAGCTGGGGGAAGGAAGGCCTACTCTTGTACGAATTTTCATGCAGTGGGCCTCTAGTAAGATAATTTTGAACAACTTTATGCCAATAAATTTGACATTTAGATCCAGTGGGCAAATTCCTTCAAAGACACAAGTCACCAAAATGGACATAAGAAGAAATAAATCTGAATAGCCGTATATGTGGTAAAGAAATTGAATTCATAATTAAATAATTTCCCAGACAGAAAATTCTTGACCAGATAGCTTCACTGGTAAATTTTATCAAAATTCTATATAAATAACAAATAATATCCTGTTCAAATTCTGTCATAAAATATAAGAGATAGGAACCTTTCCTAACTAATTTTATGTGGTTTCTATAACCCTCATACCAAAATCAAACAAAAACATTATAAAAAAATTTTTGAGTAATCTTTATGTGAACAGAAGGTAACAATCTTTAACAAAATAAAGGCAAATTAAATTTAGCAAGATAGAAAAGAAATATTACACTATCATCATTTGGAATATATCCCAGGAATGCAAGATTGATTTTACATATAAAAATCAATTGGTGTAATTTACCACATTAATAGATTAGTAGAGAAAAATCATGATAATTTGACAAAAGCACTTGACAAAATACAGTGCCAATTTATGATAAACTCTCAGCTGCCTTGGAAACTTTCTTACTTGAAAAATAATATTTACAAGAGACCTACAATCAACATCACACTTAAGATCAAATAAGACAAGGATATGTTCTGTCACTACTTCCATTCAACATTGTGTTGGTAGTGCTATGAGATAAGAGAAAGGAAGAAAAAAAATAGATTGGAAAGGAAAAAGTAAAACTGTCCTGTCCTTTTTTCACTCAGATAATTATGTATATAGAAACTCATAAGGAATCTAGAAAAAAAAATTCTAGATCTAGTAAGTAAATGTAACAGTATGGTCTGATACAAAGTCAGTATACAGAATTAATTGTATTTCTATATTGAACATTTAGAGAATGAAATTAAAAGTATTCCAGGGGAAAAGTGACTTTCAGGTTTGAGTTTTATAGCCCCAGGGTGTGTCATCAGTGATCTAGGCTTCTTTCTTTCTGTTCTACCATCCCAGACCGTGATCTATATCCTCACAGTTATCTCATAGTTTGTGATAGCTGTTGAGACTTCAGCTGTCATCATTATACTGTAGGCTGGAATAAGAAGAACAAATTGAAAAAAGAAAAAAATATTTTTTCAGGTCTCTCAGCTCTCTTTAAAAGAGCCTTCCTTGAAGTCCTATGCAACACTTCAACTTACAACTCATTAGTCACTGTTAAGTCTCACAGCCACACTGGGAAATGTAGTCTTTATCCTAGGTAGCAGTCTGCCCAGGTAAAAATCAGCAGTCTGATTTAAGGACAAAGGAGAGAATGGATATGGGGGATAGACAACATTCTCAGATAGAACCTACTTTACCTAGTCCTGTTAGATTTGGCTGTATATAAGAGAAAAATCCCACAACATTGGCTTTCAAAAAACGAAAATTTATTTTTGTCTTTTACTTAAAAATTATCCTGGGAAATAAAAATTTTAAAAGGTGGTAGTGGGATTTTGCTATACTAGGGTGTTTTTGTATTTGATTGCTCAATACGGAGGGAGTGTGGTATTTTGCTTTCCTTCAATATTTTATCTTACAAGCAGCTATATATGTCATATTTCCATTCTTCCTCAGAGACAATGGACCCCAAATAGCCTATGTACGGGACTTTAAGGCAAAGTTTCAGTATTTCCGGTTCTGGTGTCAGGTTAGTATTGGGTCTCTATTTCTATACTCCCTTTCTTTTGTTTTTGTTACTTATAGTCAGTGATTATGAAAATAATTAACTCATAGAAAAGCAGGTAAAATGGGAAACATCAGAATCTCTCCTATTTTTATTTTTTAATCCTCACTGGAGGACATTTTTTCCATTCATTTATATATTTTTTTTAGAGAGAGTGGAAGGGAGGGGAAGAGAAAAAGTGGGAGAAATATCGATGTGAGAGACACATCAATTGGTTGCCTCCTGCATGCGCCCCGACCAGGGCTGGGAATCAAACCTGCAACTGAGATATGTGTCCTTGACCAGAATTGAACCCAGGACCCTTTAGTCTGTTGGCCGAACTCGCTAGGGCTCTTTTTCCTATTTTTAAGGCAAAGAAATAGATCTATTAATTAGATGATTTGTGGCTTTTGTCCACAATAATAAATTTGAAACAATTCAAATAAGAAAACAGTGCTACTCTCTTCCCAGTAACCATTATGTTCAGATTGCAGAAATCCTCAAATGAGTTAAAACATCTTCTGATGTATAAATTATAACTGGTCCCTTTCATAGCTAGCATTTGCTAGATACATACATATATGTATTACTTTGATAGATACATATGTATGGTTATATTCAGAGCATTTTTCTTAGATGTGATCAGATATTTCTGATATATAAATATTTACTGAATTATTTCATTATGGGTTCTAAATAAAATTAATGTACTATTTAAAATAACTATGATGAATATTTTTAAACTTCAAACAATTAACTGGACAAGCAAGAGTAATCTGAATTAGTGTTTTGAAAATAAAATTAAAGATTTGACTCAGTAAGTAAGCTGTGTGCATATGAAATCTTGTTTTTCCTCTGTGTTTTATATATATTAAATGATATATAATTAGCATGAAGGCTTACAAATGCATGTTTAAACATTATTGAATATAGTGTCATATTCAGAGTCCACTTGTTTTTGTAAGCAAAAATAAAACTTTACCCTTTTGGTTTTGTGATAGGCCATTTTAAATGGTGAGAGTTGACTTAAGTCATTTTTATATTTCAGCAACTGGCCATGCCACAGCACATAAAGATTACAGTAACAAGAAAAACATTGTTTGAGGATTCCTTTCAACAGGTACTGTTTGATTCATACTCAATGGTTTGTCCCCTGGCTGCCAGCCCAAACCATCTTTTGGTGTTGGCAATTTAAACCGTTTGGAACTTTTTGAGTTGGAGCCTTGAATTTTAAGTCTAATCTCATTTCCAGTTACCTTAGTACTTAAAATTTAGGAACATTCAGATAGTTTTATATGTGTGTTTTGTATATGTGTATGTTTTGTACTTTTGAAATAATCAGAGTAACTTAATTAGTGAGTTTCAGGTTTCTATTTTTAAGCTAAGTGGTTGATTTGAAATAGACACTTAAGTAAGAAAATAGGCTTTTGGTAGACAAAAGTCTGGAAATATCTATATGAACATTGGATAGAAAAGAAGTGGGGAAGACTGTAGTTTTTATAGTTGTGTAATACTTGCATTTTTACAGTAAGCATGGTACTCCTGTAATTAAAATATTTTTATATAGGAAAGTGGTCATTAATTCCAATATTTAAAAAAAGATGTTTTCAGAAGTTGTCAATAAAACATACATATACACACACATACTCACATACACACACACACATACACACACACACACACAATAGAGGCCTGGTGCACGAAATTCGTGCGCAGGGGCGGGGGGGCTGTCCCTTAGCCCAGCCTACACCCTCTCGCAGTCCGGGACCCCTTGCTCCTTACAGCCCACCTGCACACTGCTCCTTACTGCTTGGCTTACTGCTCCTTAGCGCTGCCACAGAGCCAGCCGTGAGCCCAGCTTCTGGCTGAGCAGCGCTTCCCCTGTGGGAGCACACTGACCACCAAAGAACAGCTCCTGCGTTGAGCATCTGCCCCCTGGTGGTCAGTGCACATCATAGTGACTGGTTGTTCTGGTCATTCCGCCATAACAGTCACTTAGGCTTTTATTATATATATATATATATATATTTTTTTTTTTTTAAGAAAGAGAAAGAGGAAGGGAGAGGGCATAGAAAGATAGAGACCTTGATGAGAGAGACATCATTGATCGGCTGCCTCCAGCATGCCCCCTACTGGTAATGGAGCCCGCAACCCGGGCATGTGCCCTGACCTGGAATCGAACCAGAGACTTCTTGGTTCCTGGGTCGATGTTCAACCACAGAGCCACACTAGGTGGGCAACAAATTATTTTAGTTGTCTTAAGAACCGGAGTTAATTTATTATTTACCTTTATTTTGCAACTTTACTAACCAAATGCAACTAAATGTTAAGTGATTTTTTTTGTAGGGAAGATTAAATGATCAGTGAAAAAAATGTGTTAATATGAAAACATACAGTTAGTCCTTGTTTTATGATGTGGATGTGAGTCTTTATTATCAAGCCCCTGTGATAATTGTGATAGTTACAGCTTCAAGTGCCACACTGAGTGCAAAGGAAAAAGAGATTGTCTGAGATAGTTGACAGTAGCTGACTTCCTTTCAAAAATAGATACGTTGATTTCCTAATGGAACTTCAGTTATTCACATTGAAAGGGGAAAGCCAGTTGGCATCCTGCTAAGTAGGAACAGATAGCTTTTTAGCAGCAGAGCTAAGACTATTTAGAGAATTATGAGTGATTCCCTTAATCTGATGTGAGTTCCAAAGCCATTCACTACTCCAGTTGTTACCTTTCCCTAATTTTTATATTAATAGCTACTGTGTGTCACTGAGTATTCAGTCTCTGGTGAGCCACTTGCCTATAGCAATGCTGAAAAGATGCAAAACATGATTAAATGTCCTTTATCTTTTAGCTTCAGAAATCAGAGGCTTTTGCAGAATGACAGGCCAGATGGTGCTAAAATACTTGTTTAAAATTGTCATCTTATATTTGACATTTATTGAATTAAATATGAAATTTAAAACAAGAAAAAATTGATTACTTTGGAAGTGCGACAACTTTGATAGCAAAATTAGCATCAGATTTTTTTTGATAACTGTTGGATAAAGTTGTTTTGGGCAATAAGTGTTTTTATTAACATAGCATGACTACTTATGAGGGAAATTGAAGGATAAAATTTTTTTCCTTCATCTTAGGCTTTTGTTAAAGAATAATATTTAAAGATTTTTTTCCAGAGAACAGTGAATCCCCAGATATTAGACACAGGGAAAAGGAACAACCAGAATTTCCAGGAGAACAGTCTCAGGTTTGGAGGAAAGTCTCAAGAGACATCAGTGATAGCCCCTAGGGTTTGGGGAGCAGCCATGAAGACAAGGAATAGCCAGAGAGAGCAATTTTTAACCTTTTGTTTTGCATTGCTATATATCTAGCCTATAGTACTTATTGAATATTTGTCATAAACATATCATAAGCATTGCATTTTTTTGTTACATCTGAGATTTTCTTGTTTGAGTGGGATATGAATTCATAAAAGTGATATATCTGTTTTGTGGAAACTGAGAGAAGCCCTGGCATAAGCAAATTACTTACTGAGCCTCTTTAGAATTTAAATGTGAGTGTTCATTCATATCATTTCATAAAAATAGAGGCATTGTATCAACTTCTCTGTCTCTCCAGGCCCTGCCATTTTTCTTCTAAGAATAATAACATTTGTAATGTTCTACAGGCCCCATTTTGGCAGATAATAAAATTGTTTTACAGAGAAAGAACCCAAATGACCTATTTATTGTAGCTCAATAATGGTACTATCCTTCAAAGATGAAGATGATCTTATTATTAACTACTGTAGTGGGACACAAAATTTGAGTAGTTTTTCTAGGTATTTATAAGTTTCTACTGAGAATGTTTCCAAAGTTAACTTTATCCTCTCTGCAGCCACTGGTTTTCATTTCCAAGTTTGCCAATTAGCTATTATGTGTACCTTTTGGCTGTTAAACCCAAATTTACCAACACAGAACCATAAAAAGCACTTAACCTCTGACCAGGCCCACTGTTAACCGCTCTAAGCAAGTGAGAGAAGCAACTTTATAAGTGAATAGTAGGATCATTTACAAGAAAATTAATATGTATAAAGTGTATAAATATATATGAAACATTAATATATTTTGTGTAGGTGTGGTGTTGATTCTGTGTCAATGGGGAATTTAACCCTTTGAGTGCCAACCAATATCCTAGGAACTATGCTGAAATTGCCAAGGCATTTTTGCTGATTTTACAGCAGTTTAGGAAAAAAATTATGAATCGCAAGTAAATGAAGTTACATATTCAAAAACTTAAGGAAACCTTTACTACATTTGTTTTCATCTTTGACATATATTGTTTGCTGATTGTATTATAAAATACTAGTAGAAAAAAAAAATTGAACAAAACATACAATGTTAAAATAAAGCACTCCCGGCACTTTTGGCGAAAGACAGGAGGAGCACGATTGCGCTCCCCGGCACTCTAGGGGTTAAGTTACCTATGATGAAGGAGATTTCGAACCTAGAAGTGGTAGAATGGTGTTTTAACAACTACTTTTAGCAGTTCTTTTACTTTATTGTTTTGTAGATAATGAGCTTCAGTCCCCAAGATCTGCGAAGACGTTTGTGGGTGATTTTTCCAGGAGAAGAAGGTTTAGATTATGGAGGTGTAGCAAGGTAGTGATAATATGAATACTCAGAACTTAGTTCCTTTCCTCCAAAGGTATCATTACACTTTGCTTGCAAGTATTATTTTCTCAATCTTATATTTCAGGAAAATGAAATGTAGGGAATTATTGTACCTTTATTATGCTGCAGCTGTAGAATTTCAACAACATTAATTCAGAAGGTAACTCTGAGATACTGCCAGTTGGTTTCACCCATATCACTCATTTAGTCCTCAGAGTAACGCTGTGAGGTAGAATTTTACAGGTAATAATGAAGTTGAGACTCACCTAAGGCACATAATTAAGTTGTGCAGCTTGGATGCAAGCTTTGTATCACAACCAGAAGCCAGTGTTACTACTACCTCATGCCTGTTCCTATAGTGATCAGGTCATTTTCCCCATCACAGATTAATGGATACAGATAATAGTCACTCAGTTTCCAACTCAGGATAATATATCTGTTTTGAGATAGAAGACTGTATGTATAAAATAGGAGTTGAAATCTTTAAATCTGCTTTCTTAATAATGGAGCTTCCAGTCAAATCCTAGTAGGTAGACTGAAGCAAGAAATTGCTTTGCTTATCCCCTACAGTATATCATATCAGTTTAAAAATTTGCATAGCAGTAGCACTGTGGAAAGGCAAGGACTTTGGTGTCAGAACTGGATTTGAGTCCTTTTTCTGCACTCATTAATATGACCTGGGGCAAATATTTTTATCTGTAAAATGACCTAGAGTGCTCACTGATTGGTGGCTACAATTTAGTAGTTTTTTATTTATCACACTTCAAAGTGTTTGAAGTACCCACAGGTAAATAATAAATATGAGTAGAAACATTTAATTTTGTATGGGTTAAGGATAATTTAGGAAGAGGGCAATTTTTTATTCTTAATTAGAACATGAACTAGCATTAAAGTATAAGCAGAGACCATGAAACTAACAGAAAAGAAATCTCAGACACAAGATTATATCACATGTATTGCCCCAGATCTGCTTTGCCTACTGTTCTATCAGACCTACTTACATTACATAATTAGTACCAATAATCTTATGTTAATATTGGTTGGTATTTTCACAGCATTTGCATTTGAGTTTCTCAGAGCATTTTTCTAATGAATGAGTGGCTTGAATTAAGTGTTTCATTGCCTCTGTGAAATTGGATTGTTTTTCATACGTATTTGTCTAGGATTTAGAGAGCAATGGTACTTGATGGGGATCACTATGGGACTTAGAAATCAATGGAATAATATTAGACTCACTTCAGCTGCTCTAACCACATGGGTCAATTGATGAAGTTTAAACTTGGCTATGTATAGTATTTTATTGATCCTAAGACTAACATTTTCATATTTTAACATCTCTGAAATTGGGATATGTATCACAATTATAATTGGGAATAAAGTTTTAGTAGTTGTTTTAAAGTTGATGGTGTCTTAAATTCTTTGAAATATAATAATAAGCAGTATATAAATATCATCTCTGTGAAATAGATGTCAGAGTGAACAGAAGCAGTAAAATCAACATGGTAGTTTAGGAAATTATCACCAGCTGAAGAGTATAAATTTCTAACTTTGTAGCACTGCCCTTTGATTTGTTGGCATAGTTACTTACACAATTTTTCACCCAAAATTTTCTTTTTATTTCAGGGAATGGTTCTTTCTTTTGTCACATGAAGTGCTGAACCCAATGTATTGCCTGTTTGAATATGCAGGGAAGGATAACTACTGCTTGCAGATAAACCCCGCTTCTTATATCAATCCAGATCACCTGAAATATTTTCGTTTTATTGGCAGGTTTATTGCCATGGTAAGTACAGGAGGAGAACTGTGTGTACTTTGCTAATTCAGCAATACTAAAGCATTGTTCTTTAACTTTCTCATTGGAAATTTTCTCATCACTAAGACATTTCTAAGATTGGGTTTGTTATATTTGCCCTTTTTCTAGAAATGTGTCATAAGAAATCATGTAACAGGGGAGCCCTTTTTAAATGAAGAACTCACCTAGCATTCTGAAATACAATGGATATCATAAAATTATCTTAAATGGTATTGTTTGTTTCTTTCATAGGCTCTGTTCCATGGGAAATTCATTGATACAGGTTTTTCCTTGCCATTCTACAAGCGTATCTTGAACAAACCAGTTGGACTCAAGGATTTAGAATCTATTGATCCAGAATTTTACAATTCTCTCATCTGGGTTAAGTAAGTTTGTTTCCGTTTATTTTATCAAAATATAATCTATATACTTTCATTATAGTGTTGATATCTAAACTTTAACCAGTTAACTGCCATGATATTTTGAATTTAAAAAGGTCCACTGCTTGTGTCTGTGGGCACTTATGGCGTACAAAATAAACATGTAGTTAGTTTATTGAATTTAAGTGGTCTACATTAAATGTCATTATTCAGTATGATAAATTTTAAAGAAATAATACCCAAGATATTCAGCAAAAATTATGACTTGAGAGCATAATTTTTTATTTTTCTTATTTTTATATTATAATTTAATAGTAATTATTTAAGACCATAGTCCTTTAGTTAAAAACTTTTTATATATTTGGATTAGTATAACAAGTAGTGTTAATTTCATTTGTGCAGAGAAAACAATATTGAGGAATGTGGTTTGGAAATGTACTTCTCCGTCGATAAAGAAATTTTAGGTGAAATCAAGAGTCATGATTTGAAACCCAATGGTGGCAATATTCTTGTAACAGAAGAAAATAAAGAGGAATATATCAGGTGAGAGAGAATGTTCCTTTTGACATAGTTTGGCCCTTCTATTGGACTACAGCACGTTGATAATTGCCTAGTAATCCTAATGGACAATATTTTAGAAAATAATTTTTTTGCTTTTTAACTAATCATTATAAGAACTGATCTTACATTATTAAGAACCTGAATGATCACTTTTTTTACCTTATAAGTGTTGAGAGAGGAACAAGAAAAGTGCTATGGGAAGTCAAAAGAGGGAGACATCATTTCATCTAGTTGTAATCATCGAGTAAGTAGTCGATGATTTTTCCGTTGAGCCTTTCAGTTGTGTAGAAATCAGAGTAAAAGTTATGAGCAGATGCTCTAACCAGTTTTGCTCAGTGGATAGAGCATCAGCTGTGGACTGAAAGATCCCAGGTTCGATTCTGGTCAAGGGCATGTACCTTGGTTGGGGGCACATCCCCAGTAGGAGGTGTGCAGGAAGCAGCTGATCGATGTTTCTTTCTCATCAATGTTTCTAACTCTCTATCCCTTTCTCTTCCTCTCTGTAAAAAAATAAAAAATAAGATAAAAAAGTTATGAGCAGAGAGATGGAAGCTGGAAAGCACAAATCACAGACAGTATCAGGGAAGAATATCCATGGTTTGTGAGGTATTATCAGGCAGCTCAGAGTTGATAACCCATTCTGCCATGTCCTGCATTTCAGAAACCAAAGAAAATGAAAAATCTTTGGAAGATGTGGAGGCTAATAAGTTATGATAACCCTTAAGAGAATACTTATTACAGTTATCCAGGTGGTAGATTGGAAACCAGATTATAAGAAATTAGGAGTAAATTCAGTAGACAGTCTAAATTTCGTCTTCAGCAAATCTGGCAACAAAAAAATGAGAGAGGTAGGACAGATTTTTGTGGAGGCAGCAAGGTAGAGTGACTATCCTGCAGGTAATTCAAACTAAACCTTACAAGAAATTAGTGTAGTGGGTACTAATGGGGTTTTTACCACCTTGCTGGTATATTTTCAACTTAACCAGAATTTTGAAGTTTATAAAATGATAGAAAATAATTTTGGCTATAGTACAACTTTCACTTTTTCTCCAAAAGTGGGAATTTTAATGGTAGAGGTAGTGCTAGATAACTCTTTTAAGTACCAATTCCATACTCACTGTGCCATGTAACATGTCATTGATAAGCATCTCAAATTTATATGCAGATATTTTCATGGGGTATTTGTAAGATCTGATAAAATTTATAAGTAAAATGATGGTTTTTAGTATGTCCTCTGCATTGGTTCAGACTTTTAGTCTCAAGAGTCTTTAGTTCATTCACATATTCTCAACACCAATTCAGGGTTAGATTTCACATATGTGCTTCTTCTTGAGTTCTAGTTTCTGGGTATCTTGCCTGCTTTTCTACTTTTTAAATATTAATATATTCATTCCAGCTTTCTTAATTTTTTAAAATATATTTTTATTGCCATAACCGGTTTGGCTCAGTGGATAGAGCATCGGCCTGCAGACTGAAAGGTCCCGGGTTCGATTCCGGTCAAGGGCATGTACCTTGGTTGCGAGCACATCCCCAGTAGGAGGTGTGCAGGAGGTGGCTGGTTGATGTTTCTCTCTCATCGATGTTTCTGACTCTCTATCCCTCTCCCTTCCTCTCTGTAAAAAATCAATAAAATATATATATAAAAATATATATATATATATATTTTTTTTATTGATTTCAGAGAGGAAGGGATAGAGAGATAGAAACATCAATGATGAGAGAGAATCATTGATCGGCTGCCTCCTGCATGCCCCTATTGAGGGTCAAGCCTGTAACCTGAGCCTGTGCTCTGACTAGGAATCGAACAGTGACCTCCTGATTCATAGGTTGGTGCTCAACCATTGAGCTGAGCCACACTAGTCAGGCCAGCTTTCTTATAATTAGTATTTGCATGGTATATTTTCCTCCCATGTCTTTGTCTTTAAAATATGTTTCTTAGCAGCATGTTTCTGGATCTTGCTATTTTTATCTAGTTTGAACATCTTTATTTTTTACTTTTTAATTGCACAGTTCAGTACATTTACATTTCATTTTGTTATTGATGATTGGACTTAAGTCTGCCACCTTGCTATTTGTTTCTTATTTTCCCCAGTTTTCTTTATTCCTCCTTTTCTGCCTTCTTTTGAATTAATAGAATAATTTTTACTCTTCTTTTTTTAATCTCTCCTGGTTAACTATACCTCTAATTTTCTTAGTGAGTACTCTAATGATTATCTATATATATAAAAGGCTCAGTGTCCATCTGTGCAACTGGTAGCTATGACACGCACTGACCACCAGGGGGCAGAGGCTTAATGCAGAAGCTGCCATGATGTGCACTGGCCATTTAAAAATAAACTGCACCATGGACCTGGCGCTGACAAACCAACACTCGGCTTCCCCCAAGTAGGACACAAGCCCTGCCACCACCCCAGAGCAACACCCCACAAAATCACAGCCGACACTGCCAAAACCCCATGGTGCAAAATGCGGTCCATAGCCCAGCCCAACCTAGAAATGGTTGCTGTGGATGCCGGGTGATGATGTCACGCAGCAACACCCAACTTCCTCTCCGCAGCATCTAGCCTCCTTGGAGTGTCTTCTGCCCAGGAACCTGACTTGCTTTATAGCCAGGTGCAAACATTTTACAGTTTAACCAAATATCTGTGAAGCGTTTTCCCGTGCCTCATCTCATTTGATCCTCACAGAAGTCCTGGAGTAGGTAGATAGGAGACTTGGTGGAATCCTGTTTTCTTTTCATTAGTGGGAAAATGGAGATTTAGAAAGTTTAGAAACTTGACCCGAATGAAAAGAAGTAAGATATGGTGGACCTTGAAAATGATTTCAGGTTTTCTCACTGCGCAGAATATGGTCAAATACTGCTGCAGTTAAATATTTTACCCTTTGTTCTCCCTGCGTGATCTACCATAATAATCTGCTTCATGTTGATATTTATTACTGTGTTGCTGACAGTTACCTGAAAGAGAAGTTGGGGTTCCTCACTGGGCTGGAAAAAGTTTAGCTACATCAGATAGCAGGTCTAATTAAACAAGTTTATTCTATATCTATAAAAGGCTAAGTTGACTTGTGCATGCACGATTACATATAAAGCTCTCACTGGCACCAATCGCACGCATGTGTTTTGATCTGTCATTGTCGATCGTGAATTTGGTTGACACTTCTATTATAGAGAAAGGGCGAATAGCAATATTAAAATATTTCTTCTAATTAATTTCCTTTCAGTGTGCATGAATCCGTGCACCGGGACATTAGTAATGATATAAATCCTTAACTTATCACTTATAATTAACATTTTATTAACATTAATATATAGTAATATAACATAATTAATATCACACTACAACTTATACCAGATAAGAGGCTCATAATAGTATAATTCCATTTATCTCACTCCAGCCATTTGTGCTTTTTGTTGTCATATTTTATTTCTTATGTTATAAACCCATAATTATTATTGTTCTTATTATTAGTCTCGCTTTAAGCAATCAATAGATTTTTAATGAAATCAAGAAAAATTACTTTTTTATATTTACTAACATTACCGTTTATGGTTCTCTTCATTTCTTCCCACAGATCTATTTTTCCATATAGGATAATTTCCTTTCAGCTTTAAAAACTTTCTTTTCCATTTATCTTAATGTGTACCTGTTGGCAATAAATTCTTGTAGATTTTACTGAAAACATGTTTATGTCACCTTCAGTTTCAAAGGATATTTTCACAAGATTCAGAATTCTAGGTTTATAGGATTTTATTTCCTCTTTTTTTTTAGCACTTCCAATAATGTCATTTTATTGTTGGCTTCTGGTGTTTTTTATGTAAGCCATTGTTTTTCTGAATGAAATGTGTTTTTTCTGTGACTTTTTAAGATTTTCTCTTTAATTTTGGTTTTTAGCATTTTGACTCTGATCTAAATGTGATTTGACTCTGATCTAAATCGCACGTGCAAGCTCAGAAAAGCCAAGCAGGATATGTATGCTTGGCTTTTCTGAGCTTGTGTGTGTGATTGATGCCATTTATTTCAGCAGTTGGAGACTATTTTGAGGCTTTATCTCAGTGGATCATCCTTTTGCTTGCTTACCTCTGTACATACATCAGAGACCTCAGTTACATATTTATTTAACTTTTGATATCATACTATGGTTCTCAGATGCTGTATATTATTTTAGAGAGAAAGAGAAAGGAATAGAAACATTGATGAGAGAGAAACATCCATTGGTTGCCTCCTGCAAGCCCCTTCTGGGGATTGAGCCCACAACCAGGGCATGTGCCCTGACTGGGAATCAAACCTGTGACATCATGGTTCATGGGCTGATGCTCAACCACTGAGCCACACTGGCCAGACCTGTATATATTTTTTATATTCTCTGTCCTTCAGTTTGGATCATTTTGATTGATCTGCCTTTGAATTTACTTCTCTTAAACTTACCAATGAAATTTTAATTTCAGATATTCTGTAATTTCCATTTGGTTCTTTTAAGAGTTTCTCTGCTGCCCTGGCTGGTGTGGCTGTTGGTTGGAATGTCACCATGTACACCAAAAGGGGCGGGTTTGATTCATGTTCAGGATACATACCCAGATTGCGGGTTCAATCCCTAGTCGGGATACATGGTTGATGTTTTTCTTACACCCATGTTTTTCTCTTTCTCTCTCTCCTTCTTTCCCTCCCTTTTTCTTTCTAAGATCAATTTTTTTAAGTGTTTCTCTGCTGAGAATCTCCATCTCGTTACTAATTTTTTTCTATCTTGTTCTATAAATTCTTTAATATGAAGTCTTTGCTGACTTCAACATTAGGTCATCCGTGTGCTTTATTCTATAGAGTTTTTTCTCTTGATTATGGGTCACATTTTTCTTCTTTGCATATGTAGTCATTTTTTTTAAAAAAATATATTTTATTGATTTTTTTACAGAGAGGAAGGGAGAGAGATAGAGAGTTAGAAACATCGATGAGAGAGAAACATCGATCAGCTGCCTCCTGCACATCTCCCACTGGGAATGTGCCCGCAACCCAGGTACATGCCCTTGACCGGAATCAAACCCGGGACCCCTCAGTCCGCAAGCCGACGCTCTATCCACTGAGCCAAACCGGCTTCGGCATGTAGTCATTTTTTAAATCATTTTTTATTTTTTAATTACAGTTGACATTCAGTATTATATTAGTTTCAAGTGTACACTCCAGTGATTAGACATTATATAACTTAGAAAGTGGTCAGATGACCCAATAGATCTCATACCCAGCTGACACCATACATAGTTATTAGAATATTATTGACTGTATTCCCAATGCTGTACTTTACATTCCCATTACTATTAGGTAACTACCAATTTCAACTTAATTCCTTCACCTTTTTCACCCATCTTCTCAACCGCCCCCCCCCCCCAAATCTGGCAACCATCAAAATGTTCTCTACCTCTTCCTTTCTCTCTGAAATCAATAAAAATATTTTTTCCTCAACGTTTATAATTGTAATTACCAGAAGAATTATTCTAATACAACCAACACTTCCATTTTCCAAAATTTTAGAGTTTTTAGGAAACTTTTGGATTTTAGTTGCCTTTACTTATCAAGTAATCAAATACCTAAAATAAGCATTTGTTTGCTCATTAAATTTTTTATTTTTAAAATAGCTTTTTATTGATTTTAGAGAGGGAGAGAGAGATAGAAACATCAATGATGACCATAATGCAAGGCTTTTCTAAATAAATATACCTTAAGTCCTTGGGGGGGTTGGGGGGAAGAAACATCAGTGATGAGAGAGAATCATTGATTGGCTGCCTCCTGCATGCGCCACACTGGGGATCAAGCCCACAACCTGAGCATGTGCCCTGACCAGGAATCAAACTGGGACTTCCTGGTTTATAGGTCAGTGCTCAACCACTGAGCCATGCCAGCCAGGCACTCATTAAATTTTTTAAAATAAATATTCTGTAATAAAATGGAAAAACACAGTTTATATTTATTGTGATTTTTAACTTTCTTCTATGTCTTAGCTATGTAACTATGTAGATGAAGTTTAGAAGACAGTCGAAATTGTAATCTAGAATATTTAGTAGAGAGGAATTTTCATTAAAAATAATTTTTATTCGAAAAATTGCAAGGGAAAACCTATGTTTTAAAAGAAGCTTAAGAGACTTTTGCAATGTATGAACTTTATTTAGATTCTGATCTTAGCAATATATTAAAATGGAATCATTCAGTAGAATTTAAGCAATGAATATTTGATATAAAGTAATTATTCACTTTTTTGTGTGATAATAGAACTGTGGTTATGTGGGTGTTTTTTTTTTTAACATATTTGTATTGATTTCAAAGAGGAAGGGAGAGGGGAGAGATAGGAACATCAATGATGAGATAGAATCATTGGTTGGCTGCCTCCTGTACCCTCCTTCCTGGGGATTGAGCCTATAACCCAGCCATGTGCCCTTGACCAGAATCAAACTCGGGACCCTTCAGTCCTCAGGCCAACATTCTATCCACTGAGCCAAATCAGCTAGCGCATGGTTATGTTTTTTAGAAAGAGACCTCATCTTGTAGAGAGAGATACTAAAATATTTATGTTTAAAATGAAATTATATTTAGAGTATGGGTAATGGTGTAATGAAATAAGATTGGCATTGTATTGAAACTGGAATATCTATATTTGGGGTTCATCATATTCTTTCATATATGGAGGTTTTCATAATAGTAAAGCTTTTTAAAATTATTTTTGTACTCGGAATTTAAATGTAACATCTAAACTTCCTGATAGTTTTTTTTAATATTTATTTACCAGAATGGTAGCTGAATGGAGATTGTCTCGAGGTGTTGAAGAACAGACGCAAGCTTTCTTTGAGGGTTTCAATGAAATTCTTCCCCAGCAGTATTTGCAGTACTTTGATGCAAAGGAGTTAGAGGTAATAAGTTTTTCTTCTTTCCTTTGCAGCATGCTGATAAATAATGCCTTCAGTTGTCTGCTTTCAACTCACTTTCCAGTGGCAATATTTTTTATGTAGGCAGGATGTTTAAAATCATATAAAAGAATTAACAAAAAAAACAAAAAAAAAGGATTACTATCAGAACCTCTCTACAATGAATGGCTTATTTACCTGAATCTGTGTATATATGACACATCAGAAACTCAACCGTTCAGAGTATTATAGATACAGTTATTGATACATAGTTACAATCCATAGCCTCTTGATTAATTTTTTTTGAATGTTGTTTAATATTCGTTCTTATCTATGTCTAGCATTATGATACAGGTTGTACACTTACCTATAGAAATCATTTGTCTTTTTCATCCCAAAAGGTCCTTTTATGTGGAATGCAAGAGATTGATTTGAATGACTGGCAAAGACATACCATCTACCGTCATTATACTAGGACAAGCAAACAAATAATGTGGTTTTGGCAGGTTTGTCTCACTTTATTTCTATTGACAAACACACCGTAATTTTTTAGAAATGTGTTTACTATATATGAAAATAAGTTACATAAAAAAAATGTATCAGTATCTTCAGACCCCTGGTTCCATCCTATGCATTATAATAAATGAACATGGTTTATGGCACCATCCTTTTAAGACTATTGCCAAGTAAGCTATACACACCTTTCACCTTTGCTCAGAGTATAACTCCAGATGATAAGATGCTTTGGAATTTTATAGAACTGTCTAAAGTATGGTTTTCATTATTCATACCTCATTAAGAATTACATAATGTTTAGAAGGCAAACTTAAGAAAGAGACGTGGTTTGGAATCATACTGGTGTCTCTTCAGAAAAATGTCGGTTACAGCACATAAAAAGATTTTCAACATTACTAATAATTAGGAAAGTGCATATCAAAATCACAAGGAGATATCATTTCACACCCGTTAGGGTGGCTATTATGAAAGGGAAAAAACAATCATCCTTGGTGAGGAGGTGGAGAAATTAGAACTTTCTGCATTGCTGCTGTGAATATGAAATGTACACCACTGTGGCAAAGTTCAGTGGTTTCTCAAAAAGTTAAACATAGAAGTAATATATGATCCTGGTTGAAGTTTCATTCCATATACCAAAAGGTGGCTGGTTCGGTTCCCAGTCAGGGCACATACCTAGGCTGTGGGCTCGATCTCCAGTTAGGGCAAATATGGGAGGCAACTAATCAATGTTTCTCTCTGTATTTAATGTTCTCTTCCTCCCTTTTTTTCTCTCTCGCAAATCAATGGACATATCCTAGGTTGTGGATTAAAAAAAAAAGAATTAACATATGATCCGGCAATTCTACTCCTAGGTATACCCAAAAGAATTGAGAGCAGGGACTCAGATACTTGTATACCTATGTTCATAACTATATTCACAGTAGCCAAAAGGTGGAAGCAATCTAAGTGTCCATCAACAGATGAATGGATAAACAAATTGTGGTATATACATACAAAGGAATATTATCCAGCCTTAAAAAAAAAAAAAAAAAAAAAAAAAAAAAAAAGGAAATTCTGCCCTAGCCACTTTGGCTCAGTGCATAGAGCCTTGGCCTGTGGACCAAAGGGTCCCAGGTTTGATTCCAATTGAGGGGTATGTACTTCGGTTGCAGGCTCTTCCCCAGCCCAGGCCCTGGTTGGGCGTGTGCAGGATGCAACCAATCGAGGTGTTTCTCTCACATCAATGTTTCTGTCTTTCCCTCTCTCTTCCACTATCTCTAAAAAAGATCAATGGAAAAATATCCTTGGGTGAGAATTAACAAAAAAACAAAAAAAAAAGGAAATCCTGACATAGGCTACAACATGGATAAATCTTGAGGATATTATGCTAAGTGAAATAAGCCAGCCACAAAAGGACAAATATTGTATGATTCCACTTACATGTGGTACCTAGATTAGGCAAATTCATAGAAACAAAGTAGAATAGAGGTTACCAGGGGCTGGGGAGGGGAACTGAGGCAGTGGGAAGATAAGTTTAATGCATTTAGAGTTTTTGTTTGGGATGATAAAAAAAAAATGTTCTGGAAACGGTGATAATTACATAACAGAGTTAATGTACTTAATGCCATTGAATTGTACACTTAAATAGTAAATATTTATGTTATATATATTGTACCACAATAAAAAAAATTTTTTTAGCCCTAGCCAGTGTTGCTCAGTTGGTTAGAGCGTTGTCCCATACACTGAAAGGTGGCAGGTTCGATTCCCAGTCAGGGTGTATGCCTAGGTTGTGGGTTCAATCTCTAGTTGGGGTGCGTATCAGAGGCAGCCAGTGTTTCACTCTCAAATCAATGTTTCTCCCTCTCTCACCTCCCCCTTCCTCTCTAAAATCAATAAAAAACATTTAAAATTAAAAAAAAAAATTTAATTTCTGCTATTTACTTAGTCATAAGAAATGCAGATTAACTGAGCTTCTGTAACAAATAGGATTTGTATTTTAAAACACTTGACAGTAGTACAATAAGATATTTATCATTTTTTAAAAAACATGTTTTTATTGATTTTTAGACAAGGGACAGGGAGAGAGAAACATCGATGTGAGAAAAATCGATCAGTTGCCTCTCCAGTGCACCCTGACCAGGGATTAAACTAGCAATCTTTTGGTGCAGAGGACAATGTTCAACTGAGCCACACAGGCCAAGGCAGATAAAAATTATTCTTGACCAAAAAAATATTTGGCTGAGCCATAATACCTGTGCTACAAGATGAAAGCACCCTCCAGAAACCTAATACTTTTAATCAGAGTTATTATTTAGGAGTTAAAAGCTATATAATTTTGGTAACACTTAACTGTACCTTAAAACCTAAAGAACATCGAGAAAAGGAGGTTATTAGGGTAAATCTGGATCAGAATTCTGTGAGTTTGATTTCACTTGTTCATAAATTCAAAAGTCTATTCTGCCTCAAACTCTGTGTCCTATGTAATGAATATCCTATAGGGCAGGCAGATGTGGGGTGGGGAAGGAGATGCTGCCCTAGAGCTGATCTTGAAACTACATGAGTAGGGAGCTCTTGGGCCCAGGGCACCCTCTTTTTCTGTCTCCCCTAAGGATGTGGTCCTAAGATTTACATAGGGGAAGGCTGGTGGGTCTTTGACAAACATGGAGAAGGTCCTCCATCCACAGTAGCGGATACAGTCATTACTATCTCGTGCATTTGACACTGGGAGTTCATTTAAGATTTTTCTTGTGATTCCCAATCAGGGCAAATGCCCAGGTTACAAGCTTGATCCCTTACAGGGGCATGTAGGAGGCAGCTGGTTGATATTTCTATTTCTCCCTCCCCCTTCCTGTCTAAAATCAGTAAAAACATTTTTTTTTTTTAAAAAAGATTTTCCTTGTTTATTATGTTAAACATATGACCTATATTTCTCCTTAAATGTGCTTTAAACAGTTTGTTAAAGAAATTGATAATGAGAAGAGAATGAGACTTCTACAGTTTGTTACTGGAACCTGCCGATTACCAGTTGGAGGATTTGCTGACCTCATGGGTATGTATATAGGATTACTTTTCCTATAGAAAAAATTATCACACTGCTGTTACATCATTGTGTATACAACTTATCAGAAATAAAAATAAGTGTAGCCATTTTCTTAAATAGTCGTAGTTAACCTGGATTTGTCTAAACTTTTAAAATCACTTTGTAATTCTTACCTGGAAATTTTAAGCCCTTCAACTAGACCCTACATTTTAACTTAGGATAGCAGTCTTCTATTTGTAAATCTGTTTGTTCATTCAGTCATTTGGCCACCATTTTTGTCTCTCCTATGAGCCAGGCACTGTTGGTTGTATTATACTATATTTTTAATGATGTGTTTACCACTCTTCCCTGTTATACCTGGAACTCCTTAAGATATAGGTCCATACCTTCATCTTTTTATTTCTGGCACCAAGCACAGTACTTATCACATAGTAGTCACTGATTAAAGTGTGTTGTTTTGAAATGAATAACCATGAGAATATTTATTTTGCAACTAGATAATAAAGTAGATTCAAGTCTTCCTTTAACACCAATGTTGTGTCAAGTACCATAGGAGGATAGAAGAGAAGTTGTGATCCCTAAGCCTGCTTCAGCTGAAGCAGAGGGTCAGAATTAAAAGAACTAGGCAATTTTGGGAACCAGTTTAAATGCCTTTAAAAGCCAGACCAAAATAATTTGGACATTACTCTGAGGGTATTAGAAGTTATGGAAACTTTTTGAAAAGAGGAAACTTGCTGAAACTGCATTTTAGGAAGATTTGACGAAAAAGCAGAGCATGCATTAAAAGATAGGGAGAGCCCTAGCTGTTGTGGATGAGTGTTTGAGCATCAGCCTATGAACCAGGAGGTCACGGTTTCGATTCCCTATCAGAATTGTGGGCTCAATCCCCAGTAGGCAGTGTGCAGGAGGCAACCGATCAATAATTCTCTCTCATCAATATTTCTGTCTGTCTTTTCCTCTCCCCTTCTCTTTGAAATGAATAAAAAAAATATTTTAAAAAATAATAATAAACTATTTTTTAAAAAAGAAAAAGATAGGGAAGAGCCTGGAGGTAGGAAGAAAGTATTAGAGCAATGATGAGAAACTGATCTTAAGCGATGAAAGTAGAAATAGAAAAGAGGAGATAAATGCTAGAGAAGTTCCAAAAGTAGAAACTGTACTCAATTAAAAGATGAGATAAGAAGAAAGAATGTCAAAGATAATATGTTATGAAATACGGAGAAATGGAGAAACTGTGACATGTAGAGAACATGGTTTGAAAGTGTTAGGGAGGGCAATGAGTTGCTTACAGTCTGCTGAGTTTAAGGTGATTGCCAGACAACCAAGTAGAAAATATTCAGGGGGTGGGGACTCTTGCACTCATGCACATCTTTTTGGGACACCCTATATTTCTGAGCCTCTCCCCCCAAATTTTTTATTCAACTTAGTAGGTTTGGGATAGGGTCTGTAGTTTTGTAATTTTAACAGTTTCCCTGGTGATGCTGATATGATGCTGCTACATTGGGGATCACAATTTGAGAACCATTGTATTATTTAACTGTTGATGGTTTCACTATGTTTTAGGGAGCAATGGACCTCAAAAATTCTGCATTGAAAAAGTTGGGAAAGAAAATTGGTTACCCAGAAGTCATACCTGGTAAGTAAAATCAGAAAAAGTAGAGAAAACAGCCTTTTCCAGTTGTTCTGTAGATATTAAAGCCTATTAGAAATGAAATATTTTCCCCATTGTATTGAATTATTTTTAACAACTTTTTTGAGGCATAATTTACTATAAAACTTACCCATTTGATTCAGTGATATTTAGTAGATTTACAGACTAGTAACCATCACTACGATCCAGTATTAATGTATTTTCATTACCCCCAAACAATTTGCCCATTTCCAGTCAATCCCTTTTCCCACCTCTGAGTTGTTTTTTAAATCTGATAGTTAGAAAACTTTTACCTTTTCTCTGACGGCACAGAAAGAAATCAATTCTAGATAGCTGTTGGGAGAACCACTTTCTAACATAGTGAACAGAAATGTTATTTTCTCATAATTGCCATTTAACCACATTTCCAAAAATGTACAAAACTAAAAACCAACTGTAATCTTAATTAAAATATATGTTGGAATTCGACCGAAAGCTCAGAAATACTTTGACTTTATTTTGTGAGACATTTCTGTGGTTATATGTGGACTTCGATGGATAGTCCTTTATTTTCCCCATCTGTCCTTTTTTTTTAAAATATATTTTATTGATTTTTTACAGAGAGGAAGGGAGAGAGAGATAGAGAGTTAGAAACATCGATGAGAGAGAAACATCAATCAGCTGCCTCCTGCACATCTCCTACTGGGGATGTGCCTGCAACCCAGGTACATGCCCCTGACTGGAATCAAGCCTGGGACCTTTCAGTCCGCAGGCCGACGCTCTATCCACTGAGCCAAACCGGTTTTGGCCCCATCTGTCCTTTTTAATTGTTTTATTGTTTGTTCCTTTACATTTTCATACACATATGTGTGGTTTTTAAAAAAAATAACTTGCCCTGGCTGGTTTGGCTCAGTGGATAGAGCGTCGGCCTGCGGACTGAAGGGTCCCGGGTTCGGTTCCAGTCGAGGGCATGTACCTTGGTTGCAGGCACATCCCCAGTGGTGGGTATGCAGGAGGCAGCTGATCAATGACTCTCTCTCATCGATGTTTCTAACTCTCTATCCCTCTCCCTTCCTCTCTGTAAAAAATCAATAAAATAAAATAAAATTAAAAAAAAATAAAAATAACAACTTGACCCATTTGTTGAAAATCAATTGACGATAAATACACTGGCTTATTTCTGGATTCTCAATTCTATTTCCATTGATCTGTATGTATATCCATAATGGCAGTACCACATTATCTTCATTATTCTAGCTTTGTAGTAAGTTTTGAATTTAGGAAGTATGTGTCTTCCAATATTTTCAAGATTGTTTTGGCTATTCTGGGTCCTTTGGATTTTCATGTGAATTTTAGGATCAGCTTGTCCATTTCAGCAAAGAGGTCAGTTGGGATGTTGATACAAATCACTTTGAATTTGTAGATCAGTTTGGGGGAATATTGCCATCTTAACAATATTTTGTCTTCCTATCAATGCACATGGATGGGATATCTTTCAAGACTATTTATTTAGGTCTTTTTAATTTATTTCAACAATGTTTTATATTTTTCCATTATACAAGCCTTGAGTTTCTTCTGTTAAATTTCTTAAGTATTTTATTCTTTAAAAAATGTGTGTGTGTGTATATACATACATATATACACACACATACATATATATTATTATTTTATTGATTTCAGAGAGGAAGGAAGAGGGAGAGAGAGATATAAACATCAGTGATGAGAGAGAATCATTGATTGGCTGCCTCCTGCACACCCCACATGGTATTGAGCCTACAACCCAAGCTGCAACCAGGCATGTGCCCTGACCAGGAATTGAACCGTGACTTCCTGGCTTACAGGTCAATGGTCAACCCCTGAACCACATCAGCCAAGCTATATTTTATCCTTTTTGAAGTTAGTATGAATGGGATTGTTTTTTCAGTTTCATTTTAGATTTTTTTTTATTGCTAGTGTATAAAAATACAGTTTATTTTTGTATACTTATCTTGTACACGTGTTTTGAATTGACCTCTTGTCCCTTTCTTTTTAATTTCGAAACTTGGACAGACTGTGCCATTACACTGTTGTGAACAGCTTATCTTAGTCACACATGAGAACTAGCCTCATTATGTTATCAAGTTCCATGTTTCCATTTGTGAGAACTAACAGAAGTAATAATTGTAAATTTATTTGTCCTTTGTGGATAGTATTATTTCTTCTTTTGCCAGATGTTTAGGCCTTATCCTAAAAATATGGCAGAGGGCTGAGGCTTCAGAGCAGCTTCATTACTTGTTACCTTGTGAATGTGATAATAATACAGCCCAAAATTAGAAGATGCCCTTTAAAAACTCAACAGCTAAGAATAGGACAGAGATGGTCATTCAATAGGGGCAGAATATTAGATATTAGAGAAGAACATTATTTCTTACTCTTAAAGTGGTAAATTTAAACCCTTTTTTTTAAAGCCTATTAGAAATCTAAATTCTAAAATCTAAATTTTAATTTAAAACCTTTTGATAAGAGACCTCTGGCCTACAAAGCCTAAAATATTTACTATTTAGCTCTTTACAGAAAAAGTTTGCTGACCACAGATCTAGATTAGGGTGGATGGAGGAGCATGAGAAGACCAATGTTTTACTGAATACCTGCTGAGCACTGTGCTATGTATATGCTTGTTTGTTCTTCATTCTAAACTGAGAGATACTGTTTTTCCTATTTTACCAAAGAGGAAACCAAGACTCAAAAAGGTAATAGCACTTGTTCAAAGGCTCAGGGATAGATCTGGGACTTAAACCAGTTTTGCCTGGCTTTAAAAACCACCTTTGTTATATACTACACTGCCCATACGTTTCTTTGTATATTTTTTTTTTCTCATACTAACAATTCTTACTTTTAGTTTTAACCGCCTGGACCTACCACCCTATAAGAGCTATGAGCAACTGAAGGAAAAGCTGTTATTTGCCATTGAAGAAACAGAAGGATTTGGACAAGAGTAACTTCTGGGAATTTGAACCACAGAAGGACAAGAACTTACTTGCAATGTTTGTCCTTTTCCTTCTCTGCTTGTTGCACATCTTGTTGTAAAATTGGACTGTGACTGTTTAGAGAGAGTTATCTGAGTATAAGTAAATTAATGTTATCATTGAGATTTATTTACCAGTGATTCTGGACTTTTATTCAACATTTCCAGAAATCGGATCTGCAAATGACTAGTCAAAACCTTAACATGAGATTTAACACATCATTGAAATCTGACTTGTCTTATTCCACTAGATTGTTTCCTTAATTATGTATATGTGTATCAAAAGTCTCACTCTTCCTTTTACATCCTAGAACAGTAACAAAAACATTTTAAACTCATGTATCTGTACTCTAAAACACTGCCATCCTAAAGCAGATTTTATGTGCGTGAAAGGATTGCCTCATTCAGAAATTGTCAGTATGAAGGGGGAGATTAGGCTTTCCCCAACCCTACATTTATTTTGTTTTTTATTCCACATATGCCAGGAAATATATGTAGTATGGTCTCTAAAACCCCTAGGTTTTTTTTCCCCAAAGTTGAGACTCTCTGCCTTTTTCTTGGTAAGGGGGGAAAATGCTATTGCTTTGTCTTACAGAGCGAATGTCTGCCAACTACCCATCCATTACATAAGCCTGAACTTTGGTAATATATGGCTATGAAAATTAATTAAGCCTCTATAAAGACTTCCCATAGAGATGAATTCTGATACTGAAATGTAGTTACCTGCAGTATTTACTAGAGATTTATGAGATTAAATTAAGAGATAATGTAAGAAAGTAGACTTTTCTGATTCTACATAATGCTTGATTATTCATTTAAGGACCTAGAAATATTGTGTGAAAATGTATAAATATCACCCAAAAGGCTTTCTGCCCTATATTTTTAAAATACAGAATAGTTATATTTTAAGTAGCCCCGGCCCTAGTTCTATAGGGCTTGGCTATTTAATATTTTTATGGAGAAAACATTTAGTTCTGGAAAAGGTAAATGCTTGTATATATTTTTGCAGCCTGAGATCTCCCTTACTCCATTTCTTCCTTTAATTTAAGTGGCCACATGTATATGTCTTCCCTGCTGTGTTAGGAAAATGGGGGCTGGATATCCCAAGAATCAGAGGTTTTATAAAAAATACTGCAAATAGCAGACATAAATATCTCCAAATACTATCTTAAATTTTGGTATAAGCTGAACATTTGGAAATAGATTTATTGTAAGTGTTTAATTAGAGCAATTTCTTAAATCTGAACTAAATCGCTTTTAGAGTCCTTTTTCTTTGTGAGCATTGTAAATGCTAATAAATTGTTAAAAAAATTTTTTTTTTTTTTACTGCATGTTATGTTGAAATAAAAACAAAGTAAAATGAGCAAATTGCCTTATTCTTCTGCTCTTTTGGGAGGTTGGGGAAAGCAGCATTTCACAGCCTAGGCAGTAAGGAAGGACCTCACTTGTTTAATCAAACAGAGTGCTTTAAAACTGATCCAGCCACTCATAATAATGAATTCCTACTCTGTCTTTTATGATCTTATATTGTGCAGAAGAATCTAATTTTATTAAGACTTACAATAACTCTATTTAAGATTGAGATACTCATTTTTCAGCAAGAGATTGACATACTAATGTCAAGTCATAGAAATTTAAGTGAAATATGACTCACCTCCCCACAAAGGTCTCATGCTAAATAAGCTATTTCAGTCAAGCCCACTCTGCCCCTTTTTATTTATCTAATTAATAATGCAAAATGTTACCAGGGATGCCTCATGGAATTAGACTTTGCTATATTTATATTCCTCCTTGGTTTGGAATGTAACTCCATCCTTCTAAACTCCTAAGGTTAACTACTTCTATTTAATATTGTTGGTATCTCCAGCCCCCTCTTATTTGTTTTCCTTTTAGGGTTATTGACAAAATTATTTGTATATATGCTATGCTTTCATTAACTAAAAACGAAATAGCACCACTGGATTGTATATTACTGTATTAGCATTCCTTTTTTTTTTCTTTCTTGAAATGTAATTTCAAATACTCAGGTAATTCTACAAATATCACAGGGAGTCAAGTGCTCTTAATAAAGGCCCTTAAGGGGGCTGCCTCACTTGCATTTCCTTAAAAGATGTAACTTTATAATTAAAGATTTTTGGTCTTTCATTTGCACATTTTTCTGTTAGTCTTGAGCAAGAAGGTTTTCCCTACCTGCATAAAAGACCAGATCTTACAGATTTCTGACTGTTTTTTTAAGTGGCCAGGTTACAGCCTGTCTGTTCTGATGGGTAGGTAGAAAAAAAACTATAAAGACCCACCAAGGTGATACTGGATTTGGTACCTATTGTGAAGAGAACCAAGATGAAAACATCTAAGTCAGGACCCCAGCCATGGTGCTGAGTAGAGAAACACCAGCTAGTTATCAAGACTGACTGTTCTTTGACTAGTCAGTGTTGCTCAGTGGCTGAGCATCGACCTATAAACCAGGAGGTTATGGTTTGATTCTCCTTGATTCCCAGTCAGGGCACATGCCCGGTAGGAGGTATGCAAGAGGCCGCCAGTCGATGATTCTCTCATCATTGGTGTTTCTCTCTCTCCCTTCCTCTCTGAAATCAATAAAAATACCTTTTTAAAAAAACTATTCTCAATAAGCTGTCCTGCTCATTAGCTCCAGAAGACCTTTTCTTATTGGGAAACAAGGTGATCAACCTCTTGCTTAAAGTAGAACTAGCAGCCCTGCCTGGGTGGCTCAGTTGGTTGGAGCGTTGTCCCATACACCAAAGGGTTTTGGGTTCGATCTCCGGTGCGGGCGCATGCAGGAGGCAGCCGTTCAATGTTTCTTTGTCGCATCAGTGTTTCTTTCCCTCTAAAAATTAAAAACATATTCTCCATGCGGACTAAAACTATAAAAATAAAAATTTAATAAAATAGAACCAGGGGGGAGAGGCTAAGGCAAGAGGGTTTCCTCAAGGTATCCTACAGGTAAGGATGTGGAATTTCTTAATATGCTGATCTAACAGTGACTGGAGGACAGAAACTGCAGGTTCTGAGAAATACACCCTCTCCTGTTTAATCTGCCCAATATAAGCAACTAGAAAACTCTAGCTTCAGTGTGACTAATAAAAGGGGGAACAGGTGTCCCCCACAGCATGAGGAAATCTTCCTTGGGGAAAGAAGTAATTGCTCTTACTGACCATTGGCTTTCCAGCCCCAAATCCTACAATGAATCAAACTGGGACTCAGCTGTGGTTGACTGGCTATTTTCCCAAACTTTTAGGAATTGTCAGATTGAGTAACACCAGAACATATTGCTGTTACTCCTAACCCATTTCACTTGTCAATTCCTATGTGTCTTTAGGGCTTCTTTGTGGTCAGGACATTTGGGGGTAGGATTCAAGGGAATTTTTGTGGTTAGCAAGGAGAGGAGGATCTTCAGTAGAGATCTCAGACAGTGTTGGTCTCTCAGGAACAGGTTCCCATTAAGCAAAGACGCTATGGGCAAGAGGATTTCCTCAAGGCATCCCACAGGTAAGGATGCTGAGAATTTGCAGTCATATCTGCAGATCACTGAAAACAGCCATACTGTTATTTTTCTTCATTTCTGATTCAGACCTGCTTTTTATTTGTCTTCGCTGCCCTGGCAATCAATACCATGCCTATATTCACTTAATCTCAGGGCAACTGTCAACACTTACTACTATGTCCCAAACAGATATGTTACATGCAGTCATTTAGTCATCCTGGTCATTCTCAGAGATAATCACCTATATTTTACAAATAAGAAAATAAATACTCAAAGTCATTAACTTGAAGTGTCCACCACTATTTAGTGGCAAGAAGGCAAACTGGAATCCAGAACTGACTCCAAAGATTGCAGGGTTAAATGTTTTGCTCTATTGCTACTCACAAACTGCAATTCTTGGAGTCTTCTGTAACTTATTCAGCTGTTCCATCTAATTGGTTTCCAAATCCTATCAAATCCATCTCTAAAACTTGAATAATTTCTCTCAGAGCTGCCTCCATTGCCACAGCCCACATCTTTACTCCTACCCTGGTTGAGTGTAGAAACCTGTCATTGCTTCCATTCTCCCTTCCAGTCCATCTTGTGCTGCCTGAAAATGGTCCGTGGGAGACCTCACTCTCGTGCTTCTTCCGTGCTTAAAATCTTAGTGATTCCTCCATGACCACAGAATAAACTCCGAAACTCCTAAGCCTGCCACTCAGAGCCAACAACTACCTTTAACTCCTCCTTCCCTCTCATTCTGGCTCCAGTCCTATGAACGATTGGCCAGTTTCTGTTTTGCTTCTGTGATTGTGATCTTGTTAAATCCTTTCACCCCTTAGCCTGGTTCTCCATATAAGTAAGATGGTGATGAACCCTTGTGTGCTTATTTTCTGGGATGTTTTGAGATCCAGTCTGCAGCCCTTACAGAGAACAGAACTGTTGCACGTGATACGGAGTTACTGCACACACTTCACACAGCTTTTCCGAATGTTAACATCCTGTATAACTTGGAACAGTTATCAAAACTAATGACTTGACACTAAACTACAGCCTTAATCAGATTTCACCAATTTTTCCACCAATGACATTTTTCTCAATATCCTCCAATCTGTGCCTTCATTCTTTCATGACCTTGACATTTTTTGAAGAGTACTGTCAGATTCTTTATATAATGTCCCTCAAATTTGGTTTAATGTTTTCTCCATAGTTAAGGCCATAGATTTTTGTGAAGAATACTACAGACATGATGTGCCCTTAGTGCCTGATAACGGGGGTACACATCAATCTATATCTCGTTAGCAGTAATGTTAACCTTGATCCTCAGTTGGTGTCTGCCAGGTTGCCTTACTGTCGTCACTATCCAGTCCTTTTAACTGTAGTACAGACCCCTGGAAGGAGCACCAAAACCTTCCCCAGTTAAGAGAGGCTAAAGTAGAATTAAAAAATTGGAGTTAGCGCATCTGTGTTGAATTTAGCAAGCTCCAGTGCCTCAAGAAAAAGCATTTGTAAAAAGGGATGCTGAGGCTCCTGGAGCTAGCACGGGCCAGTAATGAGACACAAGGTTCACTAAATGGCAATTTATTTCCTACTAGAAAATCCAGAAACCTTTGTGGTCTTTGAGAGTAGATGGCTCAAGAGTGGGAAAAGGAACAACATAGGGCTGTCGAAAGAAGGGGGCCCCTTTTAAAGGTGAGAAGGGGGAGGTAGCGAGCACAGATGTGAAGTGGCTTCTTCAAGGTAACACGGGTGGGGTTGAGCTCGGAGTCCTCCGACGGCCGACTCCCAGGCTAGCCCTACCCATTTCCTATCTGAGCCTGCACGTAACATTCCCAAGGGGGTCGCGCTGGACTTTCCCGCATCTTCGGCGCATTTGGGCTCCACGCCTCACTTTGCCTCAATAGGGACGCAGAGGGGGTGGGGGGCCTCTCGGCGACTTCCTTCCTCGCCTTCATAATCGCCCACCACCCTCCACTCGGGGCTTTCAAAGCCAGTTCAGACTTCGGTTGAGAGTTGAAAGCCTCTTCCGACACTGCAAACCAGCATCTTTAGGGCACAACGGGAGTGGGGAATTTTCCGTAGCTGAAGGGCTCCTTCGCTCTTCACTTTCGAACGGCGCAGAGCAAATTCCCACGAGCCCTGGGAAACCAAAGATCTGCCTGCCCCCTCACGCTGATTCCTGATTGGTCACTAAAGCTGTCTGTTTTGACTTGGTGATCTGCGCAGGCGCAGAAACGCAGCGGGCCTGGGCAGTGTTGACGACGCGGAGCTACCCGATCCGTCCAAAATGGTGAGTGTTCGTGTAGACTGATGGCTGGCAGCCGGAAAGTGGCCGAGCGATGCCGCCCCACACCTTGCGCCTGGCTTTAGACCCTCCGGGGGCGCCTCAGAGCGCCGGGCAGGGAATCCGCGGGTTTGGAGGGCGGAACGCTAGAGGCGTGGGCCTCCAGTCCCTGACGGAGGGGACCCCGGAGGGGGCAGGGGATCCTGGTCCCCTTGACCGGAAGCTGGAGGTTGGGCCTTGGCTAGAGTCTGACGGAGTCGGACCACAGGCCCCTGCGTCCTGGCATCCTGGGCCTTGTCGCGCGAGTGTAGCAACGAGAACGTTCCCGGAAGCTTCACTGATGACAGGCACTAATGAGCGCCGTACGTAGTTTGGTTTTTCTCCTCACCATGTCTCTGTGAGATGGGTACGACCATGATCCCCACTTTACACACCAGAGATCTGAAGCCTGGGGAAGACCATGATCCCCATTTTACACACTAGAAATCTAAAGCCTAGTGCCTTCTCTCAGGAAATGGCGGAGTTGGATTTGAACCCTTGAAACCTGACTCCTGCCTTTCTATCTGTGTGGTTCTTTCGCGTCGCTGGGACTTGATGCAGGAATCAGAAACGGGCGGGACCACTCTTGGGGATCCCTGCCTTGCTGGCTGGAACTGGGCTCCTTGCGCCTTTTTTTTTTTAATATATTTTATTGATTTTTTACAGAGAGGAAGGGAGAGAGATAGAGAATTAGAAACATCGATGAGAGAGAAACATCGATTAGCTGCCTCCTGCACATCTCCCACTGGGAATATGCCCGCAACCAAGGTACATGCCCTTGACCAGAATCGAACCTGCTGTTAGGTCGGAGAGAGCCCAGGATCAAATACATGCAGACATGTGATGAGACAATGGACTTCCCCTGGAATGTCTCACAGATCAACCTGCCAGACACAGATACCCCCACACAGATACTGACTTCTTTCTGAATACCCCGCCTATCCCCTGGGCAGAGAATTCCTCCACTCATTTCCCGCCCCTCACCCAACTGCAGTATAAAAAAAAGGACCCCCTCCCTGTTGGCGTGAATCCACGTGCCCTGTCCTTGGGGTACTGGGTCTCCCGGGGACGCAGAAATAAACCTTTTCCTTTCCTTTCTTTTCTGATTCACTGGACTCTCTATTTCTTGCGCCACCTCCTGAGCCACCTAACCTAACACCTGGGACCTTTCAGTCCGCAGGCCGACACTCTATCCACTGAGCCAAACCGGTTTCGGCTCCTTGCGCCTTTACAAGTTTGTTTTTCATGTTTTTAATCCAACTTGTAAAAAAACAAAAACAAAAATTGAAAAGACCTTTTAAATGTTAAGCCATGTGACTATGTATTACTGTTCAAAACTCTTAAAAATTTAAAGCCTAACCCTAGCCGGCTTGGCCTGAGGACCAAAGGGTCCCCGGTTCGATTCTGGTCAAGGGCACTTACCTTGGTTGCGGGCTCCGCCCCTGCCCTGGCCCTGGCCCTGGCTTGTCCAGGAGGCAACCAATCAACGTGTTTCAGTGTTTCTCTCTGCCTTTCCCTCGCCCTAAAAATCAGTAGAAAAATATCCTCATGTGAGGATTAACAAAAAAATAAATAAAGCTTATAAGAAAAATTGAAAAAGAAACAGTGCCATGACCTAGAAGCAACCCCTTATATAATTACCATATTACTTCAGATGTTTATTTCTTCAGTTTTTGCTATATGTGGTTAGCTACTACTGAATGTCCAATTATGGACTCTGCTTTTTTTCATTTATTATTACACCATAAAGAATCTCTTAACATCACTAAAAAAAAATGTGATAAAGTTTCAAACATGTAACTTCATCTTTCACATCACTTTTTTTAAAAAACCCATGAGCCTTAGTGCCACACTGACTGTGGGGCCAGGTCTGCAGCCTCCTGGGCGCCTACACGAGTAATCTGCACACTCCTGCCTGGACATCAGTATCACATCACTTTATAAAGAATTTTTTTAAAGAGATGTTTTTATTGATTTCAGAGAGGGAGAGGGAAATAGAAACATCAGTGATAAATCATTGATTGGCTGCCTCCTGCATGTCCCCTGCTGGGAATTAAGCCTGCAACCCCTGACAGGGAATCGAACCAGTAACCTCCTGGTGCATGGGCCCACACCCAAGCACTGAGCCACACTGGCCAGGCTCATATCACTTTTTAGACTAAACAAAAAAGTAATTTTTTAACAGATACTTGCATACAGTAAAAAATAAACTGAAAAGATAGAAGTGAAAAATAAATCTCCCATTTAACCCTGACCCCCAGCCTGCACCCTCTCCAATCTGGGACCCCTCGAGGGATGTCCAACTGCCCATTTAGGCTCGATCCCACCCGGATCTCACAATCCAGGACTGCTGGCTCCCAACCGCTCGCCTGCCTGCCTGCCTGATTGCCCCTAACCGCTTCTGCCTGCCAGCCTGATCACCCCCTAACCACTCCCCTGCTGGCCTGGTCGCCCCCAACTGTCCTCCCCTGCAGGCCTTGTTGCCCCCAGCTGCCCTCCCTTTCAGGCCTAGTCCCTCCCAAGTGCCCTCCCCTGCTGGCCTGACCGCCCACAACTGCCCTCCCCTTCTGGCCATTTTGTGTCCACATGGGGGTGGCCATCTTGTGTGTTGGAGTGATGGTCAATTTGCATATTGCCTCTTTATTAGATAGGATCGTTAGTGTCTTGTATAAGCATATATATGCCCCCTCTTTTTCTTACATAAATTGTAGCTTACTGCAACCTGTATCATGCTGTTGTGTGTTTATACTCATAAAAGCAAAATATATTTAGAAAATTCAAGCAGTACCAAAGTGTATAATGTAGAAGGTGCGTGAAGGCCCATCTCACTTCCTATGGTATCAACTGTTGGCAGTTGGGTGTGTTTCCTTCCAGATTGGTTTAGTGCATAAGCACACATACATGTAAGCTGTTTATTACATGAAACTGGAACATATATGTTTATACATACCAAGTTTACTCTAGGCTCTGTATAGATATCTCATTCTGCAACTTACTCTGTTCACAAAAATGTCAAACATTGCCCTGACCGGTTTGGCTCAGTGGATAGAGCGTCGGCCTGCGGACTGAAGGGTCCCAGGTTCAATTCCAGTCAAGGGCATGCACCTTGGTTGTGGGCACATCCCCAGAAGTGGGCGTGCAGGAGGCAGCTGATTGATGTTTCTCTTTCATCAATGTTTCTAACTCTCTATCCTTCTCCCTTCCTCTCTGTAAAAAAAAAATCAATAAAATATATTTTTTTAAAAAAAGTCAAACATTTTTTCATGTCACCCTTGCCAGTGTAGCTCAGTTGGTTAAGCCTGGTCCTATGCATGGAAAGGTTGCTGGTTTGATTCCCAGTCTGGGCATATGCCCAGGTTGCAGGCTCAATCCCCAGTAGGGGGCATGCAGATGACAGCTGATAGATGTTACCCTCTCTCATCGATGTTTCTCCCCCTTTCCCTTTCTCTCTCTAAAATCAATAATAAAAATTTTTTTTTTAATATATTTTATTGATTTTTTTACAGAGAGGAAGGGAGAGAGATAGAGAGTTAGAAACATCGATGAGAGAGAAACATCGATCAGCCGCCTCCTGCATATCTCCTACTGGGGATGTGCCTGCAACCCAGATACATGCCCTTGACCGGAATCGAACCTGGGACCTTTCAGTCCGAAGGCCGACGCTCTATCCACTGAGCCAAACCGGTTTTGGCATAAAAATATTTTTTAAAAAAATTTAAACACTTTTCTATATCAGTATATAAATCTACATTTTTTTTTTCTTTTTGAAGATTTTTTTTTTTTTTTTTAATTATATGTACAAAGGGATAGCGTTCTGTCATAAGGTAGATGTCTTGAATGACCCATTCATGGAAGTTCACTTAGTCCAACTTAATGAAACCTATGTCTGGTGGCACATGTTGAGGCCCTATTTCCACATCAGACCGCGGCGGTTTGAGCAGACGTGGCAAGAACGAGAACCTGGCCGAATTTCCTCAGATGGCTCCTGTAGAGCTGCTGCTGACCCACCTTGCTCTCTCTGTAGCAACAAGACCAAAGGAAAAAGACTACTTCATTCTTGTATAGTATTCTATTGCTATATATACATCTAGGTGGTTTACAGTTTTTCACTTCAGACAGTGTGCTGTAACTATTCTTGTCCTTTTTATTTTATTACATTCATGGTAGTCATTATGTAGTGTTTATGTAGCATAGATTCTTACAAGTGGTACTTCTGGCATGCATATTCTACATTTTGGTAGAACCTGCCAAATTGCCCTTTAGAACAATGATCATCTATAATTCTCACCAGTTTTACTCCCACCACACAACTATTTTCTTCTCTATGTTGTCCTTCCTCCTTGTTCAGATATGCATATTTTTCAAGGTGTATATACTAATTTTTCTTTTTCATTTGTTTTAATCTTGTTGCATCATCTTTGTGATGAATATTTGTGTGCTGTGTAATAATCAGTGAAACAGCTGTACCATAATTTGCCAAACCATTCCCCTGGTGTACACTTGTGGTGCATCTAGTTCTTCATTAGTAGAGATAATGCTGTGATGAATGCCTATGATTGTGTAGATGTTGTTTTATTTTTATTTTTTTAATTATTAGATTCTTTCCTTAGGCAAAGTCTCAGGAAAAGAAATTCTGAGGTGAAAGGACCAGCGCTTTATGGTTGTTGCAATAGTGTTATCCTGAAGCTTGCCATAACATTGCAAACAGTGAAAAAAGTTACCTCAGCATTGCTATAATTCTTCACTTCTTTTTTTATAGGGAACAATGAACATTTTTCTATGTACTTGTAGTTTCTCTTATTTGTTTTTTATTTATTTACTTAATTACTGATTTTAGAGAGTAGAAGGGAGAGAGAGAAACATTGATGTGAGAGAGAAACATAGATGGGTTGCCTCCCACACGTAACCTGACCTGGATATGTGCCCTGACTGGGATTCGAACTGGTAACCCCCTGTGTATGAGTCCATGCTCAACCACTGAACCCACCTGCCAGGCTTGTGTTATGTTTGGAATTGCTCTTTTGTCCATTATACTTGATGCAAATGTTTTTCTATCCTTTTGATTTTATAAAAATTGAAATTTTTGCCCAGCTAGAGTGGCACAGATGGTTGAGCATTGTCCCGTGAACCAAAAGGTTTCAGGTTCAATTCCTGTTCAGGGTACATATCTGGGTTGCAGGTTTGATCCCGGTCAGGGAGCGTATGGAAGGCAACCAATCCATGTTTCTCTTGCTCTCACTCTCTCCCCCCATTTTCCTCTCCTCTCTCTCCCTCCATTTTCCTCTCCTCTCTCTCCCTCTCTCTTCTCTCTGAGCATGTCCTTGGGTGAAGATTAAAAATTTTTTCAAATTTTTATGGTTAGTAGTTAAATTGATCACAGTTCCCTTGTGAATTATTTGCTTCAGATAGTTATTTCTCTTATGCTGAACCAATAAATAATCCTGGAGTTTTACTGCTACTTATTTTCCCATTTGTCAGCAACACACACCTGGGATAGAAACCTGGAGTTTTGTCCTTTCCCTGATGCAGACACTCATGTTGATAGTACTGCAGAACCCGAATGCTGAGGGTACCAGTTGGGCTCTCTCTGTGAGTTCACTACTTAGATATTTCTGGCACCAGTAGGTAGCACTCCAGGGATAGCAGACTGAATTTGAGGCAGAGCTGGCATGACTTGGATGCCTAACTAGAACTGTCCTTTTCCATCTTCAAATGTCCTTATTGGGGTATGTTAATTTTTTGGCAACATTTGTTTTCTTTGTTGGAGCCTATTGGGCAGTATTTGAAGTTTGTTTTAAGCAGTTTGTCTGAGCCCTGACAGGTGGCTATTGCCCTGTGCCTCATGGACTCCTCTCTAGACCTCACGGCCCCCATTTACCCAGCCTAGCTCCACCCTATTGGTTGGGATCAGGTTGGAGAAGCTATTCTCTAGTCTCATAGGGGGGGGAATTTTGACTACATAAAAATTTTTAACTTCTGATTACTGAAAAAAATCACAAGATTAAATGAAAAAAGTGGGAGAAGTGTAATTTATATGATACACAAAAGTGTATTATTTCTAACATACAAGAGTTTTTGAAAATCAAAAGACTCAAAAGAAATTCCATTTTTTTAGTTTGTTGTTTTTTGGTTTTTTTGTTTTGTTTTTTAATTCTATTGTTGAAAGTATTACATATGTCTCCTTTTTCCCCCATTGACCTCTCCAAGCCCACCCCACCCCCACACACAGACCTTCCCCGCCCCCCACTATTGTCTGTGTCCATTGGTTATGCATGCATACAAGTCCTTTGGTTGATCAAGATTCCATTTTAACTTCACTGATAACTTTATTTTTTTAGGTATTCTATTTTACTTTATTTTTTATTATTTTTTAAAATAATTCTTTATTGTTGAAAGTATTACATATGTCCCCTTTTTTTTCCTCCATTGACCCTCTCCAGCCCGCCCCCACCACCCCTTCCCCCAACCCAGGCCCTTACTGCCCCATTGTCTGTGGCCAAGGGCCATGCATATATGCATACAGTATTCTTGGTTGATTACTTCCCACCTACCCACCCTCCCCTGCCTTCCCTCCGAGATTTCACACTCTGTTCCATGACTCCATGTCTCTGGATCCACTCTGTTCTTCAGTTTATTTTGTTACTTAGATTCCACATATGAGTGTGATCATGTAATACTTGTCTTTCTCTGACTGACTTATTTCCCTTAGCATGATACTCTCCAGGTCCCTCCAAAGGGGAAGAGATTTTTCTTTTTTTACTGTTGCATAGTATTCCATGGTGTAAATGTACCACAGCTTTTTTATCCACCCATCTGCTGATGGGCACTTGGGCTGTTTCCAGATCTTAGCTGTGGTAAATTGTGCTGCTATGCACATAGGGGTGTACACATTCTTTCTGATTGGTTTTTTGGGTTTCTTAGGATATATTCCTAGAAGTGGGATCACTGGGTCAAATGGAAGTTCCATATTTAATTTTTTGTGGAAACTCCATACTGTTTTCCATAATGGTTGCACCAGTCTGCATTCCCACCAGCAGTGTACTAGGGTTCCCTTTTCTCCACATCCCCCCAGCACTTGTCATTTATTGATAATAGCCATTCTGACAGGTGTGAGGTAATACCTCTTTGTCATTTTAATTTGCATCTCTCTGATGATCAGTGACTTTGAGCATTTTTTCATATAGCTCTTGGCCTTCTGTATGTCCACTTTGGAGAAGTACCTATTTAGATCCTTTGCCCATTTTTTAATTGGATTGTTTGTCTTCCTTTTGTTAAGTTGTATGAGTTCCTTATATATTTTGGGCATTAGCCCTTTATCAGATGTATCATTGCCAAATAAGTTCTCCCATACAGTGGGCTCCCTTTTTGTTTTGTTGATGGTTTCTTTTGCTGTGCAGAAGCTTTTTATTTTGATGTAATTCCATTTGTTTATTTTCTCCTTAGTTTCCTTAACCCTGGGAGATGTGTCCATAAACATATTGCTATGAGAGATGTCTGAGATTTTGCAGTCTATGGTTTCTTCTGGATTTTTATGGTTTCACAACTTACACTTAAGTCTTTTACACATTTTGAGTTTATTTTGTGTAAGTTGGTGGTCTAGTTTCATTTTTTTGCCTGTATCTGTCTAATTTTCCCAACACCATTTTTTTTTTTTAAATATATTTTATTGACTTTTTACAGAGAGGAAGGGAGAGAGATAGAGAGTTAGAAACATCGATGAGAGAGAAACATCGATCAGCCGCCTCCTGCACATCTCCCACCGGAGACGTGCCCGCAACCCAGGTACATGCCCTTGACCGGAATCGAACCCAGGACCCTTCAGTCCGCAGGCCGACGCTCTATCCACTGAGCCAAACCGGCTTCGGCCCAACACCATTTCTTGAAGAGACTGTCTTGACTCCATTGTATGCTCTTGCCTCCTTTGTCAAATATTATTTGAGCATAATGGCTTGGGTCAATTTCTCAGGTCTCTGTTCTGTTCCATTGATCTATATGCCTGTTCTTAAAAATTAAAGAAAGGTTGACTTTCTATTATTTTTGCCTATCAGGTTAGCAAAGAAACTTGGCAGTACTGATCATCTCTATTGCTTGAACATGCCAAGTTTGTTCCCACTTCTCTGCCTTTGCTTTCATACTGTTGCCTGGAATGCTTTTCTTTCTCATCATTTAGTTCTTGGCTTAACGAGTACATCCTCAGGTGTTCCTGACCACACCAGCCGGAGTGGCATCCCTGGGCTCCCCTGCCCTATCCCCTGCCAGGATCTTGGTCACTTGTTATTTAAAGTTCTATCAGAATATGAGCTCCCTGAGGGCAAGGTCCTCATCAGTTGTGGTCAGTGGTATATTCACCTCTTCTCTTGACCTATGTGTCCTTGGGCAAAACTCTTCTTTCTGAATTTCAGTTTCTTCATTGTAAAGTGGAGATCATACTCACTATGGAAGGGTCAGAGGTCATATGTGTCTGTAAATATTCATCCCAGTATCTGACCTGTATCAGGTACTGAATAGGTCATCGTATACTTTTATGTCCTTCCTTTCTTGGTAAGTGTATGTTTCCTATGAATGGATGTTTTTTAATTTAGTTGGTCTTTTCCCTAATTATTGGGTATTTCCAGCTTTCTGGGTTTTTTAAATATTTTTTTGCTTTGTTAATCCTCACATGAGGACATTTTTTCCATTGCTTTTCAGAGAGAGTGGAAGGGAGTGGGGGAGAGGGAGAGAGATAGAAACATTGAGGTGAGAGAGCCACATCTACTGGTGGCCTTCTGCACATGCCCCAACCCAGGGCCCAGAGCAAACCGGCAACCCAGGTACATGCCCTTGACCACTGAGCCACACCAGCCATGGCTCTTTCTGCTTTTTGCTAATGTTGATGTCACTGCAGCAAACATCTTGCTGTGTTCTTCTTCTGGATTATTCCTTAGAATTAATTTCCAGGAAGGTTACCAGGTCAGACTGAGTACTGTGTGGTATTGACTACTATCGTACTTTACCCCCCTTCTCCAGAGTAGTGCATAGGAGGAGCTCAGTGACAGTCTGTTGAATGAACGATGATCTCATAGGTGCATGACCCACTGTACTGTACTCTCATGTAGCCCTGTCCTTTTACACAGGCTCCAGGTTTTAGAGGCAACAGACTATTTGCCATTATGTAGGAGGAATTTGTTTGCCCTTCTCTCCAGCATTTGAGAGTATTACATCATAGGGGAGTGGATGGCAGTGACTGGATTGTTGTTAGCCTTGTGCCTACTAGAAAGACAATAATTCATTGTGCTGTTTCCATCCAATGTTTAGAAACTCCCCTCCCAGGCCAACTCATTAGCTTCTGGGGGTGGGGAACCACTCTTTTGGAGAAAGGAACCTCTATTTCCAACATGGTCCAACTCTCAGCTTTTGGGGAGCTTCTGGCTGGATCCTGGACCTATCTGGAAGGGACCTCCAGAAAACACACACTTCAAGGCCAGTTTCCCATCCACAGGAAGTTAGACCTACTTCAGCTGAGCAGTTGTTTATTATAGAGTCCCTATTCTGCAAACCATCTAGGGACTCTTAAGTAATAAAATACCTAATGCATTGCCAGAGAGGTACAATTTAAGAGTTTGCAGAGTCAGAAGTAGCAGACTCCACTGAGTTGGGGATCAGTAAAGGCTTTTTGGAGGATGTAATGGTTTATGTGGTCTAGAAGAATTTGTTAGATTTCAGCAGAGAAGAGGCCTTGTTAGGACACAGGGAGGTATGTAATGTAGGTGGAGAGTGGAGGAAAAGGTAAAAGATGCAAATAATAATAGAGGATGCCTTGCATGGCAGGGTGAGGAACCAAATGTCTGATTGTCCCCTCTGTTTACAAATCCCATGTGCCAGAATATCCCCCCTGTCTAGTTTCTGGAGAATCAGGATTAAAGAACCCCTACCCCACGCACATTTCCTGTGGCTATGAGCTATGCATCACACTGTCTCAGATGCTAGGTTATTAAGTCACTGAGTCTATCCTCATGGGGTCATTTTGTTTCCTTTGGAATGTTTTCAGTTGTGCTGTTTGGGCTACAAATAGCAGTGTATCTCCTTCCTGTTAGACACCACTGTTTGCGTTTTTTCAGAGCATCAGCGTCCTGTCTCCTAGGTATACCAGATACATGAGTCATGGATGTGTCTATACTCTTAGGAATGGTATTTATATTCTGTTCCCAAATAGCTGAGATAGGAGTGATAATAGTGCCTGGTAGGCAAAGGGCCAAGAGGAGCCCTGCCCCATCCTGGGGGTGTGAGTAGATGATTTAGGTGCTGGTAGTGGCTTGGGCACCACTCTAAACAGACCTGGGAGCTTTGAGGAAGTGCCACGTGCCCAGGTGTTACTTGTTTGTTGTTGGAAGATGAATGAGTGATTCATCTGTCAAGGGTATGAGTGAATTAATCCAGCCTTCCTGGCCCTGCCTAACCTTGGTCTTGTTCTATCTGGCAGGCAGAAGTGGAGGAGACACTGAAGCGACTTCAGAGCCAGAAGGGAGTGCAGGGAATCATCGTGGTGAACACAGAAGGTACACCCCGCTCCCACCATGACCAGCACGCAGGCAGGCCCCAAAAACAGCCCAAACACAGCATAACACTTGCTGTTTACTAAGCCCCTTCATGTACATGAATTTTTACTTTTTAAAAAAATAAATATTTTTATTGATTTCAGAGAGAAAGGGAGAAGGAGAGAGAGACAGAAACATCAATGATGAGAGAGAATCATGGATCAGCTGTCTCCTGCACGACCCCCACTGGGGATCAAGCCCACAACCCGGGCACGTGCCCTTGACCGGAATCAAACCTGGGAACCTTCAGTCTGCAGGCCAACTGAGCCAAACCAGCTAGGGCATCACCTTTGTTTTTTAACATCTCAAGTGTCCTAGCACTATTATTGAAATTCTAAATTTTAAAAAAGGAAAAATTCACTCAGTCCTACTGCCCTGACAGGTCATACTTTTCAATATACCATGTTTTTTCAGCCCTTGTTCAGGTGCATTTTCTCTTGGTTATAATTATAGTTATTAGCTCTTTTGCATATGTTTACTCATGAGGTTTGTTTGTTTTGCTTCATGTTTTACATAAACAAATTTTTTTAACTGCCAGTACTATTTTTTTTAATACATATTTTACCAATTTAGAGAGAGAGGAAGGAAGAGATGGAAAGAAACATCGATGAGAGAGAAACATTGATGGGCTGCTTCCTGCATGCCTCCAACTGGGGATCAAACTGGCCACCTCAACCACTGAACCACACTGGCTGGGCAGTGCAATGTTTATTAATCATCCCCATTTATATTGTTTCTGATTTTTTGCTAGATAATACTCTGGTCAACTTCTTTGTGCCTATAGCTTTTCCCTTCTGTCCTGGAACATTATTTCCACAACTAGAAGAGTACAGATAACTAATTTTCTCAAACTGCTATAGACATGGCAAAGAGGGAGACTAATTAATTTCTTACACACCTACCTATTCTGTGGTGCTTTATAAACATTCTGTTTTATTTCTTCCTTAAAATAGCCCCTTTGCCTCCATTTTGCAGTGGAGAAAACACTAGAAATTCAGTTGATTTGCCTGCCGTTACAGAGCCAAGATTTCATTGCAAGTCTGTCTGAATGCAGTTGTGCTCTTCCTCTCACTTCCTATGAAGGACCAGAGAGTGGCTATAGGTCTACAGCTCAGGGCCACCCTGCTGGCCTCCCCAAGTTCTGTAGTTCAGTGTATTCATTTATCTCTGATTTATTTGAGGTTCCTTGAGGGCCCCTGTGTGTATGCATTGTCATTCTGGACCGTGTTTGGAAAGGCAGAATTCTCAACAGTGCCTGCCTCTGTAGAGCAGAATGAAGGTCACGGCAGGTGACAAAGTGGGGGTGGCATGTCCTCAGTAGAATGTTGTTTTCCAAGTCATTAGACCATGGCCAGCCCAGAGTTAGACAGAGGATGCTCCCCAGCTTCGTCAGGTTCTGATTAGACCACGTGGTCGTTGCATTCGAAGGAGGCAGCAGGTTGGGAGTGCTCAGGACTCTGTGGAGGCCGAAGCAGGTCCCGGGTTAGGTCTGCTACTGACCAGCTGGTGGCTGGGGCTTCCCCTTCTCTTCAGACCTCTACTGCCCCACGTGGAGTGGTTGCTCCAAGACCTGAAAGGCTGTTTGTATGTCACTCAGAGAGATACTGTCTTCTGTGACTGGACTTTTTTTTTAAATCCCCTACAGGGACATGCTTTCGTTGATTTTGGAGAGAGAGAAAGGGAGAGGGAGAAAGAGAGAGAGAGAGAGAGAGAGAGAGAGAGAGAGAGAGAGAGAGAGAGAGAGAGACATCGACGTGAGAGTGAAACATCAAACAGGGTCTCCTGCATGCACTCAACCAGGGATTTAATCTGCAACCAGGGTATATGCCAGGGGTGGGCAAACTTTTTGACTCGAGGGCCACAATGGGTTCTTAAACTGGACCGGAGGGCCAGAACAAAAGCGTGGATGGAGTGTTTGTGTGAACTAATATAAATTCAAAGTAAACATCATTACATAAAAGGGTACGGTCTTTTTTTTTTTTTTTTTTTTTTTTTAGTTTTATTCATTTCAAACAAGCCGGATCCAGCCCGCGGGCCGTAGTTTGCCCACGGCTGGTATATGCCCTGATTGAGCATCAAACCCACATCCTTTCGGTGTACAGGACAGCACTCCAGCCAACTGAGCCACACTGGCCAGGACTGGGCCTGGACATTTTGATCCCAAATGGGAGGGAACAGCCTCAGAAGATGACTCCTCAGCTGGGACCCCGAGGCCTTCACTAGTATTTGCAAACCATAAGCCTTCGTTCCTGCCTTAAAACTGCCCAAAAGCTGAGCTTTTTCATTGGGAAAGTGTAGTGCCAGCTGCTTACCTTTTGATACTTTGAGCACTTTTTGTATAATAATGTGGCAGTATTGCACAGTGGTGAAGAATATGGAATGGGGAACCAGACTACCTGTATGTGAATCCTGACTCTACCTACTTATCATCTGTGAAATCTTGGACAAGTCACTTAACCTCTCTCTTTCAGTTTCTCATCAGTAAAATATAATCATACTACCTTCCTCTAATACAGCGGTTCTCAACCTGTGGGTCGAGACCCCTTTGGCGGTCGAACGACCCTTACATAGGGGTCGCCTAAGACCATCCTGCATATCAGATATTTACATTACGATTCATAGCAGTAGCAACATTATAGTTATGAAGTAGCAACAAAAATAATTTTATGGTTGGGGGTAAAAACATGAGGAATTGTTTTAAAGGGCCAGAAGGTTGAGAACCACTGCTCTAAGAGAAGCTTTTAGAGTAGTGTCTGATATATAGTGCCATGTAAATGTTAAAATTATTGTGTGTGTTTATTTTTATGTTCCATTCATAGAACTCACTCTTCAATCTCTCATTTACATTTCACACAGTGACCCCCGCAAGGCAGGGTTGTTTGCCCCTTTTTCAGATGAGAAAACTGAAGCAGGTCTAGCCCGTTTAGCTCAGTGATTAGAGCATCGGCCCACAGACCAATTGGGAGGCAACCAATCGATGTCTTTCTCACATCAATATTTCTCCCACCCCCCTTCTCACTCTCTCTAAAAAAAAAAAATCAGTGGAAAAATATCCTCGTGTGAGGATTAAAGAAAAAAAAAAAAAAGACCTGAGAGAGGCGTGGAGACCTGCCCACGGTCACCCAGCTGTGGTTGTGGTGGCCAGAGCTCACTGCTCATGGGGCCTTTAAGTCCTTTGGAAGCTTTCAATTAAGGATGATTTAGCTCAGCTGCCTTTTCCTACGGGCTGCCTGCCCTGACCACCAGCCCAGAAAGATTGCTCTTGCTCCTGAACTCATGACACACCCTTGTTTCAATCACTTACCACCATCTACCACTGCATTTTGACATTTCTGTCTTGAGCAGATGCAAATGATGTTTCATTATAAAAGTGTGAGTTTAAGCAGACTTAGCAAGAACTTAAGGAACATTCTGTTCCATTTCTACCTCTCCAACTCCCCTGCTGTCCTCTGTTGCTACCTACACAGGGCAAAATAAAAGACTCAATGTGTAAGCTCCAGGAGGTCAGGGATTTATCTCTTGTGTTCACTTACTATATCTCCAGCACCTGAGTTTGCGCTTAATAACTGTGTTAAATTTTGTTGGTATTGGTATTGATTGATGGAGCTGGGTTTGGTGGAAGGACCTGGCTATGCAACCTGACAGATCTGAGCCTCAGCTTAGAATTGTGCCTCCCTCGTACCAGCCAGCTCTGCAGGCTGCAAGTCTCTATTTGTGAAGGCAGTGGCTTGGGGTAGGCGGCCTCATCATTGACATATCTTTGAAGTGGCCCCAGCTCTGGCATCCTATGAATCTGGCATTCTATGATCTGATTCCCTTACTTGAAATTCTCCCCAGTTCTGCCCCACCACCACCTTCATGTTTTCTTAGGTTTTTAAAATGAGCCAACAAGTGGTTAGATCCTTGTCTCCTTTACACATCCTCTCACTTGGTAGGAATGTAATCAAATGCATTTCTAAATTACTGAAAGTAGCCCTGTGACTTCTCATTTATCAGCAACCATTAATGCTTAATGCAATGTCTCTAAGGACACTGGCAAAAAAATCAGACCTGGTCCTGACTAGGGATGAACATAAAGGTGTGATGTCAAACTCAACTAACTGCGCCGAAGGAAAATTGTGTGGTGCTGGGATGGTAGAATGGGGCATTGACCATATCTGGGGGCGTGGAGCCACCATGAGGTGGAGACCTGAGGGACCAGTAGGAGTTGTGAGAGAATAGGCGAAGAAAGGGAAGTTCCAGGCAGAGGAACCTGAGAGAAGGTGCCCTTGTATATAACAGAGAAGGTCAAGACGTTTGATCACCTAAACTTTTCCAGGCCTTGAGACTGGCTGCTCAAGTTACCTGGGGGTGGGATTTATTGTGGGTGATATTGATAACAAACCACCAACATTTATTACATACACTAGAGACCCTGTGCACAGATTCATGCACTGGTGGGGGGGTGTGGCCGCTGTGGGAGTGCCGCTCATCCCGGTCAGCCAGGTGGCACTCCCACTATGGGAGCGCACCGACCACCAGGGGACAGCTCCTGTGTTGAGTGTCTGCCCCCTGGTGATCAGTGCGCATCATAGTGACTGGTCGACCGGTCGTTCTGGTCATTTCGCCATTCGGTCGCTGGGCTTTTATTATATAGGATACTCTTGCTAAACATTCTTAAACCATATTTAATCCCCACAGCAGCACTTTGAAGCACAGGCATTTTACAGATGAGGAAAAAGAAGAATAAAATAAATCACTTGTCTAAGGCCACATCGCCATGAAGGGGCAAAGCAGGGGTATAAGTTCAGGTCATCAGATTTCAGAGTTTCTACTCAGTCATCACTGCAGTTGCTCAAACTATGATTCTTAGAAAAGTCCAGTATCAAGCAAGGCCCTGGTGGGCACCTTGTTGCCAGCCAGGGCCCAACAGCACCTCTGATAACCTAGTTGTCTTGTCTCTTAAAGGCAAGTGATCACTACAACTTGTTCTTATGACTTCAATTGGCTCAAACAGCCTCACTGACTCAGCTGCTTCTCTTGTCACTATGTCATTTTCTGCCTACTCTTGTGTTCCTGTGCCCTAAGAAGACGAGGTTGGGCCAGTTTCTTGCCACTCATGGGTAGGCCTGAGGGTAACTGCCTCTGGCTGATCTTTAGACTGCTCAATTGCGGACCAGATTAGCAGGGCCTAGGTCCCAAATCCAGCCACTTATGTGTGAGGAGCCACTTGTGCTATATTCATCTAAGAATCTGTCATCTATGTACACCTGGAGCCTCATTGATGGAGCCTTCTGTTGGCATGACAGTGATTCATAGGCACCTGATGATCCAGTCGTGGCCTGAGGTCACTCAAGCTGAGCCCCATACCTCACCTCCATGACAATAGGCACTGTCCTGTGAGGGAGATCCATGGAATAGTTCATCACAAGGAAACAGTCTTTAAAATAGAAGAGGCTTAAAGGACAATGGTGTTCATTGAACAGCAATTAAGTAAAAAACCCAACCTTAGTATCAAACAGTAGAGGCATGATGAATTCAGTGGGATGGCCATTTTGTGGGCTCTTTGAAAGCAGTAACAATGCTGGTTACAAGGGTGTAAGCAGACAGAGAAATGGGCTTTAATTTTCATGTGTACAGACAGCGTGGACACGAAGCCTCCCTTGGTGGGCATAGGAACAACACACGACTGATGGTTATGTCTTGGCCCAAACTGGCCTTTTTTCTTCTTCCTACTCATCTGTGTTTCAAGATATGTAAGTGCTGTCCTCCTTGTTCAGGTTCTGAGTGTTCTGAATGATAGTCTCCTCTGTTGCCAGAAACTAGTCAGGACAGGGTAGCCCTAAGAAAGGAGCCCAGCAGTGGGGCCAGCAGGCCTGAATCGAATCCTGGCCCCCCGCTTATCTGCTGTGTGACCATGAGCAGGTCACCTTACTGCTCAGAGTTTTTTTTGCCTCATTGGCAAGTGAAGATGCTGACGCCACCCTCAGAGTAGTTCTGGGGACTAGCAGTGAAGTGCTCAGAGAGACAGGACTATAGCCTGCCAAGCTTTCAGTAAATAGTGGCATTGATTGTTAACTGCCAGCCCAGGACTCTAGAACTAGGGGTGTGGGGCTGGGAGCTGGGCAGAAAGGCCTCAGCATCCTGCTCAGTCCCTGTCTGCTCTTCACACAGGCATTCCTATCAAGAGCACCATGGACAACCCCACCACCACACAGTACGCCAACCTCATGCACAACTTCATCCTGAAGGCCCGGAGCACCGTGCGTGAAATTGACCCCCAGAATGACCTCACTTTCCTTCGAATTCGCTCTAAGAAAAATGAAATTATGGTTGCACCAGGTAAGAGGTCTTCCATGTCCCCTCTTAGGATCAGGCTATCACTACTGCTTATCAGGAAGGCTTAGCACATTGGTGTCTCCTCAGGTTCCACAGAAAAGCCTGAGGAGTTGAAGGTACAGAGTTGATTGCCTCTCTGTCTGTCCATTCTCTGGCTGGCATCCCCGACAAACACTCATTTACAGTGACTGTGGGTCAGACCTTCTCCTGGGTTCTGGGCCTTGGAGGGGAATCCTGGTCTCATGGGGGAGGTAGACATGTAAGCATGACACAGTGTAACCCCCGCCCTTGATGTGGGGATATTCGAGCGCTTGGGAACAGTGAGGGTGTGACTAGGCCTGCTTGGGGCAGTCAGCCGGGGCTTCCCAGAAGAGGCGACATTCAGCTGACTCTTGAGGGTATAGAAAAGTGTAAGCAAAGTGGATGGGCAGGAAACCTAGGCTTGGAGGGAAAAGATTTGGTGATCCCTAACCAAAGCAGAAGGCAAAAATACTGTATAGTCATTTTATCTTTGAAAAAATGTTCAGTTGCCCACTTCTAAAGTATAGTCCTGTCTCTCTGGGCCTCATACAGCCAGCTTTCCCTCCAACATTGGAACCGATTGCTGTTTTTATTTCACATGAGGTGCTTGGCTTGCATTTGGGGGTTGTGTGGTACAAACATCTGTCGTTAGGTCATAGGATCTTTCTCAGGGTGATGAGATGCTCATCCTGGGAGGATCCCACAGGGACTGGGACTACAGGAAGGAAGAGCAGAGCCACCTGTCCGGCCTCACCTCACTCCGCATTCAGACTGGATGGTGGGCAGGTTCTCCAGGACTTCTTGTTGTTGTTAATCCTCACCTGAAGATACTCTTTCCATTGATTTTTAGAGAGAGTAGAAGGGAAGGGGAGGGACAGAGAGGTACATCAATATGAGAGACACATATTGATTGGTTGCCTCCCACATGCCCTTGACCTGCACCAGGGATTGAGCCTGCAACTGAGGTATGTGCCCTTGACCAAAATAGAACCCCCAGTCCTTCAGTTGGTGGGCCGACACTCTAACCACTGAGCCAAACTGGTTAGGGCCAGGACTATTTTGGCATGGCTACCTCTCGCTCTCCCTGTTTTCTGAGCCATAGTTGTGTGCATGAGTTAATTGTGCACCTGAAAAGGCAGGTGGGCTGCAGGGCAGTTTGTCTAGGGCTGTGGTTGGCAAACTGCGGCTCTCGAGCCACAAGCGGCTCTTTGGCCCCTTGAGTGTGGCTCTTCCACAAAATACCGACTTCTGCGCATGGGCCACGAAGTTTCAATCTCACTGTACGTGTCGCGTCCACATGTGGTATTTTATGGAAGAGCCACACTCAAGGGGCCAAAGAGCCGCATGTGGCTCGCGAGCCACGGTTTGCCGACCACGGGTCTAGGGCATCAGAATATATGTCAGAAGGAGTGGGAGGTGAAATGTTTGATCCAATTTAGAAAAGGCCTCAAACACAAAACTTGACTGTGCAGACTTGACCCTGTGAGCAGGAGGCAATATGATTGTGTCTGGGACCTAGGTGAAGAAGGCAGTATGGAGGCTAGGGACACTGAATGCCCCTGGGCTTGGCAGACAGATGGCAAAGAGACTGGCTATAGAATTCTGGGGTGATTTGATGAGGGGAGAGGGGGTCACACACTCCCAGCAGCAGAGCCATATTGGTTCTGATCCCAGGCCTGTTCCAGCCCAGTCTGGCAGCTTGGAAGGATGTGAAGGAGGGAACCATAGAGCCAGTCACAGGAACCCGCAGTCGCCCTGGGACACTTCCTGGAGGGGTGGGGACAGAGTAGGTCAATCCAGAAAAGAACATAGGATAAGATGCTGTACACTGTTGATCAGTTTAATCACTGTCTGATGATGTCTCTGATTCTGTCAGAGAAAACAGATTGTAGCAGGCAGAGTTCATTTTCCCAACTTCAGCTCTTAATGATTGTGACCTTAAACAAGTCATAGAACATCCTGAACCTCTATTTTCACATCTGGAAAGTATCACATAGCGGCTGTACTGCTCTGGCCCTCTGAGACACCCCATCTAGTTGAGTATGTTGGCAGGGGGTAGAGCAGAAAGGCTCAGAAGCATATGGACTCCCTCCCAAGATTCTTGCTGTGTGACTATAGATAACTCTACTTCCCTAAAAGTTAGGCCAGGAACAGTCCCTTTACTGACCCTGCACATCAGAGCAGTGTACACGGGACTCTCAGTGTGAAGCAAGGACAGATTATGCAATCTCTAAATCAGGCCCCATGGGCCGTGTCTCTTGACATAAAGCTTCAAGAACGTCTCCTCTGGAACAGCAGTTATCTGAAAGCTCCTGGCCATTTGTCCCGTCTCAGCAGCAAAGGCATCTCCAACTTGCCCTTGAGGGACCCCCAGACTTTCAAAGCACATGGGTGCAGTTGGTGCTTGAGTCCAGTTAGAGGTTCTCCTTTGGGTGCACAGGCCCAGAAGCCCCTCAGCCTTGTCAGTGGAGGCGAGGAGGAAGTGGCCAGACCCTTGCCCTGGTGACATTAAGAGCCTGCAGGGAGGGCATGCATGCGCTCTCACTTGCTCACTCGCTGTCGGTCCAGCACTCACATCCTCATGGGCCCCCCCACACACACCTTGTTTTCCTGGCAGGATGTGTGACTTTTCCAGGTGCCTTAGACACAGTGAGTGTTCCTTCTGAACACCCTGACCACTTCTCCAGCCACCCTGCTGCCTGTAAGAGCCTCTCCCTCACACATGCTGTCCTGCTGCTGGCAACACTGCTTTCCACTTGGCTAACCAGCCTCCTTATCTGCATTTTTAATTCTGTCTCCTCCACTAGACAGTTTCAAGAGTACAGAAACTTGTGAACACATTTGACAAATATTTATTGAATAAATAAATGAAAGACTTCCTAAACCTCCCTCCATTGCTACACCCCACTGTGGGGGTTGGAGGTGGGGTCAGCAGTAGAGATGGGAATCAGGGATGTCCGTGGGACATGTTATTTAGGATGAAAACCAGTGATTTGACATCTTGACACAACCACTTTGATATGGCAAGAAAAATACACTGCCAGCAGAGCCTCTGAGGCATTAGGGCTGGGTCGCCTTCGGATGGCCACAGAGCACAGGCCCCATGGGGGCAGCGCCCAGCAGAGAACAGCCTGGCTGCTGTGTGTTTTTGAGGTGGGTCCTTCCTGGACTGTAATTAGCACCCCATATTGTGGGAGCAACCTAGCACAGCCCTGCCAGGAAGGAGGTTCATGTCCCTTTCCTCCCACCTAAGCTTCCTCATGGATCAAACTGAGGAGACCAAAAATAGCAGCAGGTGGTGTCAGACAGTGTGGATCTCCACATTTGTACCAAATTTCACCCCATCCTGGTCCAGAATAGCCCACATGAAGAGATGTTTTCAGACAGACTTGGTTTTCACTTGTTAACCTCCCTGATGTAAAGCTGAGTTGACAGCATAATCAAGCTTTAAAACTCTGCTTCCTGCAAAACACTTGGAATGATATTATTGAATTAGAGCTTGATTTTTTTTTTTTGGAAGAAAAAAAAAGAAAGACACTAGTATTGCTAATTATGTCCGCTTTTATCGGTGGCTTTAATTATTTTTATTAGTAAGTGATTATTTACTTAAACAGATTGCTTAGTCATGAAACTATTAGTCATATAAGATCTGCTTCTTCCCAGTCCCATCAGCCGGCCGTCATGGGAAACAGCTAGCGTTAGGCTTAAATCAGCAGACAGAAAGCGCGTGTGTCCGAGGTCCTGCCATTTCACTTCTGTTCAGCAGGGCGGTCAGATCCAGCCGCCACACCTCACATCTTTGCCTCGGCTTGAGCAAGATATGTAACTCTCTGAGCCTCAGTATAAAGTGAGAAAACACTAGTACGTACCTGCCTCATACAGTGATTGAGGATTCATGGAGATGCCATTATAAGAAGTGGTTGGCCCAGGACTGGCCACATGGAAGCCTTGGTAAATGTTCACGATCTGATAATCAAGGCAAAGTTGAAACACTGCTTCTCCAATTTCTTCTATAAAACGAGGAGCAGTCAGACTCAGCCCTGAGGTCTTGAACTTGCAATGCTTTCATGATGGACATTCCTCATTACTGGATGGGATCCTCAGAGCTGGAATCCATGTAGCTTTGGCCCCCTTTGATCGGTGCCTTTGAAATTTTCTCATCCAGCCTGTGGCAGATTAACCCAAGAGCAGTGGGGTTGTAGTTGGTATCTATCTTTGACACTGATTTGCTGGGTGACCTTAAACTAGTGTTCTCCCAGAACCTGCAGCTTCAGTATCACCTGGGAACTCATTAAAAATAAATACAGGTTCAAGCCTAGACGGCGATGCTCAGTGGTTACAGCATTAGCCCAGGCACCAAAGGGTCATGGGTTCGATTTCCCGTCATAGGCATATACCTGGGTTGCAGGTTTGATCCTCGGCCCTGGTTGGGTTGCATGCAGGAGGCAACCAATCCATGTGTCTCTCTCACATGATTGTTTCTCTCTTTCCCTCTTCCCCCTTCCCTTTCACTCTTTCAGAAAATCAATGGAAAAAATATCCTCGGGTGAGGATTAACTAAAAAAAAGGAGATTCTGCCCTGGCTGGTTTGGCTCAGCGGATAGAGCATCAGCCTGCGGACTGAAGGGTCCCAGGTTCGATTCCGGTCAAGGGCATGTACCTTGGTTGCGGGCACATCCCCAGTAGGGAGTGTGCAGGAGGCAGCTGAATTGATGTTTCTCTCTCATTGATGTTTCTAACTCTCTATCCCTCTCCCTTTCTCTCTGTAAAAAATCAATAAAATATATTTTTTAAAAAAAAGATAAAGAGAGAGACCCTTGGGCTCTACCCCAGACCTACTGAATCCAAGGAGCTTGGGGTAGGGCTTGGCAGTGTTTGTCTTAAGCCCAGCCAGCCCTCAGGTCATTCAGATGCCCTCCATTTTGAGAACCACTGGCAATTTATTTAAACTCTCGGAACCTGAGTTTCCTTACCCAGAAAACAGAGGATATCCCACCTCCCTGTTGGTACTGGGAAGATTAGAAAAGAGCATGCGCGCAGAGCTCGCTGCTGGGTCTCGCTGCTGAGGCCCTCACAGGAGACCTGCCAGTTTACCTTCTGTCTCCCAGCAATTGGAAGTGGCCTGGGCAATGGTGCTTGTATTCACCCACTCCCTTTTATGGTTGGTGGTTTAATTACCTGTTTCCTTTCTAGTGTGTTTTTCTCACATTTTACATTTAGTAACTTGTGTTTTCTTTTTTCTCTTTTTGCAGATAAAGACTACTTCCTGATTGTGATCCAGAATCCAACTGAATAAGCCACTCTCTTGGCTCCACGCATCATTTCTTAATTTAATGCCCCCCAAGAATAATAGTGTTAATCATGTCAACCAACTGGCAGGTGGAAATCACCTTAGAGCCCATGCAGACCAATCCAGTGACCAGTGTGGGCTGCAGCTCCACCCCACCCACCAAAGGCATCCCTCTGCTGGCCAGTTCCCCTGAGTTCCCAGGAGGGCTCTTCCCTCAAGTCCAGGTTTCGGAACAAGAGCTTATGAGAGGCCCACACCCTGCTTCCTCCTGACGTTCGGTTCACTTTGTTGTCCTTGGAAAAGGCTGCTTTTCTTTAACTAAAAATAACTGAAACTTGCCCTGTTGTGTGTCTTTAAACACTAGGTTGAAAGGCCTCCCTCTTTCTGTGTCATCACGTGGTCTGAAGGCTGAGCCCTGGGGCCAGCTCCAGCCCTCCCAGCAGACTGTGTTTGCAGCGTGAGGGCCTGCTGCTTACTGCACCTGTGGCCATGCTTGCTGAGCTGCGCCTGGTTTATGATCGGTACCCTGGTTTCTGGGTCTCTTGTCCCTAGCCGTCCCTGGTATCATTTATCACTCCCACCAATGTTTTGGGGGTTGGTTTGTTTAATCCTCACCCGAGGGCATGCTTAGAGAAAGGAAGGGAGAGAGAAAGAGAAATAAACGTCATGTGAGAGAAGCATTGATTGGTTGCCTTATGGATGCTCCCTGACGGGATCAAACCCACAACTCAGGTATGTGCCCTGACTGGGAATTGAACCAGCAACCTTCCAGTACATGGGACAACACTCAACCAAATGAGCCGCTCTGGCCAGGCTCCCACCATTGTTTTGAAAGATTTTTTTCTGTTACACTGCCCTGGGGAAAGGAAAGAAGTAGTATGTGTTGAGTGCCCAGAATGTACCTGGTGTGTTACATACCATGGCGCATATCCTCACAATACCCTACAGACGGTATCAAAGCCATCTTAAAAATGAGGAAATTGGGGTCTAGAGAATGCCTTGCCCAAGGCCTCACAGATAGGAACACAGGTATTTGACTCCAGAAGTTCTGCTCTTTCTGAACTGCCTTCCGAAGAAATCCTGGGTGGTCCCATTCACCTGAGTGAGCTCATCCTGGGCAAATACCCACTTTCCCTTAGACTCATGCGTGGGGGTCCCAGAAGGTGCTACTCTGACTCCGTAGACCACCCATCACTCAGCAGCACTCTGGTATTTTAACCACATGTGTTTAATTTTTATTAGGTTTTTCTTTTTGTCTTTTGTTTCTCGTTACAGAGGGGAAAGATTTAAAACTGTTTAGTGCAAACCTTGAAATCCCCCCTTCATTGTCCTCCCTTTCCCCATAAGTAACCTCATCTATGGTGTGAGTTCTTCCATCTAGCAAAATACTTTTCTAAATTTTCAGTGAAGTTTTCAAAAAAAACAGTATCAGGGAAGTAAAACATGTACCCTTGGAACATAGGGATGTAGTTTATAAGGGCTCTGCAAATTTCTTCAAATCTCCTATTTTAATGAATGATCATAAGAGTTTTCCATTCCATAAAACATCCATGTTTGTCTTAATATAAAAATAAACCTTTTAAATAATTTCCCCCAAATCTTCAAATAGAACATTCCCTAGGAAACCACTGCATGTGTGTGCTGTCCCTAGGGACTCAGGAAGCAACCCTGAAGAGGGGGATTGCAGGACTGGAGCAAATTGGCCCTGGATCCGTAATTTATCAGGTTCAGTTTAAAAGTGAGGTTCAGCAACCAGTATCTTTATTTTCAGAGGCTGTGGGTGGTTGGGATCCAAGTCAGATTCCCGAGTCCTTCTGGCTTGAGTTCCTCCTAGAAGAAGAATGAGGAAGAAGATCTGATGGGGGGTAGGGAGGTCAGCTCTCTAGAGGAGGGAAAGGCTTCTGTCCCTTGGGAAGGAGGTGGGGACCTGGCTCTCTTATTCCCTTAGTCCCTCCCTCTTGTTTGCCTTAAAATTCCCCATCCTAAAACTCCCTTGAGGTCCTGGGAAAAGTTTAGGCTCAGTCTGACTTTGGGGGAAAACAGGTGGCTCATGACCATAAAGATGCTCCACCTCCCAGTCCCTTGGGAGTGGGATTTCACACATGGGAGGCCCCCTTGGATGCTTTCCAGTTTGTCATGCAGCATGTAGAACTGGATTCATCCTAACCTGTAAAAATGCATGTTTTAAAAAGCTTAAATAATCATACAACACGTGCAGCAACCCTAGTGTTTCTGTACTTAAGATGAGGATGTGGCCCTAGCCCAGTGGTCGGCAAACTGCAGCTCGCGAGCCACATGCGGCTCTTTGGCCCCTGGAGTGTGGCTCTTCCACAAAATACCACATGCAGGCGCACATGTACAGAGCGATTGAAGCTTCGTGGCCCGTGCGCAGAAGTCGGTTTTCGGCCTGGTCGAGTCTATTTTGAAGAAGTGGGGGGTGTCGGGCAACGGGTGACGGGGCGCAGGTGGCCCAGGGGATACACAGCGCGGGGGAGGTACATTGTTTTGAGGTATCTGAAACAAGTATACAAGACGGGTGTGGATGGGAGAGTTGGAAGGGGTCGACCTCAGCGAACATACCTCAGTCAGATTGAGGATGTTTTTAGCAAAGGCCAGTTTAGGAGTACCCTAATTAAGTTAATAACAATGTATCTACCTATATAGTTTAAAGAATTTGGCTCTCAAATTTCAATCGTTGTACTGTTGATATTTGGCTCTGTTGACCAGTAAGTTTTCCGACCACTGCCCTAGCCGATTTGGCTCAGTGGGTAGAGCGTTGGCCTGTGGACTGAAGGGTCCGGGTTTCAATTCTGGTCAACAGGCACATGGCCGGGTTGTGGGCTTGGTCCCCAGTAGGGGGCATGCAGGAGGCAGCTGAGCAATGATTCTCTCTCATCATTGATGTTTCTATCTATCTCTCCCTCTCCCTTCCTCTCTAAAATCAATAATAATATATATATTTTAAAAAGTAGAATGTGTACAGGAATACAGTATCTACTGACATCATAAACTGACCGCTGTCCTGGGCATGGCTTCTGGGTTTCCGAAGTACATTTGACTATAACAAGGGTGTGCCTGCTCCCAGGATTATGAGATATTTCAAACATACAGAATTGAAATAATTATATATTCTCCAATTAATATCCTGCCATATCTATTACATAACTGTTCATTCCGACATCCATCCCCCCCCCCCTTTTTTTTACTTGGTGTTTTCAAAGGACAATTACAGATTAGTACACACTCTTAAACACTTCAATGTCCATATCGTTAACTAGTTTACCTTTTTTTGGAAGGTAGATAAGTAAGATTTACATATAGTGAAATGCACAAATCCTAAATGTACCACTTAAGTGACAAATTTGTACACCTGTCAACCTACCTCCACCCCTTTCAAGATCATAGTACTCTAGAAAGTTCTGCTGCTTCCCAGCCCATATCCACACCTACTGACCAAATGCAACCCTGTTCCGATTCCCATCAGATAGGAACTTCACCCTTCAAGGTATAGCTCTTGACTGGGGTCCCAGTATAGAGGCCTGCAATTCAGAGAAGTGGTTGCCTCTCTGAAAAATGCAGCAGCTGCCACCTCCATCATTCATCTCCCCTCCGCCTCAGCACTTAGCACTCTTTGTTGAAATTCTGATGTTCCTCTGTGAGCTGGTATCACCTTTTCTCAAAAAAAAAAAAAAAAGTGTTTTAAAACATTCTAGGAATTACAGGCTTCCTCCTCTTTCATATGTTTGACCCTCAGATCAACTACTTTTGTACACCTTAAAAATATATAAATTTTTTAATTGATTTTCAGAGAGGGAGAGAGAGAAACATCAGTGATGAGAGAGAATCATTGATTGGCTGCCTCCTGCACGCCCCACCCTGGGAATGAAGCCTACAGCCCGGGCATGTGCCCTGACCAGGAATCAAACCTTGACCTCCTGGTTCATAGGTGATGTTCAGCCGCTGAGCTAGACCAGCCGGGCTGCTTTTGTACACTTCCATTGAGAATCCTAAACTATCAGGTTCTAGTAAAGTACTAGAAAATTTATGGAGATCTCCATAAATTCAATCATTTGCAGCAGGTAGAAATTAAATTGCTAAATATCGAATTGGTAGACAATCCAACGTCAATGAACTTTAGCTGATCCATATTCAATTGAGAAGGGAAATAACACATTCAAAGTACTACCTATTGTTGCGTTAAACAAGCTCAGTTGGATCAAAGACCAACTTTATCTTGGTCTCCACTAAATTTATTCACTGGGTCTCATTCTTCCCCTGTCCCTGGAGGGAATGCAGGGAAGTCCCAGGCTTTGCCCATCACTTTAGATACTGAAGGCCCTCCCGTAGGCAGAGGAGGTGTCCAGTCCTGCGTAACAACAAAACCTTTGAGCTTCATTTAGAGACACAAGCCGCCCCTTCCCCAGCCTGGGCCTGCCGCCAGCCTTGCCCCTGCAGTAGGGGCTGGGGGAGAGGCAGCAAGTGCTTGGCCTTGACCTTGTTTCCCCACCTTGTACTATCACCTCTTTTGTCCCCTGTTGCTAAGACACAGTGAGATGGGGAGAGGAAAATTCATACTTTACCAATACTGTTGTGAACTTCTGGCTCTCTGAGACTGGTGTGTGTTTAAAACTGAAGCTTGGGCTTCTGATACATGAGTTTCAAAGGCCTGCCCCTACCCCCCAACTCCATCCACTTCCCTTGTCCTCCTACCTGCCATTCCCTTACTTTGTTTTTAATCTTTTTAAAAAAATATTTTTATTGATTTCAGAGAGGAAGGGAGAGGGAGAAAGAGAAATATCAATAATGAGAGAATCATTGATTGGCTACCTCCTGCATGCCCCCTACTGGAGATCAAGCCTGCAACACAGGCATGTGCCCTTGACCGGAATGGAACCTCGGACCCTTTCATCCACAGGCCTGACACTCTATCCACTGAGCCAAACGGTAGGGCTGTGTGTGTTTTTTTTTAATCTTTATTTATTGTTGAAAGTATTACATATATGTCCCCCTTTTTACTTCCGTTGGTCCCCTCCAGCCTGCCCCCGCCCTCGGGCCGAGGCCTTCACCACCCTGTTGTCTGTGTCCATAGGTTATACATATATGCATACAAGTTCTTTGATTGATTACCTCCCACCCACTCCCATCTTCTCTCTGAGATTCTACACTCTTCCATGCTTCCATGTCTCTGGATCCACTCCATCAGTTTATTTTGTTAATTAGATTCCACATATGAGTGAGATCATGTGATATTTGTCTTTCTCTGACTGACTTATTTTACCTAGCATGACACTCTCCAGGTCCCTCCATGCTGTCTCAAAGGATAAGAGACTCTTCTTTCTCACTGCTGCAGAGTATTCCATGGCATAAATGTGCCACAGCTGTTTTATCCACTCATCTGCTGATGGGCATTTGGGCTGTTTCCAGGTCTTAGCTATTGTAAATTGTGCTGCTATGAACATAGGGGTGCATATAGTCTTTCTGATTAGTGTTTTGGGTTTCCTAGGATATATTCCTAGAAGTGGGATCACTGGCCCAAACTGTCATTCCCTTACTTTGAATGATACACTCTCTCTGGCTGGCCCCTTATCACTTTCCTTTTGTCCCCGGTTCTCATGGTCTCCCTCTGCTGACTCACGGTGCAGCAGAATCACTCACCACCTGCCTCCATGGGTAGTAGAAGTCACAGGATATCACCAGCTTCTAAAAATTGTTCTCTAACTTCCAGCTCTTTCATAGACTAAAGATCAGGCAGAAGTCTGAACTCACTTTGGGTCACCTTCTTAGTCCTGCATCGGCCCAGCTCCTTTCTTTGATATGAAGTCACTATTGCCTTGAGGTCACAGGAGAAACTGAGATGAAAACAATTACACTTGAACTTCCTAGTTCACAAGAAATATGTTAAAGACTGCCTAAAAGGCAAGATGAAATTGGGAATTTCATAATTTAAACTTTGTGTTTTTTAAAAATATATTTCTATTGACTTCATAAAGGAAAGTAGAGGGAGAGATAGAAACATTATTGATGAGAGAGAATCATTGATCCACTGCCTCCTGCACTCCCCATACTGGGGATCGAGCCCACAACCCCAGCATGTGCCCTGACCAGAAATCAAACTGTGACCTGGTTCATAGGTTGACACTCAACTACTGAGCCACATGGACCAGGCTAACTTTCTCAGTTTTAAATACCTTTTGACATGCAAGACTATTGTTTGATTGTCAGGTATTAGGTTTTTAGGTATATTTAGAGAAAACATGAACAAAAATAGATTGCTTGTAAGTTGTTCTTATATTACAACCTTCCTTTACAAAACAGTGCTTTATTCATTTGTTCATTCATTCAACAATTGCTTGGAAAATGCCTACTACTCAACAGACCTCCGTCTAAACATACAGGAGATGATGACAAATGCTTATTTCTAGTAGAGATGAGACAGCCAATTAAAAAAAAAAACTGCTTGGGACACACCCTAGACAAATTAAATCATATCCCCTAAAGTAATCCTTAGACGTCATTAGTTTGTAAAACCTACCCACATGACATGCAGCTAAGGTTGAGAACAACTGGCATAGCACCTTTACCATGGTTAAGTGTATAAGAGGCTATCACAAAAATATTCAGAAATAAGGAAGAATTCTTGAAAGATTAAAACTATGAAGGAAATAAATTCAACAGAAGAGTTGCAAGTTGAAATTGAGAAAATCTCCAAAAAAAAAAAGGGGGGGGGAAATAATGGAAAATAAAGTGTAAGAAAATTAAAAGGATCAGTCTAGAATATTCAACATCTGATTAACAGGAGTTCCAGAAAGAGAAAAGGGGGGGTAGGAAAATTTCAGCGAGAGACTAAAAGAAAAATTTCCAGGACTAAGGATATAACTTTCCAGATTGAAAGATCTGAGTGTCCAAAGCAATTAGTTTTAACCCATGCCAGGCTCCATCATCATGAAATAGAACACTGTGGACAGGTACAATTCAGAGAAAAGAGAACTGGTCCAAATATTAGACATTACAAAAGCATCGGGCATCCCAAACAGCATCACTAGAAATGAAGAGAGTGGATCCATGCCTTCAAAGGTCTGATTTTTAAAATGTATTTACAACCTAGAATTTTATACCCAGCTAAACTATTAATCAAGTGTAAGAGTGCGATAAATAATTTCAGACATATAAGGTCATTTGTATTTATCTGCCTTGCACCATTTTTTCAGAAAACTCCTGAAGACTGTATGTAGAAGTAAGGGAGTAAGGCAATGAAAGTAAGACATGGGATCTAGGCAGTCTGAGACGCCAACAAAAGAGAGGGAGAAAAGGGATAACTCAGGATGGTGGTGAAAGGCACTGGGCAGTAAACCTAGAGAGTCCTGAATAGAGTAGGAGGCTGTTTCCAAGAAGATGTATTTGGAGGGAATTTTAAGTTTTTCAAGGAATTTAGGGATAATTTAGTATTGTGGCCTGGAAAACAAAACAAGAAATGGAAAAATTAAGCCAAAACTTCAGAAAATAAAACCAAAAAAAATTGTACAATAAAAAGCAAATCCAGAGCATATCATGGGGCTTAGCTGTGAATAATAGTTGTGTAGGCAAAACACTACAAGCCCTGAGTGGTGCCATAACTGCTAGCGGAAGGGAAGGGTGAGGAGAGGCCGCAGTCAAATCCCCTTCTATGGTAAGAGCTAAAGAAATACCTCAGGCCCTAACCAGTTTGGCTCAGTGGATAGAGTTCGGCCTGCAGATTGAAAGGTCCCAGGTTCGATTCCGGCCAAGGGCATGTACCTTGGTTGCAGGCACATCCCAGTACTAGGGAGTATGCAGGAGGCAGCTGATTGATGTTTCTCTCTCATTGATGTTTCTCTCTCATCGATGTTTCTAACTCTCTATCCCTCTCCCTTCCTCTCTGTAAAAAATCAATAAAATATATTTTTTTAAAAAAGAAATAGCTCAGAAACATGAACATAAATATCAGAAGGAATAGCTATTTAAATTGCTATTTGAATTTTTTATACCATGAGTATTATTTGGGTAAAAATTAAATTTGAAAAGTTTGCAATAACCTAAAACTATGCTTATAATCTAGGTGCTTCTAGCCCTGTTCCAATGAAGTAACTGAAGAATGAGAATTTTCTAGAACTCCAGGGGAATCTGGAGGGGTAGTAGACCAGAGGGAAGCCATTGCTGGCTTCCTCCTGCAAAGTGTCCTCCTGTGTTTAACATTGTCCACATACTCACAATATGTGTGTGGAGAATGCAGGGTCTGAGCCGAATCGGGAGCTCAGTCCACCAGGTGAGCCCTGATGGTGGCTTGGACCACGGGGGTAATGGGGATCTTTGGTGGGGGATTTCCAAGGAGAGAGCATCAAGACTTGCTGATGACAGGAGTGATGGAATGAGACCTCAAGGGGCTTCTAGGTGCTTAGTTGAGCAACCAGGTGCTGCCACTTACTGAGATGAGGATGATGGGGCACGGGGGGGGGGGGGGGTGGTCAATGATTTTGAAATGACCTGTCTAATTTGAGCCTATTAGACATCAATGTGTCTAATGATATGTGTGAAAGATTGTTTCTGCCAGTCCATGCTGGGTATACAGATTTGGAGCCATAAGCCTGTGATTAAAGACAAGGGAACGTAATGATTTCAACAGAATGAAGGAGTGAGAGGAGAGGAAGGGTGTGAAGGCATCACCTGGGACACTGTGCCTCTGGAGGTCTGTGTGAGGAGCAGGAGCCAGCAGAGAATGAGAAGGGAGGTCAGGAGAGTCGATTGAAACAAAAAGTATTTCAATTAGGATTCAGTTTGGCTTCACAAAACTCAAACTACTGTGGCTTAAACAAGATAAAAATAGATCTAGTCAGCCGTCTAGATGGAATGGTGACTCTACAAAGTCACCTGGAACCCGGGCTCCTATCACCTTTAGTTCCACCACCCCTGGGGTATAGCCTGTCCTTGCGACTCAAGATAGCTGCTGGAGCCGCAGCCGTCAGACTCACGTTCCAGGCAGCCTGGCTGGGTAGCTCAGTTGGTTAGCTGTGGTCGGCAAACTGCGGCTCGCGAGCCACACGCGGCTCTTTGGCCCCTTGAGTGTGGCTCTGCCTAAGCCTTAGGAGTACCCTAATTAAGTTAATAACAATGTACCTACCTATCTAGTTTAAGTTTAAAAAATTTGGCTCTCAAAAGAAATTTCAGTCGTTGTACTGTTGATATTTGGCTCTGTTGACTAATGAGTTTGCCGACCACTGGTTAGAGCATCAGCCCAGTACCACAAGGTTGTGGGTTCGATCCCTGGTCAGGGACAACAAATTCTCTCTCTCTCTCTCTCTCTCTCTCTCTCTCTCTCTCTCTCTCTTTCTCTCTCTCTCTCTCTCTCTCCTCCTCAAATCAATAACTAAAATATTTTTTAAAAAGTTTTTAAAAGTTCCAGGCAGCCAGCTGGTGGAGGATGTGCCCTTTCCCTTTAAGGTGATTTCCCAGAAGTCCCATCCAGCACTCAGAGGAGTCTGTCTTTCTTGGCGGCCCAGGCCACTCGAGTGGGTGCAGCCGGAGGAGCCAGCGGCCCAGGAGCCCGGCCAGAGGGCGTCACAGGCTTGCAGGTGATGGGGAACTCCAGGTAGTGACCACGCATCTCCGGCTCCATTCCCACCTGGTTGCGGTCTTGCTGTTGTAGACACACACCGCGCCCCTCCACACTTCAGGTTATTGAACCCGGTTTGGTCATCTTGCTGCTCTTAACTACGGTGGGAGCTGGGAGAGCCAGCAGGGCGCATGGCCGCCCGAGGAGACGTCCAGGGTTCTGTTTGAAGGGGGAACCGGACCGCAGTGGCTGGGGTACCAGTTCGTCTCTGCCAAAGAAACTAAGAGAAGAAAGAATTTCAAGGAGAAAGTGGTCATAGCAGAAGGTGGGGAAGGGCGTCGAGAAGGGGGAACAGGTAGAGAGGGTGTGAGTTACCAGAACATGTTTGTTTGCTGCTGGGAGGCACCGAGGGGCCTCTTGGAGGAGAGGGAGGGAGGATGGCACTGGGCACAGGGAGAGGGCTGGCCTGAGGCTGGGACAGGGGCAGCTCTTGCACTGCCAGCTGAGGGGAGGCAGGACGGGCACAGCGGACAGGACAGGCCTGCAGGGCTGGGGCTGCACGGGCGGCTGGGGAGACCCCGCTGAGCGTAGTTGCAGTCAGCATGTTTGCATCATCATGTGCAGCCACAGGTGCGGCTGTGTAGCAAGCGCACAGCTGGCTGTAACTAGGACTGGGATTTTGCCAGGTTAAATCAGCGAAAGAATGAGGGAATTAAGCACTTTCGGAATAATGATGGGCTGTGGGATTTGTGCCGGGCGAGGAGGAAGCAGGGACAGGTAAGGAAGCAACTGATGGAGGGTGGGAGCAGCGCCCTTGTCTTGCTCAAAGAGTGGTGGTCACGGGACTCCTGGGCTTGGTTTGCAGGGAGAGATGCGTTGGTCAGGTGCGGGCTGGGCTAAGACTAGGAAAGTGTGAGGCCAAGGCCACGTGGAGCAGGTTCAGGGGAGCCGGCACAGGGAAGTGACGGCGGAGAGGGGCGGGGCAGATGAATTTGAGAGGACTGGCAGGCAAGGGGTGAGCCCGGATGAGGCCTGGTCAGGGGGGTGATGGGATGTGAGGGCCGGTGGGGATTAGCTGTGGGTGCAGGTATTGGGGAAGATGGTTGAGTTTGAGAAGCCTAAACCTCTGAGTTGACCTTTATTCAGGAGGCAGGACTGAAACCTGAAATTCGGAGGGATAGTCAGGGGTGGGAGATGGGGATTGGGAATCACTGTCATGTTGGAGTCACTGGTGAGCATGAACATGGACATGACCCAGGACGACATGAGCGGGGGTGAGAAGAGCTGAGGGCCGCGGCAGGAGGGGCAGCCAGAGGCTGGAAAGGCCAAGGGAAGGCAACCTTTCCAGGTGACTGGCCAGCTCTGAGGGTTGGTGTCTGGGGGACGACAGGGGCTGAGGACAGAGGAGGAGGGGAAGAGGGTGGTAACCCTACCCAGCATTCAGGGAGGTGGGTTGAGAACTGAACACTCACCCAGCTAGAGAGCCGGGGACCGAGGGAATGAGACCCAGAGGGAGGACAGACCTGGTCCAAGGCCCCATGTGGGAAATGGGGTTGGTGGAGCCAGAGAGCTTCAGGAGTGAGGCGGGGCGTCCCACGCCAGTGTCTTGGAGACCCCTGGGTGGGTTTCAGTCCCTCTAATCTTTGGAAAATACCTTTTAGAATCTGTAAACAGGAACGACCAGTCCTTACTCAGAGATAATGACCCTGACTCAGACCTCACTCCTCCTGGACCCTCCCAATGGGAGCTAAAGTTGGTCTGTCTGATCCCAGACCCTGTTTCTCCAGGACTCCATGCCCTCCTGGTCACTCAGTAAATTGTGCTGCTATGAACATAGGGTGCACACATTCTTTCTGATGAGTGTTTCAGGTTTCTTAGGATATATTCCTAGAAGTGGGATCACTGGGTCATATGGCAGTTCCATATTTAATTTTTTGAGAAAACTCCATACTGTTTTCCATAATGGCTGCACTAGTCTGCATTCCCAGCAGCAGTACTAGGGTTTCCCTTTTCTCCACATCCTGGCCAGCACTTGTCATCTGTTGATTTGTTATGGTAGCCATTCTGAAGTGTGAGTTGATACCTCGTTGTCATTTTAATTTGCATCTCTCTGGTGATCAGTGACTTTGAGCATTTTTTCATATAGCTCTTGGCCATCAGTATGTCCACTTTGGAGAAGTACCTATTTAGGTCCTTTGCCCATTTTTTAATTGGATTGTTTGTCTTCCTTTTGTTAAGTTGTATGAGTTCCTTATATATTTTGGGCATTAGCCCTTTATCAGATGTGTCATTGCCAAATAAGTTCTCCCATGCAGTGGGCTCCCTTTTTGTTTTGTTGTGGTTTCTTTTGCTGTGCAGACGCTTTTTATTTTGATGTAGTCCCATTTGTTTATTTTCTTCTTAGTTTCCTTTACCCTGGGAGATGTATCCGTAAACATATTGCTATGAGAGATGTCTGAGATTTTGCTGCCTATGGTTTCTTCTGGATTTTTATGGTTTCACAGCTTACACTTAAGTCTTTTATCCATTTTGAGTTTATTCTTGTGTATGGTGTAAGTTGATGGTCTAGTTTCATTTGTTTGCATGTATCTGTCTAATTTTCCCAGCACCATTTATTGAAGAGACTGTCTTAACTCCACTGTATGTTCTTGCCTCCTCTGTCAAATATTGAGCATAATGTCTTGGATCTATTTCTTGGGTCTCTGTTCTGTTCCATTGATCTATATGCCTGTTCTTGTGCCAGTACCAGGTTGTTTTGATTACGGTAGCTTTGTAGTGTAACTGGATATCTGTTAACTTTGTTCTTCTTTCTCAATTGCTGCAGCTATTTGAGGTCTTTTTTGGTTCCATATAAATTTTTGGAATATTTGTTCTAGATCTGTGAAATATGCTGTTGGTATTTTAATAGGGAGTGCATTGAATCTGTAGATTGCTTTAGGTAGTATGGACATTTTAATGATGTTAATTCTACCAATCCATGAACATGGTATATTCTTCCACTTGTTTATCTCTTTTTTCAACATCCTGTAGTTTTCTGAGTACAAGTGTTTTACCTCCTTGGTTAAGTTTATTAGTAAGTATCTTAAATTGTTTTGTTGCAATGGTAAATGGGATTGTTTAGTTTCTCTTTCTGAGAATTCATTATTTTTTTTTAAAAATATATTTTATTGATTTTATACAGAGAGGAAGGGGGAGAGATAGAGAGTTAGAAACATCGATGGGAGGGAAACATCGATCAGCTGCCTCCTGCACATCTCCTACTGGGGATGTGCCCGCAACCCAGGTACATGCCCTTGACCGGAATCGAACCTGGGACCTTTCAGTCCGCAGGCCGACGCTCTATCCACTGAGCCAAACCGGTTTCGGCAGAATTCATTATTGATGTATAAAAATGCCATCAAATAAAACAAAATTTAAAAAAAGAAAGTAAAAAAAAAAACTTAAAAAAAAGAAAGTAAAAAAATAAAATAAAAATAAATAGTAATTTAAAAAAATGCCATCAATTTCTGGGTTTTAATTTTCTATCCAGCTACATTGCTGAATTCCTTTATTAACTCTAGTAGTTTTTTGGTGGAGTCTTTAGGGTTTTCTATGTAAAATATCATGTCATCTGCGAATAATAATAGTTTTACTTCCTCCTTTCCAATTTGGTTGCTTTTTATTTTTTCTTCTTGTTTGATCGCTGTGGCTAGGACTTCTAGTACTATCTATAATAATAAAAGGTTAATATACTAATTAGACCGGATGTCCTTCCTGACAAAGCCGCAGTGGACAGGGGCCACGGCAGAGGCGGCAAAGAACCTCCCCGCACCCGCCCCAACACACACACTAGGCAGCGGCGGGGGGGGGGCTGGGGCCAAGGCCCTTGCATGAATTTTGTGCATGGGGCCTTTAGTGTTGAATAAGAGTGGTGAAAGCAGACATCACTGACTTGTTCCTGTTCTTATGGGAAATAGTTTTAGCTTTTGCCCATTAAGTATGATGTTGGCTATAGGTTTGTCATATATGGCCATTATTATGTTGAGATATGATCCTCTATTCCCACTTTGCTGAGAATTTTTATCAAAAAAGGGTGTTGGAATACCTCATGGTTTTGATTTGCACTGATGATTAGTGAAGTTGAACACCTTTTCATGTCCCTATTGGCCATCTGTATATCTTTGGGAAAATGTTCAGATCCTTTGCCCATTTTAAAAATTGAATTGTTTGGGGTTTTTTGCTATTGAGTTGTATAAGTTCCTTATATAGTTTGAGTATTAACCCTTTATCAGATATATGATTTCTAAATATTTTATTCTGTTCAGTATGTTGTCTTTTCATTTTGTTGGTTTCCTTTGCCTATGCAGAAGCTTTTTAATTTGATGTAGTCCCACTTTATCTTTCGTTGCCTTGCTTTTGGTGTCAAATAAAAAAAAGATAATACCAAAACTTATGTCAAGGAGCTTATTGCCTCTGTTTTCTTCTATGAGTTTTATGGTTTCAGGTCTTGTCATTCAAGTCTTTAGTCTATTTTGAGTTGATTTTTGTGTGGTGTAATGCAAGTATGTCAAACTCAAAGACTAACACGGGCCAAACAAGGTTTAAGTTCATGTGGGCCGCAAAAAACAAAAGCTTCAGTTTTCATAGGAACATAGGTTTATTTCCATAGAGACATGCTGAATACAAAGGGCTGAATAAATGAGTAATTGTTAACATAAAATAATAGAACATTTTAATAAAAATTGATATTTTTTCTTGAACATTAACTTACCAGACACTGAATAACTACACAAATTAATAAGCATAACGCAAATAAACCTATTTTTCTTGTTCTCTGGAAGCGAAATATTTCCTGTTGCGCACATCAAACAAGTCAGTACAAGACTAATGACGTGGCAATGGGCTGCTAAAATATTCGCTGCTAGTATTAGTGGAGAGAAATGGTGCGCTGCACATAAGGCGCGTAAGGGAAATGAATGCAACACGATGATAGTGATCGGTCATTAGCCAACATTGTAGTTCGCTATTAATAATTATGTATAACAGGATATTGTAAAAATTAAGTTACAAAATTTTTATTAAAACATTTCTTACATACCGTTATATTGGCTGGGCCGCAAAAATATTTGTTATGGGCCGTATGTTTGACATGCTTGGTGTAATGTCCAGTTTCATTCTTTTGCATATGGCTATCCAGTTTTCCTATCACCATTTACTGAAGAAATTGTCCTTTCCCAATTGTGTATTCTTGGCTCTTTTGTAATAATTTAATCGACTGTATATTCATGGGTTTATTTCTGTGCTCTATTCTATTGCACACTGATCTATGTGTTTGTTTTTATGCCAATGCATACTGTTTTGATTGTTATAGCTTTGTAACATAGTTTGACATTAGGAAGCATGCCACCTCCAACTTTGTTCTTTCTAAGGCTGCTTTGGTTATTTGGGGTCTTTGTGATTACACACAAATTTTAGATGTGTTCCTTCTATTTATGTGAAAAATGCCATTAGAATTTTAATCCGGGTTGCATTGAATCTATAGATTGCTTTGAGTAGTATAGACATTTTAAAAATATTCTTCCATTCCATGAGCACGGAATATCTTTCCGTTTGTTTTCTTTCATTTCTTTCATTAACGCCTTAGTTTTCAGTGTATAGATCTTTCACCTACTTTGTTCAATTTATTCCTAGGTATTTTATCTTTTCAATGCAAGTTAAAATGGAATTGTTTTCTTAACTTCTGATAGTTTGTTATTAGTGTATAAAAATGCAATATATTTTTGTATCCTGCCACTTTACTGAATTTATTAGTTCTAACAGTTTTTTGGTGGAGTCTTTAGGTTTTTCTAGATATGTCACCAGCAAATCATGACTTTTTTACTTCTTCCTTTCTTTTTTTTTTTTTTTTTTTTTATTAAATCTTTATTGTTCAGATTATTACATTTGTTCCTCTTTTTCCCCCCCCATAACTCCCCTCCTCCCAGCTCCCGCCCCACCCTCCGCCCTCACTCCCCACCCACTGTCCTCTTCCATAGGTGCACGATTTTTGTCCAGTCTCTTCCCGCATCTCCCACACCCCTTTCCCCCCCAGGAATAGTCAGTCCATTCCCTTTCTATGTCCCTGATTCTATTATGATCACCAGATTATTTATTCACTTGATTCTTAGATTCACTTGTTGATAGATGCATATTTGTTGTTCATAATTTGTATCTTTACCTTTTTTTTTTCTTCTTCCTCTTCTTAAAGGATACCTTTCAGCATTTCATATAATACTGGTTTGGTGGTGATGAACTCCTTTAGCTTTTCCTTATCTGTGAAGCTCTTTATCTGACCTTCCGTTCTGAATGATAGCTTTGCTGGATAAAGTAATCTTGGTTGTAGGTTCTTGGTATTCATCACTTTGAATATTTCTTGCCATTCCCTTCTGGCCTGCAAAGTTTCTGTTGAGAAATCAGCTGACAGTCGTATGGGTATTCCCTTGTAGGTAACTGGGTTTCTTTCTCTTGCTGCTTTTAAGATTCTCTCTTTGTCTTTTGCTCTTGGCATTTTAATTATGATGTGTCTTGGTGTGGTCCTCTTTGGATTCCTTTTGTTTGGGGTTCTCTGCGCTTCCTGGAGTTGTAAGTCTATTTCTTTCACCAGGTGGGGGAAGTTTTCTGTCATTATTTCTTTAAATAGGTTTTCAATATCTTGCTCTCTCTCATCCTCTGGCACCCCTATAATTCTGATGTTGGTGCGCTTGAAGCTGTCCCAGAGGCTCCTTACACTATCTTCATATTTTCGGATTCTTTTTTCATTTTGCTTTTCCAGTTGGGTGTTTTTTGCTTCTTCGCATTTCGAATCTTTGACTTGATTCTTGCGCTCCTCTGGTCTGCTGTTGGGTGTCTGTATAATATTCTTTATTTCAGTCAGTGTATGCTTAATTTCTAGTTGGTTCTTTATCACAACATCGAGGGTCTCATTAGATTTCTTGAGGATCTCACTACATTTATCGGCGGTCTCACCAGTCTTTTCGAGGGCCTTACTAAGTTTATCAGCAGCTTCTAGACAGTTCTTAAGAGACCTTAAAAGTGTGGTTCTGAACTCAATATCCTCCACTGACAGTTTTGTCCTGTTTCTTTGTCTCCGCATTTTTTATGTTTTCTTGGTGCACCCCCTAGTGGTCTTTGTCCGAAGTCTTGTTGCCTTTAAGCCTTGATTGATGTCGGCAATACCGGGGTGATTTGACCTCCAGGCTAACTGGCTATGAGAGTCGGCTGTGTCTGTAGTGGGAGGGCTTCTGTGCTGGATCTCTAGGGCGGTGCTAATCTAGCGTTTGCCTGAGGCTATCCGGCAAATGGCGCTGCGCAGGGCTTGGGCGGGGCGGGTCCCCGGGGATCTACAGGGCGGGGGGAACAAGCAGTAATGGCGACTCTCAGTTCCTTCCCCAGGGGCTCTGCCTCTCAGAGCCCCAGCAATGGCTGCAAACCTCGGAGAGAAAGCTGCCTTCGAGTTCCGACCGAAGCCAGACAGTCCCGTTTCTCCCGTTTGAGTCTCGGTCCCCAGAGACTCGCCTGGATCTGGAGCTCAGAGTCTGAAACTCCCTCCCGATTGAAAACAACAACCGCGCCCTCTGCCGCCAGCCCGCTCCGCGCGCACACTCCGCACCTGAGTATTTCACTTCAGCACTGCGCCTCCTCTGAGTCTGGGTATGATATTCTCTTTCCTCCTAGTTGTAGAATTTCCACTCAGCCAGCCTTCCCGTGGTTCTGGGTGATGTCCGTTCTGTCCTTTAGTTATATCTCTGAAGTGGTTGTTTGAGGCAGCGATCTCCGGCGTTAACCTATGCCGCCATCTTGGTTTCTTGCCTCTAAAGTTTTCAAAGTGTGAGATCCCATACTCTCTAGGGAATATGGTTTTATCTCTTCTTTTCAATAGTTAGCTTTGTCACTAGCTCCTAGATTAGTAGTGTGATGCTGTGTTGAACATCCAGGTCAGAAGCAGAAGCCACTTCTTCCTTTCTTATTTGCATGCCTTTTATTTCTTTTTCTTGCTTAATTGCTCTGACTAGGACTTCCAATACTTGTTGAGTAAAAGTGGTGTGAGTGAGCATCTTTGTCTTGTTCCTGATCTTAAGAGAAAAAGCTTTCAGCTTTTCACTGTTAAACAATTATAGTTATGGGCTTGTCATATATGGCCTTTATTATGTTGAGATATGTTCCCTCTGTATTCACTTCGTTGAGAGTTTTTATCATAATGGCAACTTACTCTGAAATGCATCAAAAAAATAAAATGTGTGTCGCCGAAACCGGTTTGGCTCAGTGGATAGAGCGTCGGCCTGCGGACTGAAAGGTCCCAGGTTCGATTCCGGTCAAGGGCATGTACCTGGGTTGCGGGCACATCCCCAGTGGGGAGTGTGCAGGAGGCAGCTGGTTGATGTTTCTCTCTCATCGATGTTTCTAACTCTCTATCTCTCTCCTTTCCTCTCTGTAAAAAGTCAATAAAATATATTTTAAAAAAAATAAATAAGTAAAATAAAATGTGTGGATGGATGGACAGATGGTGATAGACCAAATGGAGCAAGTATTAAGTATTAAGTGGTGAGTATATGGATGGTTATTGAACAACTATTTTAATTGTTCTGTGTGATTAAATTTTTTCATAATAAAATGCTTAAAAAATTATTTAGCCTATTAGAAGATGGTAGCTGCTCTGACAAAAAGTTAAGCAAGGTACTGGGAGAGGGACAGGGAGTGACTGAGATGGGGGCTGCAATATTAAATAAGATCATTCAGGAAGGCCTCCCTGAGGAGACCTTGGAAATGAGAGTGTGAGCAACCAGAGATCTTGGGCTAGAATGTTCCAAAGGGAACGTAAGTACAGGAAGGTCCTGGGGAACAAGCAGGTTCCTGAAATAGTGAGTAGGCCAGCACAGCTGAAGTCAAGGGTATGAGGGTGAATGTTGAGGCTGGAGGAGCAGCAGGGAGGTAGATCCCAGACTTCATGGCTTCATGGGTCATTGCTTAGCCTTTGACTTTTGCTCTGAATGGGTGGGATGCAGGAACAGCATGGTCCAGCACCTCACTCTTGTCTTCTGTCAGTGTAGCGAGACCAGACTGAAGTAGGCAAGGCCAAAGCAAGGAGGCCAGTGAGGAGATGATGGTAGTAGATGGTGGCCGCTTTGGTCTGAGTGGCAGTGGTTTAAGTGGTGAGAAGTGGTCAGATTCTGGAGATATTTTCTTTTCTTTTTTTAATTTTTTTATGGAAATATTTTCTTATTTATTTGCTTTAAATATATTTTTTATTGATTTCAGAGAGGAAGGGAGAGAGATAGAAACATCAATGATGAGAGAGAATCATTGATTGGCTGCCTCCTGCATGCTCCCTACTGGGGGGGATCAAGCCCCCAACCCGGGCATGTGCCCTTGGCCGGAATTGAACCTGGGACCCTTTAGTCTGAAGGCCAGTGCTCTATCCACTGAGGCAAACCAGCTAGGGCTCTTATTTATTTTTTTAATCCTCACCCAAGGATATGTGTGTGTGTTTTAAATTGATTTTTAGAGAGAGAGGCAGGGAGAGAAACATTGATGTGAGAGACATTGATCGATTACCTTCCACATGTAGCCGGACCTGGGATCAAACACCCAACCTAGGTATGTGCCCTCACTTGGAATCAAACCCACAACCTTTTGGTGTATGGGACAACACTCCAATCAACAGAACCACCCGGCCAGGGTTGGAGATATTTTCAATATAGATCCAATAGGATTTGGGAATGGATTGAATGAGGGGTTGGGGGAGGCCTGAGGAAAAGGAGTCAAAAATGACGGATGAGGACATGGAAGGTTACATGTTAGGGGAAGATCATGGGTTCATTTGGAGGTGGTCATGCTTGTGATGTTTGCTAGACTTTCAAGTAGACACAAGGCCAGGCCTCTGCAAGTCAGAAAAGATGGGGGAGAGAAGGAAGCAGGGAGGAGCGAGACCAGAGGACCGGAGGAGGGAGCGTTAGCCCTGCGGACGGGTCGGGGAAGAGGAAGAGTGAGCACAGACCTTGAGATTTGAGGGATGGTCCCCTCCCCCACTGTGGCCTCAGCCTGGGCTAGTCTGACAAAAGAGAGGTGTAACCACTTCCCCAGGCCATGGCCGACCTAGTTCTTAGTTTGCTCTGACTGGCTGTGTTGCACTCAGTCTCCTACAGCGCTGGGTTTGTGAGATAGGTCCACGCTGACACACAGCTCCAGATCAAGAGTCAGCAAACTAAGGCCAAATATGTTTTAGGAGATAACTTTACTGGGCTACAGCCATGCCCATTCCAGTGGTGTAAGGCCGCTTCCACACCCTAGCAGAACAATGGTTGCCAGGGACCACATGGCCTGTAAAGCCAAAAATATTTACTATCTGGCCTTTTAAAGGCAAAGTTTGCTAACCCCTCCTCTCCCCCTTTCCCCGTAACAGTGTGTAGCTCTACTGTAGGAATACACAAGACATTTCATTGGACATTTAGGTGGGTCCCTTTTTTTTGGCCATTATGAAAATGCTCCAATAAACTTGCCTAACTATTTTCTTGGACTCATGTGCACCGGAAGTGAAATTCCTGGTTTATACGATATGGGCGTCTTCAGCTTTAGTAGATTTTGCCAAATTGCTTTCCAATGTGGCTGAAATGATTTGCACTCCCATAGCAGTGTAAAAAGTTCCCATGTTCCTCTCAAACCTGGAATTGTGTTGTCAGACTTTTTTAGTTAGCAGTTCTTTCGTTTGTAGATTCCTTTGGTTATTCGGGCTGTGAATGATGGTTTTGCTCTTATCTTTTCCTGGCCTTGGTGCGCTGGCAGGGACTGCATTTTGTTCAGTGAAAACAATTTTAAAGTTTGTCCCTGGCTTTAAAGAAAACAATGCTTAACATTTTATCATATACTATAGTGTTTTACCATTAAGTATAATGTTTGCTGCAGGTTAGGTTTTAACTTTTATTTTGGGAGAGCTCACATAGAAAACCATTTGGACTAGTTGGTTTTTTAGGTATGGGTCTACTCTATTTCTTTTTGCATTAGTCTTGCAAATGATCTTTTCCTAGAAAATTGTCCATTTCATCTGTGTTTTAAATTTACTGGCAGAGTGTATAATCTTATTGTTGTCATTTCTGATATATCGTAGTTATGTAACTTTTGAAATTAGTGTTTGTTTTTTTCAAAGACCTAGCTTTGTGGTCCATACTAGTGTTTTTGTTCTATATTTAA